>NC_134083.1:29252143-29902143 GCF_000715075.1 Nicotiana tabacum
ATAGCCCATAAATGTAGTAACTCAAACAAAATTCAAATCAATACTAATGTTAACAAAAGAAATTCAATTCAACACTAGGAGTGATGATAGTGTTGGATATCTATTTTTTAGTTTTATATTGGTTTATAATAAAAATGCATAACTTAGTTTATCTTTTTCTTTAGTGCTTAGTTATGTGTAATTAATAGTACTTATTAGCTATATATACTTATTTTAGCATAACCTATATAGTATTTTTAGATTATGTTAATTTTTATTATGGCTTATTAATTAGCAATATTTGCTTTATGTAATTTTATTATCTTTGTTATTGAATATTTTAAATGTAACGACCCGACCGGTCGTTTTATTTTCTAGATTCCCCTTCCCCTAAATAAGATTCTCCGTATGTGCTTTTACTATTTTATGACTAGTGGGGATGGTTAGTTCGGGATTTGGAAGGGTTCGGGTTGAAATCGGAACACTTGGTTCCTTAAGGTTGGTTAAAAAGGGCTAAGTTTTACTTGAGTCAACGTTTTGAGTAAACAACCTCAGAATCGAGATTTCACGATTCCAATAGGTTCGTATGATGATTTTGGACTTGGGTGTATGTTCGGATCGGGTTTTGGATGACCCGGGAGCGTTTCGGCGCTTAATATTGGAAGTTGGCACATTGAAGGTTTTAAAGTCTTTTAAATTTGGTTTGAAGTAGGATTTGGTGTTAATGAGGCCCAATTGGGATTCCGAGCCTGAGAACAGTTTCGTATGGTGATTTAAGACTTGCACGCAAAATTTGCTGTCATTCTGAGTAGTTTTAGTATGATTCGGTGCGTTCTGTAATGACCCAACTGGTCATTTTTACTTTTAAAACCATGTTCCCCTAAATAAAACTCTCCGTATGTACTTTTATAAATTTATAATTTGCGGGGATGGTTGGTTCGGGATTTGGAAGTGTTCGGGTTGAAATCGGAACACTTGGTTTCTTAAGTTGGCCTTAAAATGTTAAGTTTGACTTCGGTCAACATTTTGAAAAAACGACCCCGAAATAGAATTTTGATGATTTAAACAGCTCTATATGGTAATTTTGGACTTAGGAGAGTGTTCGGAATTTTATTTGGAAGTCCGTAGTTAGGCTTGAAATGGCTAAAATAGGAATCTAAGTTTGGAAAGTTTGACCGGGGAGTTGACTTTTTGATATCGGGGTCGGAATCCAGTTCCGAAAGTTTTCATAGCTCTGTTATGTCATTTATGACTTGCATGCAAAATTTGAGGTCAATCGGACTTGATTTGATATGTTCCGGCGTCGTTTGTAGAAATTGAAAGTTTCAAAGTTTATTAGGCTTGAATCTATGTGTCATTCGTGTTTTTAGTGTTATTTGATGTAATTTGAAGACTCGACTAAGTTCGTATGATGTATTAGGACTTGTTGGTATATTTGGTTGAGGTCCCGAGAGGCTCGGGCGTGTTCCGGATGATTAATGGATCATTTTTGGCCTTGGTGAGATAGTTGATATCTGCTGCAACAATTTTTCTGGTTTCCTCTTTCGCGTTCGCGAGAGGAGCCTCGCGTTCGCGAAGAGTGTTATGAGCTGGTAAATTTTTGTTCTACGCATTCTCGGAGGAGAGAATGCGAACGCGAAGAGTAGGTTAGTGTGTGCATCGCGAACATGTGAGTGGTGTCGCGTTCGCGAATGAGAGTGAGGCAACTGGGAACCCCAGTCTTTTGTTGTACGCGTTCGCGAGGTAAGGGACGCGTTCGCGAAGGTCTAAGTTTGCAAAGCTTCGCGTTCACGAAGAGGAAAGTTGGGCAGCACATTTTTGTGCTTCGTGAACGCGAGGCAAAGGTCGCGTTCGCGAAGAAGAAACCACTGGACAAAATGTTTAAGTTCAGAAAATGGGACTTTTCTATTTTTAACGATTTGGAGCTCGGATTGAGGCGATTTTGGGAGATTTTCAGAGAAAATATCGGGGTAAGTATTCTTAACTCAATCTTGGGTAGATTACCCGAATCCATCAATATTTTTAATATTTAATTGGTGATTTAAGTTGGAAAAAATTTAAAAACCCTCTTGGATAGATTTGAGGGTCGAATTGTTATTGGAATTTAGTCATTTTGGAATGGTTAGACTCGTGGTTGAATGGGCGTTCATATTTCGTAACTTTCGCCGGATTCCGAGATGTGCCATTTTTGAGTTAATTTCGGATTTTTATTGAAAAATGTAGTATTTTCTTATAGAATTAATTCTATAATTTTTGTTGACTGTATCAAATTAATTATGACTAGATACGAGTTGACCGGAAGCGAAAAATCGAGAAAAAAGCATACTACTTGATTAAATTGGAGCAAGTCGAGAAAAGTAACTTGTCTAACTTTGTGTGAGGAACATTTCCCTTAGGATTGGTATTAATTGTAATGTGATGAAAGTCGTGTACACGAGGTGGCGAGTGTGTACACGGACTAAATGTGAAGGATTATTTTTTTAAATTGTGGATATCATTATTGCACATTAATTAAATTATTAAATCTTGTTATATTTTCCATTGATTTGATTTGTACACTTTAAATTTACTTGACCTTTTCCTGCTAATTATTTTACCTGTTTAGTTGAAACTTGATTTCTTCTATTCTGTGCATTATTTGAAATTAATTTTTTTAAAATTAAATATTATTAATATGAAGTATTTGATATTTTAAAATTTGGTATTGAAGCAACGTATTAAAGATTTTGAAATATTATTTTGCTAAATTATTTATTTCCGAATATTTTGTAAGATTTTTGTACTCATTGTGATGGAGCCGTGAGCTCTTTATTGTGGAAAAATATTATTGATGATTTATGTTGGCATGAGCCGTGAGCTCTTTATTGTGGAAAAATATTGTTGTTGATTTACATTGGCAAATTGAAATATTTGTGCACTTGAGGTACAAATTGTGATATGTTGTGATATTGATACGCATGCGGTGGTATAATATCTGGGTATTGAAACGTATGCGGTGAGTTAAGGGTGTCTTGATATGCGTGGCTAATAGGGGGAACTACTAGAAGTCATGCGGTGTGATAAGGATGGCTAAAATGTGGGATGCTATTTCGGGAAAAATATTTTCTTTAAAATAAATTGTGAAGGCTCCCGCGGTGTGATAAGAAAATGAGATATTGTGAATTTATTTATGATTTGGGACTACGAGACGGTACCTCGGGAGTGCGCTTGTTGATATTGATTTATGGTCGTAGTTGTCGTTGATTATTTGTTGTGATTTTTCTTAAGTTGAAAGGAAATTTTGGTGATTTCTACGAGATATTATTTGTCATTATTTTGTATAATTAAATGGTGACCTGCTACTTGATTCATTTCCATTATCATTTATTTTATTATATTGTTAAACATTTTTCCATGCTATTATTATTTTTCAGTAGGCCTGACCTGACCTCATCACTACTCTACCGTGGTTAGGCTTGACACTTACTAGGTACCGCTGTGGTGTACTCATACTACGCTTCTGCACATCTTTTTGTGTAGATCCAAGTACATCTTATCAGACTATGCATCTGTAAACTAGCTGTACGAGGAGACTTCGAGGTATACCTGCCAGCGTCCGCAGACTCCGGAGTCCCCTTCTATCTTACTATGTTACTTCCTTATTTGTTTTAGACTCCGATGTATAGAGACATAGAGAATACATTCTTAGAAGCTTGTGACTTATTTCTACAGGGTTTTGGGAGTTGAATTTTTTTGAACTGTACTTTATTTATTTTAGATATTTATTATTATTCCACATTGATAGGCTTACCTAGTCTTAGAGACTAGGTTCCATCAAAACATCCTACAGAGAGAATTTGGGGTCGTGACAAGTTGGTATCAGAGCACTAGGTTCATAGGTGTTATGAGTCACAAGTAGGTTTAGTAGAGTCTTGCGGATCGGTACGAAGACGTCTGTACTTATCTTCTAGAGGCTATGGAAGTGTTAGGAGATATTCACTTCTTTGATTCCTTATCGTGCGTATTTGTTGACTTCAAAATTTTAAATCATTGTCTTTCTATTCTCTCACATATGGTGAGGAGACGCACAACTGGATCTGATGATCAGACACCCGCGCCCCATATTAGAACCGCAAGAGGCCGGGGTCGGGGTAGAGGCCGAGCCAGAGGCCAAGGAAGACCACGTGGTGCAGCCAGAGCACCTGCACGAACTGTTGCACTAGAGCCACCAGTAGCTCCAGTTGCAGAGCAGGCACCTGAGACGCCTGTTACTACTCCTGCACTTCATGGGACTCTTGCCCAGCTTTTGAGCATGTTTGGTACTCTAGCTCAGGCAGGGTTAATTCCACTTGCTCCTGCCACATCTCAGGCCGGGGGAGGAGCACAGACTCCCGCCGCCCGTATTCCAGATCCACGGGCCCAAGTTGACCATGCCCCAGAAGTTATGCCAGTGCAGCCAGGTTTTCTGGAGAAATGTCATTGTATCCTTCATACTATGGGTATTGTGGATTTCGGTGGGGTTTCTTTCACGGCATTCCAGTTTAGAGGAGCAGCCTACCAGTGGTGGCGGGCATATGAGTTGGATAGTCCGGTTGAGGCGACTTCACTTACTTGGACTCAATTTTTAGATATGTTCTTAAGGGAGTATGTTCCCCAGAGTCTTAGAGATGCATGGCGCGCAGAGTTTGAGCAGCTGCGCCAGAGTTCTATGACCATGTCAGAGTATGCGGTTCAATTCAGTGATTTGGCTAGGCATGCACCAGCCTTAGTTGCTACTGCTCGAGAGCGGGTTCACAGATTTATTGAGGGTCTCCACCCTAGTATCAGATACAGTATGGCCCGAGAGTTAGAGATGGACATCACATACCAACAGGTGGTGTCAATTACTAGGAGATTGGAAGGTATGCGAACTCGGGAGAGGGAAGAGAGGGAAGCTAAGAGACCCCGAGATTCTGGCATATATAATAATTTTTGTGCCCCAGTTGCAACCCGTTATGGTAGAGGTTATGTGAGTCGTCCTATTCATTCAGCACTTCCAGCTTCCAGTGGTATTCCGGCTACTCCTAGACCTCAGGTTCCATATTATGCACCGCGAGTGTCTTCTGTACCTCCTGTACGGGGTGCTTTCAGCGGGCAGTCTAGTCGATCAGGCCTGACCTAGTCCCAGCAGCCACGTTCTCCGAGGGCTTATTTTTAGTGTGGTGACACTCGTCATATTGTGAGAGATTGTCCCAGATTTAGGAGGGGTGCACCTCCACATATTTTTCAGGCCCTACCTATTCCACAGGGTCCTCAGGCTTCTCAGGCCATGATTACTGCACCAGTTGCCACTCCACCTGCACAGCCAGCTAGAGGTGGAAGTCGGGCAGGTAGAGGTCGCCCTAGAGGGGGAGGCCGGGCCAGATATTATGCCATTCCTGCTAGGACAGATGTCGTTGCATCTGATTCTATTATCACAGGTATTATTCCGGTCTGTCATAGAGATGTATGAGTCTTATTTGATCCAGGCTCCACTTATTCTTATGTGTCATCTTATTTTGCCCCGTATTTGGGCGTATCATGTGATTCCTTGAGTTCTTCTGTTTATGTATCTACACCTGTGGGTGAATCTATTATTGTGGACCGCGTGTATCGGTCGTGTTTAATTGTTATCAGCGATTTTGAGACCAGAGCTGATTTATTATTGCTCAGTATGGTGGATTTCGATATTATTTTGGGCATGGACTGGTTGTCGCCCTATCATGCTATTCTTGATTGTTACGCCAAGACGGTGACATTGGCTATGCCAGGTCTACCGCGGCTAGAGTGGAGAGGTACCTCGGACCATGTTCCTAGTAGGGTTGTTTCATTTCTTAAAACGCAACGAATGGTTGAGAAGGGGTATTATGCGTATATGGCCTATGTGAGAGATGTTAGTATTGATAATCTTACTATAGAGTCAGTTCCTGTAGTAATGAATTTTCCTGATGTATTCCCAATAGATCTTCCGGGTATGCCACCCTACAGGGATATTGATTTTGGTATTGATTTATTACCGGGTACTCAGCCCATTTCTATTCCACCATATCGTATGGCCCCAGCAGAGTTAAAAGAATTAAAAGAACAGTTACAGGAGTTGCTTGATAAGGGCTTCATTCGGCCTAGTGTATCGCCTTGGGGTGCTCCTGTCTTATTTGTGAAGAAGAAGGATGGTTCTATGTGGATGTGTATTGATTACAACCAATTGAACACGGTCACAGTGAAGAATAGGTATCCATTGCCACGTATTGATGACCTATTTTATCAGCTTCAGCGTGCCAGGGTATTCTCTAAAAATGACTTATGTTCATCATCAGTTGAAGATTTGGGAGCCAGATATCCCGAAGACTGCTTTCAGTACTCGGTACGGTCATTACGAGTTCCTTGTGATGTCTTTTGGGCTGACCAATGCCCCAGCAACATTTATGCACTTAATGGATAGTGTATTTTAGCCATATCTTGATTCTTTCGTCATTGTGTTTATTGACGGCATTCTGGTGTATTCCCGGAGTCGGGAAGATCATGAACAACACCTGAGGACTGTGCTTCAGACTTTGAGAGAAAAGAAGTTATATGCAAAATTTTCAAAGTGTGAATTCTGGCTTGATTCAGTGGGATTTTTGGGTCATATAGTTTCGTGTGAGGGGATCAAGGTAGATCCGAAACAGTGCAGAGTTGGTCCAGACCGTCCTCAGTTACGGAAATCCGGAGTTTCCTTGGTTTGGCTGGGTATTATCGTCGATTTGTAAAGGGTTTCTCTTCTATTGCTGCTTCTATGACCAAATTAACCCAGAAGGGTGCTCCGTTCAGGTGGACCGAGGAATGTGAGGAGAGCTTTCAAAAGCTCAAGACAGCTTTGACTACAGCCCCAATATTGGTATTACCTACAGGTTCAGGGTCTTATTCTGTGTATTGTGATGCATTGCGTATTGGTCTCGGCGGAGTGTTGATGCAAGACGGTAGGGTGATTGCCTACGAGTCCAGACAGTTAAAGGTACATGAGAAAAATTATCCGGTCCACAACCTGGAGTTAGCAGCTATTGTTCATGCCTTAAAAATTTGGAGGCATTATTTGTACAGTGTCCATTGTGAGGTCTACACCGATCACCGGAGTCTACAATATCTGTTTAAACAGAAGGATCTTAATTTGCGGCAGCGAAAATGGTTGGAGTTGCTTAAGGATTATGATATCACCATTCTCTATCATCCTGGGAAGGCCAATGTAGTGGCCGATGTCTTGAGTCTTAAGGCGGAGAGTTTGGGCAGCTTAGAATATTTACCGGTAGCAGAGAGGCCTTTAGCCTTGGATATTCAGGCCTTGGCCAACCAGTTTGTTAGACTAGATATTTTCGAGGCGAGCCGAGTTTTGGCTTGTGTGGTTTCTCAGTCTTCTCTTTATGATCGTATCAGGGAACGTGAGTATGATGACCCCTATCTGCTTGTCCTTAAGGATACAGTTCAGCACGGTAATGCCAAGGAAGTCACTATTGAATATGATGATGTATTACGGATGCAAGCCAGACTATGTATGCCTAATGTAGATGGTTTGCATGAGTTGATTCTCCAGGAGGCTCATAGTTTGCGGTACTCCATTCATCGGGGTGATGCAAAGATGTATCAGGACTTGAGACAACACTATTGGTGGAGGCAGATGAAGAAAGACATAGTGGGGTATGTAGCTCGGTGTCTAAATTGTCAACAGGTAAAATATGAGCATCAACGACCGGGTGGATTGCTTCAGAAGTTAGAGATTCCAGAATGAAAATGAGAGCGGATCACTATGTATTTCGTTGTTGGGCTCCCACAGACTCAGAGGAAATTCGATGCAGCTTGGGTGATTATGGATAGATTGACCAAGTCAGCTCATTTCATTCCTGTGATGACTACCTACTCTTCCGAGCAGTTGGCTCGAATCTATATTCACGATATTGTCAGACTTCACAGTGTACAAGTATCTATCATCTATGACCGGGGTACGCAGTTTACATCATGGTTCTTGAGGGCAGTACAACGTGAGTTGGGTACTCGGGTAGAGTTGAGTACAACATTTCACCCTCAGACGGACGGGCAGTCCGAACGCACTATTCAGATACTGGAGGATATGCTTCGTGCGTGTGTGATAGATTTTGGGGGTGCTTGGGATCGCCTCTTACCACTTGCAGAGTTTGCTTACAACAACAGTTACTAGTCAAGCATTCAGATGGCTCCGAATGAGGCTTTGTATAGTAGGCGGTGCCGGTCTCTAGTGGGTTGGTTCGAACCGGGCGAGGCTATGCTATTGGGTACAGACTTGGTTCAGGATGCCTTGGAAAAGGTTAAATTGATTCAGGATCGACTTCGTACAGCCCAATCTAGACAAAAGAGTTATGCGGATCAGAAGGTTCATAATGTTGCATTCATGGTTGGTGAGCGGGTCTTGCTCTGGGTTTCGCCTATGGCCCAATATACCTAGGGCTCAACTTGCCCTTCTTCCCGAACTTGCACTACCACCTAGTCTCTCTGCAATTCATCCGGTATTCCATGTTTCTATGCTTCGAAAATATCACGGCGATCCGTCTCATGTGTTAGACTTCAGTTCACTTCAGTTGGACAAGGATATGTCTTATCTTGAGGAAGTAGTGGCTATTTTAGATAGGCAGGTTCGAAAGCTGAGGTCAAAGGGCATTGCTTCTGTGAAGGTTCAGTGGAGGGGTCATCCGGTCGAGGAGGCGACTTGGGAGACTGAGCATGATATGCGTAGCTATTATCCTTGTCTATTCACTACTCCAGGTATAATTCTAAACCCGTTCGAGAACGAACGTTTGTTTAAGAGGTGGAGAATGTAATGACCCAACCGATCATTTTTACTTTTAGAACCCCGTTCCCCTAAATAAAACTCTCCGTATGTGCTTTTATAAATATATGATTTGCGGGGATGGTTGATTCGGGATTTGGAAGTGTTCGGGTTGAAATTGGAACACTTGGTTCCTTAAGTTGGCCTTAAAATGCTAAGTATAACTTCAGTCAACATTTTGAGAAAATGACCCCGGAATAGAATTTTGATGATTCCAAAAGCTTTGTATGGTGATTTTGGACTTAGGAGCCTGTTCGGAATTTTATTTGGAAATCCATAGTTAAATTAGCCTTGAAATGGCTAAAATAGGAATCTAAGTTAGGAAAGTTTGATCGGGGAGTTGACTTTTTGATATCGAGGTTGGAATCCAGTTTTGAAAGTTTTCATAGCTCTGTTATGTCATTTATGACTTGCATGCAAAATTTGAGGTCAATCGAACTTGATTTGATATGTTCCGACGTCGTTTGTAGAAATTGAAAGTTTCAAAGTTTATTAGGCTTGAATCTATGTGTGATTCGTATTTTTAGTGTTATTGGATGTGATTTGAAGACTCGATTAAGTTCGTATGATGTATTAGGACTTGTTTGTATATTTGGTTAAGGTCCCGAGTGGCTCGGGCATGTTCCGGATGGTTAATGGATCATTTTTGGCCTTGGTGAGATAGTTGCTATCTGCTGCTGCAATTTTTCTGGTTTCCTCTTTCGCGTTTGCGAGAGGAGCCTCGCATTCGCGAAGAGTGTTATGAGCTGGTGAATTTTTGTTCTACGCATTCCTGGAGGAGAGAACACGAATGCGAAGGGTAGGGTAGTGTGTGCAGCGCGAACGTGTGAGTGGCGTCGCGTTCACGAATGAGAGTGAGGCAGCTGGGAACCCCAGTCTTTTATTCTACATGTTCGCGAGGTAAGGGACGCGTTCACGAAGGTCTAAGTTTGCAAAGTTTCGCGTTTGCGAAGCGTAGGTCGCGTTCGCAAAGAGGAAAGTTGGGCAGCATATTTTTGTGCTTCACGAACGTGAGGCAAGGGTCGCGTTCGCGAAGAAGAAACCACTGGACAAAATGTTTAAGTTCAGAAAATGGGACTTCATCCCATTTTCCATTTTTAACTATTTGGAGCTCGGATTGAGGCGATTTTTGGGAGATTTTCAGAGAAAACATCGGGGTAAGTGTTCTTAACTCAATCTTGGTTAGATTACCCGAATCCATCACTGTTTTTAACATTTAATTGGTGATTTAAGTTGGAAAAAATTTAAAAACCCTCTTGGATAGATTTGAGAATTTGAGGGTCGAATTGTTATTGGAATTTAGTCATTTTGGTATGGTTAGACTCGTGGTTGAATGAGTATTCATATTTTGTAACTTTCGCCGGATTCCGAGACGTGCCATTTTTGAGTTAATTTCGAATTTTTATTGAAAAATGTAGTATTTTATAGAATTAGTTCTATAAATTTTGTTGACTGTATCAAATTAATTATGACTAGATACGAGTCGACCGGAAGCGAAAAATCGAGAAAAAGCATACTACTTGGTTAAATTGGAGTAAGTCGAGGTAAGTGACTTGTCTAACTTTGTGTGTGGAAAATTTTCTCTAGTATTGGTATTCATTGTAATGTGATGAAAGTCGTGTACACGAGGTGACGAGTGTGTATACGGACTAAATGTGAAGGATTAAGTTTTTAAATTGTGAAGATCAGTGTTGCACATTAATTAAATTATTAAATCTTGTTATATTCTCCATCATTGATTTGATTTGTATACTTTAAATTTGCTTGACCTTTTCTTGCTAATTGTTTTACCTGTTTAGTTGAAACTTGGTTTCTTCTATTTTGTGCATTATTTGAAATTGATTTTCTTTAAATTAAATATTATTAATATAAAATATTTTATATTTTTAAATTTGGTATTGAAGCAACGTATTAAAAATTTTAAAATATTATTTTGCTAAATTATTTATTTCCGAATATTTTGTAAGATTTTTGTACTCATTGTGATGGAGCCGTGAACTTTTTATTGTAAAAAAAATATTATTGATGATTTATGTTGGCATGAGCCGTGAGCTCTTTATTGTGAAAAAATATTATTGTTGATTTACTTTGGCAAATTAAAATATTTGGGCACTTGAGGTGCAAATTGTGATATGTTGTGATATTGATACGCATGCGATGGTATAAGGTCTGGGTATTGAAACGCATGCGGTGAGATAAGGGTGGCTTGATACGCGTGGCTAGTAGGGGGAACTACTAGAAGTTATGCGGTGTGATAAGGATGGCTAAAACGCAGGATGCTATTTCGGAAAAAATATTTTCTTTAAAATAAATACTGAAGGCTCCCTCGGTGAGATAAGGAAATGAGATATTGTGAATTTATTTATCATTTGGGACTACAAGGCGGTACCTAGGGAGTGCCCTTGTTGATATTGATTTATGGTCGTAGTTGCCGTTGATTATTTATTGTGATTTTTCTTAAGTTGAAAGGAAATTTTGGTGATTTCTACGAGATATTATTTGTCATTATTTTGTATAATTAAATGGTGACCTGCTACTTGATTTATTTCCATTATCATTTATTTTATTATATTGTTAAACATATTTTTTTCATGCAATTATTATTTTCCAGTAGGGCCTGACCTAACCTCGTCACTACTCTACCGAGGTTAGGCTTGGCACTTACTAGGTACCGCTGTGGTGTACTCATACTATGCTTCTGCACATCTTTTTGTGCAGATCCAGGTACTCCTTACCAGCCCCGACATCAGTGAGTTAGATGTACGAGGAGACTTCGAGGTATACCTGCCAGCGTCCGCAGACTCCGGAGTCTCCTTCTATCTTACTATGTTACTTCCTTATTTGTTTTAGACTCTGATATATAGAGACATAGAGAATACATTCTTAGAAGCTTGTGACTTATTTCTACCGGGTTTTGGGAGTTGAATTTGTTTAAATTGTAGTTTATTTATTTCAGATATTTATTATTATTCCGCATTGATAGGCTTACCTAGTCTTAATGACTAGGTGCCATCACGACATCCTACAGAGGGAATTTGGGGCCGTGACACGTTCGGAGTAAGTTGGAAGAACTTGAAGTTCATAAGTTGATTATATTAGTTTGGGGTTGCGATTCTTAGTTTTAATATTGTTTTCCGCATTCCGAGGGTGCGAGCAAATCTGTTTTATGTTTGCAAACTTATTGGTACATTTGGACGGGGCATCGGGGGCCCCAGATGCCATTCGAACGATGTGCGGAAGTCATTTGGCCTTGAATGATGAGCTGAAGCATCCAGCCTCTGGTGCAATTGCACCTGCGGAGGGCCAGCCGCAGTTGCGAACTCGCAGAAGCGGCCCGGCATGGGCAGCCTAGAAATCGCAGATGCGACCGCGTGAACTTTTGAGCATGTATTGATTAAATTATATAACATTTGACTAGTTTTGGATTGTTCGGCACCGCGTTGAGGCTTTAGAGCGAAATTTTAGGCAGGAAAGTGAGCTTTGAGATGAGGTATGTCTCTTGCCTAACCTTGTAAGAGAGAATTTACCCCATATATGCTTTAAATTACTATTTGCTTCCAATTGTGGGGGTTACGTACGCATGAGGTGACGAGAGTTCGTACGTAGCTACTAATTATGTTTATGTCCGGGTAGTTTAGGACCTGAATGATGAAATATTTGTAATGTTTGCACCCTACTTATTAATTAAAGTGCCTAAATTATATTGGAACTTATTAGAGGAATTGTAAAGGACCGAGTTTCACTCACTTGAGTTTTGACGGGTTACTTGACTGTTAGTGAAAATTGTGCTTCGTTATACATTAGCCTTGTATTAGCTCTTAAACCGGTTATTTTTTTTTTAAAAAAAGAAAAAGTATCTTCTCTTCTTGTGGAGCGGGCCGAATGCCTTGGCAGTAGATAGATGCATCTATGGTTCGTGCCGCTCGAGTACACATTATTCTGGATCGGGTCGTACGACCTCGGCATAATCGTGCGTGATAACATTCGAAGTGTAATCATATATTTGATATCCTTCTGTGGCTCGAGAGGCAAAATTTTATAAGATAGAAATTTATTTGAAACTTGCTATGTGTGAAAGGATTATTTACTTTCTGCCCTTTATTGAGTTATTATTATTATTTACATAATCCATGCTTATTTAAAATTCTATATTTCTTTACTATTAGCCCATAGTAAGTGTCGATGTCGACCCCTCGTCAATACTTCTTCGAGGTTAGACTTGATACTTACTGGGTACATGTTGTTTATGTACTCATGCAATACTTTTGCACTAACCATGGAGGTTTTGAGGCAGGTGCATCTGGAGGTCCTACCGGCGCGCATACCAGATATCCCGAGGCCTAGTAGTGAGCTGCTTCCTGAGCCGTTCTGCTGCCCCTAGAGTCTCTCTTTTGTATTTATATTCTGTCTACTTTATTTCGGACAGTAGTTAGAGTTTTATATATTCAACTAGTTGCTCATACACTTCTGACACCAGGTCTTGGCACACACACTAATAGACTTTATGGTTTTGGAGCACTTCTATTACTATGGTTGCCACTCAGTTGTCTTCGTTTCATTTATTAAATTTTCCACTCTTTAATTCCCTATTAAATAGAATTTAATTACTTGAAAGCTTGTTAAAAGAGTAATAACGTGGTTTAATTCACTGTTGGCTTGCCTAGTGGTAACGTTGGGTGCCATCACGACCCATAGTAGAAATTGAATCATGACATTAATGTAATGCTATGACTTATCTCATATTAGTGTTATTTTCTTGGGACATACATTATATAGTTGTATCTTATTAGGACTAAATAAATATTTGGAGCACAAGTTACATATTTTGTGCTATGAAAATTTTTCCGAAAAAAATTCGAAAATCCGGAAAAAACTGTAAAACCCGAGATTGAAAAACATGACTTTGCTGGTTTGGTTTGGTTTATGAAATTTTTTATTATTATTAAAGCCGTCTTGTAATGACGAGGGTTTGTCATCGATTTATGAATTTAGAAATACGGCACCATTTTAATTTGATAATTGAAAAATCCAAACCAACCTAACCTATTTACCACCTTAAACAAAAAACAACGTGAAACCATAGGACGGAGTCAAAACGAAATAGCTAATTGTGGAGTTTTTGCAAGATTTCCAACTCGTAAGTCGTATACAAAGCTTTGTTTCGTGCTTCAAGTCTCGGTCTTCGGAATATATATTAGCAACTCCTTTTTGGGTAGAAGAGAGATAGTGCGGAAATGTATTTTCAGACTATTTCGTATATTCAGAGTCGGGCAAATGTATTGGTAAATGGTACGTGCTATATCATTAAATGGTTAAATTTTAAAATAAAATCCTTAGCATCAACCGCACAGCCCACTAATGTAAAATGATTAACTGAATCGCTTGCAAATTCACTCATTTAAAACAATTTCGTAATGGCAGAACGGAAGACCTTTAGGAAAATTAGCACTACTTACTACAAAATTTCATCATACATTGTAAGTCGCTTATTTGGGAATAATAGCCTATTTGGCCAAGTTTCTCGAATCCAAAAGTACTTTTGTTTTTTTTTTTTTAAAATATTTTTTTTTTAAAGTTGAAGTGTTTTGGCCAAGCTTTTAAAAGAAAAAAATAATAATTTTGAGGAGAATCAAAAGCAGTTTTAAAGAAGCAGAAAAAAATAGTTTTTTCCCAAAAGCATTTTTTTAAAAAGCACTTTGAATAAAATACAATGAGAAGCACTTTTTAAAAGCTTGATCAAACACTAATTGCTGCTTAGAAGTGCTTTTCAAATTAATTAGTCAAACACTCATCAAATATATTTTTGAGAAAAATATTTTTTTAAAAAAATATTTTTTAAAATAAACTGATTTTTAAAGCTCGGCCAAACAAACTATAAGGCTTAATTATTATAGTAGTATTGTGTGTCACTTCCTTTTCAATATAGCCCGACTTCTCCAACCAGTATCCTTTACCATTTTAGCCCATTTTTGAAGCAATGACCCAACACATTCTTAACTGCAGACAGCCCCACTCCAAATTGCAAATTTGGACAGCTCATCCGGCCCTCATCCATCATGCTATTAAAGCTTATCCTAAATTGTAATTACATCTTGACCTTGAAGAAATTATATATTACTCAGCTAGATATGATTTTTATTTTATTTTCCTGTGTAAGAAAGAGCTAAACATTTTCTTCTTGACATAAAATGAGAAGAATGTGCATGTTATTAAATTATTAGTTCATTAATTAAAAAGTGTATTCTTTCTGTAGAGTAGTGATGGATGCTCTCTCCTTTCCTAAACATCAAAACTTCAAATTACTTTGTTAGTTTTTTTTCATGTGAAAATTGTTGTATTAAAATTTTATTGATAATAACGGAAAACTACCAACATTATAGAATTACTGATAATTGATGGATTGTGGACATACTAGCTATAATGGAAAACTTACTCATACACAATATTTGTATTAATCTATAAATGTGTTTTAACATAAACTAATATTCTTATCTATTTCTATCGCTTAATATGGTATATTAATCTGATTCTGTACAACTATAGGGTCCGAAAAAGTATTTTTATATTTCCTACTGACTACTCTTATCAAATTAGAGGAAATTGTTTTCGTGAAAGGTCCAAATCATATACAGTAATACTTCATTGAACCTTGATCAGTTGAGTTAAAGCTGAAAATACTGAAGTACTTCTAATCAACTTGGCAGTTCAAATTCGTTAACCAAGTAGTGGTGTCTTTTATAACCGAGAGCCCGTTTGGCCAAGCTGTCAAAAATTAGAAGCACTTTTCAAAAAAGTACTTTTAAAGATTAACAGTTTGTGTTTGGCCAATTCGTTTGAGAAGTGTTTTTTGCTATATTTGATAAGCAAATTGTGTTTGGCCAATCTTTTTAAAAAGTACTTTTGAGTATCAAATTACAATAAAGGACAATAAAGATTTACTTTACAACTAGCATTATTTTAAAAAGAGAAATTTTGAATATATATACAGAAGAATTTAATTAATGTTTTTATTTTTATGTAATTAAATTATAAAACATAAGGTAATACATATTAAATATTTTAATCAATATAGATTATAAGTATATAAAAGCAATAATATAGGTAGGAATATATGTGCTAGCAAGTTACATGCATTAAAAACACTATGAGAAATAACATGCTAGGTAGTATTGCATTATGTCAACTACATTATATACATGCACACCAAAAAAACATATAAATAAAATTACAAACTAGAGATCATATAATATTGGTATACTACAAAAGAAAAACAAGAAATCATACATTATGAAAAAAGTGCTTGAATCTGGTAATTAGGCTTGTTATCAAAGAGTAATAGGAGACGAAGAAAAGAAGAAACGGCGGAAGAGAAAAGAAGAGATCTATTTATAGAGGTTATTCCAAATAGGAATAAGAGAAAAGAATAAAAATATATAAAAATAAAAAAGAGAAAAAAGGAATAGTAGAGATAAAAAAAAGTAAAGGTTAGATTAATAAGAAATAATTTAGAAAATACAATTTTATGGTAAGAATATTTTTGTCTTGAGAAAATTAATTTTCTGCTTCTACAAAGTATTTTTTTATTTTGGCCAAACTCCTCATATTTCTAAATAAGTACTTTTTATGGCAAAAAACGTACTTTAGACCTCCGGCCAAACAGACTCCAAATACTCCATCAAAATAAGCAGATTGTGGTGAAAATGAACATTTGTTTCTATAATCCGGAAAAATGATTGACCCTTGAAAAAAATAGAACTGGATTTCTAGAAGTCCTGTTTGGGCATAAGATAACTAAAAACTTATCAACCGATGAATTGTGACAGCTGTGGGATTTGAACCCACGCCCTTTCGGACCAGAGCCTAAATCTGGCGCCTTAGACCACTCGGCCAAACTGTCCTTGTTGTTTTGTAACCTTATATTAATTATTATCTTTGGTTTCTGCCACAGAGAGGAACAACCGACAGCATATATAACAATTAATTATATGTACAATGTTATAAAATAAATACTATAAAGTAATAAACTGAAGACAAGTATAGAGGGAGATTGATATTTTATTCAACTTTCAAAGTTATATATAATGAACTGAAAACTCCTCTATTTATAGAAGAAAGGAAGCAGCTGCGAGGCTTTTCAGAAAGCAGCTGCAAGGCTTTTCTTTAGCTGCTTGTAAGCTGTCTGCATGAGCTGCTTGCAACCTGCCTGTTTAATAAGAAGCTGCTGCAAATCATTTCATTGAGCTGTTTGCAACCTGCCTGCATCAGCTGCTTGTAGATAAACTTCAACAGAGTACTAAATGGATAATCTTCTTCAGGAAGATTATCTATAGCGGAGTAATAAATGAACATCCACAATATAATTATTTTCATAACACTCCCCCTTGGATGTTCATTAAAAGATAATGTGCCTCATTAAAACCTTACTAGGAAAAAACCCTGTGGGAAAAAATCCTAGTGAAGGAAAAAGAGTACACATATTTAGTAATACGCATTGCTAGCTGCCTCATTAAAAACCTTATAAGGAAAACCCTGTGGGAAAAAATCTTAGTAAGAAAAAAAGAGTACATCGCGTATTTTACTCCCCCTCATGAAAACCTTGTTTCAAATATTTAAGTTTCTGCATTCTAATCTTGTATACCATCTTCTCAAAAGTTGAAGTTGGTAAAGATTTAGTGAATAAATCTGCCGGATTGTCACTTGAACAGATTTGTTGCACATCAATGTCACCATTTTTCTGAAGATCGTGTGTATAGAATAATTTTGGTGAAATGTGCTTCGTTCTATCTCCTTTTATGAATCCTCCCTTTAATTGGGCTATGTATGCAGCATTGTCTTCGTATAAAATTGTGGGTCTTTTATCACATTCCAACCCATATTTTTCTCGAATAAAATGAATCATTGATCTCAACCATATGCATTCCCTACTTGCTTCATGAATAATTATTATCTCAGCATGATTTGAAGAAGTAGCAGCAATAGATTGCTTTGTGAAGCGCCATGATATGACAATACCTCCACATGTAAACACATACCCGATTTGAGATCGAACTTTATGGGGATCGGATAAATAACCTGCATCTGCATAACCAACAAGATCTGCACTACCTTTGTTAGCATAAAAAAAACTCATATCAAGAGTTCCCTTTAAATATCGCAATATATGCTTAATCCCATTCCAATGTCTCCGTGTAGGAGAAAAGCTATATCTTGCTAGTAAATTAACAGAAAATGTTATGTCAGGCCTTGTAGCATTAACAAGATACATAAGTGCATCAATTGCACTGAGATAGAGTATTTCAGGACCAAGGAGTTCCTCATCCTCTTCTGGAGGTCAAAACGGATCCTTATTCACTTCAAGTAATCGAACACCCAATTGGTGTGCTTAATGGGTGCGCTTTGTCCATGTAAAAGCGTTTTAAGATCTTTTCTGTATAGACAGATTGATGGATAAAGATCTCGTCTGCTAAATATTCAATTTGCAGACTAAGACAAAGTTTTTCCCTTTGGAGCTCTTCTGGAGTTCCTATGATATTTATGCCATTAACATAAACAACAAGTATAATAAACTATGATGTTGTTTTCTTTGTAAAAATGCATGGACAAATGCCTTCATTTACATAATCTTCATTCATCAATTCAGTGAGGCGATTATATCACATGCGCCCAGATTGATTTAAACCATACAAAGATCTTTGTACTTTGATTGAATGTATTTCACGATGCTTTGAATTATATGCTTCAGGCATTTTAAATCCTTCAGGGATCTTCATATAGACTTAATCAAATGAGTCATATAGGTTATGCCTTGCATTTAGATGGCATGACATCTTCAGGTGTATGGACTACAGGTCCGATCCTCACAATCTTTTACAATATTGTGCACTATATTGTATCATATATATCGTCGACGATCATTTCATATCGGTTCGCAAGCGACATAACTTGTTGAGATCTCATCACTTTCTTTATTTTCAGGTACCTGAACTTCTTCTGGAGTTTCATGAAATGTTATGTCGTGGGCTCTTCCAGAGCTTATTTCCTCCTTATTATGATCATTTTGATTATTTGCTCCTATTCTTTTCGAGGATTGTTACCTTTGGAACCGATTGGTCTACCACGCTTCATGCGTACAGTAAACTCTATCCTCCAGGGACTTTAATTTTAATAGGAGTATTTGCAGCTGAAATATGATATTTAATTTTGGATCAACAAATGCTTCTGACATTTGACTTGAATTATCTCTAAGCGAGGATCATATTAATGATAATTCGATTCATATAGCATATTTTTCAGCTGTTTTATTCCATCCCCTAAATGTTAGAAAAACTAACTCATATCCCTAATCTTCTTTGGGAAACATATCTTTGTGCATTGTGGTAGAGAAATTAATCATATACCACACATCAAAAGTTATTAGATAGTAAAAATATTTGGTTTTTGATCCTAAACCAATTGTGAGGGGAGGACTTATCATATTTTGTTGGTCTGATGCATACAAGTGCTGCTGTATGCAATTTAGAAAATCTTAGACCAACACATGGGGTTTTGTTCTCATAATCAATAGTTTAGCCATTAATAAGAGGTATTCAATGCTAAACTAGCTTGGATATAAACCAGCATCATCAAGATGAACTATCTTGATTTCATAATCTAAAATTATACTCTTAATTGAGAAAGACAATTTCAAATGCCAAACTGCAGGTTGACAATAAACATACATGTAACCATCTTATATATGCATCTATAAGTGGTTCACATGATAGGTGAATGAGCCCATATTCACCTTTTATATATTCCAGAATTCGGGGATTTTAGTCCCAACTTTAGCTGGTATAATCAAGTAATTATGAGAACAAGCAACACAAGAGAATTCTTGAAGAATCTTCTAGTTCTTCAGTATATGCTTATCTGAATTCTCAAATAGCTCATTTAAAAATGGCAAATGAAATCTTAAAGTTTATCATGGCATGTGCTATCTCTAAGTAAACTTCTGGTTTACTATGGCATAAACTTTTGCATCAGTAAACTTCTGATTTACTGTGGCTATTTTTGTATCAGTAAATTTTTGATTTACTGTGGCTACTTTTGCCTCAGTAAAACTTCTGATTTACTGTGACTACTTTTGTATTAGTAAACTTCTGGTTTACTGTGATACATGATATAGTACAACTTGAAGAATAAGGCGGGTAACTTCTCACATACATATTATTTTACCCCCTATGATTGGGGAAACATGAAGATTTTCAATCTTCCAATCATTTGTGGTCTCAATATAATAGCCATTTGTATCAGTAAACTTCGGGTTTACTACAACATATGTTTTGACCATAATCATATAATATGAATGACATATTTGTATATAAGCTCTTCGAGAGCCTTTCTTTATTATCCACAATCTAATATTTACCAGACACTACCGGTGTCATATGTCTTCTAGACAACAATTAGCTCTTCAGGAGTTGTTGATACATTTTGTACTATCAAATATTGCTCAGACACTTCCGGTATCATGAGAGAAAATCATAATCAAATGAACAATATAAAACTAATTCTAAATTTATAAATGACGAAAATTAAGAATTTTAATATTTCTACCACTAACTTTGTGACAAATATCTCCTTCAAGGAGAAATATCATTAACATCTGAATATTTTGTATCAATATGACAATCACATAGTCATTGCATCTTTTAAGGAAAAATACACGAGTTGTTATTTCTTTCGGGGAACTCAATAACTAACCATAATATATTTATGTGGTTGTAATAGAAAATATTTTATAAGAATGCTTTTGCCTTAGAATGATACTTAATAAAATTATCCAAGATGTTTTACGTACAACAGGTACGTGCGACAATGATCTTTATGCCACAAAAATAATATTTATATCATCTGTTATTCTAGCTCTTCCGGAGGTGAGTTATGGTATTTCTTCATTCACTACAGGGAATGAAAATGTGCTTCAAAAATAACTTTGAATAGCTCATTATTTTATTTACGCACAGAAAGACACAGTTTCATAATATTTTCCTATTTCGGGAGAAAATTTCAATTGTGTTACTTCTTCAGGAGCAAATTGAAATACGAAAAATTGAGTATATATTCTCTCAATCATATTACCTCTTCTGGAGGTGAATTATAATATATTTACATCAAGAGCACGTTCATATTTACGACTTTATTAATATTATCACATTCACTTCAGGGAATGGATTAATATTTATTAGAAATTCTCATCCTTCAGGAAATCGAATATAATTATCTGAACGCGCATTAATCATATCAATTGTGATGCTTCAACCTCTTTTAAAATATTTACTACTTCAGGAGCAAATCGATGTGTGCATGTAATATAGAGAATATTTCTCTAGCTTATCTTTAATTGTAACCATAGAAAGCCTAAATTATCACTTCTGGTGGTCATAGGCATATACCACTTCTGGTGGTTAACAAAATTTAGTTACAATGAGATATACGAAACATAACCACTTCTGGTGGTTGTATATTTCTTGCAAACTCTGCTGGAGTTTAAGTGGATCTAACAATGTTATCCACTTTGTAATCCTTTATTAAGATAATTAGGATGAAAACAAATATCAAAATAGGTACTATATACGTAACATATAACCAAGCAAGCGATGATAATGATATTAAAATATAAGCAAAAGGCTCAAATTAAATTATGCAAATTTGGCCATACCAGATGTAAGTGATATATATCACTACTGCGAAGAAGAAAAACTCACCACCTCAAGGATATAATCTGCCTTATGATGCTCGTTATGAACAAGATCTAACCACGGACATAAGAGTGTCGCCTTACATCGGAGACGAACATGATATAGAAATTAAATTCGAAGTAAGTGCTCAAAATGGCAGAGTCTCGTGCTGATAACGTGTTATAAAATAAATACTATAAAGTAATAAACTGAAGACAAGTATAGAGGGAGATTGATATTTTATTCAACTTTCAAAGTTATATATAATGAACTGAAAACTCCTCTATTTATAGAAGAAAGGAAGCAGCTGCGAGGCTTTTCAGAAAGCAGCTGCAAGGCTTTTCTTTAGCTGCTTGTAAGTTGTCTGCATGAGCTGCTTGCAACCTGCCTGTTTAATAAGAAGCTGCTGCAAATCATTTCATTGAGCTGCTTGCAACCTGCCTGCATCAGCTGCTTGTAGATAAACTTCAACAGAGTACTAAATGGATAATCTTCTTCAGGAAGATTATCTATAGCGAAGTAATAAATGAACATCCACAATATAATTATTTTCATAACATACAACAATTAATTATGGAACATTATTAACACCCACCCCAAGTCCCAGGAAGATGGTGAGATTTGGAGCACTGGATTAACTCAACTAATTTTCAACGTGAATATCGATTTCGTAAGTTTTTTTTAAAATAATACATATTTTAAAACTACATAGGAATAATTACAATAACAATTCTTCATTAAAGTTGCTTTAAATATTTCCAAAAATACTCCACAAATGGTAATAACGACTCTTTTTAGGACAAATGGAGTAACAGAATGATGATTAGGAAAACTTTTCCTTGAAAAGTAAAAAGTCTGATCAAATAAGGATCCAAAATACATTCCCTTGAACTGAAATATTTTGGAGACTGAAACACAATTACACAAGCATAGGCATTCTCATTACAAGCAGGATTCTCCTTAACATTCCCTGATCCAAATTCCAGCAAAATTAAATAGCGAAATATTCAAAGAGTGGCTTTAGCCATAAAGATAACTTGACCATAGAGTTCAGAACAATAACACTGAGCTACTGAGAACTGAAGAAAATATTTTACACTTCACATTGGGGATCACCCAAGATAACATAATGAGATACATTATCTGAAGTTTTCTATGGCTTCAGAGAAGCTTATCTGTTGGCCTCAATGCACTTAGGCAAGCATTGCAACAAGGTAAACTTCCGATGGGGCGCAGAGGACTGAAAATAATCTGGATCTTGCTCAAGTGACTCCAAGTAACTTTCAAGAACTGTTACAATCTCCTCGAACTGTGGCCGCTTGTGAGGATTGTTTGCCCAGCACCGCTTAATGAGTTTACGAACTGCTACTGGACATGCAGCTGGTATTGGTGGTCTAGCTTTCTGCAAACATCCCATTAATATAACAGAAATTCCATCTTAGAGATAGTGATGCATACAGTGTTGGGGGGAAATTGTACACAATAACTTGTTCCAATGTAACTTCATGTGAGAGGAACAACTTCCAACACCAAGATATGTATTTGAAGCAAAGCTAAAGAAGGAAAGAAACAAAAGAAAATAGCCGGCCTGATCCCATTAGCTACTGAAGAGAAACATGTTTAGGGATCGACAGAGGATATGAATAGACAAAGCCAGATATGAGAGACAACTTCAAAACATAATAAGGTGAAAAAACAATTGCATGCTCAGATACTTAACTCTGTGCGAGAATTTTAGGTATGCGGCATTTGCATGTTTGCAACTATAATAGTCTTACCCAGCTGGAAATACCAGCATTACATCGTCTTTTAAAGTGTATATAGAACTGACAAATAAGGAACTACAGGTGATGCCACTGGAATCATCATAGATATGGATATGAATTTGCTCCAAGTCTAGTTGTGCATAGCATAGACATGATTGGATTTTCAAATATGTACCTTTTCTAAGCCCAAGACAAACATATTTTCTGATCAACCATGCTAATATTGTAGCAGAAACATAAAATTCAGATGATTACCATCTTAGAGTGGCATTCCAAACTAGCCCCACCATTACCTCCTCAACAGGGGATTCATGGTTAAACTTGTGCACTTTTATTGCAGTGATCTGAAGAACGAAAAATGCATTTTCAACTTTCACACAATATTTTTATCTCATCTCAAAGGTAACTTCCAACTTTTGATAATTTTTCATAAGCTGTTTCATAGCCTAGACATAATTTTTCTCAATCTTCCAATATGCAATGATAAATGCAACTCAGAGATCTAGATTCTCTTCTTTCTCGTATCTTAGTTGACTTTCTTGATTCATCTTGCAAGCCAGAGAACAATAACTTATGTAAAATGACACTTTGGAATGAGATGTCCAACAGATAGAGATTCAGTGGTTTTAGTGGACTAAATTCATATATAGAGACATGAAACAGCAGGCACTTCATCTCGATGAAAAGCACTGCAAGAGTTAGCAGAGAATATACCTTCTGGCAGACTGCAAATGCCGCCTGCTCCGGGGTCATGTCATCAAATGGTGTCAATGCTGTCAAAAGTTCCCATAGGACAATGCCGAAACTATATACATCAACTTTCTTTGTATGGTTCTTTTCCTTGATCATTTCTGGTGCCATCCAACGGTACGTACCAGTGAACCCCTTTGGGCTACCACATTGAGATTCTAAACATGATATCCCAAAATCTGCGACTTTCACGCACATATCTTCATCAAGGAGTAGATTTTCTGACTTGAGATCTCTGTGAAGTATCCCTTCAGCATGAAGATATTGCATTCCACGTGCAATGTCAAGGGCCAATTTAAAAACTAGGTTAAGAGGGACCGAGTATGGCTCCTGCTGATGGAGGTATTTTCGTAGGGAGCCTCCAGGTAAGTACTCTGTGATGATGCAAAAAACTGGTGGTTTCTTACATGCTGCAATAAACTGCATTTGAGAGGCAGAAGAAATGGAACAAGTCAAAAGAAGTGGCAATTTCAGGATTGAGAAAACATGCACGAAAAATATATATATATTAAACCAATACAATTACAAATAAATTCTTAAAAATCAGAGAACAGCAACTCACTTCAAATTATTTACCAATAAGTAGTTATCATATATCAAAATATGTAATCAAAATCCACAATCTACAAACTCTAAGAGACGTGGTCACAAAGGATAACTCATCAATTCATGAAGTTCCTGCAGGTGACACAATCATATCTCCGTATAAATCAGAGTTGAGGAGCTGATCCGTAGATTTCAAGTTTGACACAATCGAAAAGGCAGATGACTTAGATTTTGGATATAAGGCAATCAAGAGCATAGGTTCAAAAATATTGATCAGTCTATGGACTAACATGTACCTGTTGCTTCTTTAAAAAAGGATTTCGAGCGTGGTGGTTGGGGTAGGGGTAGGGGTGGGGGTGGAGTGGTGTGGTAGAGATAAAAGGCTTGACAATATGAGTTCAGGTTAAAGAGAATTAGTGATTTGCCAATATCACTCTAGTAATATTGTTTTCAGTCAATTAGATGAATATAGACTCTATATTGAATGGAAGACAAGCCATACAGAAATTTCCTTTTAGAATCATATAGAAGCAGTTTGAAGAACATCCTTTCCTCCTCTCTTTGCTTCACTAATCCTAAGGCAAATGATAAACAAGAGAGAAGTGTTTGCTGACTGGTGCAATGAGCTAAAAAGTGGGTTTATTAAAGACGGCATAGTGTTTATCTAAGGAGATATGTGTAGGTAAAAAGATGGGGAGTTCTTGGAGGGAGGGAGCCGAGGGTCTATCGGAAACAGCCTCTCTACCCCAGGGGTAGGGGTAAGGTCTGCGTACACACTACCCTACCCAGACCCCACTAGTGAGATTATACTGGGTTGTTGTTATTGTTGTTGTTGTCTGTGTAGGTAAAAAGTGATAGACGCTTGCAGCTTTTCGTTGTAACTTGGAAATAGTATTAGGCTACTTAAGAAAACATGTACTTATGAAGTAGCAAGAATGCAATCACTAGCATTCTCATAATAAATACAGTATAACATAAGAAAATGCTTTCTTCTTTTCTTTTCTTGTGTTCCCGTATGGATTCTGCTAGAAATAAATTTCTTAAAAGTAGACGACAAGCAATCGTCACTTGCATAAAATTAGACTATATCTATGTAGGTAGACTCCTGGACCAGCCAAAGAACAAACAACCACCATTTCTTGAAGACAAAATAAAGTAAGATAGCCTCCGAGATGCCACCTTTAACCTTTGAATTTCCTTCTTAAATCCAGTTTCCATTCCCCATTCATCTCCCAAGCTCTTGTCATGGTTAATGGTCAATGTCAACTTCTTCAGCTCCGAGCCCGTTTCCTCCAAAGGCTTGTCGGGGAACAATATGGTGAATAACTTTGACCCAGGGGACTAACACTTAGATGCAGTACTTAAGCAATAAACGATTTTCATGACTTCTACCTCATTGAAATCTAGAAGGGAAGAACATCCTCTTTGGAACAAAGTAGATTTATTAGTACAATTGGTTTGCAGAAGAAAGACATAACATCATAGCATAACATCTCATTAGTGCAAGCTGTAATACAATCACGCAATGAGCTTGTACTACTTCAGAAGGAAAAGTCCCTTTATAAGGGATGCAAATACAATCTCGTTCATTTAACCGACGGCGATTTTCAAAGGGCTATTTACAAGAATGTACTACTTGAAGCACATTTCCCTTTTATAAAATTTCTGTAACAGTCTTTTGAGTACTAAAAAGTAATCCAAGTTCCTTGCTTTTTTTCTTGATAATTTTTTATTTTTTAAATACAGATACTTTTTAAAGTCATGCGGAAAAATAAAACGTAGATCAACGAAAACCCAACAGAAAAAATGGATGAAAATGCGAAACAATGCTTACAGTGATGATATTTGGATGCTTTAACCGAAGCAACAAAGCAACCTCAGAAGTAAACTGTTTCTCCAAAAAAGTAGCCAAGTCACCATCTTCCTCAGGTTGGCTAATGAGTTTAATAGCCACTTCGCTGTGCTTGTAAATTCCCCTGTAAATCCTACTATGCCTTCCCGAAGCAAATTTGTTCCCTATATATAGCTGCGACATATCGGCGCTCCATTCCTCTTCTCCTTCCCCCTTTATCGCCGCTCCTGATGATACGATGTACTTGGACCATGACGCTGCTCGCTTGTACTCTCCCAATGAAAGTCGCCTCTCTAGTTTCCCATTATTCGCTATTTGCTTAAACCAGTTCAAATTCTTCATAGTAAACCATCAAGTTCTCCGCCTCCAAACAAAAACACTAGGAGTATATAAATACTCAAACGGCGCTACAGATTCTCCTAATTTTTTTTTATAAAAATAAGCTACATTCCAAAGAATAGAGTTACATTTTGAGTATGTGTCAGAGTTTTTACATTATGAATTAACCAGCTGGTTTATAATTTAAAAAAGATTAATGGTGCATTTCTTGGGATTGAATTTCAGAGAAACAGTAAACTCGACAAACAAGAGCTTTGGATAAAAGCTTGAAATCTTTATGTATATATAGAAAGTAGAGCTTTTTGAGTTTGGGAGAGCGAGAAAAAAGCGTGAATCAGCAAAAAGTACAGCACTTTGAAGCGTGCAATGAGCTTTTGTGTACTCGAAACTTGGGGGAGTGAGTTGCAAAGGAAGCTCGAAAAGCTAAGCAGAGGAAGAAATAGTAGTACTGATATGAGTTTAATGAGTTGTTGCAGAGAATGGAAGTGGTGAAGAGAGGAAAAGAGCAGCGGTAGCCGGTAGCCGGTAGGAGTGGCGGAGCAGCGGGCGGAGGTGGCGGTGGAAGTGACGGGTTTTCTCTCTCTAGTCCTCTCTCTCTCTATAGAAAGCAAAGCAGTGGGTAGTACAAGTACAAATACAATACTATACAAGAGTAGCTTAACATTCATAACGTGCGAAGATCCACTTCTGAGGAGACATTTCGGGTTCTTCTGATTGTGGCCGCTTTATTCTTCTTCTCGTCTTTGCCCCTTCCCTTTTGTCATTATTCCCTTTAAACCCATTTATCTTTCTCTACTAATTCTCCTTTTCTTTTTTTTTTCTTTTTTCACAAAAGAAACTTAATGAATTTTTCCTCTTTTTGAAGTCTTTGTTATGTGCCATAAGAATAAAGAAAATAATTTAGCAAGATCACTCATTTCAGTTACTCAAAAACTAATGCTAATGGTAAAAGACAAGATTTCTTAACCAAAATTGTCGAGACTCTATATTTGTTATTTATTAACACAAATAAAATGGAAGCAGGGACTACACGGCAAAAGGGATGAATAATGGGGGGTAAAATGGTGAATGAGGAAACAAGGGGCAGGCAAAAGAGGACCAGAGAAAGTGTTGGAATACCAACAGAAGGGAGGGGCGGATCTCGTTGTAATATTGTTGTAGTTATTATAGCAAGCGGGACCCACAACTACTATCCACCAGTTATGTCGGACACTGCCGTATGCTTCTTCCGTATACGGTCACAACGCTCTCCTCACTGCCGTAAGTGTAATAATGTTATAATATCTGGTTTGAGATCCGACTAAATTAATTTAATAAATATAAATCAATTGACTAACTCAAATTATATTTTATTTATATTCTTAAGATATCAAATTAAAATAATATAACCTTTTTCTTTTATATATTAATTTTGAGCAAATTTTCTTAAGGGGTTAACTAGGAGAGATCTAAGTAACCCAAATTTTTTTTAAGGAGTTAGCCCACCATTTATATTTTATCTCATTTTAAAAACATAAGCTAATTAATTATGACCTCATCCTTCATTAGAGATATAGATCTCACCCAAGATCATATATCGAAATTTTAGATCCGATGGTCTAAAGTTGTAGATGTTATGACCAAACTTTAAACCACTCTAAAATTTTCCGGAAGGTTACATGTGTAAAATTTAAGTTTTATCTACTACAAATATAAAATAATTTTTCAAAATTAGTGTTTGACCCAAAATTTAGATCTAGATTTAAACAATTAGATTTTCTTAACAAAATAGGGTTAATCTTAGCTAATAATAATATCCACTAGATTATTTAACTAGTGTCGTAACAAGATGTCACAAAGTATGTGAGAACAGTGATGGACATACAATAAAAAATAATATTTAATGGCACAAATGTGAAATGAATAATATTAAATAGCATTAAATGGTATTTATGTAAATAAATATGATAGAGATGACCGAAAAAAAGGGATGAAATCATGTAATATTCCTTCCGACAATGATATATGATTGATGCGCTTTTGAATATTCGGGTTCTCCTTAGATCGTGAGAGAAAAACTAGATAGGGATCTCAAGAAAAAGGTGTCTTTTGTATGTATGTAATAAAGCAAGAATCTTTAGAGAATGTCAAAGTCTTGTTCTTTTATAAATGAATGTCCAATCCCCTTCTATAACTATATCTCTTTCTATTTATAAGGGGATATGTGCCTCAAAACCCCTAGTAGTACAGATCCCGAGAGTATAAAAACTGGAATATTCTCTTTAAAGTCTTATCTCTAAAACTAGCCGTTACTGCTCAGTTAAGAAGGGTACTCGTTCTTGACCTCAATCTCTGTTGACTCCTTGCCCTAGCCCTTTATCTTTTGTCAGATCACGTCGACCTTGAATCCGTCTTTCGTTGAAATTATACTGATGACACGTGCCAGCCCTCGAAGGCTCTCTTAATGCTGATGTGGTCTAAATATTACTAGGATAATTTTTTACCTATACAGTTAGTCCCTCCGTTTGTTGAGGTCGCCTTCGTGGGCGAGTTTAATGAGCAGATAATATCGCTCAGGGCCGTCTTCGTGGTCGAGCTCGCTGAACAGATAACATCGGTCATGGTCGTTGTAACGAGCAGGCGACGTGGCTCTTTGAGAGCCGCGTATTTTAAATCCCTTAAATTTTTCGGGTGATTTGTTGGAATCATATGGTCCAAGAGAGGGAGTGATGTCATGATGTCATGCACCATGATGATGCTAGTTCCTGACGCATTGGGTTGATTTGCGCGTAACCTTTGATTGGATCTGCCGTTTCGATTTCGGTGCCAATTATGATGAGCCGCTTCGGGTTTGGTGCCCATTATGACAAACTATTTCGGATTTGGTGCCTCAATCTCTATGAATAGGGATGTCCAAACCCCAATTTGAACATTTCATTCTTCCAAACTTTAGACTCTAAACTTCATCTCTGAACTTCCCTTTTCTGCTTCTTTTCTCCATATCACATTCCAAACTTTCTTCCCATTATTCTTCTTTACTTTTCATAAATATATCGAATCTCCCATCTGACGTAGGGTGTAGGGAGTCACGCCGTTCCATTGGCGGTTGTGTTCCCTGTTCCCGGGGAGAGTGCAGTTGCCACCGTAGATGATGAAACCTTTTCATCAGTAGATAAGATCATCCCCCGTAACCCTGAAGCTAGGCCTGATTTCCAATGATCGCCGGACGCGACGCCCAAAAAATTTCTATCGACAATAGTGCTCAAATAATTAGCTGAATTTAAAGCAAAGTTCGACCTCCCCAACCATATCGAACTAATCCCTGATGAGGAGGACGAAGTATACGTCCACCGTCCCAGGTACTGCGCTCTATATGTGTTTACCCTTAAAATTAGATAACAATTAAATTTATAATGAGGTTCTAAGAACACGTAATTTCACTTAATACCGATAAATAAATATGAAAATTAATAACAAAAATAAACTATAAAGTAAAGCGAACCAGTGTTGAAACGGAAATCAACCCTCGAGCTAGGGTGCCCTCGAACTGATTGATACCAAAATAGTTAAAAATAAAGCAAGCTGATGAACAAGAGAATATAAGCTAAAGAGAGAGCATTATATTGGCTTTTTTTAATGCGAGAACAATATGTCTTACAAATGGTTAATACTCCCATTTATATAGTAAAGGAGTTCTACTTAGGGTATAACTCTAATTACAGAAAAAAATCCCATGATTAGCTAATTAACCGTTCCTAATTTGATTCGTTTCGAGATTTCCGCCATGATCTTCGACCAGTCACAGATATTTCGCCTTTCTATTATTATGTTATCTTCGATCTTGCTCGATGCCTGTCTCATTCGGTCTCGATCGCTGCTGTCCTCGATCTCGATATGTACCTCGGTTCTGAACTCGGTACCTTATCCTCGTGATTTAGTCCTTTCCGTTACGAAGCCATCCTTCGATGCAACCTCCCAGTCTCGGTCAAGTAGTAAAATCGGGTGGGCCCGGTTTTAACCGTATACAAATAGTCCCCTCGTTGTTTTCGAGTGAAATGGAAAGAAATGAATTGAACCTTCGATTTTCTACCTCGACCTGTCATGACGTCATCCTCGTGATGTAAGCGACGGAAGTGACTGAAATGTCCCATCGGTACAGTTTCCCAAATCATTAATGAGTGTCAGTTGGTGGCCGGCCACTAGTGCCTTTGAACCGTCGCCGTGAATCCAATAAATAAACAACTTCTTCATTGATTCAAACTTTACTTTCACTTCCTTCTAATCTCCAAAACTTTTACATCTCTTAAGTTCTTCCTTTTTACAGATCTTCAGGTTTTACTGTTAATCCTTTCTAAAAATGTTAAGTCCTATTATATTCCTCTCTTTTAAACTTACACAAAAAATGGCAAGAACATCGAAAACGGTACCACAAAAAGAAGCTGCTTTATCTTCTCAACCGCCCGGCGGGAAAACGCCGATGGAACCACGTCTTGGGGAATGCATTCCTGGGGGGTACGTGCTAAACTCTGATTTCAAGATCGATAAAGCCTCGTCGATTCCTGGTCGATGCGAGCCAGTATCAAGGTATATATGCTCGATAACTGAGGGATACCTTAAGCAGGTAAAGAAAGACTCCAACTAGGAGGGCAAAGAAGTGGTGATCCCGACCCCCGAAGAAGACATCACCACCCATGTGGAAGGGTTTCTAAGTGTTTACACTTACCCTTTCACACTGGGCCCCTTCGACCCCGTCATCGTTGATTTTTGCCGTCAGTATCGAATAACCCTAGGCCAAATCCATCCTTCCTTTTGGCGAATTGTTATTCTGCTCCGATTCTTCGTGAGCAAAATCGAGGGGCTCCCTTTCACCCTCAATCACCTTATCAGATTGTATATCCCCCGTTTATATCGAGGAGGGTTAATAAAACTCTAACGTCGGGCTACCAAAGTGCTGTTCTCGAGCATAGACGAGGACAAGGATCGAGGTTGGATGGGATGGTTTGTTCGAGTGAGGACTTCCGACCTAATCCTAGCTGAGAAGATGCCATTTCCTGAGAAATGGAACATGAATCGTAAGTACCGTTTCACTGTTAGCTTTCGTGTATTATTTTTTCCTTTGTATTTTCTCATCGATGTCTTTTTCCATGATGTAGCGATCGCTTGGATGCCTCATGCGATTCCCGACCTCGAGAGCTGGGTTCGGAACCTAGCCTCGACCTCCACATATATCGAGCGCTCATGGCACGATTTATCAAAGGACCGATGAGAGGCCAAGATTCATGGTAAGCCCACTTTTTGTGTATGTGATGATTCGATTAAGATGCATTTCTTCTACTTATTCAATTTTCTCGTGTACAAGCCTAGGCAAGGATGCAGTCACGAGGCCTCTATCTGGTGAGGAGGAGACTTCGATCCTGGCACCGAAACCGGCGAAGGACAAAAAGAGAAAAAAGACCTCAACCTCCGAGGATCCAGAACCTAAGAAGAAGACGGCTCATAAGCCGAAGAAGAACATCATCCTTATGATCAAAGACTTTGTTCGGTGTCTAAGGCAAGAAGATGAAGAAGAGGAAGAAGACGACTCCGAGTTGGTAGTCTGAGTGGGAATGAGCACCGTGGTCCCAAAGGCCACTGAATCAGTAAAGGCTGCAGAGGCTCCATCTCAAGATGAGGGGGTCTCGGGAAGAGACTTAGGTGAAGTCCCCGAGTTATTGAGGATTGAATATGCCTACCACCGTAATGAGCCAACGATGGGTACGGCTGTAGAGGCTGGTCTCGAGGCCCCTCGAGATGGAGAGAATGCCCCAAGTGATCCACCTGGGGAAATAGAAATTGGAGGCTCCCCGCTGATCCCCTCGTTTTCTGAGGAGATGATTCAAGAGGCTTGGGCCTTGAAGACCCCCTACATCAAAGGAGCCCACGGAAGGGAGGACCCTTTCCGTGATTACTTTACTGGGGTCGAAGATGCTACCGTCCTGAGCGACTTGGAGGTCTCGAGGAAGGACTCGGGTGAGGCATCGAGCCTTTTCAATGAAGCGCAACAAACTCTGAATCAGGTAAGCCTTAACTCCCTTTGTTGTTATTACCCTTGTGTTCATTTTTCTTTTCCTGTCTAACTTCTTTTCTTCTTTCTGCGTAGGCTTCAATGCTTCATCGGGAAGCATTTTCTCGGTCTCGAGTTGAGCTGAGTCGGTACGAGGCCGACATTTGAAGGCTTACCTAGGAGAGGAATTCCCTCAACCTTCTCGGTGGGCAAAAAGAAGAAAAGATCAAGGACCTCCGAGCTGAGTTGGACACGGCTCACAAAGATCAGACTGACCTGATCGAGCAGGTAATGAAAATCTTAAAAGCTCATGGGCTCGATTCGGGAATGATGGCTAACATTTCAATCTCATAGCTGCAGTAGAAGGTCGAGAGGATCGAGCAATTTCGCGAGGAGGTCGACATGATGAAGGTGGAGACCTTGGGGTGGAAAGAAAGTATGGACCGTTTTGCTTCTGAAAAAGAGGTTGCTCGAGCCCAATTTTCATCGGTCGTAAGTCAGCTTCGAGGCACGAAGGAAAAGAGCTCAACTAAGGCAAATAAAATAGAGGAGCTCGAGGCTGGGTTGGCTTCCGAACTTGTAAAGGCCAAATCTGAAGCCGAAAAGGCAAAGGCCGAGGCAGAGGCAATTGTGACCGTCTACCAGGCCGATGCCGAAGTCGCTCAATTCCAAGAGAGAAAGGCAACCGAGACCGCTCAAACTCGAGCACATTGGATTGCTGAACTCGCCAAATACCAATCTCGGAGGGAAACCCTCGAGGAGATCCACACTCGAGGTTTCGATCTTACCGACGAGATAATAAAGGCTATAGAGCATGAAGCTGATGCTGGAGCGTTGGCCTCTTCCGATGATGATGATGATGATGGTAGCTAAAGCGGGTTCGAGAATGGGGAGGACTTCGATGGGGAAGAAGCTGCCCCTGAGGAAAATTAGGAATCTTAGGCTTTTTCTTTTTTGATTTTTTGTGCGGGACCCTGATCGGTCCTTGTAAATACCTTCGTATATATAAAAGATATTTTTTCAGTTTCATTCATACTTTATGAAAACTTTGCTCATAAGTTCTAGGATTAGGCAACTTGATCGAAGCCGGACTGGTGTAGTCTTAATCGAGTGAGTACTTGCTCGAACTCAGAGTAGGATAACCCTTAGGTTTTAATTGAGTGAGGATGATTTCTCGAACTCAGAAATAAAATGGCCCTTTAGGCTCTTGATGACCCTTAAAAAGAATGGCTTTCTCCCCCTTTTTAGCTTGAAAAGTTTTTTGTTTAATCATATAAAATCTATTATACCTTAGCATGAAATAAAGGATTTGCTCGAGATTTCGAACGATTCCGTACCCATTAGGATTTTCAAGGGTCGATGTTATCGAGACTCTTTGTTTTGTAATGCTTTAGCATAAAAGAAAGAATTTATTCGAGAGTTTGAACGACTTTGTACCCATTAGGGTTTTCGAGGGTCGATATTATTGAGACCCATAGTAATTTAGCCGAGGGTAGTCTTTTGAACCGGTTTATGAAAATATTCGAAGGCTTGTTTTATAACGAAAATCGGACGTCTCCGAACCGTGTTAATTTGGCCGTAGCCTTTAGCTTGGGATTCGCCTTTTGGGCTTGTTCCCCTGTTATACTTTGAACTTGTTTGAAGTATCAATCCCCGAGTGGAGTGGCCGTGGCCTATAAAATCGAGGGTTGACTTTTTTAAGGTCTTACGATCTCGAGGTTTTGGTAATTCGATCATGTCAATTTTTTGGATAGCAGTCCCCGAGTGCGGGGTCAGTTGTTTGAACTTTAGTTGTGACCGGCCCTTAAGCCAGTTTCCACAATAGCTCACAAGCACGACATTGTAAAGTAAAATTTTCTCTAAGGCATGAAATATCTGGCAAGGAAAAATACTTTTTTCAATATATTAACACGCGTATATGTTTACCATTAGGGCTCAAGTAATCTACATGGGCATGGTTCATTCGACCATTTGACCCTTACAAAATTTACCTATCGAGGCCCTGTCAGCACGAAGTATTTTCCTTGTAACTATCCGAGGGTGATGCCCCCCGGTATTCTAGGTTGATTGTAAAAGAGCCTCGGATACTATTGAATTGCTCTAAGTTAGCACGAACAATGGTTGCCTCGTTAAAAACCTCGCCGGAAAAATCCATTTTGGACAAAAACCGGTCCAAGGAAAAAAGAGTGCAACGCATGCTTTCAGACCTAAGCACTTTGTGTTTGAAGAATCCTTTGTTGTATTCGATTAAACACCTGCAAACGTTTAGTATAATATAAATGAAAATGGAGAAGGTCGTACCTTACCAGTAATATCATTTGAGGAGTGATATGTTCCAATTGTTTGGTAATTATTCACCGTTCATCGTGTCAAGTTTGTAGGATCCCTTTCCGATGATATCGAGGACTTGATATGGTCCCTCCCAGTTCGGGCCAAGTTTTCCTTCGTTTGGGTCTCGAGTATTGAGGGTGACCTTCCTTAGAACCAAGTCCCCGATTTTAAAGTGTCGAAGATTGGCTCTTTGATTGTAGTACGTTTCGATCCACTATTTTTGTGCGGCCATTCGAATGAGGGCGGCTTCCCGTTTTTCATCTAGAAATTCGAGGCTTATATTCATAGCCTAGTGATTTGACTCTTCCATTGCATATCGAAACCTGATGCTCGGTTCCCCGACTTCAATCGGGATCAGAGCTTCGGCGCCATATACTAAAGAGAACTGTGTTACCCCCGTACTGGATTTTGGAGTTGCTCTCCGGGTTGGTGAATCATCGGCGCATAACTTTGACATTTGTCACACTTTCAAACAAACTCTTTTGTATCCTTTTCCATATCGGCCAAATAATATCCTGCTCTGATGACTTTGTGAACCAATGATTCGGCACCGAAATGATTTTCGCAAGTGCCCTCGTGGATTTCTCGTAGGATGTAGTCGGTATCTCCTGGTCCCAAACATATTGCCAATGGTACATCGAACATCCTTCTATATAGTGTTCCATCTTCGGCCAATGTGAATCGTGCGACCTTCGTACGCAGAGTCCTCGATTCCTTGGAATCCGATGGAAGCTTCCCGTTCTTTAGGTACTTGATATATTTGTTCCTCCAATCCCAGGTCAGACTTGTGGAGTTGATTTCGGCATGACCTTCTTCGATTACTGACCTTGAAAGTTGTATGACAGTCCCCGAGCTAATCTCATCGTCTTTGACTGATGACCCCAAATTTGCAAGGGCATCGGCCTCGCTGTTTATTCTCGAGGCACATGCTGTAGGGTCCATTCTTTAAACCGATGTAGAGTCACCTGTAATTTGTCCAAGTACCTTTACATTCGATCTTCTTGAACCTCGAAGGTTCTGTTGACTTGGTTTACCACAAGCAGGGAGTCACATTTGGCCTCGATGACCTCTGCTCCCAAACCTTTAGCTAGCTCGAGACCTGCAATCATGGCCTCATACTCGGTCTCATTGTTAGTTAACTTGTAAGTTTTGATAGCTTGTCTAATTGTATTACCCGTGGGTGACTTCAAAACAATGCCTAGCCCGGACCCCTTCTCGTTCGAAGCGCCATATGTGAAGAGGGTCCACACCCCCGATAATATACCTAATTGTAATAATAGTTCCTTTTCGACCTCGGGTACAAGGGCTGGTGTAAAGTCGGCCACGAAGTCCGCTAAGATTTAAGACTTGATGGCCGTTCGGGGTCGATACTCGATATCGTACCCACTAATCTCGACGGCCCATTTGGCTAATCTGCCCGAAAGTTGGGGCTTTTGCAAAATATTGTGAAGGGGATAAATAGTCACCACACAGATCGGGTGACACTGAAAATATGGTTTTAATTTCATAGAGGCGCTTATTAGGGCAAGCGCTAATTTTTCTATGTGTGGGTACCGGATCTCGAACTAGAACTCCACTTACCGCGATTTCCGAGATTGCTAAGTATAAGTAGATTCGCTAGTCCGCTTTTGGGGTATGAAGTAGTGGCGGGTTCAAGAGGTACCACTTTAATTATTCCATTGCTTGTTAGCATTCCGAGGTCCATGCAAATCTGTTCTTCTTTTTGAGCAGTGAGAAGAACCTGTGACTTCTATCTGAAGACCTCAAGATGAATCGGCCTAGGGCTCTATGTGCCCTGTTAATCTTTATACGGACTTAACATTGTCCACGACTGTGATGTCTTTGATTGCATTGATCTTATCGGGGTTGATTTCGATCCCCTGATTTGATACCATAAAGCCGAGGAACTTGCCCGAGCCGACCCCGAATGCACATTTCTTCGAGTTGAGCTTTATGTTGTATTTCCTTGGTATATCGAAGGTCTCCTGCAAATGTATCAAATGATCCTCTGCTCGCAGGGACTTAACTAGCATATCATCAATATAAACCTCCATTAATTCACCTATTTGTTCTTCGAACATTCGATTTACTAAGCGTTAATAATTGGCACCAGCATTTTTTAGTCCAAACGGCATTGCATTATAACAATAGATACCGTACTTAGTGATGAATGAAGTCTTTTCATGATCCTCCGGGTTCATTTGTATTTGATTGTACCCGGAGTAGGCATCGAGAAAACTAAGGATCTCGTGGTCGGCCGTGGCATCGATCATGCGATCGATATTCGGTAGAGGAAAAGAGTCTTTAGGACATGCTTTGTTTAAATCTTTATAGTCTACGCACATTCTAAGTTTATTTCCCTTTTTAGGGACTACGACTATTTTGAGAAGTTTGGTTACCTCGTCCTTGATGAATGTATGTTTTACCTCGGACTGAGGCCTTCTCTTTTGTTTTACCGGGCGGAACTTCGGGTCCAAGCTCAGTCGATGTGTAGTGATCTCCGGCTGGATCACTGTCATATCTAGGTGGGACCAAGAAAAACAATCCATATTATCAATAAAAAATTTAACGAGTTTTTCCCTGAGCTTGGGGGTTAACCCCGTACCCAAGTATAGCTTTAGATCGGGTAGTTGCTCGATCAGTATGACTTGCTCCAGGTCCTCGATAGTCGATTTGGTGGCATCGGAATCCTCGGGGATTATGAAGAACCGAGGGATCCAGTAGTCATCGTCCTCGTCCATTCCCTGCTTCTCCGACTGAGTCGAGGCTGGTGGCTGTGGTTGCTATTTAGCTTCATGTTTTCCTTTGGACTCCGATCCCTTTATTGACGAAAGCGCCGATATCGGTATTACTTCGTCGATCGTGAACATCTCTTTTGCAGCATATTGTTCCCTATACACCATTTTTACTCCATCTGGTGTTGGGAACTTCAGCATTTGGTGAAGGGGTGAGAGGACCGCCCTCATATTATGAATCCATGGTCTTCCGAGCAGTGTGTTGTATCTCATATCTCCCTCGATCACATGGAACTTTGTTTCTTGAATAGTTCCGACTATATTTACTGGTAGGATGATTTCACCTTTAGTTGTTTCACTCGCTATGTTGAAGCCATTGAGAATCCGAGCTGCGGGTACGATCTGATCTTGTAGGCCGAGCTGCTCCACGACCCTCAATCGAATAATATTGGCCGAGCTTCCTGGATCAATTAAAACACGTTTAACCTGAATTTTATTCATAGGGATAGAGCTTACCAAAGCATCATTATGGGGTTGTGAGATCCCTTCTGCTTCCTCTTATTTGAATGATAAAGTGCCTTCTGGCACAAAGTCTCGTGTTCGTTTTTCCCTGGTGATTGATACTTTAGTGCATTTGAACATGGGTCCTTGTGGAATATCGATCCCACCAACGATCATGTGAATCACGTGTTGTGGTTCTTCCTGCTCGTTTTTTGCTGTTCGCATCCCTGTCTCTAAAATGGTTTTTAGTTCGGCCACTCAAGAATTCTCGAAAGTGACCCTCGTTGAATAGACGGGCCACCTCCTCCCTTAGTTGTCTGCAGTATTTGGTTTTATGACCATGTGTACCATAGTATTTTCATATTTGATTGGGGTTTCTTTGGGATGGATCGGTTTGTAGGGGTCTGGGCCATCTAGTATATTTGATTCTCCCAATTGCTGACACAATACCTGATGCATCGATACTAAAGTTGTATTCTGATAATCGTGGTGTTTCTGTGGGATCGACATGTTTATCGAAGCCACTTTTGCTCATGAGCCCTTGAGAGCTCTGTGCTCAATCGTTCATTTGATCATTTCGGATGAGATTGCGTCCTAGGCTGCTATTTCTACGATCTGCATTGTATGGTTGATACCGATCTTTGTTCGACCGGGGTTCTCTGTCGATATCCCTTTAAGTTCTGCCGACGGGCCTGTTTGGATAAAGGAACCGGAAGGGGTCCCCAATTGATCAACCTCGACCCTGATCTTTGACTACTACCTATTATGTACATCGGCCCAAGTTACCGCTGGATATTTAATTAAATTTTGTTTTAGCTGTCGTGATGCCATCGAACTGCGTCCGTTCAAACCCTGAGTAAAGGCTTGAACAACCCAATCGTCTGTGACCGATGGTATTTCCATGTGTTCCATCTGGAACCGAGATACGAATTCCCTTAACATTTCGTTGTGTTTTTGTTTCACCTTGAAGAGGCCCGACTTCCTAGTTGGAACCTTTATTGCTCCGGCATGTACCTTTACGAAGGAGTCTGCAAGCATGGCGAAGGAATCGATGGAATTAGGCGGCAAATTGTGGTACCATATCATTGCTCCTTTCGACAAGGTTTCTCCAAATGTTTTCAGTAAAACAGATTCAATCTCATCGTCTTCCAAGTCATTCCCTTTTATTGCGCATGTATAAGAAGTGACATTCTTATTAGGGTCGGTGGTCCCATTATACTTAGGAATTTCTGGCATTCGGAATTTTTTCGGAATGGGTTTCGGAGCCACACTTGGAGGGAAAGGTTTCTGTACGAATTTCTTTGAATCCATACCCTTTAGAATCGGCGGTGCCCCCGGTATTTGATCAACCCGGGAGTTGTATGTCTCTACTTTCTTGTCATTTGCCTCGATTTTCTTTTCTCCCGATTTAATCCGTTTAGTGAGCTCCTCGAGTATTTTCATAATGGCGGGGTCAGTATCCGATTCGTTGGCATTCGACCTTTCCGGCACAGGCTCGGTCCTATGGACAACTTCTGGTTCGATCCTTCTCGGTGTTCGGTGTTGATTTTGTATTTGTGCTATAGTGGCTTGTTGAGCCTGTAACATTTCGAATATCTATTGGAGGCTAACTCCACCATCTTCTCCGCCCTGCGTACCTCGACCACCTGATCGAACTTCCCTGCGCACACTACCTTCGGGATCAACGCCCAAATTTGCATTTAGGGCGACATGTGAACTGACAACGACGAGATTTGTAATTGGTGCTCCCTCGAGGTCATCCTAAGGCACCTCGATTCCTGGGGCGGCTATATTGTCATTTTCCCCGTGAAATCCGAGGTCGTTGTCACCATGTGTAGGCGCTGCTTGTGAGTTTGACATGTTTATCCTGAAAACAAAGATTCTTATGAGAATAAGGGTAAAGCAGTGTATGTTATCGGAATAAGTATTAAGCAATCACTATTATCTTAGTCCCCACAGTGAGCACCAAATTGTTTACCCTTAAAATTGGTTGACCGTATATATAACTTATTATGTGGTTTTAAGGACACGTAATTTCACCTAATACCAATTGATAAATATGAAGATTAATAACAGAAATGAACTATAAAGTAAAGCGAACCAGTGTTGAAACGGAATTCAACCCTCGAGCTATGGTGCCCTCGAACTGATTGATACCAAAGCAGTTAAAATAAAGCAAGCTAATGAACAAGAGAATATTAGCTAAAGAGAGAGCGTTATATTGCCTTTTTTATGCGAGAACAACGTGTCTTACACATAGTTAATACTCCCCTTTATATAGTAGAGGAGGTCTACTTAGGGTATAACTCTAATTACAGAAGGAAATCCCATGATTAGCTAGTTAACTGTTCCTAATTTGATTCGTTCCGAGATTTCCGCCATGATCTTCGACCAGTCACGGATATTTCACCTTTCCGTTATTATGTTATCTTCGATCTTGCTCGATGCATGTCTCATTCGGTCTCGATCGCCGCTGTCCTCGATCTCGACAGGTACCTCGGTTCTGAACTCGGTACCTTATCCTCGTGATTTAGTCCTTTCCGTTACGAATCCATCCTTCGATGCAACCTCCCGGTCTCGGTCAAGTAGTAAAATCGGGTGGGCCCAGTTTTAACCGTATACAATATGCCTACCCATTCACTATCGACTACTCATTTCCTCTTCCTTCGCTGGTGGAGAAGTTTTGCCTCCACTATGGCATTTGCCCTGTTCAGCTCGCCCCTTACATTTACAAGGTCATCAAGATGCTGACCAAATTTGCGAGCTCGCCAAAGTCGAGGTGACAATGCGGCATCTGGTACACCTATTTGCTCCTAGCTTCTATGAAAGGAGGATGTTGAACCTTCGTCACCGTGGAGGCAAGTGCTTGATGGTGAGGATCGATGATAAGGCCAGCCGCCAATTCTGGCTTGATTTTGTTTACGTGAAAACTGAGGACGTCGTGGCTAATGTCGACAATTTCCCCGAGGCTTGGAATCATACACGTAAGTGTCCAGGTTTCTTTCGTTTTTAACCTTTTCATCTCTTTGCCTATTTCGGGCCTCCCCCTCTAGCCATACACAACGCCGACTGGGTCGGGCAGATTCTCCCCCACGCTGCAGGGATTCGCGACTGGCCGAGCTTTTTCAAGAAGTTCAGACCGGCTCTCCATTCTGCATGTAACTTCTCTTTTTGGTTATGATCGTTGTGTCTATTTGTTGTATATTGACTTGCTTCATTGTAAACTTCTATGTTTCTTCCTTTCCTAGGTCCAGTTAGGGGGTCTTCTCGTAGGCCTACTATACCCGCCCTCGTCCTGATTGTTGTGGCTTCTGGTTCCGCCTCCATCCCGATTATTGCTCTTGCTTCTCAACTTTTCTCGCTGGTTTACAATGACGACAATGTCTCTCCTGGTGATGGGGATCTAAGGCCTCGCAAGAGGAGAGTCGTAGATGCTGGGGAGGGGGGAAATCCCGATGGCAATTAACTCAATGGAGGATGACTTGGTTCATCGAGAGATGGCAACGATACATATTGGAGAAGGCGCTGGGGAGATCTCCGAGTCCCCACAACTGGATGAGACGGCCGTGGACGTGCTAGTGCATCCCGATGGGAAGACGGCTGTGGAGTGGGCACTTGATGGCGGCCCTGCACTTTCGAGGCAATAGGAGGCTTCGTCCTCCAAGGCGACAATATATGTCTCTTCGCCAGTCGGTGATAGAGGGAAAGCCATCAATGAGGAGGATGACGAATCTGATTCCCACATGGACCTGGACGATCTAAGAATGATCGACGAGTGGCTCACCCAATTCGAAGTGAGGATGTAGGGAGGCTCTAGGACCATCACGATCACAATGGATCATGATTTGCTTATAAATACCGAGGAGGTAGTCCCTGCTCTCGGTCATCTCTGTTCTAAAGCCGAGGGTGAGACCTTCAAGAAGATAACTGACGGTACATTGTCGAAGAATATCGTCGGTCTCACTCTCAGGGTTAGTACAACTGTTATCCGCCCTTCTCCGTATGCCTTAGATAATTTTTAAGTTCTAACTTCTTTTCTTTGATTTGCATACGGTCATTCTAGAAATTGAGAGTGCTCGGAGGGAGAAAAGACGTAAAGAAATTTACGTGAATTTGAATAGAAAGTACATAGAGTGTCGTGGGAAGTACTGGGATCTTTGAAGGCGGCTTCGTGAGGGAGGTGACATGCTGGTCTTAATAGTATATTTGAATAGAAGGATGAGGAGTTGATGGCGGTCATGGAAAAGTTCAACGTCCTTGAGGGAACGTTAAAGGGCAAGGAAGAGGAGCTCGAGCTTAGTAAGGGCATGGAGGCCCAATGTAGCGACCTTCAAACTCAAGTAGTCCAATTGCAAGGTCAGTTAGACGAGTGCCAATTTCAGATGGAGGCTCTCAGGGGTGAGATTGCTGAGAAGCAGGTGGAGCTCGAGCAGGCGCAGTCTTCTCGATTGGATTCTCGGAGGAAGGTGGACATCCTTGGGCTGGCGAACAAAACTCTTACTTTTGAGCGGGAGAATGACCTGTCAACGACAAGGGTTAAGGAGGATCGTCTTGAGGAGAGGATCGGGGAGATGGACAAGGAAAACTCTGAACTATATGGTCTAGTTGCCGCTCTGAAGGTCGAGAAACCAACTGCTCGCGCGACCTTCTACGACTAATGCTTCTAATTTCCCTAACATCCCTCAGGAGCTGTATGAAGAGTGGATCCATGTTGAAGCCCTACTGGATGTGTTTCATGACTTGCATGCAATGGGATCCATTTCTGGACAGCTCTTGAGGATGCTCGGGTCAAGGCTCGAGAGCTCGGCTTTCTTGTGGCTATGATCTTGCTATGCCTCAGCCTGGTGAGGATGATGAGGAAGAAGGCGTATATCGGCTCGAGGAAGATGCATGGTATGATTCCGCTTACCCTCAGGGCGAGGATTGAGAGGATGCTAGAGGCCGAGATGGTGACGGTGTTGACGACCAGGGTTACGTCATTGAAGGCCGAGATAGCGAGGGTGTTGAGGGCCATGATGGCGATGGCCAGTAGTTTTCTTTTAACTTTTTGTGTGTTTTTGTCGGCTTCTTCGAGCGCCTTTGTAAAAAACTCTTTCTCTAAATATGAATATCAAAGTTGATCCTTGTACCTTTTTCATTCCTGCGATTTGTTTCTATACTTGTATGTTTTTGCTTATGTGTTTGCATATTTCATTTTTTAATCATTTTTTGTTGTTATCGCCTTCTAGTTGACCGTATACTTTGAGCCGAATAGCCCTGGGCCATATTGGCCCTTTTCTCATATAGGTCGAGTATGTCTCTTAGTTGAGATGTGCCCGAGGTCGTTAGGTGTTGTTCGAGCTTGGTCGAACTTAAACTTTCGTTAAGTCGTGCCTAAGGGCTGATAGGTGTTATTCAAGCTTGGTCAAACTTAACCTTTCGTTAAGACGTGGCTAAGGGGCGATAGGTGTTGTTCGAGCTTTGTCGAATGTAACCTTTTGTTAAGTCGTGGCCGAGGGCCGATAGGTGTTGTTCGAGCTTAGTCGAATGTAACCTTTCATTAAGTCATGGCCGAGGGACGGTAGGTGTTGTTCGAGCTTGGTCAAACATAACCTTTTGTTAGAGCAGTTTCGATAAACGTGATTTTTTTAATTACTTTGGCGTTGTTGCTCAGATTACATTATTTTTGCCTTGGATAATTTTTGGAGAAAGTTACTGTAGGGGTCAAAATCCATCTTTAGTCAAAATGGTATTAGTAAAACATTCCTGAGATGCCACGTGCCGAAGTAATCTAATTAACAACGGAGGTCGTGGTCGAAGAGTCAGCATGGATTGAGGCCGAGGTTGAGCACCCTTGACAAAGTTATAACGACTAGTTTCAAGAAAGGACAGAAAAAAGAATATTCTAGTGGATATTATCTGCACTTGTACTGTTAGGGTTTTTAGAAATATGTTCCCTATAAATAGAAGGAGACACAATGATAGGGGACATGTGATATTCATTTGTAAAATACACTTTGACTTTAGATAGAGAATCATATCTGTTGCAAGCATACAAACATCACCTTTTTACTAAGATTCTGGTCTACACTATTCATTGGATCCGAGAATAACTCTGATATTCAAAGGATTATCCATCAATCATCATTGTCAGAAAGAGCATTCACTGTTTCCATCCTTTCTTGGGTGACTTATTCGTTCTATTTAGTTGAATTCCATTTATTGTTGTTCATCAATATTTAATGCTACCTTATTTCCTTTGACTTCTTAAATATTGTTGTGTGCTGCGGTTGCCATTAAAATATTCCAACGTAGTATTTATTGCACTTCTTAGAACCTCATCTTTGGGATATTATTGTTAACTAAGATTAACTCTCATTTATATAAATTTAATTAGTTAAACCAAGATCTATATTTTTTGGTCAAACAATTTGGCGCCGTCTGTGGGGATTGTTTAGTTAAATTTTTAGTTTCCTCTAGATCTACAATTAACGCAAGTCACTAACATCAAAAACCCTGAGATCTCCTTTCTTTGTGCATACAAAACCCTACATGGCAGGTAACCAAGGATAAAGGACAAAAATAACAAGTGATATCCCTAGCAAACTCATGAATATTATCAACGAAAGCTGTGAAATAGTAGGCGAGGATGTGATGCCCAACGCGTCCCCTAGACGCGAGAGGTCACCTCCCCCACACTGCAGCATAACAAAACCCAGTGGAAAATGTGCCTCCACGTCTGCAGAAGAAGGGCCCAGATGTGAAAAAACTCCTTGAAGCATGGCTGATCGACATGCCAGTGAGCGTCCACAACAAATATTCTCCAGGCATGACTGCAGAAACCGCAATAGCTTGCATGATACAACAAACAGACGGGCAGTGCAACTGACCAAACGCTCCGACAATAGGTATAACTCACAATATTACTAACAGTGCAGGTGACAACCCCTCGCTTCCGTTTTAAATAGGATGGAAGAAATGGAGAATGAAAACAAAGCACTCTGAGATTAGATGAAAGAACACCAAGAACGAGTCGACAAGATACCGACCGCTCCTAATCTGCTGCCAAAAAGTGACGCCGACAGGTTCGTAGTGCAGCCGTACAGTGATGATGTAGCCACACATGCCATACCAAAGACCTTCAAAATGCTTCCCTACCTCAGGATATACGACGCAACGACCGATCCTGAGGATCATGTGACTTACTACGTCACCACCGTTAAAGGCAATTACCTCGCCAAGGACTATGTGTCCTCTATTTTGCTGAAAAATTTTGGCGAAACCCTTACGAGAGGGGCATTAATATGGTATTCACCGCTACCAGCCCGCTCCATAGAAACCTTTGAGAAAATGACCGATAAGTTCGTAACCGCCCATGCTGGAGCGAAGATGGCCGAAGAAAGAGCAACCGACATATTCACTATTAAGAAGTCCTTAGGAGAGGGACTAAGGGACTTCCTCGCCCGGTTCAACAGAGTAAGGATGACTCTGCCAAATGAATCCGAAGGGATGGCAGTCGCCACTTTCCAGAACGGACTGAGTAGGGATGGTTCAAGAGCAACTAGATAACTGTTGAGCCGATTGATGAAATATCCCCCAGTAACTTGGGATAAAATCTATAATGTTTATTGTGTTGAGGTACAAGCAGACAAAAACAACCTCAACGGACCAACTCACCAGCTAACATCGGTGCAAACCGAATCTAGAAGTGAACGAAGAGACAACATCAGGAGGTATTACCCAGTTTCACGACCCAACATGGAACAACATTAATCATATGTCAGGGCGTCCACCGCACCTTCCCCTTGCTATGAAGAAGGCCCATCCAGGCCAAGGACAGGGACTCATCAGAACGAAAGAGGCATGGCCCCTTTATTATGTACTCACAATTTTTGTTTGTCACCTACAGAAATAGTCTACGTTTTTGAGAAACTCAGAACAAAGGTGAAGTGGCCGTCGAAAATGAGATCAGATCCAAACACCAGAAAATCCAACGCCCTCTGTGAGTTCCACCAGGAATGTGGGCGCAAAACGGAAGATTGCATCGCCCTCAGACAAGAAGTCGTAAACATATTGCGGAAGAAACACCTCAAAGAGCTGTTAAGAGACAAGGGGAGAACCAATTTTGCCAGAGAATGTGAACACCAAGGCCCGCCGAAGCCACCATCACCAGCTCGCACTATCAACATAATCATCGGCGGCAATGATGATGCCTCTATCAACGACGTGAAATTCACCACCACTCACAAGCTCAAGCGGTCTATCACACGTGAACGATACTATAAACTCAAAGAAAGTATCATCTTCGATGAGTTGTATGTCGACGGTTTGACTTTACCTCATAATGATGCCCTCGTTATTACTGTACGCATTTTAGATACCAATGTAAAACGCATCATGATGGACGATGGAAGTGGAGCATGCATTATCCAACCCCGAGTCCTCACCCATAATGCAGTTGAACGGACGTCCGGGGAAATTACACTCCTCATTTTGGCCGGCAGCGGGACTCTAGAGACGACATTCCACATCATGGATCAGGCCACCGCGTACAACGCCATCGTGGGACGACCATGGATACATCCCATGAGGGCCATCCCCTCCAGCCTTTACCAAGAATTAAATTCCCAACACCATAGGGTATATTCAGCATACACGGAGAACAATGCGTCCCGGGAATGCTACCGTATTATCTTAGACAACACGGCAACCAAACAGAAAAAAGACAAGCAAAACAAGGCATAGAAATCAACAAGGCCGAGGTTGACACAAGAAGAGATGGGGGATGTCATTGTGGATCTCGACACGGTCGAGGCTGCAGATTCGATCATAGAAGACCTCGACCCCATTTAATTGGATTTCAACGACCATAGAAAAAGGCCTATATCAGCTACAACCTCCGGGAACCAGGTAAATTCAGTCGATTCTTAATATCTAATGCAGAATTATTTGCCTTCAGCCATGCAGATATGCCGAGCATCCCAAGGAAAATCGCCACACACAAATTAAACGTCGAACCGTTCCACCCTAGTAAGACAGGTCAGGCATAAATTCAACTCTGCCATCAACGATGCAGTCCGCAAGGAGGTGGAAAAACTGTTAAAGAATGGCTCCATCATGGAGTCGAAGTAACCCAAGTGGATTACCAACGTAGTGATAGTAAAAAAGAAAAATGGGAAATGGCGGATGTGCGTGGATTTCAAAGACTTGAACAAAGCATGTCCGAAGGATTCATTCCCATTACCCTATATCGACCAACTTATTGATGCAATAGCCAGGCATGAACTATTTAGTTTCTTGGACGCTTACTCAGGATATAACCAAATTCTTTTGGAGGAAGAAGACCAAGAGAAGACCACATTCATCACCCACCAAGGAACATATTGTTATAGGGTCATGCCGTTTGGGCTAAAGAACGCATGGGCTACATATCATGGAGGTAAAACCATGCCTCAGGAAAGTTCTTAGGCTTTTTGTGTCTCATCAAGGGATCGAGGTCAACCCAGACCAAATCAAATCTATCGAGGGGATACCGGAACTCTTAACCACCAAAAAACAAGTCCAAAGGTTGACTGGACGAATCGCCACCTTATCGAGATTTATCTTGCGGTCGTCGGATAGATGTCACAAATTTTTTGGCATTCTCAAAAATGACAACAGCCTCGAATGGACTCCCGAGTGCGCCCAGGCTCTACGAGAACTGAAGGAATACCTATCATCACCACCCATGCTTTCAAAACCCGAACATGGGAAGCAACTTCTTGTTTATCTAGCTGTCTTTGAGGAAGCGGTAAGAGTAGTCTTGATCCGCAAAAACAAAGGTACACCATCTCCCATCTATTACATTAGCAAAACACTCATCGATGCCGAGATGAGGTACCCGCACCTCAAAAAATTGGCTATGGCCTTGTTCGTAGCTTCACAAAAGCTTAGACTCCATTTCTAATATCACCCCATCTCGGTCGTCACAACCTTTCCCTTGAGGAGCATTTTGCATAAACCTGAGCTATCTGGGAGGCTGGCCAAAGAAGCCATCGATCTAAGCGAGCACGATATCATATACCAATCACGAACAGCGATAAAGTCGCAAATGCTTGCGACTTCAGTGCAAAAATAATGCTTGAAGTCGAAAGGGAAGCAGTCCAAGCTTCCCTCCAAACACAAGATCTCTGGGTCCTATAAACTGATGGCACATCTAACGCATCAGGGTCCGGACTGGGACTCGTACTCGAGGTCCCTACAAGCGAAGTAATTTTCCAGTCCATACGGTGCCCGACTATGACTAACAATGAGGCCGAGTATGAGGCCGTAATTTCAAGGTTAAGGTTAGCGTTCAAGTATGGGGCGAAACGGTTGAAACTCCACTGTGATTCCCAGCTCTTAGTCAACCAAGTCATAGGGACTTTCCAAATCAAGGAACAAAGGTTGCAAAAATACCAGACCGAAATCTGCAAGCTATTACCTCAGTTCGATGAATGCCAGCTCGACCAGATCCTACGGATACAGAATGTCGAGGCAGATGGCCTCGCCAAACTGGCCGCATCTACCAAAAGCACCACGACCGGTGTTAAAAGCGTAGTCTATCTCCTCAACTCATCACTAGACCAAATCGAGGTAAGAACCATAAACTTAACTTGGGAATGGCGCAATCGTATTATCGTATATTTGTAGGATGGCACACTCCCAGGCGATAAGAAAGAAGCCAAGAAACTAAGAATGCAAGCGGCCAGATACAGTCTCCTTCATAACGACCTATACAAAAGGACTTACGGCGGCCCTCTGACAAAATCTTTGGGCCCGAACCAAACCCAGCGCGTCCTCGAAGAAGTAAATGAAGGACATTGTGGTGCTCACTTCGACAATCAAGCACTGGTCAGATGCTTCATACGGGCGGGATACTCTTAGCCCACTATGAAAAAGGATGCCGCAGACTTTGTAAGAAAATGCAAATAGTGCCAAAAGTAAACCCCAATGATTCACTAAGTAGGTGAACACCTCCACTCGGTCACCTCCCTTTGGTCGTTCATCAAATGGGGAATGGACATCTTGGGGCCCCTCCCAGTAGGGCGCGATAATGTATGATTCATTTTGGTTTAACTGACTATTTCTCTAAATAGGTGGAAGCAGGAGCATTTACCCAAATACGGGAACAAGAGGTAATCACCTTTATATGGAGAAACATCATCTGCAGATTCGGCCTACCCAAGGAGATCAGCTGTGACAACGGACCCCAGTTCACGGGAAAGAAAATCGCCAAGTTCTTCGAGAAATGGCATATTAAGAGGATACTCTCAACCCCATATCACCCAATGGGTAACGGGCAAGCAGAATCCTCCAAGAAGTCCATACTTAACATCATGAAGAAAAAGCTCGAGGACACCAAGGGACTGTGGCCAGAAATACTACCAGAAGTATTATGGGCCTACCGAACAACTCCAAAGACGAGCTGAGGAGAGACGCCTTACTCTTTGGTCTATGGGACCGAGGTAGTAATACCAGTCGAAGTCGGAGAACCCAGTCTAAGGTACTCCCACGAAAGCGGTACGAGTAACGTTGAGAGAAGAAGGCACTCGACGAAATTGATGAACGAAGATATATGGCGTACATAAGAATGGTCGCCCAAAACAACAAGTAAAACTCTATTACGACAAGAAAGCAAAGGTCTGGCTGCTTAAAGTCGGGGACTACGTACTAAAATCCTAAACTCAAGCAAGCAAAGACCCCCGGGAAGGCAAGCTGAGAACAAACTGGGATGGTCCGTACAAAATCATAGCCAAAGATAATAAGGGTTCATTCCAACTAGAGGCAATGGAAGGAAAGCAACTACCAAACAACTGGAACATCAGCCACCTCAAATACTTCAACTTCTGAGAGAAAAGGTGTCCCCCAAGTCGTACTCCTTTTCCCTCACTTGAGTTTTGTCCCATTTGAGTTTTCTCAAGGAGGTTTTTACCGAGGCGGTGAAGGGATCACTTTGAGTCAAAGTATGCGAGGGTAGGACCATTGTTACTATTTCATTGCTCGACTTCTCAATACTCTCAAAGTCAAACAATGAAGGGACTAGGTAGACTGGGACTGGGACTAGGACTGGAACACCAGCCAACACCCAAAATCTGTAACTTTCTCCAAGTATGTAACCAAAACAACAATGTCAAAATAATAAGAAACTTACGTTTATCATGACACCTTTTTCGTATTTAGGTTATGTTCGACCTCGCTCGAACAACACCTACCGGCCCTCGGTCGCGATTTAAGGAAAGGTTACGTTCGACCCCGGTCGAACAAATATCTATCGGCCCTCGACCGCAATTTAATAAAAGGTTATGATCGACCAAGCTTGAACAAATATCTACCGGCCCTCGGCCGCGGTTAACAAAAGGTTATGTTCGACCAAGCTCGAACAAATACCTACCGGCCCTCGGCCGTGATTTAATGAAAGATATTGTTCGATTAGCTCGAACAAACATTTAACGAAAGGTTATGTAGGTTATGTTCGACTAAGCTCGAACAAATACCTACCGGCCCTCGGCCGCGATCTAACAAAAGATTATGATTCGACCTCGTTCGAACAAACACCTATCGGCCCTCGGCCACAAAGAAATGCACATAACCTATGAATATTCGGCTCCAAGGCTACGATCATCTGAAAAAAACAATAAGAAGAACGAAATCAAAACGAGCAAACAATAGAAGCAAAAAACATACAAGTATAGAAAATAAACCACAGGAAGGGAAAAGGATGCAAGGAACAACTTTGACATTTCATACTTAAAATGCTTACAAAGGCTTGTGAATACGCCGACAAAACTATACAAAAATGTCAAAAAGAAAACTAGTGGTCATCGCCATCATGACCTTCAGTGCCCTCGCCAACTCGGTCTTCAATGGCGTTGCCACCCCGACCACCAAGACCCTCACCATCTCGACCCCCCTCGCCATCGCCACCTTCGCCCTCAGGATAAGCGGTATCGTACTAGACGTTCTCGTCAATTCGATCTACACCCTCATCCCCATCCTATTAATCAGCCACAAGTGTAGCGAGATCATATCCACAAGCGACTCGAGCTTACGAGCCTTAACATGAACATCTTCAAGGGCAGCCTCAGAAACGGACCTCACCGCATGCAAATCTCGAAATATATCTAACTGGGCCTCGGCATGAATCTATTCTTCATATAACTCCCGAGGTACATTGGAAAAATCTGAAGTGCGGGAAAAGGATGGATGTGCAACTAATTGGGCCTTCTTGGCATCCAAAGCGGCAACCCGATTATGAAGAACAGAGTTATCTTTCTCCAGCTCTCCGATCCTCTCCTCGAGTCGATCTTCCTTAGCTCTCACCATTGATTGATCATTCTCCCTCCCACTTGGATCGGAGAGTCCTATTCGCCAACCCAAGGATCTTCATCTTCCTCCGAGCATCAAAACAAGAGGACTCCACTTTTTCAAGCTCCTTTTGCTTCTCGGTGATCTCACTATTGAGGGCCTCCAGCTGAAGTTGACATCTTCTAACTGCCCCCGTAACTCGTACACTTGAGCTTGAAGGTCGCTGCATTGGGCCTCCACGCCCTTGCTGACCTCAAGCTCCTCTTACTACTCCTCAATGCCCCCTCAAGGACGCTACATTTCTCGACGGCCTTCACCAACTCATCATCTTTCTCTTTTAACTTATCCCGAAGGGCCTGCATATCACTGCCTTCGCAAAATTTCCTGCAGAGATCTCGATACTTTCCACGATACTCAAAATAATTGTCTTTCAATTTCACAAAGATTTCTTTACGCATCTTCTCCCTTCGGGCATTCTCGATCTCCAAAATCACCGTCTGCAATCATAAAAAGGAAAGATAAGAAAAACGCCAGAACTAACGATGCCCTGAACAATAAAAAAAGAGGTCAAAGCACAAACACTCACCCGAAGAGCAAGGCCAGCAATGCTCCTCGACAAAGCACCATCATCTATTTTTTTAAGAGTCTTACCCTCTATCCCAGAATAGAGAGGGCCAAGGGTAGGGACTACATCCTCGGTGTTCTTCAAGCGGTCACAATTTATGGGATCGCGATAGTCCTTGTAGACCCGTCCAATCTTATCTCAAGATGGGTAATCCTTCTTCTATCATCCTCAGGTCATCCACATAAACGTCATAACCTGACTCAACGCCCTCCTCAACGATACCTTTGCCCTTCTCATTAGCAGGCAAGGAGGTATCTGCGACCGTCTGAGAAGTCGATGCCTCCTCTCGCCGCGAAGGGTGAAGAACATCAACAGCCATCTCTTCGGTCTCCATCACCGAAAAGGGAAGAGACATATCCACATCGGCTCCCACCGACCTTGGAGGCTCAAAACTCGGCTCGACATCATCCCCCACTACAATAGTCGCCACCTCATGCAGCAAAAAGTATCCTTCCACCACATCAACGGCTCGGGTGACTCCTTCACCGGCATCCATGGACCTCCTCTTTCGAGGTTGGAGATCTCCATCACCAGAAAAAGGCTCATCGTCCTCTTCTATGAGAGATTATAGAGAAGTAGCCGAAGTCTCCACGATCGAAGTGGAAACAGAGTCGGGCGCGACAACTGGAATAGTTGGGACAAAGATATGATTAGTCTCGGTCGAATCAAGGGCGGAAACTGAGGGCGTAGTAGCCTTTCTCTTTCAAAATGAGGGCGCGGGAGCTCTCGACCTTTTTGTAGACCCCATGGTTAAAGCTATGGAAAAACAGGAAAAGGGAAAGCCAACGAAAGATAACAGGCAAAGAAATCAAGGCGCTGATGATAAAAAGAAAAACTTACCTGCCGAGGGAGGAAACGACTGAAATCTCAGAGAGAAGCTCGACCAGTCGCGCACCCCCACTGTATGGGGAACGATCCATCTAACCCAATCATTAAAGTGGGTTACTATCTGAAAAGGCCAAATAGTAGCTGTAAAAAGAAGAAAACCGATTAACCAACCGATAACATGGAAAATATTGAAAACATGAAGTATGTAATCTAGTACGAGTACTCACAAGTAGGTTCTAAGCCTCGCGGAAGTCTGCGGCGGTGGACATTACGTCTTCGGTCCTAACGTAGAAGTAGTCGAGCCTTAAGTGCCGACTAGCTTTGTCATCTATACTCACCACCAAGCATTTTCCCCTGGACACACGTTGTAGTACTTTCATAAGTATTCTATCAATGGCCTCAAAGGACACGAGTACCCGATCAGGAACGGGTATGCGTAAAGGGCGCAGAAGCTAGGACGGTATACCCGAACCTCGTCCTCACCCGCTGGGATCAAGCCCACATGACAAAGAAGGCTGAGTCTAACCTTGAGCTCGGCTAATTGCTCAGTCGTGATAGCATATTTGAACCGCTCCATCACCATTTTCGGCGCCTTATGGAAGTCCGGTTTGGCATCTGGGTATCGGGGCATAATCTTCTCTACAGTGGGTAAACTTTCCTCCTCGGAAGCAATTTCGCCCTCTTCCCCCGATCGGGAAACACTACATCTAAAGGAACAGAGTGATCTTCCATATGAACGTTTGACGATTGGAAAGACATTGTTGCAGAGAAAAGATGGTGAAGCAAAATAGAATGACCATCGAAGAAAACAAAGAGTTAAAAGGGTTTTGCGAAGAAGATAAGGGAGAAGCTATTGCTTAAAAAGAAGGAAGAGTTTGAAAAACGTTTCTAAATCAACAAACCTTCCCCTATTTAAAAGGTTTGAGAGGCACCAGAATCAAAACGGCGGGTCATGATTAGCACGAAAATCAAAATGACATAGCCAATCAAGGGTCATACCTAAATCGATGCAATGTGTCGTGAAACATCGTCATTACGATGCATGATGTCATGACGTCACTTTTTCTCTTGGACCAGATGGTTCCAACAGACTTCCCGAGAAATTAAAAAATTTCAAAATATGCGGACCTTAGAAAGCCACGTAGCCCTGTCTTCACAACCATAACCTACATAGACAACTCTGTAGGATTGTATCATAAACGACATTGTCCATTTACCGACCTCGTCTGCAGGAATGACCTTGATAAGCGGGGACTAACTGTATGGGTCAAAATCCATCTTTAGTCGAAATGGTATTAGTAAAACATTCTTGAGACGCCACGTGCCGAAGTAATCTAATTAAAAATGAAGGTCGTGGTTGAAGAGTCAGCAAGGGATGAGGTCGAAGAGTCATAATGGATCGAGGCCGAGGTCGAGCACCCTTGACAAAGTTATAATACCTAGTTTCAAGATAGGACATAAAAGAAAATATTCTAGTGCATATTGTCTGCACTTGTACTGTTAGGGTTTTTAGAAACATGTTCCCTAAAAATAGAAAGAGACAAAATGATAAGGGATATGTGATATTCATTTGTAAAATACACTTTGACTTTAGAGAGAGAATCGGATCGTGTTGCAAGCATACAAACACCACCTTTTTAATAGGATTATGGTCTACACTTTTTCATTGGATCCGAGAATAACTCTGATATTTAAAGAATTATTCATCACTCATCATTGTCAGAAAGAACATTCACTAGTTTCATACTTTCTTGGGTGATTTATTCATTCTATTTACTTGAATTCTATTTATTGTTGTTCATCAATATTTAATGCTACCTTATTTCCTTTGACTTCTTAAATATTGTTATGGGCTGCCGCTGCCATTAAAATATTCCTACGTATTATTTGTTGCACTTCTGAGAACCTCATCTTTGAGATATTATTTTTAACTAAGATTAACCCTCATTTATATAAATTTAATTAGTTAAATCAAGATCTATATATTTTGGTCAATCACTTATAAATTTTAGATGTTGGCTAGTGTTCCAGTCCCAGTCCCAATATATCTAGTCCTTTCATTGTTCGACTTGAAGAATCTTGAGGAGTCGGGAAATGAAAAAATCAGTCTGTTCTCGTACACTCAAACTAGAAGTGTCCCACTTGTCACATAGTTAAAAATATCCTTGAGAAAACCCTATTAGGACAAAACTCAAGTGAGGGGAAAAAGAGTACGACTTGGGGGGTGGGTTCTTATTTTCTAGAAGTTGAAGTATTTGAGGTGGCTGATATTCGAATTGTTTGGTAGTTGTTTTCCTTCCATTTTCTCTAGTTGGAATGAACCCTTTTTTTGTTTGCCTATAATTTTGTATGGTCCGTCCTAGTTGGTTCCCAATTCGCCTTCTCGTGGATCCCTATTTGCTTGGGTTTTGGCTTTGAGTATGTTGTCCCTGAACTTCAATGGTCGGACCTTATGCCTTTTTGTTATAGTAACGTTCCACCTGTTGTTTTTGGGCAACCATCTTTATGTACGCCATGTATCTTCGCTCGTCGTCCTCATCGAGCTCATGTCTCCTACTCTCGTCGTTGCTGGTGCCGCTTTTATGGGAGTACCCCAGGTTGGATTCTCTGACCTCAACTGGTATAACTACTTCTATTTCATAGACTAGGGAATATGGCATCTCTCCTGTGCTCGTCTTCGGGGTAGTTCTGTGCGCCCATAATACTCCGGGCAGTATTTACGGCCATAGTCCCTTGGCATATTTGAGCTTCTTTTTCATGATGTTTAGTATGGTATTGGAGGATTCCGCTTGCCCATTTCTAGATGGGTGATAGGGAGTTGAAAATATCCTCTTAATGTGCCATTTTTTGAAGAATTCAATGGTTTATCTTCCTGTGAACTGGGGTCCATTATCGCAACTTATCTCTTTAGGTAGGTCGAATTGGTAGCTAATGTTCCTCCATATAAAAGTGATTTTCTTTTGTTCGCGGATTTGGGAGAATGCCCTTGCTTATACCCATTTAGAGAAATAGTCAGTTAAAACTAAAAGAAATTGTACGTTACCTCGCCCCGGTAGAAGTGGACCCACGATGTTCATTCCCCACTTTATAAATGGCCATGGAGAGGTGACCGAATGAAGGTGTTCGCCTGCTTAATGAATTATCGGGGCGTATTTCTGACATTGCTCACATTTCTTCACGAACTCTGAGGCATGTTTTTTCATAATGGGGCCAGCAGTACCCGGCTCGTATGAGGCATCTGGCAAGTGCTCGATTGCCAGAATGAGCGTTGCAGTGGCCTTCATGGACTTTCTCGAGAATGTGTTGGGTTTGATTCAAACCTCACTTCGCCAAAGGGCCGCCATATGTTCTTCTGTATAAGTCATTATGAAGGAGGCTGTATCTGGTCACTTGCATTCTTAGTTTTTTAGCTTTCTTTTTATCGTTTGGGAGGGTGCCATCCTGCAAATAAGTAATAATATAATTGCGCCAGTCCTAAGTTAAACTTACAAATTTTACCTCGATTTGGTCTAGAGACGAGTTGAGGAGATGTACTATGCTTTTATCCCCGGTCGTGATGCTTCTGGTGGCGGCGGCCAACTTGGCAAGTCCATCTGCTTCGATATTCTGAGTTTGTGGGATCTAGTCGAGTTGACATTCGTCGAGGTTGGGCAGCAACTTACAGATCTCATCTTGATATATTTGCAACCTTTGTTCTTTGATTTGGAAAGTCCTTATAACTTGGTTGACTACGGGCTGAGAATCAATACAGAGTCTCAGCTACTTCGCCCATATTTGAGTGCTAGCCTCAACCCTGCAATTACTACCTCATACTCATCCTCGTTGTTACTCATATCTGGGCATCTTATGGATTGGTGAATTACTTTGCCGGTAGGGACCTCGAGTACGAGTCTCAGTCCAGATCCAAAAGCATTGGATATGTCGTCGGTATACAGGACCTAGAGGTCTTGTATTTGAAGAGAAGCTTGAGTGGCTTCCTTCTTGGCCTCGGGCATTACGTTTGTGCTAAAGTCAGCGACGAAATCGGCGATCACTTGCGACTGTATTATTGTTCGAGGTTGATATGTGATGTTGTGCTCACTTAACTTGATGGCCCATTTGGCCAGCCTCCTCGATAGCTCGAGTTTATGTAAAGTGCTTCTTAGGGGAAAAGTGGTGACGATCGAGATAGGGTGGCACTGGAAATAGGGTCTAAGCTTTCGTGAAGCTACGACCAAGTCCAGGGCCAATTTCTCGAGGTGTGGGTACCTCGTCCTAGCGTCGATAATTGTTTTACTGATGTAATAAATAAGAGATTGCGTATCTTTGTTTTCTCGAACCAGGACCGCACTTACTGTTACTTCGAAAACGACGAGGTAGACGATGAGGTAATCCCCAGGTTCAGGCTTCGAGAATAAAGGTGGCGATGACAAATACACCTTCAGTTCTCATAGTGATTTCACGCACTCGGACGTCCACTCGAGGCCGTTATCCCTTTTTAGTACGCCAAAAAACCTATGACATCTATTAAACGACCGTGAGATAAATCTTGATAAAGCGGCAATTCGACGAGTCAGTTTTTGACTTGTTTCTTAGTAGTCAATTACTCAGGTATTCCATCGATAACCTTGATTTGGTCTGGGTTGACTTCAATCCCTCACTGCAATACTAAGAAGCCTAAATGTTTTCTCGAGGCTACACCAAACGGGCATTTCTCGGGGTTTAGTTTCATCATGTACTGTCTTAGTATGTCGAAGGCTTCCTTCAAGCGGTCGATGTGATCTTCCGCCCTCACGGATTTTACCAGCATGTTGTCGATATATACCTCCATAGTCTTGCCGAGTTGGTCTTTGAACATTTTTGTGACCAACCTCTGATAGGTGGCCCTTGCATTTTTTAACCCAAACGACATGAACCTATGACAATATGTTCCCCTGTGGGTGATGAATGTGGTCTTTTTTTGGTATTCTTCCTCCATGAGTATCTGGTTATAACCTGAATATGCGTCCATGAAATGCAGCAGCTCGTGCCATGCCGTTGCGTCAATGAGTTGGTCGATATGTGGAAACGGGAATGAATCTTTCGAGCATGCTTTGTTTAGGTCTGTGAAGTCCACACACATCCTCCATTTTCTATTTTTCTTTTTGACCATCATCACGTTGGCTATCCATTTGGGGTACTTTGACTTCCTGATGGAGCCGTTTGCTAATAACTTCTCTACATCATTGTGGACGACATCATTAATGGTACGGTTGAGCTTTTGGCGGACCTGCCTTGCTGGGGGTTAGAAGGGGTCGACATTCAATTTGTGTGTGGAGATATATTTGGGGATGCCTGGAATATCTGCATGGCTGAAAGCAAACCAATCAGTGTTAGCTATTAAGAATTGACTAAATTTACCTGGTGGTAGGACTTTGTAGCCGATGTAGGCCTTTTTACTAAGTTCTATGTGGTCTAATTGAACGGGGTCGAGGTCTTCTATGGTTGATTCTGCGGCTTCAACCGTTTTGGGATCCATAATGGCTTCCCTAGCCCCATCTCGTGGCGACCTCGACCTAGTTGATTGCTATGCTTCATTTTCCTTCTCTTTTTTTGTTGAGTTGTTGTGTTGTCAATGGCGACTCGGTAACATTCCCGAGATGTGCGATGTTCCCCTCGCATTCCTCAAGGTGTTGGGAATTTGATCACTTGGTATAGGCTGGAGGGGACGACTCTCATAGGGTGTATCCATGGTCGTCCTACTAGGGCATTTTACATGGTGGCCTGGTCCATGATGTGGAACGTTGTCTCAAAATTTACCCCACCGGCAAGGACGAGGAGTGCAATTTCTCCTGAAGTCCGTTAAACTACATTGTTAAGACCAGTTAGCGTAATGTAACGCGACATTATCTTATCCTCGAGTCTCATCTGGGCGAGGTCTCGAGGATGGATGATGCACGCTCCACTTCCATCATCTACCATGATTCGTTCAACATCAGTATATAAAATTTGTAAAGTAATGACAAGGGCATCATTGTGAGGGAAATTCAAACTATCGGCATTGTTCACCCCGTTTTCTCATGAAAGCGGGCTTCAACGTGTGACAACTCTTTTAAAAGAGGTATTAAAAGAGAAGAGTCATCACCTAACAATTTTTAGCTGCGTTAGGGCACCTATTTGCAAATAACTATGTTTGACTAGTCAACGCCACCAAAGATTGGGTAAGGGCTTAAATTACCTCAAAGAGAAGGTGTTAGGCACTCTTCGAGGTCCACAACTGCGGGTACCGGCCGAACTTTAGACTACGTGGATTATATAGTTAAGCTAGGTGATCAAATAAATAGAAAGGAAGTTCAGAAGTCGTAGAGTCTTGTTAAAACATATGAGAGTCGATACAAGTCTTAATAACTACGTAGGTACAAACCACGTTGATCTATGTTAAGTATGGATAACATGCACGTAAACAAAAGGGGGTCCTAAGTTTTTTAGCCTAAAGGATCACCCCGTGCAACATAAATAATACTTTGCAACTCCCTTTAGGTAGGGGCTGCTCATATTATTCAGCGGGCACAGACTATCATCTCCTGCTAACCGATTACTATGTTAAAGTTGTTTACTTAAAGGCGTTCTAATTCATTTCTAAGATGTACCCTATGCGTGCACTACCCATCCTATGCCTATGGTCCAGGAGGCTTTGAACCTACTATTTGGTAGTTCTAAACTCAACTCAGGGGCTTAAAATGATAAAGCTAGGCGACAATCAAAAACATATAGGACTGCATATAATTGCAATAAAAGGCTCAAATAACCTCCACATATATACAAGAAAGCACACAGACTGATTTCTAGTTTTAGGCAGTAGAATATTTCAAAATTAAGACTTAGAGTCCTTAAATCCTATAGGCATGATCTTTATATAATTCCAGCATTATACAGGTAGTGCTGCAGTTTCTGGACTAACGTATGGGTAGATTAGAGCATTACAAGTCCTATAGGCATAATTTCTAATTGTTTGCGTAATAAGGTAGTGAAAACAACCTCATAATTCTGAATTACTAATGTTGGTTTTATAGACATGCGTCTTAGGCAGGTAACAGTCCCTATAGGCATGATCTATAATAATCACATAATTAGGCAGCGAAGTCGTTTGAAAACACAAGATTAGCAGCGTCAAACAATATCCTATGGACAGGATTTCTAACAGTTGACAAATGGACTCGATTTTGTAATACTTTATCCCTATAGGCATGCTATCTAAGCGAAGCAGTACAAAAATAACATGAAGTAGTTGATTAATTAGTTATGACCCTATAGTCATGACATCTAGGTAAGTAAAGGTATTACATTGGTGCATTCTACCGACATGTTATCTAAGAGTGTTGGATAGTAGACATGGAAACAAATGTAGCATATTTGACAAATGAAGTGAAGTATGTGCGTGATTCCTATAGGAATGCTTTCTATTAGTGTACAACACATGAAACTAAATAGCATATATGGCATGTTGAACAAAATAGCAAATAGACCGCGTAGACCCTATAGGCATATTTTCTACCCTTTATGCAAGCATTGGAATGTACACGATTCCCCAATTTCACTGATTTCCCTAACTGTCTAGTTTATAAATTATTACAGCCCAATTAAACAAACAAGTGGGCATGGTCTACGACAGCCAACAGGCAGCCTAGCATGCTGAGTATAACACAAAGATTCCAAAGTCTAAAGAATTCATGATGAATATGAAGGTCAGGTGACACTTGAGAGGGTCAGAATTCATAATAGGCAAAGACTAGATTGTCACATAAAGGCTAGATGTTGCATTTCATCTTATAGGCTATAAGCAGTATCAAGCAACACAGGATTGGTCCAAACATGGTACACGTATTAAGCTCACAATTGGCTATCACCACAATTAGGAATTGGTCATATTTAAAGTATCGAACACATGAGTTGGTTATCATGATAGTACAGAACAAGGCAAGTAGCCAAACTCAGAATAAGCAACAGGTAAACATGATGGTCATTCAGGTTGGACATAATTAAGGCTAGCATATTAGGCAAAGCATTTAGGCATAATTTGCAGAGAAACAACAAATTAAGCATAAGGGATTCAACATAAAGAAAGTAATTTCAAGCAAGAAGATAGTCTCACAAAGGGTTTTCAATGCGAGAAATTAAAAAAAGTTCAACAACTATCAATTAGGTTTTAATTATGAATCAGACAGACATCATGAATCAACTTAATTATGCACATATGAGTTAACATCAAGACTTGAACAGAATTGGAGGTAATGGAACTATAGAGTAATGCTAAAATAAATAGAATCGTATATGAAATGGCATAATATCGAATAGAGAAATCGAGACAACACTAATGCACATAACATAAGCACAAACAGAAAGGAGTAGAATTACGAGGGTTCAAGACACTAACCAGTTGCAAACAAATGAATAAAGAACGAGAAACCTAGAATCTCAGCAATAGCAGTAATTTGCAGGAGAGTGATGAAAAACCTCAAACCTCCAGTGCTTCAGAGTTCACATGAGCGTCAAAACAGACCCCGAGCAGTGCGTGCACTGGAGGAAGGTTAACAGAATACGGTGGCCTTGGCTTTCAGCCGGTCAAAAGATTGAGTCTCAGAATAGTGTAAGACAAGAAATAATAGAAGAGACAGTAGTAGTTTTTAGCGACTAGCGTTTGTTCAAAGGGAAAATTGTGGATGGGTTTATATAGCATCAAAATTAAGTACCCAAACAAGGAAATACAGTTGATTAAACACAAATAAGAAAAATATAGCATGCAAAATCGATTAGAATCAATTTAAGAAGAAACATGCAAACCCTAATTTAAAACGAAGAACAAAAATGGTAAAAATTCTCACTGAATCAGACCCATAGAGTCTGGTGGTGAGTGTATTTAGACAAAATATTATCTAAGTCTCGAATATTGAGGACAATTGTTCATAACTCAAGGCCTGGTATTTGCCAAGAATATACGAGTACTAAATAACATCAAGAGCGTGTGAGTAGTAGCAAGGTAGTGTAAATAAGGTAAGCAGATCGTAGGACTCCATAATATAACTGGATTCAGAAAGATTTGTTTAGGAGGGAGGGGTGTAAGACAACTAGGGTTCATAGAAGATGAGAGCGTGTGAGGGCGGCTGGGAAAAGAAAATGGTCTCTAGGGTTTGGGGTGGGGATATAAGGAAAGTAAGGGTTTTATTTCGGGCCGTTGATCATTTGAGATCAACGACCAAGATTAAAAGGAAGGTGGGGCGGGTTGAATAAACGGGTCGCGACCGGGTTTTAAAAGGGGTCGTTTGATTTAACTATGCAATCATTTTTAAAATAATTTATAAATAATAAAAATATTACTTGGGCAGTAAAATTATTGAAAATAATAGCTTAACATTATAAAAATATAAAATACTATTTTGGAACAAATAATATAATAAAATGTAATTATGCATAGAATATAGGCTATTATTGCAAAATTATGCAAATAGCTCAAAAATACAAATATAGTTATATGAAAATGAAGTAAAATATTATAAAACATATATATGGGTGAAAATAATAAATTTGGACGATTAAGTCTTCACAAAACAATTTAAAGGGATAATTAATGCATATTCAAGTAATTAAAATGCAAGAAAATTAATTTTAATGCTTTACAAATTATAAAACTTATAGAAAATACTTGTATAACTATTGTAAATTACGTAATGATGCAAAATAATATTTTGAAAGTATATATACTATTTTAAAAATATGAGGGCAAAATTAGGTATCAACAACTACCTATCTTTACTCGGGAATGAAGAAAGAGTTGTCGGGTAAAGAAAATGATGACCAATTTTGTCTGAAGTGAGTGAGGAGTGATGTGTTTTGAAAAAGAAATGGGGACCGAACCCTGGTGCTTGAGTTGCCTATATATCCCTAGTATTACAGGAATCAGCTCGTGTGTAATTGTGGATCCAACGGCGAATGAAACCGATGGAGTTGTTATAAGAGTGGTCGTATGTTTCGAAAAAGGATCTTTTGAATGCGATATTGTCGTGAGTAACGGATGATTTCAGGTGGAGCTATGGATGCGAATTTGAACGTTATGGATATATAAGGCAAGTATTTGAGCGGTTATGGGACAAAAGGTAATCAATTACTGGTCGTTGGTTACGTTTGAGATAGTCAAGGATGCGAACGTTGAGAATGGAAATCGGAGCGAGAATTGCTCCTGTTTGTAGAACGGTTACCTTCTGAGTTACCTTCAAAACTTAAAACACGATGCACGCGAATATATATAGGTTATTGTGAAAATTTAAACATGATGCAAATTTCCTTAGGACCATGAAGGTTGTCTTCGGACGATGAGGATGATGTCCTTCGACCATGACGTCCTAGGCCATGAAGAGTATGGTAAGGGATTCGCGGTACATGGAATGGTGTCCTCGGGCCATGAGGATGGTGCCTCTGGACTATGACGCCTTTGAATATTGATATGTAATTTCGAGAGATCCTTCGGCCATGGCATGATGTCTTCAAGCTATGAGGATGATGCCCTCAGACTATGATGCCTTCGGACAATATGGCGATGTTTCAACCCATGAGATGCAAAGATGCGATGATAACGATCATTTGGTAGAGGGAACAGGTAATGGTTAGTCGTATGCAAGAACGAGACGAGACAAGGTTTAGTCTTGTATGAGATGAGGGCAGTGCTTAGCCTGATGCGAAGAGCAGAGATAATGTTTAGTCTTATGTAAGGAAAGGCAACTCCTAGCCTTATGCAATAACGGAGGGAATGCTTAGCCTCATGCAAGGAATGGAGATAGTGCTTAGTCTCATGCAAGGAAAGGCAATGCTTAGCCTTATGCAATGTGGAGATAGTGCTTAGCCTTATGCAAGGAATGGAGATAGTGCTTAGTCTTATGCAAAGAATGGAGACATTGCTTAGTCTCATGCAAGGAAAGGCAGTGCTTAGCCTTGTGCAATAATGGAGGCAATGCTTAGCCTCATGCAAGGAATGGAGACAGTGTTTAGTCTCATGCAAAGAAAGGCAATGCTTAGCCTTATGCAACGTGGAGGCAATGCTTAGCCTCATGCGAAGAATAAAGACAATGTTTAGTCTCATGCAAAGAAAGTCAGTTCTTAGCCTTATGCGATGATGAGGGCAATGCTTAGCCCTATGAAAGAAAAATAATGACTAACTGCAAGAGAGTAAAGCATTTCTTAGCTTGATGTATTTGAGTTTGGAGATTCTTGTTGGTGTGAAGATAGTGATCTTGTTGTATGTATGTGTTTGCGGATGTTCCTGTTATGTTCATTGTGCCTATGTCCAAAGAATAAAATCGTGAGTTTTGGCGAGGGGAAAGGTTGGTTCGTGCTCTCGATTTCTTGCTTCGCCTTTACTCTTGTCTTGAGGTCCTGCTTGAGTCACCCTGGGTAACGTCTGGCTGCCGTAGGAACAAAATATTTTCGAAAAACATGCATGCATTTGACAAATTATTTGTAAAAATATAGTTGTTTGAAATATGTGATAACACATGAGATTAAATAATTTTGATGAATTGATGACTGTGACGCATGTTGAGATATTGCAACCTCCTTGACTCGGAATTTTGAGGATCCTCCTCAAAATTATGCCCCAAGATTAAATGCATACTTCTGGCAATACATTATTTTGGTGGTTCCAAACATGATAAGATCGGGCAAACTTGAGACCTTGCCCCAGTTTCTGACCATAGGGGAAATAAAGATTTTATTTTTATGTGACTGAACCCACAGGGCTGCCTACATATCCCTCTCAAACGGGAATCAGGTCAAGCGTAGTTCAGTATATCAAATAGAAAGTGCAAACACAATTTTAAACATAGTATCTCTTGACTGCGTCCGAATTGATAGGTTTTGGCCAAATCTCTCCATCCATTTCTGCAAGTATAAGCGCTCCTCCTATTAATACCCAATGAACCATGTAAGGGCCTTTCCAGTTGGGTGAGAATTTCCCCTTTGCTTCATCCTGATGTGGGAAGATTCACTTTAGTACCAACTGCCCCGACGTGAATTGCCTCGACCTGACCTTTTTGTTGAAAGCTCTTGTCATTCTATTCTGATAGAGTTAACCGTTACATACCCCGTTCATTCTTTTCCATCAATGAGAGCTAGTTGTTCATACCGGCTTTGTACCCATTCTGCATCACTGAGCTCGGCTTCTTGTATGATTCTTAAGGAAGGGATTTCCACTTCGGCTGGAATAATGGTTTAAGTACCGTAAACTAGTAGATAGGGAGTTGCCCCAGTTGATATACGAACTATAGTGAAATACCCTAGAAAAGCAAATGGTAGCTTCTCGTGTCATTGTTTGTAATTGTTTACCATTTTCCTCAATATCTTCTTGATGTTTTTGTTGGCGGCTTCTACGACTCCGTTCATTTGCGGCATGTATGATGTAGAGTTCCGATGCTTGATCTTGAATGTTTCACACATGGCTTTCATCAAGTCGTTGTTGAGATTGATGGCATTGTCAGTAATGATTGACTCCGGTACTACAAATCGACAAACGATGCGGTCCTGAATAAAATCTGCCACAACCTTCTTAGTTACAACTTTATAAGATGTGGCTTTAACCCATTTTGTGAAGTAGTCTATAGCCACCAGAATGAACCTATGTCCGTTTGAAGCAGCGGGTTCGATTGGCCCGATGGCATCCATACCCCAAGCAGAGAAGGGCCAGGGCGAACTCGTTGTATTGAGTTCGTTGGGCGGTACTCGTATCATGTCAGCATGTATCTGCATTGGTGACACTTTTGAACATATTTGATGCATTTTGTTTCCATAGTCATCCAGAAATACCCTGCTCTTAATATCTTCTTGGCTAGAAAGAAACCATTCATGTGGGGTCCGTAAGTTTCGGCATGTATTTCCTCGAGCAATCTAGACGCCTCATTGGTATTGACACATTGCAACAAACCCAAATCAGGAGTCTTTCTATACAGAATTCCTCCATTTTGAAATAAATGGTTGGCCAAATTTTCGAAGCGTGCGCTTTCTGAGTATGGCTAGCACTCTCTAGGTATTTTCATTTTTCTAAGTATTCCTTGATGTCGTGGAACCACGGATTTCCATCAATCTCTTCTTCAACATGAGCACAATAAGCTCGCTGCTTATGAATTCCTATTGGGATAGGATCAATTAAATTCTTGTCTGGGTGTTGTATCATGGAAGACAAAATGGCTAATGCATCTGCAAACTCATTGTGAATCCTTGGAACATGTTTGAACTCTATCTTTGTGAACCTCTTAATCAGCTCTTGCACACAGTGCAAATATGGCAATATTTTGATGTTCTTTGTAGCCCATTCCCCTAGAACCTGGTGCACCAAGAGACCTGAATCTCTGATTACCAGTAGCTCCTGAACGTTCATGTCAATGGCCAATCTGAGTCCCAGGATGCAGGCCTCATATTCCTTCATATTGTTGGTGCATGGAAACCTGAGATTTGCGGATACCGGATAGTGTTGAACGATTTCTGATACTAAGACAGCTCTGATACCTACTCCTTTGAAGTTTACTGCTCCGTCGAAGAACATCCTCCAACCATCGTACGCCTCAGTGATATCTTCTCATTCAAACGACACCTCCTCGTCAGGAAAATACCTTTTTAATGGTTCGTATTCTCCGTCTACGGGATTTTTTGCCAAGTGATCTGCCAATGCTTGCCCTTTGACAGCCTTCTGAGTTACATAGACGATGTCGAACTCACTCAGCCATATTTGCCACTTTTCTAACTTACTCACAGGCACGAGTTTCTGAAAGATATATTTTAGCGGATCCATCGTTGAGATGAGATATGTAGTGTATGCACAGAAATAATGTCTCAACTTTTGAGCTATCCATGTCAAAGCACAACAGGTGCATTCCAACAAAGAGTATTGGGCTTCGTAAGGCGTGAACTTCTTGCTCAGATAATATATCGCCTGCTCCTTTCTTTCAGTTTCATCATGTTGTCCCAGAACACAACCAAAAGCCCCATCCAACACGGACAAATAAAGCATCAAAGGTCTTTCTGGTTCTGGTGGGACCAGCACGAGCGGTTTGGATAAATATTCTTTGATTTTGTCGAAGGCTATCTGGCATTCTTTAGTCCAGCTTGTTGCAATATCTTTCCTCAGCATTCTGAAGATTATCTCACATATCACTGTTGATTGTGCTATAAAACGGCTAATATAATTGAGGAACCCTAGAAAACTCATCACACCTTTCTTATTCTTTAGAGGCGGCAGGTCCTAGATAGCTTTGATCTTTGACGGGTCTAACTCAATGCCCCGACAACTGACGATGAAACCTAAAAACTTTCCAGCAAGGACCTCGAAGGCATATTTTGCAGGATTTAACTTCAAATTATATTTTCGAAGTCGATTGAAAAACAATTCAGGTCGTTTGTGTGATCCGAACTCCTTTTAGATTTGACGATAACATCATCCACATACACCTCTATTTCCTTGTGTATCATGTCATGGAAGATGGTCGTTATGGCCCTCATGTAGGTGGCCCCAGCATTCTTCAAACCAAACTGCATCATCTTGTAACAATATATTCCCCATGGTTTGATAAAGGCGGTCTTTTCGGCGTCCTCTTCATCCATCCAAATCTGATGGTATCTTGCGAAGCAATCCACAAAGTATTGAAGTTCATGTTTGGCACAGTTTTCAATTAGTATATGTATGTTGGGCAGCGGGAAATCATCCTTAGGACTTGCTCTGTTCAAATCTCAGTAATCGACACATACTCTAACTTTCCCATCTTTCTTCAGAACTGGAACAATGTTGGCTAACCAGGTCGGGTTTCGACCACTCGGAGAATCTTAGCTTTGATTTGTTTGGTGACCTTCTCTTTTATCTTCAAACTCATATCTGGCTTGAACTTTCTGAGCTTCTGCTTCATTGGTGGACACATGGGATTGATGGGTAGCTTGTGAGCTACTATGGATGTGCTTAAACTAGTCAAATTGGCGTAAGACCATGCAAAGATGTCCCCATACTCCTTTAGGAATCTGATATACTCTTCTTTCTTTGACGGTGATAGATGAATGCTTATATGCATTTCCTTGACTATTTCGGAATCCCCTAAGTTGGCAGCCTCAGTTTCCTCCAAATTAGACTTTGGTTTGTTTTCAAAGTTCTCTACTTCTCTGACGATTTCCTCAGGTATTATATCATCTTCCGGATCATCTGAATCATTGTCCTTATATTGCATTGTCTCATTACATGTCATAGCCGTAGGTTTATCAGGATATGTAATAATTATGCTGAAAATAATGTAGAAAGATGGTAATAAATATGAAAAGCAGTAATGCATTAATAAAACTTTAAAAATGTCAACAAGTACGACTCTATGGCTCAAGTAATTATTTCAAAACAAAATACTGAAAATATCTTAAATGCTCAAAACTATTTGAAAATAATTCATGCTAATTTGCCAGGCTACCCAGGAGCTCGACGAGCCCGGGATGGTGCAGCGGTCCAATTCTTGAGAATAACTCTTTCTTCCATATTTTGAATGGTAAGGTCTTCCTCCTCCTCCTCAATAGTTGCACTATAGTCCATGTTTTCTTCATCTAGAAATAGTTCCTCATGCCAGCCAAAACCTCATCCTCCTCAGATCTCCACATCATGTCAGCCTGATGGAACATGTGGTGCAGAGGTGGTACAAGTTGTTCTAGTGGATAATAAGGAGCACGACACGGTGGTGTCCAATCCTGATATTCTTGCCATGTGTATTCATATCCGAGCCCAAAAGTAGTGCCATGGTACTGTGGATGTACGGGTTTGGTGATCCCTGAAGCTTTTTGCCGAAACCCTTGCCTGGTTCGTACCCCGTCCACAACAATATGCTTTCTATCTTGTTGCTCCACCATTGGTCCTTTTTAATTGCGTTAACCCGATCAATGTGATGATATGTTTCTCCACCCATCTTCCTTTTATTTTTGACGACTGGAACGGTCTGGTTGGTGTAGATGGGGTTGCTCCCATCTCCATGGATGATCACCTCTTGATGATTCCACTCAAACTTCACAGCCTGGTGCAGAGTTGAAGCCATTGCCCCGGCTGCATGTATCCATGGCCTTCGCAACAATAGATTGTAAGTAGCAGATATATCTAGCACTTGGAACTTGACATCAAACCAAGTCGGACCCATCTGTAAATTGAGGTTGATTTCTCCGATATAGTGGCTCTCTGAGATACGTTGAACTCTTTCACATTCATGCTTCCCATTCGTATCTTGTGAAAGCCTTTACCCAATCTTTTTAGAGCGGTCAGTGGACATATATTTAGACTCGAACCTCCATCTATCAAAACCATGGCGATGAACTTATCTTTGAATTGCACTGTGATGTGCAACGCCTTATTGTGACTCAAACCTTCTGGTGGTAACTCGTCTTCGTGGAAAGGGATTTCGTGGCCTTCCAATACATGTCCGAACATGTTAGCCATATTTCCATTAGTGATACCGGCGGGTACATAAGCTTTGCTCAACACCTTCATCAAAGCATTCATGTGCGCATCTGAGTTTTGCAACAGTGATAAGATGGATATCTGAGCGGGGGTTTTGTTCAAGTGGTCAACAATAGAATACTCCCTTGCTTGTATCTTCCTCCAGAGATCATCAGTGCTAGTCTTGACAACAGGCGGCTTAGGTGCAGCTTCCTTACTCGTTCCTCCCAGATTCTCTGGTGTGTAAACTCTGCCAGTTCTGGTCATACCTTGGGCGTCACCTGTTTCTTCCATTTTGGATTTTCCCTTCCTTCTTGCTTCCGCAATAGAATCCCACGGGACGACATCAAACTGGTAAGATGGTGTGGGGGCTACCATCACAGTGAAGGGTGTAGCTACCTCAACTTTAAATGGCGCTTGGGTTTGAACCACAACTAGCGTGAGGGTGACCGAAGATGTTTTAGGAGTGTCTTCCTCTCGAATGAGTCTGATGGACCCTTCCTGATCCCAATCCTCATCAGTTTCTATCATGTTCACTCCCTCAACTCTGTGATCTGGGAGAGGGTTGTTGCGAACATTTGGTACATATTTTTTTGCTTGTATAACCTTAGTGTCATTAGCGTCTGAATTTTGTCTTTCAACGTGCGGCACTCCTCAATGGTATAACCCTTCATGCCTGAATGATAAGCACATGTTTTGTTGGGGTTGATCCATTGGGAAGGATTTTCCACAACAACATTAGGAATAGGGGTGATGTAACCAGCGGCCTTCAGTCTCCCATACAATTGGGCTATGGGTTCAGCAATTGGGGTGTATTATCTAGGAGGTCTACGGTCAAAATTTGGACGTGGCTTTGGGTAATATTTGCGGGCGGGTGGAGGTGAATGGTAATATGCAGGTTGAGTGTTGTAGGTATGGTATGTGGTGGCAGGGTATTGGTATTTTGGGGGTGAGGGTTGATATGTGGGTAGAGGTGTTTGGTATGTGAGGGGAGACTTGGGACCCTGGACTACCATCATGGCACCCACTTCCTTATTCTTTGAAATACCTCCTGATTGCAAAGCTTTATTCGTGACCTGTAGCGCCTCGAAATTGGTTACCATACCGCTCTTAATTCCTTCTTCTATTCTTTCTCCCAGCTTGATAATGTCGGAGAACTTGTGATTTTCAATGACCATTAACCTTTTGTAATACTGTGGATCTTGAGCTCTAACAAAGAACTTGTTCATTTGTTCTACTTCAAGTGCTAGCCTTACCTTTGCGGCCTCTGATCTCTAACGAGTAACATACTCGCGGAAGATTTCTATCGGCTTCTTCTAGAGGTTTTGAATGTAGAAAATGTCAAGCGCATTTTCTGTGTTGAACCTGAATCTATCCATGAAATTTGATGCCATACTCACCAACTAACCCACTTCTTTGGGTTTTGACTGATATACCAAGATAAGGCCTCTCCTGTAAGGCTTCGCATAAATAGTTTCATGCGAATTTGTTCATTCTTGTCCACTCCTACAAGCTTGTCACAGTATGTTCTCAGATGCACCTTTGGATCACCGGTACCATCGAACATTTTTAACTTGGGAGGTTTGTAACCTTCCGGCAATTCCACATCGACTGAATACATAGGTCCTCATAGTTTAGACCTTCAACGCCTTTACCACCTTCAACACTTTTGACTCTACTTGTGAGCTTCTTAAGTTCCTTTGTCGTGTTTTTAATGAGCATGTACTTCTCGGTTGACTCGAATATGTATAGAGTTTGTTGCAGGGAATTGGGTAAGGTTTCCACATATATCGGGTTGCTTTGATGAGTTCCCGGAACTTGGGTATATGGGTGGTCGTTGGTCGAGTTTTGGGTATCGAGAGCGGATTGTGGTTCATTTTAGGGGGTATGATAAGTAGTTGTTTGTGGGTATTGGGTTGGATGATGGTTGTGTTATTGAGGGGTTGGAACTGGTGGCAGGTTAAGGTTCTGGGGAAGTGCGGGATTATGATACCTGTGTGGTGCAGGAGGATTTGGTGGTGGATTTTGGTTTTGTGGGTTTTGTGGTGGCATTTGCTTCTGGGTAATTGGGTTTTGTTGGTTGATGTCGGGAACATTGAGAGTAAGGGAGAGGTTTGCCAGATTTTGAACCTGCTCAAGCTCACCCTGTAGTTCCAGTATTTTCTGCTCCAAATGTAAGACCAGCTTATTCTGCCTCGGAGTGCTTCTGCCATCTAAAGATTCCACATTTTCGGCCACAGTAGCATTGTCTTTCCTGATACTTAAATCATCCATCTTCCCTTTTCCTTTGCTTTTGCCTTTCGGGTCTCTAGATGGAGGAGGAGGTGGAGGACCTCTGGATCTAGTGTGGTATGCTGACGATGCCAGTATGTACGAACCAACCTTTGGGAATGGGAATAATCAAAACTGAAAAGGAAAAGCAAAAGGTAACCAAGTTAGTAAGGTGAAAATAAAAGAATGTTCGTAATATTTAAACATGTTTCACAAAGTCATGCAATAATTCGCGTCCTAATTTTGGGGACCTCATTGTGCCTGAGGTAGGCCTAAGCGACACATAGACTTGGAGAAAATTGATGCCAACTTTGATTCATTTCATTAATGCGATAATAGGCCAAACAAACTTTCACTAAATCAACAATAATAATAAAGTCACTAATGGCATCAAGCCATATTATATTAAAATCTAATCTAAGCTGGAAAGCAGTAAAGAACATTATATCCTATTCTACTGGGTCCCTGAAGAACCTTCTCCATGCTTGGCTCTTTTGACCCCATCAATCAGGTTTCCCAGATCGTGCATATCTAACAATAAGTAAGTTTTTGCCAAAGTTCCTCCTTCATCCAATGTACCTGCTCGTCTATTAGATTGCTGAAGAAACGCACCTAACTTACAGCATTTTCAGGTTGTGCAAACCTGTCCGGAATAAACGTCATTTTCTTCGGGTGATGGTTGTCTATGTAGTCATTCAGTGGCCTTCGCATAAGCTGTTAACGATAATCGCCCCTCTGAAAGTATCTGAATCTTTGCTTGCACCGATCTAGAGCGCGGTACATCTCAGCTAAGATCATAGGGATGATAGTGTAAGTTTGTCGCTCGATGCCGTCCATTAAGGTCCTGGCGACCATGGCTAAGCGAGTATGAATCCTTCCTCTTTTAATTGGAAATATCAACAAACCCAAAAAGCAGACCACGAACACATAAACTCGGCAGTGCACCCATCCCAAGGAAGTAATGGCTAGTTCATCATGGTGAAGACAATACGACTTGCTATGCCCATAACATTCGTAAAGAAACTCAAAAGGGATGCATGATTTCTTTAGACAGAGCAATACATCATTCTTCTTAAAACCCAACATTTTCAGGAAACCGCGGGGAGTACGATTCTATGGTACCAGTAATCCCAGACTATCCCATGGCAACTTGGTGAAACCTCCTATTTTCTCTAGGAGATGAGTCATTTCTATATTGCCAAATCGAAAAATGACTTTTTTCTCGTCCCAAAGCATGCGGCAGCCTCGATCAACTCCCTATTTGGTCGAACGTTCATCAAAGATGGCAGGTCACCGCGTACTCTCTTCACACGATTTTTATCACAAGGTGCAAGGTCTTTCCGCCAGTCAAGTAGCAAAGGTGGGATGTTTTGGACCATACCGAACCTAGGGATTTCATGCTTTATTTTCTTCAAACAAACAAAGGTTAGCCCTTTCCCCCTTCAGATTTGACTACTTACGCAATAATGATCAACATGTTGGCATATTTTCTCTAAGTAATCCACATAATATGATAGTGTCCATTGAGATTATGGAAATCCCGTCGGATTTTGGACAAGGTTCATCTTAGCGGGTTGTTACATTAACAATGCTTCAACCCATACTAGGTTTAGCAAGATGCATGTACATTTTAAATTGGAGTAGGGTTTCTAGAAGGGTCTAGACTGGTACTCCCAAGTGGACAGCTTGAGAGGGAAAGGCACGAGACCGCCAACTGCACCGATGATCAACTAGTCTACCACAAGTAAGCCTTTCCAATTTAAAAAGGGTGCTTTCAGGAAAGCGTGGATATTCATCAAGCGCCGCTATGTTGATAATTGGTACAAGTGGAGTATGATGTAGAGCATACTTTATGCAGAAATAATAATACATTGCCAAGTATTTGCATGATAAAAGTACGTAAAAGCAGTAAATAAAATAGTAAAGTGAACATGAAAAGAAGAAAAGAAAGAAAAAAGAAAGAAAAAGAAGTCAGTTTAGTTCATGAAAATGTGCCAGAACGTAATGAAGCATGTAAGGAAAGAGGGATGGGAGAGTCATAATATAGCAGTCTTAGACAATATGAAAAGAGATGGAGAGCGGTCATAGCAAACAAATGAGGGTAAAGGAAGGGATGTGCATGTCATAGCAAATTTAAACAAATAAAGGTGAATAAGGGAGTGGATGTGCATGTCATAGCAAGTTTTAAAACAAACAAAGGTGAATAAAGAAAGGGATGTGCATATAATAGCAGTTTTAAAACAAATAAAGAAAAATAAAAGAAAGCACTCCACATAAGTCAAGTTCATTATGGTAAAAGCCTAAGCATCCCCAGTAGAGTCGACATGCTGTCGCGCCCCATTTTCTTGTGAAAGCGGGCTTCAACGTGTGACAACTCTTTTAAAAGAGGTATCAAGAGAAGAGTCGCCACCTAATGATTTTGAGGTGTGTTAGGGCACCTATTTGCAAATAACTATGTTTGACTAGTCAACGCCACCAAAGATCGGGTAAGGGTTAAATTGCCTCAAAGAGAAGGTGTTAGGTACTCTTCGAGGTCCACAACTGTGGGTCCCGACCGAACTTTAGACTACGTGGATTATATAGTTAATATAGGTGATCAAACAAATATAAAGGAAGTTCAAAAGTCGTAGAGTCTTGTTAAAACATATGAGAGTCGATACAAGTCTTAATAACTACATAGGTACAAACCACATTGATCTATGTTAAGTATGGATAATATGCACGTAAACAAAAGGGGGGTCCTAAGTTTTTTTAGCCTAAAGGATCACCCCGTACAACATAAATAATACTTCGCAACTCCCTTAAGGTAAGAGTTGCTCATATTATTCAGCGGGCACAAACTATCATTTCCTGCTACCCGATTACTATATTGAAGTTGTTTACTTAAAGGTGTTCTAATTCATTTCTAAGTAATACCCTATGCGTGCACTACCCGTCCCATGCCTATGGTCCAGGAGGCTTTGGATTACTATTTGGTAGTTCTAAACTCAACTCAGGGGCTCAAAGTGATAAAACTAGGCGACAATCAAAAACAGGTAGGACTGCATATAATTATAATAAAAGGCTCAAATAACCTCCACACATATACAAGAAAGCACACAGACTGATTTCTGGTTTTAGGCAGTCGAACATTTCAAAATTAAGACTTAGAGTCCTTAAGTCCTATAGGCATGATCTCTATATGATTCCAGCATTATACAGGTAGTGCTGCAGTTTCTGAATTACTATTGTTGGTTTTATAGACATGCGTCTTAGGCAGGTGACAGTCCCTATAGGCATAATCTCTAATCGTCACATAATTAGGCAACGAAGCCGTTTGAAAACACAAGATTAGCAGCGTCAATCAACATCCTATGGGCAGGATTTCTAACAGTTGACAAATGGACTCGATTTTGTAATACTTTATCCCTATAGGCATGCTATCTAAGTGAAGCAGTACAAAAATAGCACGAAGTAGTTGATTAATTAGTTATGACCCTATAGTCATGGCATCTAGGTAAGTAAAGGTATTGCATTGTTGTATTCTACAGACATGTTATCTAAGAGTGTTGGATAGTAGACATGGAAACAAATGTAGCATATTTGACAAATGAAGTAAAGTGTGTGCGTGATTCCTATAGGCATGCTTTCTATTAGTGTACAACACATGAAACTAAATAGCATATATGGCATGTTGAATAAAATAGCAAATAGACCATGTAGACCCTATAGGCATGTTTTCTACCCTTTATGCAAGCATTAGAATGTACCCGATTTTCCAATTTCACTGATTTCCCCAACTGTCTAGTTTACAAATTATTACAGCCCAAAATAATAAGTATGAGTATAAATATTACACACTGGACAATTGTTGGCCCAAGGGCAGGCCCAAATGAAAATAACTCAGCAATGTCTGGGCCTTCAACAGATTCATTCCCACTCGAACAGCAGACCCAGATCCAAACGCATCTCAAACAGGTCGGTGTGCCATTTGCACAGCCCAGGGCTACGCATGAGTTTATGCCACACCCAGTGATTATAGACAAACCACTTAGCCATATGAGCTAACAAACCATACATAGTAATCAATCGAACCACCTTGAGGTAATACCTCAAAGGGAGAATATTACATGACATTCAGCAGGATTAACATGAAAGCATATTGGCAATTGCATTTTTTAGGAGATAGGGTGACATGATTGATCAAACAAGGGATTAAACATGAAACTAGGAGAACCAGTAGAACTTAGTCTCCACATGACATGAAAAACTAACAACATAAGTTCATAACAAGTGAAAAAGTATAACATGCACAATATTAGCAGAGTTGGAGAGGCATATCACTTAGGTTGACATGGTAAGCACATATACACACTTAGTTTTTCAGAACAACGATTTTATAGTGAAGCATAAGCCAAAATTAGCCTAAAAGAGATTCAAAACTAGGAGTCTAAGGCATGAAGGTCTAATAAAGTCATAGTCAGAGAATGGCAATTAGACATAGTAAACAAACAAGTAGGCATGGTCTACGACAGCCAACATGAAGCCTAGCATGCTGAGTATAACACAAAGATTCCAAAGTCTAAAGAATTCATGATGAATATGAAGGTCAGGTGACACTTGAGAGGGTCAGAATTCATAATAGGCAAAGACTAGATTGTCACATAAAGGCTAGATGTTGCATTTCATCTTATAGGCTATAAGCAGTATCAAGCAACACAGGATTGGTCCAAACATGGTACACGTATTAAGCTCACAATTGGTTGTCACCACAATTAGGAATTGGTCACATTTAAAGTATCGGACACATGAGTTGGTTATCATGATAGTACAAATAAAAGGCAAGAAGCCAAACTCAGAATAAGCAACAGGTAAACATGATGGTCATTCAGGTTGGGCATAATTAAGGCTAGCATATTAGGCTAAGCATTTAGGCATGACTTGCAGAAAAATAGCAAATTAGGCATAAGGGATTCAATATAAAGAAAGAAATTTTGAGCAAGAATATAGTCTCACAAAGGGGTTTCAGTGCGAGAAATTAAACAAAGTTCAACAACCATCAATTAGGTTTTAATTACAAATCAGGCAGACATCATAAATCAACTTAACTATACACATATGAGTTAACATCAAGACTTGCACATAATTGGAGCTAATGGAACTATAGAGTAATGCTAAAATAAATAGAATCATATATGAAATGACATAATATCGAAAATAACTCAGAGAAATTCTGACAACACTAATGCACATAGCTTAAGCACAAATAAAAAGGAGTAGAATTACGAGGGTACATGACACTAACCAGTTACAAACAAACGAATAAAGAACAAGAAACCCAAAATCTCAGCAATAGCAACAATTTGCAGTAGAGTGATGAAAAACCGCAAACCTCCAGTGCTTCAGAGTTTACAAGAGCCTCGAAACGGACCCCAAGCAGTGCTTGCACTGGAGGAAGGTTAAATTTCAGTGGCCTTGGCTTTCAGCCGGCCAAAAGATTGAGCCTCAGAATAGTATAAGACAAGAAAGAATAAGAGAGATAGTAGTAGTTTTTAGCGACTAGCGTCTGTTCAAAGGGGAAATTGGGGAGGGGTTTATATAGCATCAAAATTAAGTACCCAAACAAGGAAAGACAGTTGATTAAACACAAATAAGGAAAATATAGCATGCAAAATAGATTAGAATCAATTTAAGATGAAGCAGGCAAACCCTAATTTAAAATGAAAAACAAAAATGGTTAAAACTCTCACTAAATCAGACCCATAGAGTCTGGTGGTGAGTGTATATAGACGAAATATCGTCTAAGTCTCGAAGATTGAGGATGATTGTTCATAGCTCAGGGCATGGTATTTGTCAAGAATAGGTAAGTACTAAGTAACATCAAGAGCGTGTGACTAGTATCAGGGTAGTGTAAATAATGTAAGCAAATCGTAGGACTCCATAGTATAACCGAATTCAGAGAGATTTTGGGGGGATGAGATAGCTAGGGTTCGTAGAATATGAGAGTGTGTGAGGGCGACTGGGAAACGAAATGGGAAGGTGGGACGGGTTGAATAAATGGGTCATGACCGGATTTTAAAAGGGGTCATTTGATTGGGCTGCTGAAGAGAAAAAATGAATGGGCTAAGTGTTTGGGCCTGTAATTTGGTCCGAAATTAGCCTTGTATTGGGCTGTAAATTAAATATGTAATTTTTTTTTAAAATACTTTATAAATAATAAAAATATTACTTGTGCAGTAAAAAATGATTGAAAATAACATCTTAACATTATAAAAATATTAAATGCTATTTTGGCACAAATAATGTAATAAAATATAATTATGCATAGAATATAGGCTATTATTGCAAAATTATACAAATAGCTCAAAAATACAAATATAATTATATGAAAATGAATTAAAATATTATAAAACATATATGTGGGTGCAAATAATAAATTTGGATGATTAAGTCGTCATAAAATAATTTGAAGGGGTAATTAATGCATATTCAAGTAATTAAAATGTAAGAAAATCAATTTTAAAACTTCAAAAAATTATAAAAATTATAGAAAATATTTGTATAACTCTTGCAAATTAAGTAATGATGCAAAATGATATTTTGAAAGTATATATATTATTTTAAAAATATGAGGATAAAATTGGGTATCAAGAGGCATCTCACTCATCGAAGATGATACTTTCTTCGAGTCCGTCATATCGTTCATGGGTGATCGACCTTTTGAGCTTGTGGGTGGTGGTGAATGTGACGTCGTTGACGGTGGCATCATCGTTACCACCAATAATCATGTTGATGGTATGAGGTGGCGAATGTGGCTTCGGCGGGCCCTGACATTCTCGACCCCTTGCTAAGGTGTTCCTGCCTTTGTCACTGAGCAGTTCTTTGAGGTACCCTTGCTATAGTAGCTTTTCCACCTCTAGCCATAAGGCGATGCAATCTTCTATTTTGTGTCTGCGTTCTTGGTGGAATTCGCATAGGGCATCAGATTTCCTGGTGTTGGGGTCGGATCTCAGCTTTGGCGGCCACTTTACCTTCGTTCCGAGCTTCTGGAGGGCGTAGACCACTTCTGTAGGTGAAACATAAAATTTGTGAGCAGATAACAAGGGAGGCATACCTCTATCGTTCTTGTGGGTCCCCGATCACGGCCTGGACAGGGTGTCATCATAGTGGAAGGGGGAGCGAATGTCCTGACATAGGGCTGATGTCGCTCCTTGTTTGGCCGCGAGACTGGTTGATCTCTCCTCATATTGTCTCTTCATTTTTTTCCTAAGCTCGGATTATACCGAGATGAGCCGACGAGTTGGTCCGTTGAGGTCGTCATCATCTCCTCGCTATATGGCTGCTCTATGAACCTACCGGTGTCCCTTTTCAGCAGTAATTCGGGGGGCGCCAGGTATCTTGTCTACTCTTTCCTGGTGTTCTTTCATTTGGTATTTGAGCGCCTTATTTTCATTTTTTATTTCTTCCATTCTTTTCAGAAAAGCGGCGAGGACGTTGTCACCTGCACTGTCAGTAACATAATGAGTTTTACCTGAAGTCGGAGGGTCTAGTTGGTCGCCATGTTCGTCCCCTCGCGGTACCACGTGGACTCTTGTGGTTTCTGTAGCCGTGCATGGAGTTGAGTACGCTTACTAGGGTATCAGTTAGCCATACTTCGAGGAGCTTTTCCATAGAAGGTGGCGTCCCTTCTCCTGTGGACGTGGAGGCTCCTTTCCTATTTGGTTTTGTTGTGCTGCAGAAAGGGGGATGCGATCTCTCTCGCCTGGGGGAGGCAGTGAGCATCACTTCTTCGCCTTGTGTTTCGTAGCCTTCGTTGATAGCGAACATTATTTGTTTCCCTAGTTCTGTTTCTCTAGTTACCTGCCATGGAAATTTTTGCAGGCACAAAGAGGGTAGATAAACCTTGTGGTTTGTTAGATTAACAAGTCATGTGAGTTGTAAATCTAATAAAAACTAAAAGATTAGCTAAGGGAATCCCCACAGACGACACCAAACTGTTTGACCCAAAATTTTGATCTAGGTTTAAACAATTAGATTTTCTTAACAAAATAGGATTAATCTTAGCCGATAATAATATCCACTAGATTTTTTAACTAGTGTCGTGGCAAAATGTCACAAAGTATGTGAGAAATAATGATGGACATATAATAATGAACAACATTTAATGGCACAAATGCGAAGTGAACAACAATAGACAACAATAAATGGTATATTTATGTAAATAAATATAACAGAGATGACCAAAAAGGGATGAAATCGTATAATATTCTTTCTGATAATGATAAATGATTGATGTACCTTTGAATATTCGGGTTCTCCTTGGATCGTTGGAGAAAAACTAGATAGGGATCTCAAGAAAAAGGTATCTTTTGTATGTATGTAATAAAGCAAGAATCTTTAGAGAATGTCAAAGTGTTGTTCTTTTACAAATATCTATGTCTTTTTCTATTTATAAGGGTATATGTGCCACAAAACTTTAATAGTACAGATCTCGAGAATATTCACTGGAATATTCTCTTTAAAGTCTTATCCCTAAAACTAGCCATTATTGATCCGTTAAGATGGATACTCGTCCTCGACTCCGATCTTTGTTGACTCCTTGACCTAGCCTTTTATATTTTGTCAGATCACGTCGACCTTGAATCTGTCTTTTGTTAAAATCATACGGATGACACGTGGCAGCCCTCGAAGGCTTTCTTAGTGCCGACGTAGTCTAAATATAACTAGAATAATTTTTGTCCAATACAATTAGGTCATTCAAAGACCAACTGCAAGTTATAAGTAATTACTACAATTAACATTAATGACGAACGATAACTTGAAACTGTATATGCATGCGTTCACTAAACAGAATCTAAATAGAACCTATTCAGTATATATCAACAAAGAAAGATATATTTGTTTGAATTCGACTAGGAAGAATCTAGTGGTATTTGTTTGAATTCCGTATAGAAGTCGCCAGATGCTCAAGTGCGTCGATCATATTTTAGAATCTTTTCCGTACGTCTTTCTTCCAGAAATAAGAAAGTATATAATGTCTTAATTTGTCAATGGTATTTGCAGATATATATATATATATATATATATATATATATCTAATGCCACCGACAATGTAATTAGAAAGTAGATCAATTATTATTTGCACATCTTTTGCGTTATCATAATGAATTTTGATTCTTATTTGCCACTTTAATCTCCACAATATGGATATTGAGTGATTATATTTTTTCTTCTTTTTTCTTGGAATAGTTTGCTTGTAAAACTTATCTACTATAGTAAAAAGGCACTAAGGAAAGTAATTTAATCAAGCTGCTCGCCTAGAAGATTCTTGATTAATATTATTAGCTTTGTAGAAAGTAGAAGAAAAGAATTTGTCAACCCCTTAATGGAGTAATTGATTTTTGTTGTGATAGTTTTTGGACATATTCGAGGAATTTCATACTTTATTGGCCTGTAAGGCCGTAATGTCATAATTAAATTCGTGACTTTGCCATGGTACATAGTAACTCATTTTACCTGATTTGAGATTTTTTCATTTTTTTTTATTTTTTTTTTGCACACTTCGTACACACGGAAACTTGTTGATTGTACGTATAAATTTTTGCCTACTCATATCACTGAATTTGCCTTATGTACTAGATTATTGTCGTGCCATTTCTGAGTACATGAACATCAAACAAAATGAGATAAACGAAAGAAGGAATTAATGGAAGGAGGCAGATTGCTTTATTATTTAAGCTTTATGTTTACTTTTTCTAGGCTTATGCCACTTCCACACGAGGAGAATTAATAGTGATTTGTTTGGTTGACCATTTTAATGTCATTAATCAATAACAAATGGAGTAAATAAATAAACAGCATACTCATTTGTAATAATTTAATTCAAATTTTAAAACAATATTGTGTACATGTAGATAACATGCATGATATCAAAGGGCAGGTAAAAGTTTTGCAGCAATAATCTGTTTCCAGCGAAGTAGCCTAATTCCAAATCCGATTCCCTAATTCATGTCCGTATCATTTGTATTATTAATATTTAATTTAATTAACTAATCTTTTTTATTAGATGAATCGTACGGCAGATCCTCTTCGTGGTACTGTCTACGTACGTACATAGAGTTCATTTGACACCCATTATTAAACTAATGGCATGGGGGTAAGAATCATTTTGTCACTTAATAAAAAAGCGAGGCTTATTTTAATGGTTTTTAGGTTAATAAAGTAATGATTAAGAAAGCATTGTATCCTAAACCCCACACACATAATAACAGATGGACAAGCCATGTGGGTTGAGATGAATACGGTAAAAGTACGGCCTGGTAATTTTGTCTGGTTATGCAACAGCCACAGCCACAGCCACAGGTAAGAATATTTCTTTGTCCTTTCTAATGAAGATTTATAAATCCGTTAAATCTTGATTAATTAGGATTATATCATAGGGTTAAGTGATTACATTACATAGTCCCGACTATACAATTAAATGAAATATATGGGTGGTTGGGACTAGAATAGGGGTAGTCTTTTCTTCACGTATATAGTTCCAAGTTTTGAATGTTGGGGGCAACATGGCTTAAGAAGTTAAGATGATAGAATGTCACGTGCATTTATCACCATGTTCTTTCGGTATGGCCATCCATCTTTTTCTTCTTAAATCCTCATGCTTGATGCATTAAAGTTAGGGAGTTCGATATGAGTGTGATTTCTTTTTAAGAGTTTGTGACAACAAACCATAATAACATAACCCGTTTAATTTAACAAATGAGGTCTGGAGAGGACAGTGTACATGTAGATCTTACTCTTAGTGATGGAGCTAAGATTTTCATAAGGGGGTTAAAATATAAAGAAATAAATTTACCAAGAAATCAAGAGGTGTCAATACATAGTATATATACATATTTTATAAAAAATTACCGAACTACATAATGTAATTTTCGGGCAAAGCGGTGTCGGTTGACACCCCTTAATTGACACCCCTTAAGTGCATGTGGCTCCGCCACTACTTATTCTTACCTTAAGAAGGGAAAGAGGTTGTTTCCGATAAATCCTCAGCTCAAAGACAGATGAACAGTAACAATAACAATAATAAGAAATCGAAGCAAAAGAAACAACAGATAGTAATAAAATTTTAAAAGTAAGAAAATATAAGACTAACACTTATACTACTAGTATGGAGAAGAAAAACGTTTGACTACTTATTAACCATCTATCCTAAATTCTCGACCTTCATACATTTCTATCGAGGGTCATATGCTCGGTAAGTTTGGTTGAATAATGTTTTTCCTTCTTCAGTTTAAACTTTTGCATTTTGGTTTTTCAACTTTTAAGTTTTAGGCTTTCTTTTAGTTTCACTCTAATATTTTAAGTTCTCCTCCCTTATTATAATTACTAACACTTCATAGACCTCAAATTTGACATCTTTATTTTGCACATCCGCTAAATAATTCAAAGTTGTCTATAATTAGTTGCTAACGTGTATTAATTATATTCTAAACCACCAAGCTATATATTCCTGCTTACCAGAATTCTATGAATAAGGACATATATATAGTGAAATATTCTTAAGAAGTGATTCGAAATAATTGAGGCGTATATTTCTTTGAAATCTTGTTAGGACGTCCTAAAAAGAATTAGGTAGACAATAATGACTTAACATAGGTTTTGGCTTAACAAGTTGGTTCGATACAAATAACATTTGGCAAATTAGTAAGCTAAGAAGATGATTACTTGGTTGTAAAATATTAAAATAATGTTGTAGTCGTTGTCACGTAGCTCAAATGTGAATATTGAAGCAACATGGCTGACGATGCACATCACATGTGTGTTTGTTACAACAGGTTCTTAATTATGCAGTAGTCCTAATTTTCAGATGATTATTTATAAAAACATCACTCCAAATCCTTTGGATTTAATTAGATCAAACTGTATCTTTTTAACATTAGATATTAAAATTATATTAGTATATCTTTTAGTCCAAATGTAACAAAAATATTAATTTATGAACATACGTCCGTTAGGATTTGGTTAGTCCTCCTTAATGAAGTCCCACTCCCCCTTTTACCCTATCACAGGAAAGTGGAAACTATGTCATAAATAAAATATATAATGGTCTGAGCATGACGTTAGAGCTGATTTAATAACACTTAACCATCAGATTATATAGAAATCAATGAGTGAGTTTTGTGTTAAGAGCCATCTCCATTGACTAGTAGCTTAGTTATCTTTAGCCAACTCTGCCGGCTAGCATACCGATCCATTCTCGAACTCGGGCCCAATTCAAGCACCTCAATCTTTTTTTCACTTAATTATGAATAATTTATTAATTTATACTTAACATATGTTAAACCATTCTAAGAACACTCCAATATTATAATACAACACTTATAATTCCTAGTAAAGATTTACGATCAAAGGATTTTTTTTTATTTTTTTTAAAGAACTAAACAATACAGGAAACATGTGTTTTTTTTTGTTGTTGAACATAGGTTCCCTGATTTAAATTTACACTCATAAAATAATACGTTTTAAACGATTAACATTAGCTCCTTAAGTTACATTTAACAGAGAGTTTTACAACACGTAATTTTTTTTTTTTTTTTTGGCAACTAACAATTTTTGTATTATTCACCAGTGTAACTATACAAAACCATAGCAAAGCTTATACAAATAGCTATATTAAAAGACAAGACAAAAACCTACACTACAGTTGACAGGCTGATAAGATTAGAATCTGTTTTATGACAAGTAATTTATGACAAGCTACCAGCAATTATAAGCATCAGTAAATTCATTAACTGAGTTCTTTTTGAGAAGGAAAAAAAAATCATTAACTGAGTTGTTGAATCGAGTTTAATGGAATAATGAGTTATCTCTTCACCTTTCGACAACAAATCAGAATTCTCGCAGAAAACAAACAAATATACGAGATTAAACTAACCAGCACATGTAATTTGATTAAGGTCTACATATGAGAGGATATATCTATCATCCATTACAGGCTATAACATTTGGATGCACATATACATATATGTATAGAGTAAGCATGTCTAAGCAGCCAAAACTATTTAGTGAATACATTAAAAAGAAAGTCTACACGTGTTTAATGTAACATTTACGCAATCAAATACCCTGACTGAAAATGGAACTTACAGGCTACAACAACATTGGCCAACAAATACAAGTTGACGTTACTGTATTTGGAGATTTCTCTGGTTAACTGACCTAGGTGATACAGCTTTGAACTTCCAAAGAGAGCTAGGGGGAAACCTTTTTGCCATATCTCCAAACAAAAATCTGCAAAAGAATCAGTGACAAATCCTGCAGATGTTTCTTGTAAACCCAAATGCAGCTTCGGACGACTCAGCTGGAGATTCGTTGCAAGCTCCAAAATTGAGCTCCCACGACACAACCTGGTCAAAGAATACTTGAACTAGAGTTTTAGGCCCTGGGGGAACAAATACAAGTCTTCAAAGTGAGCACAGGAAGGAGAAGAGTGATGATAAAGCACACATGGCATCAGCTGTGAAGAAATGCAATTTACTAAGAAGTTCTAGCCTTTGTGACTTATGGTTTGACAACCCACCACATTAACCCCGGGGGTGGGTGGGGTGTGGAGGGAGCTTGTGTCCTTGGAATTTCTAGCAAGAGAATGCATTACAAATATAGATAGGTATTGAGACTGATGTCAAAGGCAAAAGAACAGAATGGGATGTCAAGATCTGGGTACTCATAATATTTCGCCAAGTACAAGCATTGGCTAATCTGAGCTATGCAACATATAAATTGTTTTGACGGAGACATAATATCCCATCAGTAAGCAAGGACTAAGAATCCAGTTAGTTTTATATTCCTTTAATTAATATTACTGGATCTACTTATCCAAAAAGGAAAGGAGCAAAATTACTGAATCCTTATGCGCAAAAGCTGTTCCAGAGATTGGAATACAGTCCTAAATTAGTAAGCATTCAGCGATTAAACCAAACAAAATCAATACGCGGGCTACATTATTCCAAGGAGATAAGGTCACGCCATGTTCTGATATCAAATCAACAATAACTATTACTACGACGTAACTATTGCGGTTTATGTCCTGATATCAAATCAACATTAACTACTACAACTACGTAACTACTACTCCTGCTACTACTATTAAGTATGAATCACAGACTAGTTGGGTCAGCTATATGGGTCCTCTAAATACATTATGTTCCATTTACACCATTCCACACCAAAAAACTCATCTTTTAAGACAAAATTAAGGATTCTCAAACATTAAAAGTCCTTTCTATATTCTGCTGACCTACAAATCCTCCAAACAAACTAAAAACGCTCCTTGCAACCATCGAACCTAATATAACAGAAGCAACACGACCAAGTCTTAATCACAATTAGTTGACATCACTTTTATGTATCTTTTAAGTTTAATCGTGTTATGTTCTTAGTTATAGATTCCAAGAGATTGTAGGTTTTCTAAAACACTTCTCTCCATGTTATTTTAGGTCTAACGTGTCCTCTTTTAACACTTCCTATCATTATCGTGTCACATTACCAGATTATCCCAATTGACCATCCACTTTATCCTCTATGTGCTACTTATAATACAATATGACGTGATCATTTCCACTACTTTATCCTGATACAAACCAAAAGGGCAAAATCTCCAATGTAATCAAAATAAAATAAATACAAGTATATAACTTAGTAGTATAAAATAAAGCTACAAGACTATTGCAATTGAGCTACGGCAAGAATAGACAGAGGTATAAGTATTTTATTCACCTCAAGTGTGGCTTTCATAAGGCTAAGAACACCCTATTTATAGTACGTATAGGTACACCCAAAATTACAAGAATTAACTTGATTAAGTTCAAGTTTGAGGAGATTATGGAAATAAACTTAAAGATTTGTGCTAATAACGTACTATGAAATATAGCTACAATTATTATTAATTATAAAATAAAGCCACAAGACTACTGCTATTGAGACATATCAAGAATAGATAGATGTAGAAGTATTACTTCAAGTGTGCCTTCCACAAGGCTAAAACACCCTATCTATAAAGTGCAAAGTCTACCCCAAAGTTACAAGAATTAACAAGATCATTTAATAGGTACATGTAAACAAAAGTTTCATAGAATGGACAGTGTATTTGTAACACTTACTATCTCCAGTCGTACAATAAGCCTTGTTCTTTATCTGCATAAGAATTATCAACAAACGACTTAGCATACAACTTCGACTACTACCCAATTATGGTATTTAAAATCACAATGACAAAAGGTTAGAGAAGAAAAGAGCATCGTGATTACCTACTATAGTCACAATAGTCTTCCAAATAGAACCCCACCAAAGACAAAAGCACCAAACCATTTGTTGGACACAAATCTACATACAAAGTACAATAGATTCAAAAAGTAAGAATCTAAAAGACCAAACATTATCAGTGACATGAATCAATTCATAGATACATTGAACTGATTTGGGTGCTATAATACTGTATTTCTAAGGATGAATTGCTTTTGATACTTTCATGTCCAAGGAAGCAGACAAATAGAAGTAATCCAGTTGACCAATGACCATATATTCACAGTAACTAAAATGTAAGCATGTCTCTAATTACTATTCTATACACACTTTCTGTTGCAATCTGCACGAGATGATAGGTCAACGGTCCAAATTTGCCAAGCCAACTGGCCAGAAGCAGCTGTCAGAAATGCATAGTATGGCCATCCTGTTAAAAAAAAAAGAGAAGAATAAATTAAACTAAAACAAAATATGGGAAATAAGTAACAAGGAAAATGTTTGTCACAAACTGATTGGAGAGAACACATACCAATATCGGCATTAATTCCGGAAAGAGCAAGACTGCTGATGCATGCTAATCCAAAACCACTGATCCATTCTTTTGTGGAATCCCCAAATCTCAAGGCTGTAGACTTGACACCCACTTTGAGATCGTCTTCTTTATCCTGAATGAACATTCACCAACATATTGACAAGAGCTGGTTTCACATAAATTGGAAAACTTCTAAGTGTCTCAGACTAGTTTAATGGGGAACACAAATCTTAGATTGGTGCATCTGCTATATAAATAAACATGCACATATATGCCAGATGCTATGAGGGATTCAATTGTAGCAGAAGGCAATTATGATACTACGAACCTGAGTCTAAAAGGCCTAATTAACGTGGGTCCTTTTTTTCATTTAGATATTTCTGGAAGCCAAATTTTTTATTGGCAAAGGCCGGTTTTCATGTCAATATTACCTAATACATGGTGCAGGCATAAGATCGTCCAGCAAATATAAAATGTAATCTGATACCAATAGCCTTTTCCCCAGATAACAACATTATAGTAGTACTTAAAGAAGATTCAAACTAGGATGCAGCAGCTCCCTCAATTCCAATTTATCAGACACTTTTACCATTTGAAATGCCATAAAATGTTTGATACCATCCTGTTAGTAACATTATTTTTCAATTAAGCAACAATTTTATTGATTTGGGAAAAACAAACTCCCATATATAAGTAGTATACCAAAAGTAGTATATCAAAAAAGAATATGATTTCTGCAAAAGACACCCAATCTCCATTAGTAATATTACTCTATACCACATTAACACTTTTAAATTAATTTAACTATTCATAATCCACACTTTGTCGATATATTTGTCCATCATACTACCTTTTTAAGTGTTACTTCAAATTCCATGCAGGCTTGCACTATCAGTATAAATTATAATACACATGTCAAGTAATATCTTAAACTCCATTTCCAATTAAACGCTGCCATATAAGATGGAATCGAGGGAGAATTTTGTTAATCCAGAATTTTCCTATAAGATCCTTATTTTTACCTTCTCAAAAAAAATCCTATAAGATCCAATACTAATCAGATGAACCCAAAAAATATAATCCTCCAAAACGAAAACCACTAAAGAGAAGCAAATGGGACTTATGGGAACCAAATCTCTCTCTCCCTCTCTTTCATATATATATATATATACCGGTATCTATAAACGTGTGTTGCACGTTAATAATGGTACATGATGGTTTAAATATTTATTTATATGAAGGAACAATAAAATTTAATTAATGAGAGAAATTTTATATATAATACTACAACAATCATCTAAATGCCGAAAAATATTGTTACATTAGCATAATACGTGAATTCAAAATGAAAGGGCATCATCAGAACTTACATAAATGATCAATTTTAGTCATGTTAAGTAGATAATTATGTATTGTAGTTAAAGGTATCTAATGTGATGGTATCTTACCGAACATTTCTTTATAGAATGTGTTTTTTTTGTATATGTTTCCTTATAATACTTTGGTTATTCTGCCATAACCAGAACTCTTGTTGTCGATATTGATATCTCTCTTGAAAGTGCAACATATAGTTATTCGCGTAAGAAAATATATTGTGGTAAATATAGTCCAATATTTAGGATGTTTGTCCTTGTTTTTATTTATTATAACTACAAAATATAAACATACTGAAAATTATTTTCACACAAATTTAGAAGGATATTCTTTAGTTTCGGAAGACGAAAGTTGAATTCGGGGTTAAACACATACTTAGAAACACATTGATCAATATCATAAATTCTGCATATATGACGTTATTGTCGAAACTTCTATATACCATATGTGTACTATTACATAAGTTATTCAGCAGATCTAAGTTTTCAGTAACATGACGGGCATATTTTTCTTCAAAATCAACCTATATGCAATGGAAGATCAATTTTAACTTAGTCTATTATATATATGGAGAAATAATGAACTTGACAACAAACATGTACGGTAGAAGGCTATTTGGTATTAAAGTATTTAAGTATTTTCTTGGTAGTAATTGTTGGTATCATCTTGTACTGAGTCAAAACTGAAAAATATTTTGATTTTACCATAAAACTTAGCAATCAACCTTTTATTTAGTTGATCAACAAATTCATTTTTGCTAGCTAAGATAGCTCTTTAACTTCAATCATGTAATTCTCATAAATTGTGGTTTAATCCAATGATGAAAATATTCTCCTTATTAAATGCACTACTATTACGATTGGGGTTGATAACCAAGTGTTCTAGAAAGAACCAAATCATATTTTATTGGATGCTCTTCTTCGTTTCTGACAAGAAGCAAGAAGTCACTGAATGTTGGATTTGTTCTTATTTTTATATTTCTAGAGCAAAAAATAAGTTATTACAACTATGTTCTTTCCCTATGAATTCTTCTGTTTAATATTTTAGGGCTATTTTTGGTTTATCAATATTATATTCGTGCTTTTATAATAATATAGGCTCTCTTGTTTCTAAATGAATTTGGACAATATGATACGTTTTCAAATTAAATTAGTAATAGGAATTTTTTTTAAAGTATATATCATAAAAGTTATAGAATTACATGGCTAAAAATATGTCCATATCCCGAAAGTAATTATACTAATAGAAAATCTAACATGTTCCTAAAGGTATTAGGTTTACATGCTAACATATAGTATTATATATCTATGCCCGAACATAATTATACTAATGGGATTTCTAAAGGTAATCATGTAGGTTTTCTAACGTGTAATATTATGTCCTAAAACTAATAGGATTACAAGGCTAATGTCTAGAATTCCGGTTATGTCCTTTTTATTGTGAGTTATTATGCTTTAGATGATTGTTGTATTATTATATATAAAATTCTCTCATTAATTAAATTTTATTGTTCATTCATATAAATAAATATTTAAACCATCATGTGCCATTATAAAAGTGGGAACCCCAAAAGTTAAAAGTTAAATTACTATAATAACCTTCTAAATAATTGAAATGTACCTTATTTAATTATTTAATAATATTTAAATAAAAGAAAGTGACTTTTGGACATTTACGAAACGTCTTGTTAAGGAGACTCCTGGACTTTTCATAAGCGGAGTGTGCTGACATTGCGTAGTGTAAATTTTATTCTGTATATATGAATTTCAGTAGCAACAAACATTGAAATTCTTTTTTAAAAAAAATAAAAAGAATAAAATCTAATTCCTAAAGGTAATCATATATGATTCCTAACATATAGTATTATGTCCTAAAACTAATAGGATTACAATGCTAATGTCTAGAATTCAGATTATATCATTTTATTGTGAGTTATTATGCTTAATATTAAAAGGTTATTTTTGTAATCCAACATTTTATTCATGCTTTTATAATAATAAAGATATATTATATATGTATGTATGTATGTATATAGATAAAAACCCAATCTCTCTGCATCTGACACCCAAATTACATGATTAAAGCTGCCTTACAGTCATAGACAGATGCTAATAACATGCAGAAAAAGGGTCACAATTTGACTGTTAAAATCTATCAAGTGGGTGAGCAATCTGAAAAAGACATGATGTGAGGCAGCAAGGGTGTAGTTGTGAGCTTGTGACAGGAAACTGAATCTTTCTGGATAGGGTTACAGGAAGTCCTTAAGCAAGATATACTCGAGCACGAGGCAATAGTGTGCATGTACAGGAGACCAAGTTTCTAAGGTGCAAAGGCAATATACTGAAGTAAAACGTTTTTGATTTGTTATATTTATGTGAAATTGTCTTCTGCTAAACGTTTCAAACTCAAATTAGTATAATATGCAGTCATATTTCAAATGATTAATATGTACCTGATGTGCATATATTGTGTCATACACGAGCGTCCAAAACACCCCAGAGGCGTACAGTGGAAGCACTACTGCAGGATCAATACTTCCTTTAATAGCAGCCCAACCTAACAAAGCTCCCCAGTTGAAAGTTAGACCAAGATAGGCTTGAGGCTGCACCAACAGATATAGACATCACCCATTCTAACCAAACTGTTGGGAAAGATCCACAGGAGCTGAGAAGAGAAATTCCTTTGGGGTTGGGGGCAGTGAGAGTGAGGGAGACGGTACACATATACTGATTTGAGAAAAGCAACGCGGACATTAGGATACATTACCCAAAAAGTAAACCTCTTCATGAGGGGGTATGAGAAGACCAGCAACAGGGATGAAGCACCCAAAATGCGGCTGCAGCAAGAGAGATGAATCATTAGAAATGTGAAACGTCATATAAAGCAAGAAATGCTTTCTACATCGAAATGCAAGAAAGAGATCAAAGATACTCATAAATACCCAGTTCTCCAAATCGTGGCAAATTAGAAAATAAACCCGAAGTGATTATTTTAGCAGAATATGGGACAAACCATATATAATTCAAAAGGGGACTCCGACAAATGCACTGTCTTTAGTCCCAAATGTCAGCAACTTGCAAGAATTACTACACATTCCATACCTAGATTTTACCAAAGCAAAACTGTGATATTATTCTTATTAATTGAATGAAGTAAAGCCCCGGAACTGAAATTTTTTGGTTGGGGGAGAGGTCTTGGAAATGTTGCCTGATGTGAGAAAGTGGAAAAAAGAAGAGAATTGTAAACCTATGTGTTCATTACATATTGTCATAAATAGTTTAAGATCTTTTCAATAGACACACTGGTCCTTCTTCTAAGGAGAAATGGTTTCCACGTCATCAGACTCAACAAATTTATACTGCGTAATGCTCTAAAGTTTTAATAAGCATTTTTCCACTTACTCAACAATATCCATAGGGTGACTAAAGAAATGGACATCCAGCAAGAAAGCATTCATCAGAATCGCAAAGTATCATTCTATCATATAAACTTTTTTGTGTTTTGACAAGATCAGGATCATTCAGTTTCAGAGTCCTGTTTTTGGCAAAAAAAGCATGGCTCTTGCAAACTTCAGCAATGGCAAGATGAAAATATTTAAGCTGACTCCAAACATATGAAGAAAATTTCACTGACTTCTCTATAAAGTATAAACCATGAGACGAAAGCAGATCATATAAAACTCTTCTATGAGAACAGATAGCCATTGAATGGGTTCAGTTAATAAACTAGAATGAACCAATTAATTAAAACACTCTCAAACAGATTAAGCAAAATGCTTTCTGTGCAAAGGAAACCTGAGAAAGAACAGAATCATGTCAAGAAAAAAAGACACAAACCTAAAATTGTTTAATTGCAAGAGAATCCCAAGACCTAGTAGCAACTGGAAGCCAAGGAAACAGAGCCCTTGAAAGGGTGTCAATACACCACTCGCGACTGGCCTCGACCTTGTTCTTTCCACCTGCACTGCATGAAAGCTCGCAAATGTACTAAAAGCAGAAGAAAAAACTGATGTTACAAGCAAAAGGCCAAAGTCAACCAGCTTTCGGAAGGATGGTACAAGAAAGGATTATATTGGTGATGATAGGGAGAGGAATCAGGGAAGAAACAAATGCAAGGTACTCCGATCAATATCAGTCTCAATGACTTTTTAACTATGAACTCCTAGTTGATACTAAAAGGAACTAGAAATGATTATGTATGAGAACAAGAGAGAGAAAAATAAAACAGACATAAGGTATCAACTTCAAAATTCGATGGTTAAACCAACACATTACTACCCAACTGAAGCAGTAAAGGAACTAATTATAGCAGCCCCCATCTTGCAATGAAACACCATAATATCAAGGGAAAGAGTACACCTATTTTTTCTTCCCATTAATTCCCCCTATCTCTCACCTAGCGACCAAGACAACGGAGAAGGAGGTAGCAGGCAGCATCACCTTCATTCAATATCCAACATCCTCATCCTAAAGTAGCAGAAGCATTCTAGATATCAAGTCAGAAAATTGATTCTCTTTTTGTTCCCCCTCACTATTATCTTAGAGGACTGAGAAAAAGAGCACATCTTCTTATCAAGTGTTGAGCTTATGATTTTCCCTTTTTAATGGAACTAACAAATTATTCTAAAACACTACTTGGAGTTACCAAGTCAATAATCCAAATAAAAAATGAGCAATAAATAATTTTTTTCTTTGGGAATATGTAAGTGTAATTCGACTTAAAGAACTATACAAAATCCTACTAACGCTAAAAGGGAAACCCAATCACCTTAGTGTCAATATCTCGATCAAGAAGATCGTTAACTGTACAACCAGCACCTCGCAAAAGCAAAGCCCCGCAACCAAATAGTGTCATCATTTTCACATCAGGAAGGCTCCCTGGCGTAGCAGCCAAAGCAATCGACCTACACATAAATCCTTAAAAGTTAAGAATTATAACAAACACACAAGCACAGGGATATAGAGTAATTGAAATAGAGGGGGGGGGGAGAAAATGGAGTTACCACATGCAGGGCCAAGCGAGTAACCAAGTGCCAATAGGCTTATCAAGTCGGGCAAGATGAGCATAGGGTCTAATTCTTTGGGGCAAATACGTATCAATCCAAGAATGCTTTTGTTGCTCATTCTTCTTCTCTTCTTCTGAATTAGCAAAGGTTGAAAAGTGAAGAACTTGACGGTACCCTAAAAGTTCAATTCTTGAAGAATGTGGAGAGTAATAATATGTCAACGATTTCTTCAAATTGGAGTTGGGTATATAATGATCAGAAGAAGAAGATTGAAAGGGGTTAATTAACAGAGAATGAGGATCAGTTGGGCTAGGGTTTGTTTGATCGCGGGAAGAGTAGAGGGCAGCGACAGAGGGGCGAGGGTGCCATTGGAAGACACGGGAAGTTCGAGAAAGACGGCGGTACAATGCCATTTTTGAGCTCAAATGTGGGTACTAGAAGTTTAAAGGACGGTCCTAGGTTGTTTGTTCCTTTTGTGTCATATCGTAATTCCAGTACCATAGTTAATGATTACACAAATAATTATATAGTGTTATGAAAATAATTATATGATGGATGTTCATTTAATACTCCGCTGAAGAAGATTAGTATTATGTTGAAGTTTATCTACAAGCAGCTGATGCATGCAGTTTGCAAGCTTACAAACAGCTAAAGAAAAGACTTGCAGCTTCTTCCTGAAAAACCTCGAAGCTACTTCATTTCTTCTATAAATAGAGGAGTTTTCAGTTCATTATGTACATAAGTTTGAAGTTTGAATAATATATCAGTTTCTCTCTATACTTGTCTTTACTTTACCGTTTTTATTTTATAACACGTTATCATCACGAGACTCTGTCATCTCGAGAAAATACTTTGAAAGTATCAGAGGTACGAACTTTCTTTTTCTAAATAATGTCAAATCTTTCTAAATTTGAGTTTGTAGCTCTGGATATATCGGGCAAAAGGTACATGTCTTGGGTGCTTGATGCCGAAATTCATCTTGATGCGATGGGTCTGGCAGATACCATCAAAGATAAAAATTAGGCATCAAACCAAGACGGTGCCAAAGCAATGATATTCCTACGTCATCACCTTGATGAGGGCCTAAAAATAGAATATCTTACTGTTAAAGATCCAATCATACTGTGAAATAATTTGAAAGATAGATATGACCACCTGAAGATGGTCGTTCTTCCACAGGCACGTTATGATTGGACTCATCTAAGGCTACAAGATTTTAAATCTATCAATGAGTATAATTGTGCTATGTTCAGAATTATTTCCCAATTGAAACTATGTGGTGACAATATTACTAATCATGATATGTTGGAGAAAACTTTCACCACTTTTTATGCCTCGAATATGCTCCTGCGGCAGCAATATCGAGAGATGGGATTCAAAAAGTATTCTGAACTTATCTCACATGTTCTTGTAGCCGAGTAACATAATGGGCTATTAATGAAAAACCATGAAAGCCGAAAGTCGATCTACTGGTTCTTGTCCATTCCCTGAAGTGAATGAGACGAACTTCCACCAAGCTAAGCGTGGAAGAGGGCGTGGCCCGAGTCATGGTCATAGCCGTGTCGGGGAGGAAACTCTAATCGTGGTAATAACAATGCACCAAAGAACCCTCCTCACCACCAGCAGTGGAAAAGGAAGGAACAAAAGCATGAAGCGGTGCAAGCAGCAAAGCCAGAAAATGCATGCTATAGATGTGGAGGAAAATGGCACTGGTCACGTATATGTCGTACGCCAAAGCACCTGGTTGAGCTGTATCAAGCCTCCCTGAAGAAGACAGAGAAAAATGTTGAAGCAAATTTTATTTCTCAAGATAATTTAGACTTCATGCATTTGGATGTAGTTGATTACTTTGCACTTCCAGAAGGAGAAACAAGTCATGTGATCGGTGATGAATCTATAAAGATGTAAATATTTTAATTTCCGTTGTTTGTAGTAAACAGTATAGTTATGTAATAGTTGTATATAAATAAAAGTTATGCTTTGATAATGATGTTTACTATCATATTTATTTTGTTTATGTCATTTTGAAGAATATGGATAATCTTCAAATTATGTTTGGATCAAAGACCAATCATGAAGATATATGTGTAATTGATAGTGGAACAACTCATGTCATATTCAAAGATCAAAAATACTTTTCTTATTTGCATAAGGAAAAAGCAAATGTTTCTATAATTTCTGGTAATATAAGTTTGATTGAAGGCTCCGGAAGAGCTACTGTATTTATGTCTAAGGGAACAAAACTTATTATAGACAATGCATTATTCTCCTCCAAGTCTCGAAGAAACTTGTTGAGTTTTATGAATATCCACCGAAATGGGTATCATGTTGAGACGATAGATGAAATGAACATGGAATATCTTTGCATTACAAAGAATATTTCTGGCTAGAAATGCATTGTAGAAAAGTTACCAACTCTATCTTCTGGCTTATACTATTCAAAAATTAGTACAGTTGAAGCACACTCTATCGTAAACCAGAAGTTTGCGGATTCAAATATTTTTGTTCTTTGGCATGGCCGTTTGGGCCATCCTGGATCAATAATGATGAGACGAATTACTGAAAATTCGAGTGAGCATCCATTAAAGAACCTGAAGATTCTTACAAATAATGAATTTTCTTGTGATACTTGTTATCAAGGCAAAATGATCACTAGACCATCACCAATGAAGGTTGGCATTGAATCCCCTGCCTTTTTAGAACGTATACATGGGGATATATGTGGATCTATTCACCCACCAAGTGGGTTGTTTAGATATTTTATGATACTAATAGATGCATCTTCAAGATAGTCTCATGTGTGCCTACTATCATCTCGCAACCTGGCGTTTGCAAAGCTATTAGCCCAAATAATTCGATTAAGGGAATAATTCCCAGATTGTCCTATAAAGGCTATTCGCTTTGATAATGCTGGAGAATTCTCATCTCAAGCTTTTGATGATTACTGTCTATCAGTTGGGATAAAAGTTGAACATCCTGTAGCTTATGTTCATACTCAAAATGGCCTTGCAGGGTCATTTATTAAACGCCTGCAATTGATAGCAAGACCACTACTTATGAAAACACAACTGCCCACTGCTGTTTGGGGTCATGCTATCTTGCATGCAACATCACTTATCCGTCAGACCGACACATTATAATAAATATTCTCCCTCACAATTGGTTTTTGGTCATGAACCAAATATTGCCCATCTACGAATTTTTGGATGTGCTGTATATGTGCCAGTAGCACCACCACAACACAGTAAGATGGGCCCCCAAAGAAGGTTAGGAATATATATTGGGTTTGAATCACCCTCTATTATTCGCTATCTTGAACCATTGACGGAAGATTTATTTACTGCTCGATTTGCAGATTGTCGCTTTGATGAAACAAATTTCCCATAATTAGGGGGAGAGAAAAAGAAAATCAAAAGAAAAATTGTGTGAAAAATTTCATCATTATCTCACTTTGATCCATATACCCCTATATGTAATCAGGAGGTCCAGAAGATTATCCATTTACAAAATATAGCAAATCAACTGCCAGACGCATTTACTGATTTGAAAAGGATAACTAAGTCGCATATCCCTACAGAGAATGTGCCTATCCGAATTGATGTCCCAACAGGACCATCTACTAGCATGAAAGCTAGTGAACCTAAAGCACACCTGAAGCATGGTAGCCCTTTGGGTTCTAAGGATCGAAATCCTAGAAAAAGAAAATCGACAAATGATCAAAATGATATTATGAAGGGATCTCCTGAAGAGACCCAAGATCTGATTAGTTCTGAGATTCCTGAAGAAATCAATGAACCCGAGACTCAAGTGAGTGAGGAACTTTTAATAAGTTCTACTGGTGACAGGGTTAATTTAAATCGATCTGAAATAGTGGTGGATAATATTTTTGCATATAATGTTGCACTTAATATTATGCAAGATAGTGAGAATCTTGAACCCCGATCTGTCGAAGAATGTCGACAAAGATCTGATTGGCCAAAATGGCAATAGTCAATTCAATCGGAATTAAAGTCACTTGCTAAAAGAGAGGTCTTTGGACCAGTAGTCCAAACACCTGCTGGTATAAATCCAGTTGGTCATAAATGGGTTTTTGTGCGAAAAAAGAATGATAAAAATGAAGTTGAAAGATACAAGGCTCGCCTTGTTGTACAAAGATTCTCACAACGACCTGGAGTCGATTATGAAGAAACATATTCACCCGTTATGGATGCCATAACATTTCGATATCTCATTAGTTTAGCCTTACATGAAAGGCTTGAAATACATCTAATGGATGTGGTTACAGCTTATCTGTATGGGTCACTTGATAATGGAATTTACATAAAAAAACCCTGAAGGATTTAAAATGCCTGAAGCATATTCAAAATCTCGGGAAATGTACTCAATCAGATTACAAAGATCTTTGTACGGTTTAAATCAATTTGGGCGCATATGGTATAATCGCCTCAGTGAATATTTGCTGAAATAGGGTTACATAAATGATGTTATTTATCCATACATTTTTATAAAGAAAATGACTTTAGAATTTGTTATACTTGCTGTTTATGTTGATGACATAAATCTTGTTGGAACTTCAGAAGAGCTCTAAAAGGCAATTGAATATCTTAAGAAATAATTTGAGCTGAAAGATCTTGGAAAGACAAAACTTTGTATTGGTCTGCAAATTGAACATTTAGTAGACGGGATCTTTATCCATCAATCTGCCTATACAGAAAGGGTCTTAAAACGCTTTTACATGGACAAAGTGCACCCATTGAGTACACCAATAGTTGTTCGATCACTTGAAGTGAATAAAGATTTGTTCCGACCTCCAGAAGAGGATGAGGAACTCCTTGGTCCCGAAGTACCCTATCTCAGTGCAATTGGTGCACTAATGTATCTTGTTAATGCTACAAGGCCTGACATAGCATTTTCTGTTAATTTACTAGCAATATATAGTTCTTCTCCTACACGGAGATATTGGAACGGGATTAAGCATATATTACGATATTTAAAGGAAACTCTTGATATGGTTTTGTCTCATGCTAACAAAGATAGTGCAGATCTTGTTGGTTATGCAGATGTAGGTTATTTATCTGATCCCCATAAAGTTAAATCTCAAACCGGGTACGTTTTTACATGTGGAGGTATTATCATATCATGACGTTCCACAAAGCAATCTATTGTTGCTACTTCTTCAAATCATGCTGAAATAATAGCTATTCATGAAGCAAGTAGGGAATGCGTATGGTTGAGATCAATAATTCATTTTATTCGAGAAAAATGTGGTTTGGAATGTGAGAAAAGACCCACAATTTTATACGAAGACAATATTGCATGCATAGCCCAATTGAAGGGAGGATTTATAAAAGGAGATAGAACGAAGCACATTTCACCAAAATTATTCTACACACACGATTTTCAGAAAAATGGTGACATTGATGTGCAACTAATCCGTTCAAGTGACAATCTGACAGATTTATTCACTAAATCTTTACCAACTTCAACTTTTGAGAAGATGGTATACAAGATTGGAATGCAGAGACTTAAATATTTGAAACAAGGTTTTCATTAGGGGGAGTAAAATACGCGATGTACTCTTTTTTCCTTACTAATTTTTTTTTCTCATAGGGTTTTCCTTATAAGGCTTTTAATGAGGCAGCTAGCAATGCGTATTACTAAATATGTGTACTCTTTTTCCTTCACTAGGATTTTATTTTCACAGAATTTTTTCCTAGTAAGGTTTTAATGAGGTACATTATCTTTTAATGAACATCCAAGGAGGAGTGTTATGAAAATAATTATATTATGGATGTTCATTTATTACTCCGCTATAGATAATTTTCCTGAAGAAGATTATCCATTTAGTACTCTGTTGAAGTTTATCTACAAGCAGCTGATGCAGGCAGGTTGCAAGCAGCTCAATGAAATGATTTGCAGCAGCTTCTTATTAAACAGGCAGGTTGCAAGCAGTTCATGCAGACAGCTTAGAAGCAGCTAAAGAAAAGCCTTGCAGCTGTTTCCTGAAAAGCCTCGCAGCTACTTCATTTCTTCTATAAATAGAGGAGTTTTCAGTTCATTATGTACATAAGTTTGAAGTTTGAATAATATATCAGTTTCTCTCTATACTTGTCTTTACTTTACCGTCTTTATTTTAAAACACATCGTTGTTTTTGAAAATAGTCATTTTCCTCCATGTAGTTAATCTGTTTCAAATAAAAAAATAGTAAAACTAATTTTAACTGAGTAAAAAATGAATTTACAACTCGTTGGTTAAGGCCTATATTGAATAGGTACAAGGGCGGCTCAAGCACACGTATAACTTAAAGACAAAGTATAATGTGAGATCTAAATTTTGAAACACAAATATGATATATATTTTTATTTGAGCTATATTTTTCTAGATTTTCGAGAGTCAAAGTTGTTAACAACTTTTTTATAATCGATTTTCTCTAATAATTACTTTTCAATTGATTATATAGCCAACTCATTTAATCTTTTTTGAGACATTGTTGATCTTAGGTAAGGTTTTATCAATTATAATTTGAACTGCTATCGGAAAACTCTACTTTTATACTAAAAATACTATTTTTTAAAAAATACCTATAGACTTATTATTTCTAAAAACTTGGGACCCCTCAAATTTGGGGTCCTAAGTACTTGTGCTAACGTTAGAGGTGGCCCAGAATAAGTATCTAGAAGGTATGTATACGAATTTATTTTGGAAAATAGATTCAATAAGTATTTTTATAAAAATTATTTATCATACCGATCTTAAGTTGAACGAAGACTAATCCGTCCAATATAACATGATCACTTTTTTCCGTCAATTACAAGATCACTAACTATGTTTGTTTACCCTTAAAATTGGATAACAATTAAACTTATAATGTGGTTCTAAGGACACGTGATTTCACTTAATACCAATTGATAAGTATGAAGATTAATAACAAAAATGAACTATAAAGTAAAGCAAACCAGTGTTAGAATGGAACTCAACCCTCGAGTTTGGATACCCTCGAACTGGTTGATGTAAGAACAATTAAAATATAACAAGCTGATGAAAAATAGTATAAACGAGAAAGAGAATTATATTGCTTTGATCTCTATGAACAATGTCCCTTACCGATGATTAGACCCCCCTTTAAATAGTAGAGGAATTCCACTTATGGTATAATTCTAATTACAGAAAGAAATCCCATGATTAGCTAATTAACCATTTCTGATTTAATCCATTCCGAGATTTACGCCATGATCCTCGACCAGTCATGGATATCTCGCCTTTCTGTTAGTGTGCTATCTTCGATCTTGCTCGATGTCTGTCTCATTTGGCTTCGATCGCTACTAGCCTCGATCTCGACAGGTACCTCGATTTTGAACTTGGTACCTTATCCTCGTGATTTAGTCTATTTCGTTATGAGGCCATCCTTCGATGCAACCTCTCGGTCTTAGTCAAATAGTAAAATCGGATGGGGGCCGGTTTTAACCGTATACAAATAGTCCCCTCATTTTTTAGAGTGAAATGACAAGAACTCATTTTTTGGAGTGAAATGACAAGAAACGAATTGAGCCTTCGATTTTCTACCTCGACCTGTCATGACATCATCCTCGTGACATAAGCGACGGGAGTGACCGAAATATCCCGTCGGTACAGTTCCCCAAGTCATTAATGAGGGTCAGTTGGTGTTCGACCACTAGTGCTTTTGAACTGTCGCCGTGAATCCAATAAATAGACCCCTTCCTCATTGATTCAAACTTTACTTTCACTTCCTTCTAATCTCCAAAGCTTTTACATCTCTTAAGTTCTTTCATTTTACAAATCTTCAGGTTTTGCTGTTAATCCTTTCTCAAACGTCAAGTCATATTATCTTCCTCTTCTTCAAACTTACACAAAAATGGCAAAAACATCAAAAATGGTACCACAAAAAGAAGCTGCTTCATCTTCTCAACTGGCCGGCAGGAAAACGCCGGTGGAACCCCGTCTTGAGCAATGCATTCCTGGGGGTGCGCGTTAAACTCCGATTTCAAGACCAATAAAGCCTCATTGATTCCTGGTCAATGTGAGCCAGTGTTGAGGTATATATGTTCGATAACTGAGGGATACCTTAAGCAGGTACTTCCAACCTAATCCCAGCCGAGAAGATGCCATTTCTTGAGAAATGGAACATGAATCGTAAGTACCGTCTCACTGTTAGCTTCCATGTATTATTTGTTCCTTTGTCTTTTCTTATTGATGTCTTTTTCCATGATGTAGCGGTCGCTTGGATGCCCCGTGCGATTCCTGACCTCGAGAGTTATGTTCGGAACCTGGCCTCGACCTCTACATATGCCGAGCGCTCATGGCGCGATTTAGCAAAGGGCCGATGGGAGGCCAAGAATCATGGTAAGCCCACATTTTGTGTATTTAATGATTTGATTAAGATGCCCTTCTTCTACTTATTCAATTTTATCATGTACAGACATGGGCAAGGATGCAGTCTTGAGCCCCCCGTCTGGTGAGGAGGAGACTTCGACCCCGGTTCCGAAGCCGGCGAAGGATAAGAAGAGGAAAATGACCTCAACCTCCGAGGGTCCAAAGCCTAAGAAGAATCCGGCTCGTAAGCCGAAGAAATACATTGTTGCCCTACCTGCAGATGTGATTCAATGGCTAAGGGAGGAAAAAGAAGAAGAAGAAGATGATGAAGATGATGGCTCTGAGCTGGTGGCCCGAGTGAAGAAAACCATCGAGGTTCCAAGGGCCAGCTGAGTCAGTGGTGGTTGAGGAGATTCCGCCTCGAGCCGAGTGGGTCTTGGAAAAGATCGAAGATGCCTCCCGCCGAGATGAGCAAAAGGCGTGTATGTCTGAAGGGGCCGGCTTCTAGGCCCTTCGCAGCGAGGAGAACGCCCCAAGTGGCTCACTTGGGGCAATAGATATTGGAGACTCGTCGATTCTCCCTGCGTTTTTTGAGGAGGCACTTCGGGAGGCCAAAGCTATGAGGACTCCCGAAGTAGACGGGGCCCATGGAGGGGAGGACCCCTTCCGTGGTTACTTTATCGGGGTCAGGGATGCTACCGACCTGAATGAAGCATCGAGTCTCTTCCATGAGGCTCAACAAGCCTTGAATCGGGTGTGTCTCAACTCTATTTGTCGATATCATACTTAGTTTATTTATTCTCTTCCTTTCTAATTTTCTTTCTTTTTTCTGTATAGGCTTTGGCGCTCCATTAGGAGGCGTTTTCAAAGTCCCGAGTAGAGCTGAGCCGATGTGAGGTCGACCTCCGAGGGCTCACGGAGGAGATAAATGCCCTTAAACTTCTCAATGGGCAAAAAGAAGAGGAGATCAAGGACCTCCGAGCCAAGTTGGCCAAGGCTCACCAAGATCAGACCGACCTGATCGAGAAGGTAATGAAAATCTTAAAAGCTTATGGGCTTGATTCGGGAATGGTGGATAACATTTCAATCTCACAGCTGCAGCAGAAGGTCAAGAGAATCGAGCTACTCCGCGAGGAGGTCGACATGATGAAGGCCGAGACCTTGGGGTGGAAAGAAAGTATGGACCGCTTTGCTGCTGAAAAAGAGGTTTTTCGAGCCCAATTGTCATCGGTCGAAAGTCAGTTTCTATGCATGAATGAGAAGAGCTCAGCTCACGCAAAGAAAATAAAGGAGCTCGAGGCTCGATTGGCTTCCGAACTTGCAAAGGCCAAATCTGAAGCCGAAAAGGCAAAGGCCGAGGTAGAGGTAATCGTGGCCGTCTACCGGGCCGATGCTGAAGCCGCTCAAGTCCAAGCGAGAGAGACAACCGAGACCGCTCAAACTCGAGCACATTGGATTGCTGAACTCGCCAAATGCCAATCTCGGAGGAAAACCCTCGGGGAGATCCATGCTCGAGATTTCGATCTTACCGACGAGATAATAAAGGTTAAAGAGCATGAAGCTGATGCTAGAGCGCTGGCCTCTTCCGATGATGATGATGATAATGGCAGCAAGAGCGGGTCCGAGAATAGGGAGGACCTCGATGGAGAAGAAGCTGCCCCTGAGGAAAATTAGGAATCTTAGGCTTTTTTTTTGTGCGGGACCCTAATTAGTCCTTGTAAATATTTTCGTACAGCTAAAAGATCTTTTTTCTCTTTGACTTGTCTTTATTCTATTTCATGTCTCGTGAAAATTCTATTATTCATGTCTTCATGTCTTATGGAGATTTTGCTCACAAGTTTGGGACTTTAGGCAACTAGACCGAAGTCAAACCAGTGTAGTCTTTAAAATCGAGTGAGTACTTGCTCGAACTCGAATTAGAATGACCTTTAGGTTTTAGTTGAGTAAGGACGATTTCTCGAACTCAAAAAATAAAATGGCCCTTAGGCTCTTGAATTAGGCCGGTATGGCTTCAAAAGAATGGTTTTTCCCCTTTTTCGGCTTGAAAAATTAATCATAAAAATTTGTTATGCCTTAGCACGAGATAAATTTGTACCCATTAGGTTTTTTGAGGATTGGTGTTATCGAAATACTTTGCTTTGTTATGCTTTAGCACAAAATTGTCCAGGAGTTCGAACAATTCGCTACCCCTTAGGGTTTTTCGAGGGTCGATATTATCGAGACCCTTAGTAATTCAGCCGAGGGTTGCCTTTTTTAACCGGTTTATGAGAATATTTGAAGGCCTATTTTATAACGGAATTCGGACATCTCCGAACCGTATTAATTTGGCCGTAGCCTTTAGTTTGGGATTTGCCCCTTAGGCTTGTTTCCCAGCTATACTTCAAACTCGTTTGAAATGTCAGTCCTCGAGTGGGGTGGCCGTGGCCTATAAAATCGAGGATTGCCTTTTTAAGGTCTTACGATTTCGAGGTTTAGTAATCCGATCATGTCGATATTTTGGACGGCAGTCCCCGAGTATAGGGTAAATTGCTTGAACTTCATTTGTGATCGGCCCTTAAGCCAATTTCCACAATAGATCATAAGTATGAAATTGTAAAGTATAAATTTCTCTAAGGCATGGAACATCTGGTAAGGAAAAATACTTCATTCAATAGATTATACATGCGTACATGTTTTGCCATTAGGGCTCGAGTAATCTACATGGACACGGTTTATTTGACTGTTTGGTCCTTTACCTATCGAGACCATGTCGACACGAAGTATTTTCCTTGTAATTATCCGAAGGTGATGCCCCCCCCAGTATTCGAGGTTGATTGTAAAGGAGCCTTGGATACTGTTGAATTGCTCTAAGTTAGAACGAACAATGGTTGTCTCGTTAAAAACCTCGTCAGAAAAACCCATTTGGGACAAATATCGGTCTAAGGGAAAAAGAGTGCAACACATACTTTCAGACCTAAGGACTTTGTGTTTAAAGAATCCTTTTGTGTCTTCGATTAAACACCTGCAAATGGTTAGTATAAAATATAAAGGAAAATGGAGAAGGTCGTACCTTAGCAGTAATATCGTTTGAGGAGTGATATGTTTCAATTGTTTGGTAATTGTTCGTCGTTTATCGTGCCAAGTTTGTAGGATCCCTTTTTGATAATATCGAGGACCTAATACGGTCCCTCCCAGTTCGGGTCAAGTTTTCCTTCGTTTGGGTCTCGAGTATTGAGGGTGACCTTCATAAACACCAAATCCCCGATTTTAAAGTGTCGAAGATTGGCTCTTCGACTGTAGTACCTTTCGATCCGTTGTTTCTGTGCGGCCATTCGAACGAGGGCAGCGTCCCATTTTTCATCTAGAAATTCGAGGCTTGTATTCATAGCCTCATGATTTGACTCTTCCGTTGTATATCGAAACCCGACGCTAGGTTCCCCGACTTTAACCAGGATCAGAGCTTCGACACCATATACTAAAGAGAAATGGTGTTGCCCCCGTACTGGATTTTGATATTGTTCGATACGCCCAAAGGACTTCGGGCAATATTTCTCTCCATTTTCCCTTAGCGTCGTTCAATCTTTTCTTTAGATTTTGAATGATGGTCTTGTTTGTCGATTCGGCCTGTCCATTCCCACTAGGATAATATGGCATCGACATGATCCTTTTTATTTTGTGATCTTCGAGAAACTTTGTCACTTTGCTGCCGACGAATTTCTTTCCATTGTCGCATACAATCTCGGCAGGCATCCCGAATCGGCATATAATGTGGTCCCAGATGAAGTCTATGACTTCTTTCTCTCTAATTTTCTCGAAAGCCTGTACTTCAACCCACTTAGAGAAATAGTCAGTCATAAACAAAATAAATTTAGCTTTACCTGGGGCCAATGGTAGAGGGCCGACGATATCCATTCCCCATTTCATGAATGGTCGTGGTGATAAGACTGAGTGGAGTTGATCTCCGGGTTGGTGAATCATCGGCGCATACCTTTGACATTTGTAGCACTTTCGAACAAACTCTTTTGTATCATTTTCTATATCGGCCCAATAACATCCTGCTTCGATGACTTTGTGAGCCAATGATTCGGCACCGGAATTATTTCCGTAAGTGCCCTCATGGATTTCTCGTAAGACGTAGTCGGTATCTCCTGGTCCCAAACATATTGCCAATGGTCCATCGAACATCCTTCTATATAGTGTTCCATCTTCGGCCAATGTGAATCGTGCGACCTTCGTACGTAGAGTCCTCGATTCCTTAGGATCCGATGGAAGCTTCCCGTTCTTTAGGTACTCGATATATTTGTTCCTTCAATCCCATGTCAGACTTGTGAAGTTGATTTTGGCGTGGCCTTCTTCGATTACTAACCTTGGAAGTTGCACGACAGTCCCCGAGATGATCTCGTTGTCTTCAACTGATGACCCCAAATTTGCAAGGGCATCGACTTCGCTGTTTTGTTCTCAAGGCACATGTTGTAGGGTCCATTCTTTAAACCGATGTAGATTCACCTGTAGTTTGTCCAAGTACCTCTGCATTCGATCTTTTCAAACCTCAAAGGTTCTGTTGACTTGGTTTACCACAAGCAGGGAGTCACATTTGGCCTCGATGACCTCTGCTCCCAAACCTTTAGCTAGCTCGAGACCTGTAATCATGGCCTCATACTCGACCTCATTGTTAGTTAACTTGGAAGTTTTGATAGCTTGTCTAATTGTATTACCCGTGGGCGACTTCAAAACGATGCCTAACCCGGACCCCTTCATGTTCGAAGCGCCGTCCGTGAAGAGGGTCCACACCCCCGATGATGTACCAGACTTTAATAATAGTTCCTTTTCGACCTCGGGTACGAGGGCTGGCGTAAAGTCGGCCACGAAGTCCGCTAAGATTTGAGACTTGATGGTCGTTCGGGGTCGATACTCGATATCGTACCCACTGATCTCGACGGCCCATTTGGCTAATCGGCCCCAAAGTTCGGGCTTATGTAAAATATTGCAAAGGGGATAAGTAGTCACCACACAAATCGGGCAACACTAAAAATATGATTTTAATTTCCTAGAGGTGCTTATTAGGGCAAGCGCTAATTTTTCTAAGTGTGGGTACTGGGTCTCGGCCTCACCTAAAGTTCGACTAACATAGTATACAAAAAATTGCGTACCTTGCTCTTCTCGAACTAGGACCCCACTTACCGCGATTTTCGAGACTGCTAAGTACAAGTAGAGTTGCTCGTCCGCTTTCGGAGTATGAAACAGTGGCGGGCTTGAGAGGTGCCGCTTTAATTCTTCCAATGTTTGTTGGCATTCCGGGGTCCATGCAAAATTGTTCTTCTTTTTGAGCAATGAGAAGAACCTGTGACTTATATCTGAAGACCTTGAGATGAATCGACCTAGGGCGGCTATGCGCCCTGTTAATCTTTGTACGACCTTAACATTGTCCACAACTGTTATGTCTTCAATTGCCTTGATCTTATCGGGGTTGATTTCGATCCCCCGATTTGATACCATAAAGCCGAGGAACTTGCCCGAGCCGACCCCGAATGCACATTTCTCCGGGTTGAGTTTCATGTAGTATTTCCTTAGTATATCGAAGGTCTCCTGCAAATGTGTGAAATGGTCCTATGATCGCAGGGACTTAACTAGCATATAGCCAATATAAACCTCCATTGATTTACCTATTTGTTCTTCGAACATTCGATTTACTAAGTGTTGATAAGTGGCAACATCATTTTTTAGTCTATACGGCTTTACATTATAACAATAGGTGCCGTACTTAGTGATGAACGATGTCTTTTCCTGATCCTCCGGGTTCATTTGTATTTGATTGTACCCAGAGTAGGTATCGAGAAAACTAAGGATCTCGTGGCCGGTCATGGCATTGATCATGCGATCGATATTCAGTAGAGGAAAAGAGTCTTTAGGACATGCTTTATTTAAATCCTTATAGTCTACGCACATTCTAAGTTTATTTCCCTTTTTAGGGACTACGGCTACGTTTGCTAACCATTCGGGATATTTTATTCCCCGAATGGATCTTATTTTGAGAAGTTTAGCTACCTCGTCCTTGATGAATGCATGCTTTACCTCGGACTAGGGCCTTCTCTTTTGTTTTATCGGGCGGAACTTCTGGTCCAAGCTAAGTCGATGTGTAGTGATCTCCGACGGGATCCCTATCATATCTAGGTAGGACCAAGAAAAAAAGTCCATATTATTGATAAGAAATTTAATGAGTTTTTCCCTGAGTTCGAGGGTAAACCCCATACCCAGTTATACCTTTCGATCAGGTGGATGCTCGATCAATATGACTAGCTTCAGCTCTTCGACTGTCGATTTGGTGGCGTCGGAATCCTCGAAAATTATGAAGGATCGAGGGGTCCAGTATTCACCGTCCTCGTCCGTTCCCTACTTCTCCGACTGAGTCGAGGCTAGTGGTTGCTATTTAGCTTCATGTTTTCCTTTGGACTCTGATCCCTTTGTTGACGAAAGCGCCGATACTAGTATTACTTCGTCGATCGCGAACATCTCTTTGGCAGCATGTTGTTCCCCAAACACCGTTTTTACTCCATTCGGTGTTGGGAACTTCAGCATTTGGTGAAGGGTTGAGGGGACTGCTTTCATGTTGTGAATCCAGGGTCTTCCAAGTAGTGCATTATATCTCATATCGCCCTCGATCACATGGAACTTTGTTTCTTGAATAGTTCCGGCTATATTTTTTGGTAGGATGATTTCACCTTTAGTTGTTTCACTCACCATGTTGAAGCCATTGAGAATCCGAGCTGCAAGTACGGTATGATCTTGTAGGCCGAGCTGCTCCATGATCCTCGATCGAATAATATTGACCGAGCTTCCTGGATCAATTAAAACACGTTTAACCTGAATTTTATTCATAAGGATAGAGATTACCAAAGCATTATTGTGGGGTTGTGAGATCCCTTCTGCTTCCTCATCATTGAATGATAAAGTGCCTTCTGGCACATAGTCTCGAGTTCATTTTTCCCTGGTGATTGATATTTTAGTGCGTTTGAACATGTGCCCTTGAGGAATATCGACCCCACCAACGATCATGTGAATCACGTGTTGTGGTTCTTCCTGCTCGTTTTTCCTATTTGCATCCCTGTCTCTGAAATGGTTTTTAGCTCGGTCACTCAAGAATTCTCGAAGGTGACCCTCGTTGAATAAACGGGCCACCTCCTCCCTTAGTTGTCTGCAGTTTTCGATTCTATGACCATGTATACCATGGTATTTGCATATTTGATTGGGGTTTCTTTGGAATGGATTGGTTTGTAGGGGTATGGGACATCTAGTATCTTTGATTCTCCCAATGGCTGACACAATACCTGATGCGTCGATACTGAAGTTGTATTCTTATAATCGGGGTACTTCTGTGGGATGGGCATGTTTATCGAAGTCACTCTTGCTCATGAGCCCTCAAGAGCTCTGTACTCGATCGCTCCTTCGATCGTTTCGGATAGGATTGCGTCCTAGGATGCTGTTTTTACGATCTGCGTTGTATGGTTGGTATCGATCTCTGTTCGACCGGGGTTCTCTGTCGATATCCCTTTGAGCTCTACCGACGGGCATGTTTGGATAACGGAACCGGAAGGGGTCCCCAATTGATCATCCTCGACCCTGATCTTTGACTGGTACCGACTATGTACATCGGCCCAGGTTACCGCTGGATATTCAATTAAATTCTGCTTTAGCTGTCGTGATGCCACCGAACTTCGTTCGTTCAAACCTTGAGTAAAGGCTTGAACAACCCATTAATCTCGAAAGCAGTGTGTGTTATCGGAACCAGTATTAAGCAATCACTATTATCCTTGGCCCCACTGTGGGCGCCAAACTATTTACCCTTAAAATTTGATAACAATTAAACTTATAATGTGGTTCTAAGGATATGTGATTTCACTTAATACCAATTGATAAGTATGAAAATTAAAAACATAAATGAACTATAAAGTAAAGCAAACCAGTGTTAGAATGGAACTCAGCCCTCGAGTTTGGATACCCTCGAACTGGTTGATGTAAGAACAATTAAAATATAACAAGCTGATGAACAATAGCATAAACGAGAAAGAGAATTATATTGCTTTGATCTCTGTGAACAATGTCCCTTACAGATGATTAGACCCCCCCTCCCTAAATAGTAGAGAAATTTCACTTATGGTATAATTCTAATTACATAAGAAAATTCCATGATTAGCTAATTAACCGTTTATGATTTAATCCGTTCCGAGATTTACGCCATGATCCTCGACCAGTCACGGATATCTCGCATTTCTGTTATTGTACTATCTTTGATCTTGCTCGATGTCTGTCTCATTTGGCTTCGATCGCTACTAGCCTCGATCTCGACCGGTACCTCGATTCTGAACTCGGTACCTTATCCTCGTGATTTAGTCTGTTTCGTTACGAGGCCATCCTTCTATGCAACCTCCCGGTTTATGTCAAATAGTAAAATCGGGTGGGCACGGTTTTAACCGTATACAATATTCCAATGTGATATTTTACTGATTCACAGTTTTGGGATATCAAATCGTAGTATCTATTTACCATACAGTACATTTTCCATGGAAATTCTCTCACGTACCAGAGAAATATGAATATCCCATTGTTTTTCTTTTGCCTTTTGCTGTTTCCTAGTGTTTCTTTAAAAGAAATATTTTTTTATTTTTTTACAATAGCTCAAAGCCACTATATTGGATTAACATGTGAATGCAGAGTTGTAAGGACCTTTATCCAAGCGTCAACTACGTTTCAAGACTCGTTAAAAGGCCTCTCTCCTGGCTTGCATTTTCTCTGTGTATGAGCAACTTCTTAATGTAATTTTACCTGATATTGCGCCATATAACTGGTCTGATTTGATCATTCACTGCATTTTGCAGGAAAGGAAATAGTTGAAAATACATATGTTTTTTCAGGTGTTTCTTTCTCTTTTTTTTTTTTTGGAGAAAAGGATATTTATATTAATAACAATACTAAGGTGGCATTACATCAGTTGTACTACTAGGGACAACACTTAAGTTTCCAAGCATTGCCAGTTTGTTGCAAATAGAGTTAGATATAAGTCTAGTAGTAACTATTCCATCTTTGTCTGCTTGGACAATTGTTTTGACGGGGTCTGGTGGAGTTAACAAAATAGTTGCACCAGAGAGAACTGGTTGCTTGGAGCCTATTTTACTCAATACATGTGTGCCACCTTGTTGGAGAGATTATGAAAACAGTTGTTGTTTCTATTTAGCCAAAGGTGCCATAATGCAAATGGAAATACATCTTCCCATGTTATAGAGGTGTGGCTGGTGGGTATGTGGAGATTTTTTTTTACCATAAGTATCCAGTGCATATTGTTTGGGAGGGCATGGGTATCAATTCCTAGACTACCCAGAAGGTTTGCGCAACTAACACAGTGTAGGAAAATGTGTGTGGTAGTTTCTTCTCCATTTTTGCATATTGGGAAAGGTAGTCATTAGTGACTCCAATTTCCTGTCACGATATATAGCATTGCCAAAGAAAGAACTTTATTTTATTGAGAGTTCCTAACTTCCAAATCCATTGGTAAATCGATATGAGTTTGTTGGTGTAATAGGAGAGGAACAGTTATACAGCTGAATCTATTCGCTACATCTGTACAGCTTTTCAAGCTAGAAATAAAATTTTATGTAGGGAAAGTCAAATATACTCAACGACTAAATGGATATGAACTCATTCTCGGGTCATGAGGAATTACGGTTGCAAAAGTTGTAACCAGATATGAGGGAGCTAAAGGCAAAGGCTATAAAAGCCAGGAAAGATAACCCAATAGATGCGGTTGCCATCTCTGTAAACTCATCTTTTCCCCAATTTGATATCCAGTCATCTGCCCTCGTTGCAGCACAAGAAGATGCTGACATAAGAAGATAAGCCAATATCTGTACAGAAAAGCAAAAATTTTGAGAGCCAGTAATACATAAAAACAGCAGCAGAAGTAAGAAGCAGAGTAGTGACCAGGATTCAAAACAGTTGTTATATCACCACTATGAAGTAAGGAAAGATTTCTAAGGCTAAGTGCATATTTTACTTTTCTAGGAGGTTCAGCATAAGTGAAGTATAGGCCATCCCTCTCCCCTCCCCCCACCCCCCACCCCCTCCCCCCAAAAAAGGGAGTATAGTAGATGACCCGTATCTCTTTTATCGGGTTCACCTCACCAATCTCTCTTTTTAGCATGACTGGCATACTAGAATTTACATTGATTGTATCGCTGATCCCTTGTAAAGGCCTCTCAGACATCCTATCTCATATAGTGCAACCACACGTACGCTTGGTCTTTAAATGCTAAACTTAGGTATTATAAAGTGTAAATGAGGCATCAACATGATTTTCTCATCTGCTAGCTCCCAAGATCAGAGGTTTTTCTTCAGAACAAACCACGACAAGAACTTGGTGGACTCGGATCTAAAATGCACTAAGATGCTCTGAAAAGCTTGGACTATTTGAGAAGGTCAAGGTCTCAAGGAATGCCATTTTTCTCCAAAGAAGTAGGTTTTTTGACTTTTAGAGTTTTAGAAGAGTCAAATCATCAGGACTTACACCTTTCTGTCTAGCAGCAGAGTAACAGCCACTATGAAGAAGTAACATCCAATTCCAACCCAAGTATTAAAACCAATACTTAAACTATAATACATGTTACACCCAAATACAAGTTTAAAAGGAATTACTTGCCTGATCCATCGAGAAATCAAAATGATATCGCACGTAGTGAGAGAAAAAGTGTTTCCAACTTGCCAAATTGTATGCTAGATCACACGCTTGAAATGCAGAGTATACAAATCCAATAATATTAACAGCGACGCAATACCTGTGACATAATATAAAAGGTCTAAAAATCACCAAGTCAAGGAAAGTAGTTCTAGGAAAATAATAAATGAGAAACAGGGAATTAGCAGCTGCCAACTATAATTAATATTTAATACTGTACTACGTAAAAATGAGGAAAAGAAAATTAAGACCTGTACTCCTTGTACCGATCAAAAGAGTCACCGCTCCAACCTTCAGTTTTATCAGATACCATGATCGAGAAAGAAATACAGCACAAAATAAACTCACAAACCCTAAACCCTAACGCCGCCCTGTTCAGCATCAGTTCTCTCTTCGAACGCCCTGGTGCCCTCGGAGGCGGCCTCTCCCCTCCGGCCAACTCTCCACCTTCCACGTCATCATCGCGAACCGGCCCCACTTTCGTCACCCCAGCAGTCATATCCTCCCTAACCGCCCTACTGAAATTCATCATCCGCGCCGAATTCCGATCCTTGTTGCCGGCTTCCGACGGCGGAGTAGGCGTCGGAGGTAAGCTTAAATTCTCCCAGGAAGGTTTACGGGGAGATCGAAGTGGAGAGTAGTATTTGTCGACTGAAACCAAGGCTTTTGAGGAGAGCGACTTGGTGGAGCGGTCATCGGGAAAGGGTTCATCGGAACGGAGAGGTGAGTCGGATCGGAGAGGTGAGTGGAACGAGTCCATTTGACTCACCTGTGAGTCGGTGTCCGACATTGATATGTGACTATTCTGCCTGTGAAAATTCCGGTGGTTGTTGTTGTGATAGGAGTTGGAACTTGAATTGTAATTGGAATTCGATTTGAAATTGGATTTCTCCATATTTGAGTTTACCGGGAAATATTTGAGCTTTATTATTGAGAAAGAGAGAAAAAAGTACTCCGTAGGAAATTTAATGGAACTGCGGTCCCTCCCTCTCTCTGTCTATTCATAGTTTTAGTGAATTTTTTGTACCAAATGAGATACTGCCACGTATTAAATGTAAAAAAAATTTCTGAGGTGGCTAGGAATGGTTAGTGCTTAATAAAGCTAACCATGGTCCGTGTCCGTTAAGATTTTCAGCTCTACGTTAGATTGAATAAACCTTTGTGACAACTGATTCTTTACGTAGTGTCCGTACATCGCATTTGCAGGCAGGGATGACAAGCGGCGTGGGTGAGGTGGCGGGTTTTGTCTAACCCGTAAAATTTTAATCCCCGATCTCGCATAATATTTTTACCCGCGTCCACCCATCCCGTACCTACATTCGCGTCCACTCGCCCCGCCATGCATAATTTTTCTTCTTCATTTAGTCAATTTTATTTCTTTTTGGTTTTTTGATTGGAAATTTCCATGTCAATTAAGGATTTTTTTTTTTGTCAGAATCAATTAAGGATTTAAGGTAGGTGCAACTGTAAATTATTTTATTAAATTTATTTTTTTGTCAAAAAATAATTCATAATTCATATTGATAAAATACATAAATCAAAATTACGGATGACCAAAATGACGAATTTAAGACACTCAGAATTAATCAATATCAATGATGAGAATTGAGAGGTAACAACTACTAAAATTGTAATGTACTGAAATTTGCAAGTGAAGAAGCAGGAGGAGGAGTGAAGAAACTGATATTAATACTTACCAAAAAAATAGCTAATACTAAGCATAAGCGTGCAAATGATATTGGGATTATATGGTATAATACTAGACTGTTATAAGCATTAAAGTTCTTCTGTCAGGCCGGAGTCTATTGCGTGATTGCATTATCAATAAATGTCTCTAGCTTGGCCAAAACCGCACCAAGACCCGCATCGCCCCGCACCTGCAAAAACTCATTTTTTAAAACAATCAAATCGCCCCGCACAAGCCCAAACACGCACTGCCCCGTATACGTTCAAATCCGTCACGTTCCGTCCCGCACCGCCCCATTACCATCCCTATTTGCAGGTTATAGCACGATGCCCTTTGATTGATTGCAACTCTTATTAACTTTTCTTTCTTCTTTATTACTAACTTTTTTCCTAATGATTGCCCTCGATAATTTCGAAAAAAATATATGTATATATATGTGTATATATCTTTAAATTACAGGTATATATTTTGATTAGTACAGTAAGATTCAATATTTATGCAGTTATATTGGTCGATTAATTGAGACGCATATCTTGACTTTTAGTGTTCTGTTTTGGTTCGATTCCGTTCCATTATTTGATTAAATTTTTATCTGACAGTAGTGTCTTACAATCATTTTACCAAAGTATGGCCGTAACTTAGTTGTAGTTTAACCAAGGAATTTTTTATTTAGAATTTGAACTTTAATTAAGAAAATCACGACAATTAGATTTAGCGCCACTTATTGCACTTATTTAGTCCCCGTGTCCAACATATCTCAAACTCACGTGTGTTAAGGAAATTTAAGGAGCCCAATTACACAGAGAAAACTACTCGGTTAAGAAACAAGGTTTCCACTTTTTTACTACAGCAAAAAGTGACGATAGTGGTGAATAGGTATCTTTGCCTCATGTAAAGCTAAAGGCTCCTAAAGTGAGAGGCTTTATGGTTTATATTTATCAACTCCAAAATTCTCTTATCTTTTTTTAGGCCCGAAAAAGAAAAAGAAAAAGTGGCGTTCATTTTGCTTTATGTCACTATCAAGTACACTCAACGGATATTAATTTCCACTCACTAGCAGTCCCTTAAATCAATTTATTAAAAGAGCTTTCCACTTAGAATGATCAATCATATACTGATACGGGACAACACAAACTGTTCTTATTTTAATTAGTAAAGTGCTCAGAAGCCTGTCTTAATTAGCAGACCTGAATTAATGAAAGAAACACAGGATACCATTTATAACAGTAGCGTACGCGGATCTTTAAAAAATGGTGTCACAATTTAAAGAAATCGACCAACTAATAAATCACTACATATAAGTGGTGTTATTTTTTATATGTATCCCTACTATTTTTATTTTTCTTTTAAATATTTAGTAAAAATTTTTGATGAAGCGGTGTCCGATGATGCCACAGCAAATTGCATATGCCCCTGCATTTATCAATTTGGCCCCGTGCTACTTATTTTTTAGAGTAGCTAGCCTAGAATGTTACTCGATGAACACGAACTTCAGCAAAATATTGATGAATAAAATATTTTTCCTTTAACATATACATTAAAGATTAATATTAATATTAGCAAAGTGGATTAGTGGAGTGTGTTTTGATGAATTTTTTAAGTATTAATTTAGTAATAACAACAGGATTTAGCTTAAACAAGTAACAAATGAAGTTATGATTAAGATAGTAGTACAGAAAATGGCTTCCGCCAAAGTGAGAGAAGTCATTTCTTCCATTTGGTGGAAAAACATTTTCTTCTAACAAATGGAAATGACTTTAATTAAAAAAAATTTAATCAAAAATAACTTTCGTCATATCAATACATCAAAGTCTCGAAAAATATTTGTTTATCCGTAAACGGTACAGTTGAATTTGTAACGTAGTTTATAAATAATCGAATCGATTTGATCCCAAAATGATAAAAAAAATTAAATAAAATACAAGATTTAGCGTTGAAATCGAGATAAGACAGCAAATAGCTTGGTTCCGGGAGCAGAGCTTCCGAAGGCACTAATACAAATATCAATAGACAAGAAATAAAGTATTATTGAGCTTTTCAAGTAATATGTAGCATAAGTTTATTAGAAAATTTGTGTCTCTTACAATGGCTTTTGAAGTCACAATTTAAAGTTGTACCTAGGGAACAAGGCCCTAGGATCAAGCTCCACTTAAATGACAATTATGAGGGCCATTGAAGAATGTCTAATGGCAAGCTATGAATGCCAAAATTCTCTATAACGACCTGTGTATTTAATACTGTAAAATATTCTCCATTGACTGCTATCGGGTGGCAAACATTCGTTTGTCTCCATTAACAATATTCTCTTCGGGGGCTTCCCGGTGCCAACCGAAGCTGTTAACCCTTATCTTGGTTTCCACCTGTTTCGTTTTCTGTCTGTTTTCGATTCCACGTGTCACTCTATTATACGAGTGTTTACCCTTAAAATGGATAACAATTGAATTTGTACGCGATTTTAAGGATATTTGGTTAAAGACAAAATGAATAATCAAACCAATCGCAATGTTACGACCCAGTTCGAGCTTAGGTTGAATGATAGTTTTGCCCTCGATCGGACCCTTGGTTCGAAGCCAATTGTGAATGACGAACAAACAATAAAGTAAGAACTTTTCAATAGCTAGAAAGCAGAAAAATAAATTTGTATTGCCTTGGTTTGCATGTTATAATGTGTCATATCAAAGAAAAAACTTTTTCTTTATATAGTAGGAGAGATTTATCCCTAGGACAAGACTAAAAAGGGTAAAAAGCTTCTTTTCTCGTTGATTACTGATCCGTAATCAATATCGGACGAGATCTGCGCCGTGATATCCGGTCAAGTACGGATATCCGGTCAAGTACGGATATCACGACCCTCTATTAGTTGTGCGTAACTATTTGCCATATTTCCCGAGGCCATAGGGCTCGTTTCGGGTCCGAGGAGCGTTGCTTTATCACGCTCGACGATAAACACATTGTTCACCTTTTATAGGTCTCGGTACGAAAGGCCCCTAGCTTCGATTTCAACCTCGTGTGTCCATGCCCTTCTTCTGTCTCCTTCACATGGAAAACGGGGTATCCATTGTCCCCGATTTTACCCATATACAGTTAGTCCCCTCATTTTCGGAGATTAGGTTCACCAGATCGATGGGAAACGAATAGATGAACCCCGGTTTCTTCTCTCGTACGTTGTAAGTGAGATGACGGGTAAATTGAAACGTCCCATCAATCGCGTCGTTCTGATTTCGAACACGTGTCAGTCATCAGCTGGCTGTCTTCGAATGTGAAACGTCACACATTGATTGCAATTTCCTCTATAAAAGCTTCGACCTTTCATACTTCTTTCACTTTTCGATCCTAGCTTTTAACTTCGAATTTTCCAACGGCTTTTAACTTTTTCAAATATTTATACTCTGCTACTTGAGCCTTCATATCTTCATCTCTGATCTTCAAACCTTCATATTTTCTCTTAGATTTCTAACCCAGATTTTCATATCTTCATCCCACCTTCAAACATTCATACTCTTTCTTCAAATCTTCATATTTTTCCTTCGAACCTTCATACTTCCCTTCAAATCTTCATATTTTACTAAATCACGATGGCTAAAACTTCTAAGTATGTGCCTCAGCAGGCTGCCCCCTGATCTTCCCACGCGGTCGCGGATGTCGAGGTGGCCGTTCCCGATGTGGCTCAGGAGCCCCCCATGAAGAGCTTCATACCTGGGGACTGCTCTATCGGGGACGACTTCAAGGTCAAGAAGGCCTCTAGTCAACTAGACCAAGGCGAGGGAGCATGGAGATACATGTGCTCCGTCATTGAAGAAACCTTAGCCGTAGTCAGAGCGGACTGTAAGTGGGAGGGAAAGTATGTGTTCATCCCCGAGCCCAATGACAATATTACTACTCACATGAAAGGGTATGTGAGTGTTTACACTTACCCTTTCACGCTCGCTTCCGTGGATCCCGCAATTCTTGCTTTCTACAAGAGGTAAAAGGTGTGCCTTGGGCAAATCCACTCATCCTTTTGGAGGATTGTGATCCTCTTGCGCCATTTCATGAACAACACTGAGTCTCCCCGATTCACCCTCGACCGCCTACTCTACCTGTACAGTCCCCGAATCTTACGAAGGATACTGATCAAGCTCGTTCGTCGAGCAAGCAAGGCTCCTTTCTCGAGAATTGACGAGGACCGAGACCGAGGTTAGCAAGGGAGGTTCGTTCGGGTGAAAATCGAAGACTTGATCCCCCTCGAGTTTCTGCCATTCACCGAGGAGTGGAACGCATCCCGTAAGTATTGTTTTTCTTGGGTATTTCCCTTTTATTTATTTTTCTCATCGCCTGTGTCTGTGGTCGTGCAGCTGTTGCCCAAGTTCCAGATGCAATTCCCCAATTCAAGGAGTGGACCAAGGGGATTTGTAAGTAGATATCGTACTCCGAGTGCGCATGGCACAAACTTTCGAAGGGAAAATGGGAGGCCCGTTCTCATGGTGAGGTTCTTCCCTAAAATAGTTACTCCCACGCTCTTAACTTATATAGTGCTAACCTTTTCTTTTTTCTTACAGGTCTGCCTAAGACCACCGAACTTAGGCCGCTTGATGAGGACGAGGATCCGTCTTTGCTTGCCGAGTCCTCCGTTTCAGGACATCCCGGGACTCCCGCAAAGGAGAAGAAGAAAAAGAGAAAGTCTTTGGGTTTCCCAGACCCCGAGGGTAAGAGGAAGAAGAGGGAGGCCATTAGGTCCCAGAAGCCCACGAAGAATACCAAGTCCAGGGCACCGGACCCTGGCTATATTTACCTACTCAGGGATGAGTCCGAAGAAGACGACATCTTCGTCGCCCATGGATCGACCCCCGCTGGGGAGCAGGCAACGACCGAGAAAGCGGACCACGAGGTCGATCCCCTTCTGGCTCGGGAACCTCAAGGGGAGATAGAGGTTGCGACCTCCCAGGAAGCCGCTCCTCTTCCGAATGAGGCGACCGGTGTCATTGATATCATAGAGACACTCTCCTATACTGAGTCCATGCTCGAAGAGGCCCAAACGGGCAAAGAAAAGTCAAGTGAGGGAATACAGGGTTCAGATGATCCCCTCAACTCCTTTTTCGACGGCATGGACATATACACATTGGATGATTCTTTTGGGCTGGGTAACCTAGAGATCCCGAAGAAGGACGTACCCTCAGGCTGGTGGGCTGAGTTCGAGCCCAAAACTGGTAAAGCAATTTCTCATACTGCGTGTGGACCCTGGGCGTAAGAGAATGGTCGTTCTCACAGTCCCGGAGGATACCCGGGTCCTGTCTACTCTGGTGGGCGTAGCCAGCTACCTCTGATGCCTAGTGATCTAGGAGGACCAAGCAAAGATGAACGGGGTGGGCATGTCAAGTCTTTTCAACGAGGCATAGTAGGCATTGAACCGGAGGCGTCAACACTTTTGTACCCCTTTAAGAATCCCACTTAGGTTTTCCTTTGGTGTTTCTCATTGCTTTCATTATTTTACAGGCTTCAGTGCTTCACCATGAAAGTTTCCTCCGATACCGCTTGGAAATTAGCCAGTTTGAGTTCGAGCTCAAAGAGTAGGTCCGGAAGAAGGACATGTATAGACTTCTGAGTGAGCAACATGACGAGGCCCTTAAATACTTCCTGATTCTCCAGTTCGAGCTAAAAAAAGCTCAGAAGGAGGCCTCTGCCCTGAAGCGGGAACATGCCGACCTGGTTGAGAAGGTAAAGATCTTTGAGGCTAAAAATGAGCAGCTAGTCATGGTGACTAATGACACAACTTCGCAGGTTCAACAGAAGATAGACCTAATCGACAAACTCCGGGCCGAGATGGATGAATTCAATGCCATGACCGAATGGTGGAAGGGCAGGATGTACCTGCTGGCTTCAGAGAAGGAAACTACAAAGGCGGAGCTGGCATCGGTCGAGAACCAACTCCGGGTGGTGAAGGACAAAGCCGATAAGTGGTCTCAGTTGAATGATGATCTCCGGGTACAGCTGAGCTCGGTTGTCACAGAATGGGATGCTCTCGAAAGAGAATATGAGGCACTGAGGTCCAAATTGGACACAACCTCTGTTGATGCTGAGTAAATAGTGGCCCAGTACAAGGCCGATGTGGAGGCAGCCGAGACCCTACTAAAGACAAAGACTAAATACATGAAGCGGTTGTCCCGAAGAGAGACACTCGAAGATATCCACGCCTGAGGCTTCGACCTATCGACCGAGATCGAAGAATCTAAGAAGCTCGACCGAGGAAAAGGAGCTCTACGAGCCTGGGGGTGCTGAAGGCTTCGAGAGTTCCAAGGGCTCCGAGGGATCTAAGGGATCTGACGGTTCTGGCGATGAGTCAGGCCCCGGTGAAGACCAGGCGTAGATGCCTTAGTACTTTTTTAGTTTTTTGTATTTCCTTATGTTTATGTTTTTTGTGTTTATTTTGAGGACGTTTTATTGGGCCTTTATAAATATATTTATGAATTAATATATGAAATTTTCCCTTTCTAGCAGTATCATGTCTTTACTTTTCCAGTATCTTTTATTCGTGTATTATTTTTGGTGCCTTAATATAGGATCAGATGTAGTTCCGGGGTATTCGTTTTTCAGAAGTTCAAATGAAGCTCGACTTTGATGCAGCTTTATTTGCTCGTGGCTTTGGACCTTCGATGATATCGTAGGTTCCAAAGATGCTTAAGTATTTTTAAACGATGTTTTTGCAGAGGGTAACTCTTTAGTATGTTTTGAATTTTTGTAAAGGCCTTCGGACATCTCTGAATTCTTAGCACGTTTTACTGTTGCCTCGTTAAAAACTTTGCCGAAAAACCCATTTTGGGACAAAACCGGTTTAAGGGAAAAAGAGTGCAACACGTGCTTTCAGACCTAATAGCCACTTCCATCCTTGGTCGTTTACCTGCAAACATTAGTACAATTTATAACATGATTAAAGAGTAATTGAGTCCGTACCTTAGTAGTAGTACCACTTTAAATGTGCCACGTTCCAATTGTTTGGTAGTTTTACTCCACTTCGAGTTCGTACGAGCCTTTGCCGGTTATTTCGACAACTCGATATTGTCTTTCCCAGTTCGGTCCCAGCTTTTCCTCGTTCGGGTTTCTGGTGTGTAATGTTACTTTCCTAAACTCCAAGTCCCCGACTTGAAATTGTCGAAAGCTAGCTCTTCGATTGTAATACCTTTCTATTCGCTATTTCTGGGCGGCCAACCGGACCAGGGCGGCCTCCCACTTTTCATCCAATAGTTCCAGGCTCATGATCATGGCCTCGCCATTTGACTCTTTTGTTGCATATTGGAACCGGAGGCTCAGTTTTTCCACTTCGACTGGTATTAAGGCTTCGGTTCTGTAAACCAATGAAAACGGGGTGGCCCTAGTGCTAGATTTTGAAGTCGTACGGTATGCCCATAGGACTTCGGGCAGGATCTCCTTCTCGGCCAACCTCTTTTTCAGGTTTTGAGGTATGGTCTTGTTTGTTGATTCTGCCTGACCGTTCCTACTAGGGTGATTTCTTCGAAAACTTTATTTACCTTGCTGCCGACGAATTATTTTCCATTATTGCAAACGACCTTGGCTGGTATCCCAAATCGACATATTATGTGCTCCTAGATAAAGTCAATGACTTCTTCTCCCGGACCTTTTCGAATGCTTGAGCCTCGGCCCGTTTGAAAAAATAATCGGTCATGAATAGTATGAATTGAGCTTTACCAGGTGCCCACGGTAGGGACCGACGATGTCCATTCCCCAGTTCATAAATGGCCACGGGGACAAAACTGAGTGAAGAATTTCTCCCGGTTGGTGGATCATCCGGGCGTGTCTCTAGCAGTTGTCGCATTTCCGTACGAAGTCCTTCGCATCTTTCTCCATTTAGGTCCAGTAATAGCCAGCCTTGATTAGTTTCCGGAACAAAGATTCGGCCCCCGAATGGTTCTCACAAGTGTCTTCGTGTACTTCTCTCACGGCATATTTGGTCTCTCCCGGTCCCAAACATCTGACTAGCGGGCCGTCGAAGGTTCTTCTGAACAACACCCCTTCGACCAAGCTAAATCTGGCAGCCTTGGTACACAGGCTTCTCAATTCTTTGGGATCCGAGGGCAATTTTCCGGTCTTCAAGTAGTTTATGTACTTGTTCCTCCAGTCCCAAGTTAGACTCGTTGAGTTTACTTCGGCGTGGCCTTCTTCTATTACCGAATTCATGGGCTGCACTATTGTTCCCGAACTGAATTCATCGGCTTCGACCGACGACCCTAAGTTAGCCAGAGCATCGGCCTCGTTGTTCTGGTCTCAGGGTATGTGTTGCGAGGTCCATTCTCTTAATTGATGCAACGTTACCTGTAATTTATCTAAGTATCTTCGCATCTGTTCTTTCTTTACTTCGAACGTGTCGTTAACTTGATTTACCATGAAGAGGGAGTCGCACTTAGCTTCGATCACCTCGGCCCCAAGGCTTTTAGCCAATTGTAGACCTACAATCATGGCCTCATACTTGATTTCCACCGGTCTCGCTTTTCATTTGTTTTCGGTTCCAGGTGTCACTCTATTATACGAGTGTTTACCCTTATAATGGATAACAATTGAATTTGTACGCGATTTTAAGGATATGTGTATTGATTAAACACAAATAATCAAGAATATTAGATAAACGAGTTAAAGACAAAATGAATAATCAAACCAATTGCAATGTTATGGCCCAACTCGAGCTTAGGTTGAACAGTAGTTTTACCCTCGATCGGACCCTTGGTTCGAAGTCAATTATGAATGATGAACAAATAATAAAGTAAGAACTTTTTAATAGTTAAAAAGCAGAAAAATGAATTTGTATTGCCTTGGTTTGCGTGTTATAACGTGTCTTATCAAAGAAAAAAAATTTCCTTTATATAGTAGGAGAGATTCATCTCTAGTACAAGTCTATAAAAGATAAAAATTTTCCTTTCTCGTTAAATATTGATCCGTAATCGACATCGGGTGAGATTTGTGCTGTGATATCCGGTTAGGTACGGATATCACGGCTCTCTGTTAGTCGTGCGTAACCGTTTGCCATATTTCCCGAGGTCTTAGGGCTCATTTCGGGTCCGGGGAGCGTTGCTTTATCATGCTCGACCATGAGCACATTGTTCACCTTTTATGGGTCTCGGTACGAAAGGCTCTTAGCCTCGATTTTAACCCCGTGTGTCTTTGCCCTTCTTCCGTCTCCTTCACAGGGAAATGGGGGTATGCATTGTCCCCGTTTTTACCCGTATATAACGAGCATTTAATATGAACGGATTTTACCCTATACAAAATTCAAAGTAAATGTTTCGGTATGTTTCGCGCGGAAAAATACATATTCCCGGGGCTTGGGTGCTCATTGTGATAAGAAAAGCATCACATTCTTTTCTCATAATACACCTCCTCTGTACAAGCAGAGCAAGTTTCTTTCTAATTCAAAACCAAAAAGGAACTCCAAAAGCCTCCCTTTTCTCAAAAGTGGACGTACAAAAAGAGAATGCACTTCACCAAAACTGCCTTTATTACCTTTGAAAACAAAAACCAACGATGCCTTCCAGAAAGATTATTGGTGCGTCATTTTCCACTTTAGCTAATCCCTGTTTAAGAACTTTCAACTCTTGTACAAAATAATAAAAATGTTCCTCTAACTATTTACTCGTATGTTTTAGTGAATCATCTCCTACTTACTATCTCTCATTTATTTTTAAAGCAGTATTTTTAGTATTATTTTGAAGTTATAAAAAGTGTTTAATGTTGTGTGAGTTGAATTCTTTTAATTTTCTAGTGTTATCCTAGTGTCATTGGAATTTTAATTTTTATTAACTTAATGTTCAATTGAAATTTTATTCCCGTCGAATAGCTAGCTCATGCTGGTTTCAATCATATAGATATCTTGTTTGTTCGCAAGTAACAGTTTCTTATTGCGAGAAAATGAGATGGACTGCCTTTAAGATAAACTAGAGTCTACAGTACCTCCGATATATACAATTGTTGGCAGAAATTTTATGCAAAATAAGGCTCAGATTAATTCAATGTAATCAGTCGCACTTGTAGGGACGTGTTAAATTATGTCACAGTCTCCTCTTCACTTTCATCTCCTCAAGGCTCACATGCAGACATCATTGACTATACCAATAATATTGATTAAAATCCTATGATAAATAGGCCCTACATTGACTGTCTCCCAAATTCTTGAAGTTCCTTAAAAATCATACGACTCATGAGATTCTCTCCCCAATCACAGGAAAACCACACTCCGAATAAAATGAGCACCATCCCAGAGGAGATCCTTTCAACTTTTTCAAGGAATATGAGTCGAACTCTAAAATAGACCAAGAGGAATCATACAAATTGCTAAAAGGATGACCGATCAATATGCAGACTTATGACTTCTGCGCACGTAAGATAGTAAGATGTATCGAACCCACACCATGCAGCGATCGGCTGTGAGAGCTCAAAGGTCAATCATGCAGCTGACTGATTGATACCGAGCTGCGAGGCTGAGTCCATTGCATTGCCCAGAAGAGAAAAAAATCCTATGCAAGATTGTTTAGGCGAACTAAGGACTACAAAACATAAACCATCTAAGAGAAGGCTTAGGAGATGCCAAATGTACATCAAAACAAGCAGGCCAAAAACATATATCGATCGTTGGCTGTTTTCGTCCATTAGTCACACGCTAGTTTTAGCAATCTAATTACAATTAGAGGCCCCTACAACACTCAACATTGGCTAGAGGTTGACAAAAAATTTCAGTGCCCGCAAAGTTAGAATATTTGAACCTGGAAGGAACCTCCCCAGAACAAATAGTTACAGCTGTCTTGGAGAATGTTCCACAAGTACTTCCACACGCTCTACATTTCCGTGACTGTCAGGTCCTGATGCTAGGGCTCCGTTCTCAACTCTTGTTTGAGCAGCAGCTGCGTTTACCTCACTACTTGGGCCAGCATCCTCTGTGCGCACAGGGCGAAGAAAACCTTGCAACCTCAGCAGATAGCTCTGGCTAGAAGGTTGGGATCTCACATACCGGGCTGCTGTCACAAAGTTGGTTGCTGACCTCTCTGAATCAACACGGATATTTGACAAAGCACTGAGATCAAGATTTGGAAAAACAGAACTACGACATCTAGGGCATTTCACGTTTAGGCGAAGCCATTCATCAATGCATGCAACATGGAAGTTGTGAGCACAAGGCAAACCACGAACCTGCACAAAGCTTTTGTAATAAGAAAAGTGGTAGCAGAGTCCGAATAAAGGACAGCACCGACATAACTAGTGTGATAGTCGTTGTGTTGGCTTCTAAAAACCAACCTCCTCCAACAACACAAAAAAAAGAGGAAAATTAGAAAAAGGGATAACAAATTGCAAGATGGGCACAATGTCCAAATCCGGGTTCACTGGAATTAGCATGCATTTATCTCCCCAACTATCTTTTAACAAGTTAAAGGTCTTCAAGGGATACCGAGATATACAATCATCCTCATCGGTAAGCTACAGAGACCTGAAGACCATAAATAGCAACCACAACCTAAAAACGACACCAAACCAAGTCTTTCTCGTCTTCTTTTAACCATCTTTCACAGAATTTAAGCTCTGAGTTTCTCTCAAATTGGGTGGGGATGGGGACCATTGCACGACAATGAATATTTCCACTAGAGCAGCATGCACCTCTAGACTATTGTTGATCCAGTACTCCCATAGTATTACCCTACGAAATTGGAAATTAATCCGACTTGCATACAGAATACTGGACATAAGAGAAATACCAAATTGTTTGCTTGATGTTCACAATTTCTTTTAGTGGAAGCTTTATATAATTGTGTAGATTTGTATTTTTTAATTAAAGCTGAGAATGGAAATACGAAATGTTACTATTATCAAAGAACGAGTCAACATTTGAGAGCATCATACAAGAAGAATCATAAAAATTCTTTAATAATCAGGAGAAGCAAAGTTTACGAAAAAACAAATACCTCATTTCCCACATGAAATTCTTCCAAACAGATAGGGCACTCACTGCAGTCAGTTGGAACAGCTTTCATCCTGAACATTGGAAGTTCTTGAATGAGTGCCTCCACTGCTTCTCTCTATGTGCCAAAAAGAAAATTCACCAGTTAAGATGAGAGAAAATCTTCTAATTCACCAAGTGTAGCAAGGGAATCATATAAAGGACTGCCTTGAGCTGTTGACAATAAGTTTTCAGTCATTACCTGAGCTTGGCTCAAATAAAGTCCTGGATGGTATGAAGCAGCATCTTGGCCCATGCCTCTCATCTCCTGGCCAGCAGCTTCGAATGCCCAATCTGGCACTCTGATCATGTCAACTAACACCTGTAATAAGGAAAATCCTAAACTTGTGGAGTAAAACCAGAATAGCTTACCATGCAAACCAAATTATCACCATACCATGACACACAGGACTCTAAAAACTAGAAGTCATAATGTATTTTTCGTACTAGTGATCCAAGAAACACATTGACTATTGTGATTATTCATTTATAATCGTTCGACATTCATTTCTGATGACATAGAGCAGATTAGTCGAACCAAATTACCACGGAAATCAGCAAGAGAGAAAGTGTTTACACCTAAGTTGCTCCGACACGGCAGTTTAGGTGCCACACCCTGGTCGACACGACGCTAGTATGGATGTGCGTATGGGATCCATATCTGATCTGATTAAATTATTTTGGGTACTTTGACCACGAAGGATGGAAAAATTGGAGGCGAGATACAATTTGATTCCCAAAAACAGGACCAAAACTAGGGTAAATTTGTAGAAAATAGCATATCTTATCTAGTCCAACACCTAGTCTTAAATCACAAGAGGTACCCACACAGCTCCACTATTAGTCAGGCTACAGGTGAACTTGGATGACCTTGACCAGCGCAGTATAAGTGGACAATATTAACCTTATCAAAAAAAAAAGTTGCACGCCCGTGTATATACACAGCATAAATCACACAAAACATGCATACTAACCTACTACATGAAGGTAGTAGGTTAGCTTTGTACCCATTTTTTATTTCTCTTAAATACCCTGCCACTTAAATCTCTTGTTAAATTATGGACAGTTTTGTCATTTACTCCAAAAAAAAAAAAAAAAGAACCAGACGACTCCTGTGCGTCATCATCCTCTGTAAACTCACATCGAAACCCTTCCTCAGCCTTCAAGCTAGCAACACAGTTTCAAGATCAAGATCGGCGATAGCAGAGAACACTTCTATGTTTTATTGAATTTCATTCAATAGGTTTCAATTCTATTTTTAATTTCTAGCTGTTGAGTTCACTGGGGATGTTTGTTGTTGGAAGGTGGTGAATGTTGGGAACTGTTGATATGCGAAATCATCAGCTGGATTGTTCGCCGAACAATGTCGGGATTCATTTTTGTTCACCCGTTCGTTTTGTTGCCTCTGCTGCTTTATTTTGGATTTACCACATATTTGGATATGAATTTATCGAAAGTGAAGTGAAACCATTACAATCAACTCAATCTCATTCTACTCTCTTTTTTGTTTGTTTATGTATTAAAAATGTTGGTTAGACTACAAATCGTCGGAATTCAAAATCGCAGAGGAACCTGGACAAATCGAGAGGGAGAAAATGAAGGGAATGAAAATCAAATTATTGAGTTTTTTTCGCAAAAGACTAAAAGCCCCATCACACCAATGAAGTGATCATTAAAAACTAAGGATATTTAAGAGAAATCAAAATGGATAAAATGTTAACCTACTACCTTCATGTAGTAGGTTAGCAAAACCCTATATATCATACATATATATACACACACATATATGTAAATACACATGCACACACATCTGTACGTATATATATGTGTCCATTTCTGTAGGGTTTATTTATAGTATAGATAACTAAAATAAAAAGGCAGCAACAAGCTATGAGAGTCTACTTCACCTTATGATATCTTTCTTTCATCTGCACTTATAAAATAATATTTCTTAAGTGAATCAATTTCAGGTGCACATTATTGTTTCTTATCTAAACCTAAAAAAGAGCAACCACGAGCAGTAGCATCACATCTGGGGTGGGAGATTTATAGATGGTTCTTACTACATAGGGCCATGCAGGGTATTATGAAAAATGAACTATTCACATTAGTACTCCATTAGCACTAATGTGAGTTGTCTGGAGGAAGAAAAATAAGTGAGCTTTTGAAGGAAGAGCATGATTTGTACATTTGTGGAGTAGCTGCCTCTTATTGTTAATGTCCTTTTGATGCACAGATGCGACTACTGTTTATATAAAAGATTGGGTATCATTTATAGAGAACCATATCTTTTTGTAGGATCTCTGCCTTTTGATATATTTCTTGTATACGGAGCTTTCCTATTATTAGTGAAATTAGACTTTACTTGATCAATAGAAACCTACAAAGAGCAACTGTCTGACTAGCAAAAAGCACAACTAACTTTAACATGGAGACTAAAGAGATAGCAAAGATAACATCAATTTAATGCTTTTATATAATAAACGGAAACAAAATCAAAGGGCACAGGAAATATATAACAGGAACAACCTAATTCAAATATGCCATATGCGAAAGTTAAAATACACTAAATCAAGTATGTTTTGGGTTCTAATGCATACCCCAAATTCGGAGATAGGAATTCCTTGTTGAGCGCGTAATAAATGGGCTTGTCTTCTAGCTAACCACTGCAGTAAGAAATTGAAAAATTAGTTAAAGAAGTAACACCGACGCCAATGGAATACTAGCATAATTGTCAATTTGTCATTTATCAGATTACAAAAATCTATTCGTTCAAATACAGACAATATAACGCCAATAAAACATCAGGATTTGAAATATTCTCCCATCCTCCAAAATAGATAAGAATAGATCACATGGGCAAGAAAAGAATCAGGAGACCCAGATTCTTTTCTCTGTTCGTTACAGGTAGGTATCCTTCTTTTAGTTCCTCTCTTCTCGGATTTCGTTTTATTCTTTTCTTTTTTCCTTTTTTTTAGAGGAGAAAGGAGGGAAAGTGGGAAATGAAGTTGTCCGAATTGAAATAGGCAGTAAGCAGTTATTCTTGGAAAAGATTAGAATATTACCTTTCCCGTCGATATGCAAGCTATGCACAGGAGTCCACAATAGCTGAATAGCAACCAAATTAGGAAACCCCACTTTTGGCCTTCTTCTGGAAGCTGAAAGAGTTTCCACATAATATCAATTGTAGGCTTTTAAACCAGAAAAATGGAAGCTGTAAAGAACTACCGGAACTTACGCAGTTTCTTGCACTAGTGAACCATAAAGTCCCAATGATGGTCCACGCCCAAAGAAAGGGATAGAGAAGCAGGGCAAGAATTGAAAGAACAGCTATTCTTCCACAGAAACGACCATATCTTTGCTGCCAACCAAAATCCCTAAAATGCAATAACATCTAAACTTCAGTCTGGTCATCTAAGAGCACAATCCATGTAAAATGAAGAAAGGACCATAAGATCCAAATAACCACCAAAAGAAAGATATCATTTATAGTTACTAACTAATCCAATCTGTACATTGCTCCAGGCATTTACTTAAATAGTTTGGAGGCAGTCAAGATATGAACATTCGACACACATTTATTTTCTTACAAAGAAGAGTACTACAACAAATCAAGCAATAACTAGGGGAATCTTATGTCAGGTGCAGAAAAGGTTATATCGATATCAAGCTAGGTAACACAGCTATCACAATAAACTTAGAAAGAACACTTTAGGAGATTGTTTTTCTTACAAATTAAAACGTTAAAAACATAGGAAAAGGAGGGCTTACAATCCCATTCCAGCAGCAAGGCCATTATCTACAAACATCAAGAGCCGAAACACAAACACTGTTGTGTAGTCAACCTGAATTGGGAAAGGGGTTAAATTGAATCCTTCTAGAAATATAAATACGAATTAATTGAAAACAAAGCATTGATTTATTTCTTTTTCAAGAAAATTACCACGATCCAGATGTGCAATGGGTATATACAAAGATGATAGCGCTTCCAGTTGATAGCCACAATAATTCTGATAAACAAACAGTTAAAGAAACAACCGAACTACGCATACAACATGTCAATGCAAATGATTTATGGAAATAATAAACCACAAAAATAGAAAGACAAAAGCAACAAAAAGAAACAGCAAAACTAGTCCCCATCATTGAAAGGATACATACTGGTAGCTAGCATTGACAAGAAGAACCCATCGTACCTACAACAATCAAAATTCAAACTCAAAAGAGTTAAAAAAAAATTGATACTCCAGTACAACTAATAAAAATGAATCTTAAATAGGAAAAAAAGAAGTAGAATATTAAAGAGTGACCATTTAAAATCAACGCCTCTCATCGCCATTGAAGACAAGTTATAAAAACCCTAGGAGAAATCCAAGAACTTGATTTTCATTTCAACATGCAAAATTCTTGAAGTGTTGAATCTAAGCAAGCAAATCGAATCTTTGTATTCACTGATTCTGCTGTAAACCAAATAGCAACTAAGAATATTGTACAGGTATGTAAGATTGATGGTATACGTTCAAAATACAGCTAAGGTATATTGTAGATTGCTGTAGGGATTAGAACAAAAAGGAAAGGCGAGGTTTCTTTAGGGGAGGGTGCAGATAGAACTAGTGAACTGAAGAAGAAGAAGAAGAAGAAGAAGAAGAAGAAGAAGAAGAAGAAGAAGAAGCACTACTATTCTAATTAGGTGGCGTTTGGCAGGCTTTTCCCTTTGGTCCCGCGGAAGAATTTATCTTATACAACAAAATTAATTGTGCACGTATCGTTTTCTCCAAAATATAGGAACGGTAAATTTTATTCTTACTACTGAAAATAAATAGTACAAAAATGCTAATGACCCGTTTGGATATCGATATCCCAAATATTTTTAGAAAAAAAAAATTAATTTGTATAAAGTTTGATTTGAAATTGAAAATGTATTTGGACGTAAATTTTAGGCAAGTTTTGACATGTTAAAAAGTTCTTTTTTTTTTTTCCTTTTTCAGCTAAAAAGTCCCAAATGGTCATTATTTGACCCAAAAAGAGGTATTAAGCTATATTTGGATTTGAAATTTTGGTTTTCAAAATCTCCCAAAGACTAGATTAATTCTATAAACAAACACATATTTGAAATTTCTTTTTGAAAAAAAAATTCCAAACTTAAGGCCAAACCTACTAAAATATTAGTGGTTGTACTTCAGTTTATCTCACGTTGTATACGGGTATAACCGAGCCCACTGAGCACCCCAATTTTCCGGTGAGACAGACAGAGCGGAAACGTGATCGTAAGGAATCGGATTCAGAGCGAGGAGCCCCTCATATCGGGGCTCGAGCAAAACACCTGCCCTCGATAGCATCGAGACCATATCCTTCGGGTCCGGTTCGAGCCTCAAGACTTCGGAGAGCATTACCAAATAGCTGCACATGACTAACAAAGGACCGTGATATCCGTGCCCAACCGGATATTACGGCGTGAATCTCGGCCCGTGTCGGCAGAAAATTAGTGATTAGCGAAACGGAAATTTTTTACCTTTCTTAGAATTGTACTTAGGGTAAAACTCTATTATTATATAAAGAGAGAAACTTATTATTCATATGAGACATTGTAACACGCATACCAAGGTAATTTACTTCAATTATCTTTGTTCGAAGTTCTTATTTTTGTTCATAAGTTCTTCATAAGTGCAAGCTCAGAATCGAAGGCAGGTTCCTCATTGAGCCACTAACCGAGCCCGGGATCACTCTTATCATTGGTTTGGCTATTTATTACGTCCTTTATTTGTTTAATCTAACGTCATTGACCACTTGTATTGAATTAATTCACATATCCTTAAACCGCATATAAATTTAGTTGTTATCCGTTTTTAAGGGTAAACAGGTTGGCGCCCACCGTGGGGCTAGGGATAATAGTGATAATTTGATACAAATTTCCATAACGCACTCTGTTTTACGCTTGTTATTTGACATATTAATTTTAGGTCAAATTAAAAATGTCGAACTCTCAATCTGCTCACTTGGACATTGATGCTGAGTTTGGCCACCATGACAAGAACAATAATGTAATGCCCAGCAACAAGGTGCCTCATGTTGACCCCAACGGAGTTCCGGTCACGGACCCAATCGGTGCCAATTCACATGTGGCCATCGGTGCAAACTTGCCTACCGATCTAGAAAACAGCATTCGCGGGGGAGCCCGATCGATAGCTCGGGGTACACACGACGGCGAAGGCGATGGAATCAATTTATGGGTAATCTGCGAAATGATACAAGCTCAACATGCGACGATAGCCCAATTGCAGAACCAAAGCCACGCCCCCAGCAGAGTTGATCCCGAACCATCCCAAGTAAACACACGCATAAATGAATCAGCCACAAAAAGGCCGGGTGAAGTTGAACCCGGGACCAACCCCGAAATAATAAAGATGCTTGAGGAACTGACAAAGCGGGTGGAATCGGGAGAAAGGAAAATCGAAGCCCATGACAAAAAAGTGAAGACCTATAACTTCAAGGTTGATTAAATCCTAGGAGCACCCCCGATATTGAAAGGCCTGGATTCCAAGAAATTTGTCCATAAGTCTTTCCCTTCGAGCGCAACTCCGAAACTAGTCTCAAAGAAATTCCGTATGTCCGAAATTTTAAAGTATAACGGGACCACGAAATCGAGTAAGTTCTGGTGAAAAAGTTTGGAGAAACCCATTCTAAAGGAGCAATGATATGGTATCACAACTTGCCTCCTAATTCCATTGATTCATTTGTTATGCTTGCAGATGCCTTCGTAAAAGCTCATGTCGGGGCCATCAAAGTCGAGACCAGAAAATCGAACCTCTTTAAAGTGAAACAAAGAGATAACGAAATGCTCACGGAATTCATATCAAGGTTTAAAATGGTAAGAATGGACCGACCCCTGGATGCGGACGATTGGGTCATTCAAGAATTCACCCCTCAAAGATCCTTGGCTTTACAGCAACTGAAACAGAACTTGATAGAGTACCCAACGGTAACTTGGGCTGACATCCATAACAGGTACCAATCAAAAATTAGAGTCGAGGATGATCAACTCGGGGCCCCCTCTAGGTCTGTGTATCCCATTAGAACTAATGACAGGTCTAAATAAGTCATTGATCATAAACCAAGACCAAAAAGAGATCGGTATCAACCGTATAAAAGAGATCGAAGGGGCAACGGATCCGTACGTAACCTTGTTAGGAATGAAAAAAGAAGTGATCGAGGTCATAATAGCCGAGGACTCATGAGCAAAAAAAAGTTTCAATAGGCCACTCGGGGCCAGGGTGGCACCGAGGTTATCGGAATACAATTTCCGCATCGATGCTGACGGCATCGTATCTGCCATCGGACGCGTCAAAGATACTAAGTGGGCTCGACCATTGCAATCTGATCCTGCCTAGAGAGACCCCAACCTGATGTATAAGTATCATGGCACTCACGGCCACATGACTGAAAACTGCCGACAACTAAGAGAAGAAGTGGCCCAGTTATTCAATAACGGGCACCTCCGAAAATTTATGATTGATCGAGCCAAAAATCACTTTGGGAATATGGACTCCAACAAACATACCTAGCAAGAGGAACCCCAGCACATCATCAACATGATCATTGGTGGAGTCGACGTCCCCAAAGGGCCAATGTTGAAGCGCAGTAAGGTGTCCATTACAAGGGAAAGCGAACCCGATATTACATGTCGGAGGGGACCATCTCTTTCAGTGATGAAAACGCTGAAGGCATCGTGCAACCGCATAACGATGCACTAGTAATTTCTATACTCATAAATAAATCACGACTTAAACGTGTGTCGATTGGTCCAGGTAGCTCGGCCAGTATCATCAGATCGAGGGTCGTAGAGCAACTGGGTCTACAAGACCAAATAGTGCCTGTAGTCCGGGTCTTAAACGAATTCAACATGGCATGTAAAACTACTAAAGGGAGATAACCCTGCTAGTGAATACCGCCGGAACCATTTAGGAAACGAAGTTCTACGTGATCGAAGGGGATATGAGATATATTGCTCTATTCAGAAGGCCATGGATTCACAACATGAGGGCAATACCCTCAACACTACACCAGACATTAAGTTCCCCACACCGTGAGGGATCAAGACAGTTTACGGAGAGCAGTCGGCCGTAAAATAAATGTTCGCGATCGATGAGTTGATCCCGATGTCCGCACTCTCGACATCAAAGAACCTAGAGTCAGTTAGGAAGGAAGAAACTAAATAGCAATCACCGACACCGGGCCCGACCGAACCGAAGAAGCAAGAGGTAGACCGCACCTCTTGCAAAAGTCTAGAACGATCGTGTCCATCGGGCCTAGTGTGAAGGGATAAGTATAAACACTTAAGTACCCCTCTACGTGGGTAGTAATGGCGTCCTCGAGCCTGGGGACTACTACGTTTTTTCCTTCCCTATTGCAATCCTTACGAACTATGTGAAGAATATTTTTAGTCACAAAACATATGTACCTCGAGACTCCTTCACCCCGGTCATGTTTGCATGAAGGCTTCTTGACTTTAAAGTCATCTGCAATTGAGCAGCCCCCGGGAATGAACGTTGCCAAGTGAGGCTCGGCGGCCGGTTCGTTAGCAACCACAATGGGGGAAGCCGTTTCGAGGGCGACCACTTCAGGGGCAACCGCTTCAGTTCCAGCAGCTGGTTGAGAAGATGAAGAGGCAACTTGTTGAGGAACGTTTTTGATGTTTTGGCCATTGTCATCTGGGGGAGTGTTTGAAAATTTGAGGAAAGAATGCAAAGTTTTGGAAAAACGGGTTTTGAAGATGAAGAATAGAGTATGAAGATTTGAAGAAAATTTGGGCAAAAATCTAGAGATTACTATGGAAATTGAAGAACAAGGATGAAGATATGAAGGTTTGAAAAAGGTTGGAAAGCTCGAAAGGTAGTAATTTAGTCGAAAAGTAGAAAAATAACAAAGGGAGGAAGCTTTTATAGGGAAACAGCTGACGCTTCACATTTGGAGGCAACCTGCCGATGAGCGACACGTGTTCGAAGTCAGAACGATGCGACTTACAGGACGTTTTGGCTCCCTCATTGTAGCGCACAAAGGAAGGAACCAGAGTCATATGTCGTTTCTCATTGTTTTGGCAAACCTACTCTTTGAGAAACGAGGGGACTATTTGTATACGGGTAAAATCGATCCCATTGAGCACTCTGATTTCCCGGTGAGACAGACGGAGCAGGAACGTGACCGTAAGGAATCCGAGTCAGAGCGAGGAGCCCCTCGTATCGGGGCTCGAGCAAAACATATGCCCTCGGGAGCATCGGGACCACGTCCTCCGGGTCCGGTTCGAGCCTCAAGACTTCGGAGAGCATTACCAAACAGTTGCACACGACTAACAAAGGGCCATGATTTCCGTGACCAACCGGATATCACATCATGAATTTCGGTCCGTATCGGCAGAAAATCAGTGATTAGCAAAATGAAAGATTTTTACCTTTCTTAGAATTGTACTTAGGGTAAAACTCTCCTACTATATAAAGTGGAAACTTATTATTCATAAGAGACATTGTAACACGCATACCAAAGAAATTTACTTCAATTCTCTTTGTTCAAAGTTCTTATTTTTGTTCATAAGTTCTTCATAAGTGCAAGCTCAGAATCGAAGGCAGGTTCCTCATTGAGTCATTAACCGAGTCTGGGATCACTCTTATCATTGGTTTGGCCATTTATTACGTCTTTCATTTACTTAATCTAGCGTCATTGACCACTTGTATTGAATTAATCCACATATCCTTAAAACAACGTATAAATTCAATTGGTATCCGTTTTTAAGGGTAAACAGACGTTGTTTTATTATTTTAGTTTGTCTAAAAAACAAAACGAAAAATTAGTAACGAGAAAAAATATATGTATATGTGGAAATCATTTAATTGTAACCTTCACATTATATCTTTCAATGATATATCACAGAATGTGAACAATAAGTTTAAAATTATTAGTTTTGGAAATATCTTTAAAAGATACCAATTTTTTTCTTTTTTGATATTCCATTCTAAGTGAACATTACCGTATATTAAATTAAAATTGAAAGAATATTGGCAGATAGTTATTAAAATATTAAGTAAATAGATTTATTTGCTACTAAAATTATTTATAAAGGGAATATTTATGTATTAAACCGATGAAGGAGGAAAATATTAGAAGGTTCAGTTCAAAAATGCATGATGTAAATGCAAATGATGAACTGTATTAAATTCGGTCTAGCATTTTAAATATTTCAGTAAATTAAAGGGAGTAACTGATATTGTAAAAGTTCATGCCTGATAAACCAGTGAAATTTGAGCGAGAGGTGAAAGATAACGACGTCAGAATCCGTTAAAAGAGACGGCGTTTATTTGGGATAGTTGGACACGCCAAGTGGAGTATACTCTTAGTCTACGGGGTCTATGTTCTTACAGGATTTTAAAAGGGGAAAAATATATTTAGCCAATATTTAAATTTTTTTAACAGATTAGCTTCTTCCTTCGCGCAAGTTACGGTCTAACGATTTCCTTGTTGTATTGCATTTTGTGATCTTCCGCTTCAGTCTGTGTTTTTCAGATAGCTGGGACCCGATGTTGATTTCTGATTTAAATGTCAGCGTAAGGTTTGGGGCGGCCCAACTGATTAGTTCAGCTATCACTGCGGGAAACCCTAATGGTTGTTCGGCTACGTACTCCCCGTCTGCCTATCTCACACTCCCAAAGTAAATTTTTCTTTCTTTTTTCATTTGCCTTTCGTGCATCAGTCCTAGCACTAATAAGTAATTAACAAATATGACACCTAATTAACTATATTTCTAACACAACCCTATAATGCTTAAACAATCATTCTCACAATTTTCTCTCCCTCAATTAATACATTAACTGCTCTCATTAACTGTTTTTAACTCTAATTGTTATACTTATAATATATTAACTTTAATAATACATTGTGTTGTATAATTATTGAATACATGATGAATAGTAATATTATATATGAATATACATTATGTTAATAGTATATATTCATAGCATCTTAATAGTATATATATATACACACACATGTATGAAATATTTATGATAATACACATACAATATAATTACAGTTATTCATAAATTTATTCAGCCATTGTATGTATAAAATGTGTATTAATATTAATAATAGTGAATAATTAACTATATATATATATATATATATATATATATATATATATATATATATATATATATACACACACACACATGTATGAAATATTTATGATAATACACATACAATATAATTACAGTTATTCATAAATTTATTCAGCTATTGTATGTATAAAATGTGTATTAATATTAATAATAGTGAATAATTAACTTTTGAAATAAATATGTACATGTATATACACACACGTTATAAATATTTATATACACAATATAATGATGGTATTTAACAGTGTATAAATTACAGTAATATTCTACTATATTATATATATCGTATTATATATAACTAATAGTGGTGTTCTAGTATATTAATTTTATATTTTATCATATTAGTTCCTCTTTAATGTGCTTCAAGCCCTTCTAGCCAAGTTGAAAGAAAAAAAGAGAAGGAAAGCCTCCATGACAAAGTAAAGAGTAGAGAGATGGGTAAAGTATAAAGAAGATAGTACATAACGTATGGAAATAGGAAAGAAAAAGGAAATATTGTTTTTAAATTTCGAGAGATTTTTTAGGGGCCTAATAGAATTTGTTAAATTTTTAAATTTAAATTCAAAATAGATCTGCTAAAATGATAAAAAAAAATTGTTATTTTTGAAATAAACAGAAAATACTACTATTTATGAGAAAATTCTTTAAAAAGGAGCAACTGTGTACAAATCCCATTTTAAAAAGGGGTGGGATGGGCCCGATGCCGCCGTACGGATGCAAGTAGCTGCCACGTAGGAGTCTACTTTGATGACGTGTTTGAATTTTCTCTTATTATATAAGTGAGAGTTTAGGAGCTCTCCGTCAATATGCTTGCTTCATTACAAGGGTAGTTTCGTAGTTTCATGCTTTATCTGCTTTAAAGGTATTGTACACGCTAGCTTTATCACCTATACATACTGATATGTTTGATGAAATTTGCAAGGCCCACCTGGATATGTGTCCATTTCCTGACCACGTGGGTCCCCCAATAGTACATAACAACCTTTTTTGTGCTCTCTTTTTGCAGCCACGTTACGCATCTATGCCTGACTCATGGTCCCCACGTCCCTCACCCCTCTGGCTCTCTCCTTGTATTTTCCAACAACTCATAAAAATATAATTCCAGTCTATTTTGGCTTCGCACACACCACAATTTCTATTTTCTTTACAAACAATGCAGTCATCATTTTCTGTGAAATTTTTTATATTATTTGTAGTTATTTTGCACATTTTTTTTGACTACCCAAAAGTATTACTCACGTAAAAAGAATCAAAGATTTTGTTATTCATTCCAATTTATTTTTCTTCCTCATGGAAAAATTCAGTGTACTTCTATAGGAGAATTTAAACAATCAACTACATGCATATACAAAATCCACTAAGAAAACGTGAAGAGAGACTAAAGACCGTATATGCAATAATCAAATAAAAAAAATTAGAGACGATATACTAAAAACAAAAATGAAAGCGAAAATGCAAGGAGAATTTCATAGGCATTCATGTCCGGCAAGAAATAACAGATTAAAACTAAGCAAAATTCAAAGTTGCCCATGAAAACAGGAACCAAAATGTAAATGCATAAGATGGGCACGTAGATAAAGAAAAAAAATACGCTGTTTATCTCTTACCTCATCTTATTCACATGCATGTGCAAAATGGGATAACATTGATGGAGGAGAATATCAAACTGGGATAAAGATAACAATGCTTCAGCTTTACGTTTACACGATAAATTACTTTTACCAAGTGTAGTACACGTGTTTTAAGGGAAAAGAATGATAATGGAATTATCAGTTTACCCCTATGTCAATTCATATTTAAATATAAGTATTATCATGTTACATGATTAGACTTGGTGCAACTTAGTGTAACAATTGTCGGAGGTATTAGCTATTTTATAATGATATTAAAGATAGATTCTCTAATAAAATACAAGAAAGCTATTTATATTATTCTAATTGATTTACAAAAATGGAGTAAGAACCTAAAACATTTTCACAAAAGAATAAAGAGGAAAAAAAGAATTTAATTGGCATCCAGAGCGAAAGGAGATAAAATGATGAAATACTACTTAGGTAACTATTTAGAATTATAGGAACAAAATTGAATTATTATATTAACGAAAGGAAATTATTCTCATAATAAAAACATAAAATAAATATTAGATGGTTTGATGCTTATACCGTGCCATTGCTATTCTTTAAAGAAAAAAAGAATAATACTACTATAGCTTAATGTTGGATCTTAGTCACATTTCATTATACATCTCTTTATCGTCAAAATAAAGGTCTAATTTAAAAAAATTGGTAGTATTTAAATTCAAAATTTTGTAAACGTTCAAACAATATCCGATTGAGTTTGAAAAAATATATGAAATTGAAATTGAAAAGTGTGCATTATGTGTGGACATGAACTTGACTTCAAAGAATTTACTGAAAATTTATGAGTGAAAACCTCATTTATTTCGTCTGAAGTACTCATTAAACAAATTTTTCAATAAAATATAAAGTTAAATGATTAATCAACTGTAATTAGGTTAGTTTGTCCATTTAAGCTTGGGCCCGTGCGAAGTACGTTCTATCATCCTCTCATTTTTTATTTAATTTAATAAATATTCTTTAAGATCTAAGTTAGATGAGAATATTTCCATAACCAATGTTGTTTAATCAGATATAATTTTTTTTATTTATTCTGATGTTCAAATATCATTGTGTTATTAATATGTTTCTTCTAATCAATTATTTAGTGTTATAGATCAACTTAATTTGATGGTTAAAAAACAACAACAAAGGCTAAACTCTTACTAATATGAAAGAATCAAGCACGATAAACATCCAGTAATATGCTTCTTACAATCTTAATCTGTCATTTACTTTGGACGGCAAGAGAAGTATAATATTTTGGGAACGGCCCTTTATGGCCTTTACAATGTTAAAATTAAGAAAATATGCTTTTTAGATAGTGTAAAAAATAAATCTCTTATGTGTAAAAATAAATTTATCATGGGTAAAAAAGAGATAGGGTTATAAAACTAAAAACAAGTTTGTAAAGACCCACAAAACCATTTGACCCGTATAATACTTCTGGTTACACTTCAATAACTAGTGGGAATGCAAGATATTATTGTTAATAAATCATTAAACATAATTTTCTTTTATTATATTTATGAGTCTGATTAATAAATTAATTAATTACTAATTTTACTCAAATTATCTCTTAAATTTGATCCGTTAATTTTCAAAATATATATTCATCTTTCTTTTTTAGTTCATCAGAAAAATAATGTTACTTCCCTACGGGTGATGAACTGTTCAAATGTATTTTAGTCAGAAGACTAATATGGCATTCAATTTTATTTCCTCTCTATACAAGTGTTATTATTTTATTATTCAGCCAAATGTTATAGAATGGAGTAATGGACAATGAAGGCGTTAAAAGCAATAAAAAAAATATCAAAAATTAAAGAATTTTAAATATTAAAATGTGTGACAATTTTATTAAAAAGTAAATGTAAAAATGTATATACAATGAAACAAATGAAGTATTATATCACGTCTGATTAATTCTAATTTCAATTTTGTCTAGATCTCCGTTCAAAATTATTTGTGACATTAAATGTGAAAAAGAAATGAGTATATGTAGCTAAAGTAAGCATGTATGCCTTAGTGGGCATTTGGACATAAAGAATTGTAAAATTCAAAAAGGTAAAGCGAATTTTTTTTAAGTGAAAATGGTATTTGAAAATTAGAGTTGTGCTTGGACATGAATATAATTTTGGGTTGTTTTAAAATTTTTGTGACTGATGTGAGTGAAAATTTTGAAAAATAATTTTTTAGAGTTTTTCAAATTTTCGAAAAATTTTAAAATTCATTTTCAAGTAAAAATTAAAAATTTTATGGTCAAACACTAATTTAAAAAAAAAAAAAAAATCGAAAAAAGTGAAAAGATTCTTATATACGGCTCTTAAAGTTGAGTTTCAAATTGGTTCTCCCATCGCTTTCATTTCCCACCCACTTACTGTTCCAGTCTTGATTGTTGTGTTATTTTTCGCAACAGAAAATAACAGAAAGTCGATAATGTTTTCGTTTTAATTTTGTTACTCTTAATAATTGGTTACCGTAATTTGCGAAGTTATATATTTGTATCATATACCTAGCAATTCCCAATTTGAGTTAAATGTGTGGTTAGCCTAACTTGGAAAATAAAATTATTCATCTATTATAAACAAAATCAAAGACATCGAGATCGGATTGATAAACGTAGCCCCAGCTAAAAAGAAGTAATAAGCAAATCAGCTTGAAAATGACCTTCGATTTGGAGTGCACTAGAAGCATCGAGTATGTACTATCTTTTTCATTATTTTCCCTTGTTCACCGTTTAGTCACATTTCTTAATTTGATGTTCATAATGAGACTATAAGACTATAAAGAAGAAAAAATTAACATTAACAATTAACACTTCGACAAACATGTACCACATCATTATGTCCAAAATTCACAACTCGCAAGTCCTTTAGAAAGGAAAAAAAAAAAAGAGTTAACCCAAATAGACGTACACTCAACCAATTAAATTAAATATAATCGATGAATATATAACATATATAAAATTTATGTACAATATTATATGTATAATCTATATATAATTAGTATATATAATTTATGTATATAAAACAGAAAAAGTAAACAATGAATTTGATCGACTATTTATATAAAGACTGCGAAACAAAAAGAAAAAAGGAGTTCAGCCCAAAGTTAGAAAAAATCAATATGCTTGAAGAAATATAGCAGTCTTCTTGAAAAAGTGCGGTAATAATTATTGTTAAATAAATGCCAAAAGTTAATTGCTAGTAATATATTTGAAGCTTCGATAAGGGTCGGCAAAAGAGGGTGGGAAGAAAAGCTGTAATCTCCTGGTGACGGTAAAGCCATCTGTTTTAATCGATAAAATTAAGGACCATGCAAAGAATAACGCATAATAAGACATTATATTATATTAAGAGGTCATTATCTACAAAGTTGAAAGCGAGAGAAAGTTCATAGTTCCAGATTTCTCTAGAATGATAGTCTAAATATCACAACAGTACTAAAGATGTTATACTTCAATTTAGATTAATTCTGCAGCTAAACCTCTAATCATTAAACTGAAAATTTGCAGATTTGCTATGTTCTCGATCTTGCCCAGTGCGGTTTGAGTTTTCAACTACAGTTTGTTCAAAATATAATGTCATGTTACGGTCATTAATTCTAATGGAGAAAAAAGTGAAAAATAAGAAATTTATGTTATGTTGTCAAAACTTTGTGTAGAAGGTAATTTCATATAAACAAAACTTAAATTGTAAAGACGGAAATTGTAAAATTGATGAAACGTAGTCCAATTTTCCATGTTCTGCGCATTAAAGATTGTTTTCTTTTTATTAAAAGGATTAAAAGTAAATTGTCCAAAAGTTGTTTAATTTCTACATTCTCAGCGGGAAACTTTACGTCAAAATTCTTCAGATGTGTTAACGCATGAGCTTTTTCTGTAAGAAATATGCATCAACCAAATTTCAAGTACTAGACCACTCTCCTGTCCTTTATTTCAAAACTGCCCTAGTCACAATTGGCGAGTAATATTAGGGCTAGCTACCATTTTTATGCAGGTCAACAGTCATCCTATTCTTACACTGTCAGCACTAAGCATCATTGCTCATTCATTGAGACTGAATAACTTAGCCGTGACAAAAGCTTGTATCATAAAATTTGGCCACTGAATATGTCGCAGATATTAGAAGACAAGAAATAAAGTATTATTGAGCTTTATATAGCATAAGTTTATCAGAAAATTCTAGGGATCAAACCCCTCTTAAATGACAATTATGGGGGCCATTGAAGAATGTGTAACGACAAGCTGTGAATGCTATTTTCTCTGTAACGGACTATGTACTTAATGCTATGGAATATTTTCCATTGAATGTTACCGGGCAACATGTATTTATTTGTCTTTATGAGCAACATCCCCTTCAGGGACAACCGAGATTGCTGTCCCCCGACTTGATTTCCACCTGCCTCGCTTTCCATCTGTCTCCGGCTCCACGTGTCGCTCTATTATGCTAGAACTTAATATGAACATATTTTACCCTATACAGATAGTCCCCTGCTTTCCGGTAGCACATCCTTATGTCACCGGGAAGTTCGTGGAGATGCCAATACCTTTTGTTGGCGGGAAATTCCCTGTCTTCCTCTGAAAACAGGGATTAATAGAAGGCAATCATTTGATGAGATGTATAAATTGAAACTTGCGGAAAATAAGAGTTACAACTACATCTCTCGTAAGCCTGAAACAGTAGGTCAAGCGACATATTTCCAATATAAAAGTTTATGATGAGCGTGAGTGACATTTAGACAGAAAAATTCAGTTAATATATCCATTAATGTACATAATTCTATCTCAATTTTTTCTGTTCTTGATTACGCACAAACAGAAAAGAAAGAAATTTTTTGCCAAGACTAACTACTGATGACATGTACATGGGAAAAGCATTGGAGGTGCTGGCCAGACATCAGCATACTTTGAGAATGAAGAAATGCATACAGCTACCTGAGCCCATCTTCACCAACAATGATGAGAAATGATCCTGTTGAAAGTCAAATATTTAGCATTTGTGATAACAAATGATAGTAATTTATATTGCAGTGAATCAACTCGCATTTACATGTAGCACTGACTAAACGTTCCAGTGGAGAAATTTACTATAGCTGCAGCCCTGTAAAGAACTTTTTAACTAAAGCTTCAGTTGGAATTCAGAGAATGAAACCATTAGAAGAAGAATGTCAAGACTTTGTTCAGCGGTATATATAAAACATGATGTCTAAGCCAACAATATATAGTTGTAAAAACGCACGTATTTCACCTGCATTGTTGTTGGCGAAATCCAAACTTGGAATATAATGTCATGTACAGCTAGGGGGATTTAAGCATTTATAAACTTTTGATTCAGGTTGCTTATAGGTAGGTATACTGCTAGCATCAACATATCTAACTTCACCTGGTCCAAAAGATAGATCCCTATGCCTGCAAATATGATAGGAGGAACATGTCAACAAGAAAGCAAAAGCCATTTAAATATCGGAGTGACCTAAACTGCAAGCAACAGAGTAGCGGTCACTTGCCTTCGAAGATCAAGCCCTGTTAAACCAGCTTGCAGAATTGTCAAGTTGTCAGAATCTGGTGAAACAATAATGACCGTGTCCTCAGAGTATTGGGTTTCAAGAACTGACATAACTTGTGTTACACGAACAAAGACATCCGAAACACTCTCATTAGGTGTTCCATCATCAGTAGGGGGTGGCTTTATATTCGGAGAAAGGCTGTCTGATTCATACACCTGCAACATTATATCTGGAACTTATTTAAACAGGTCATGTATTTAGGACGATTTGGTTCTTGATTGCTCTCCCACCTACATTGTTGTTCAAACTTAATTTAAGTAGGGTAAAGGGAAGTGGGCAGTGTTGCAATGATTCTAGAATCATTTTTAGCATATAAGAGTATAGTTAGTTTGGAGGCAAATTGAGTAGAAAGAGTTAATTCAAGTTCTCTGAAGCAAGAGAAATGACTCATTGTTGATCCCTTGGCAGAAAATACTAGAGCATGGATTCCAAAATTCTTGAAAATTTCTACTTGTTTCGTCTTATGATTATTAATAGGATTAAAAATTGACTTCAGCTGCAACAAATTAATCCTTCCCCACCACCGGTGCGCATAATTCATAACTATATACATTTCATGCACATATATTAGTGTCAATGTTTAATTTAACTCATAAATGAGAGACGGTATTACTTATATGATTGGGTAGAAAGGCAGCATCTTACTTCAGATAATGTATCCAAGCTTTTCCCCTCATATGCCCCCAATCCACGAGCATCCAGAAAGCTATATTCGGGGACTATACGGCTGCAACACCGCCAAATCAAGTATCAAAAAACGAAGTAGTTATATCAACTGAATTATAATTCTGGTAAAAAATAAAAAGAAATGAACTATCACAAAACCATGCATTGCGTTAGCATTGGCATTTAACATTAACCCTCAAATCAAATGCAGTGAATTTCAAGAAAATAATTCCTGTTACTTTGAGGCAATTATTACTACGACTGTGAATACCTTCGATTGATACCATTAACAGCAGCGATAATCTCAGCAGCCTGATAAGCTCTCTGAGTAATGGAAGGCCAAATCCAACAACTTCCTTCACAAGCTCTCATTTCCTTCAAATCAAACGCCGCTCTCACTGTCTGTTTCTTCCCTTTCTCAGACAGCCCATTATCCACAGATGTTTTGGCAACTGGGTTTGTGTTAATTATCCCCAAACTCTCATATTCCGACTCCCCTGCTCTCACCAAAAAATACCTGCCAATCACCTCAACAAATTACACATTGCTCATAAAAAAATCACAACTTTCGAGCATAAGAATTCAAGAATTACCGGTTGGTGAGGCGAACAGGTGGCATTTGGAAAAGCCCACGCGCATTTGATACTGGTAAAGAAAATGGGCTAAGTGGGTCATAATTAAGCTTTGGAGAAGCGAAAAATGGAGATATTAGAATGGAAAGTGAGGTGATAAGGTGACGGCGGGTGTTGGGTTTCAGGTGGAATTGAGGATGACATGGGATTGGAGGTGGCTCAGAGGAATTACATGGCGGAAGACTAGTATTGGAGGTAAAAGCTTTTACCATTGTTGTTGTTTATTGACTGGATTTTAACTGATCTCTGATTTCATAACACAAGTTAGGAAAGAAAGAGGACAACAACAAATGTGTAGTTGAGATTATGAGAGTGACGAGAAAGATCAATTTTTTTCTGATGCTAGCTAACACCCACACAACGAAAAAAATATCTTTACTGTAGTCTTAAAATTCCTCCATCTGTTTCTCTGTTTATTTTTCTTCTTTTGGCCCCATTTATCCATAAAGTATTTTAATAATTTCAAATATTGAAGCTTAATATTTGCAAATACTAATATGGTCAAATATTTGCTATGTTAAAGAGACTAAAAAGGTAAAAAATTAATAACTTGTTGCAATTTCTGTGGATATTTTGCTAAGGCTATGATGTGATGGGTAGGTAAATCTCCATCAAGTATGTTAACACGTTTGAGATGTACAAAAAGTCTTTAACTACTTTCGTCATTGTCTTAGACAATAGATTATTGGAAGCTCATGAACAATCCATTGTACAGAGCTCAATTTCCTCGAGACTTTGACGACATCACCTGCTCCTATATATTAGGGGATAATGAGGAGAACATAAAATTGAAGAATTAACTTAAATAGTCGTCATAATTCTTAGGCCCAAACAACAAAAGTAGCAACAAATCTGCTTGCGGTATTTGCTTGTGAGAGATCACAAAAAAGGCATATATTAAGTTAATTTAGACTAAAAATATAAACTTTTTGGGTGAACGAAAATGGTGAATTTTTGAAGTCTCCGGGCTTTTCACTAAGTAGGCTAACATCGGCAATGGGTCACATGTTACTAGATTTCTCAAACCTACATTATCTTGGCCCAAAACAATCTTCAATATTTTTCTCATTCATACGTCGTCAAACATGTTACGAGTCTAATCCTTGTCAAAAGAAAAAAAACTGTGGAAGATAATACTTCAAAAGAACAGCAAAAGTTGGAGATAGTGTCGCAGTGTTTGCGTTATATGTATATATAAACTTTGTGATCGTATATTTTATGCGTAGTGTAAATGAAAAGAGCAAGTTGACATTAATTGACAAGCTTTGCAGATTAAAGTAGACACTATAATCAAGACAATGAGCATTAACCATTATAAAATTTGTGAAGTAATTAGAAGTCATCGTGGATCCATGATTTAAGAAACAGCATTCGGCCAATTAAGTGGGCGTTTGGACATAAGAATTGTAAAATTTCCGAAAAAATTAATTTTTTTAAATATAAATTGTATTTAAAAATTAGACTTGTGTTTGGACATGAAATAATTTTGGGTTGTTTTTGAATTTTTGTGAGTGATTTGAGTGAAAATTTTGAAAAACAACTTTGAAGTTTTTTAAATTTTTGAAAAATTCTAAAATTCATTTTCAAGTAAAACTTGAAAATTTTATGATCAAATACTGATTAGAAAAAAAAAAAAAATTATGGCCAAATGAGCTCTAAAAGTTTAAGTTGTTAGAATACTTTTTCATTTAACTATATTTTTGCGACAAAATCGCTGGAGTAGAATATTTAAAAATAATAATTTGTCGATGATTGCTCCTGATTAAAAAACTTCGATTTACTGCCGCCCACAGTTCTAATAGGAAAAAACAAATGCTCCACCATAGTGGATATGGCATATGGTTAGATGCAATAGGTACTAGTAGCACAGAAATAGCTGCATCAAACGACGAAACCACAAAGATTCGAATACAATGTGGTCTCACTGACACCATTAAAAAAAGGATTTCACAATTGGTCAAAAACGAAGCATGTCTGAGAGATTGTTCCTTGTACTCTAGCTTATTAAAATTATTACTGCTGTCTTATATACACTCTGTGGAAAATTTCATACTATTTGATTTTAACTTTGTTGTATTAGGTAATGTATTTTAATTTCAATTACTAATTTCACTTTTATAATAAGTTGAATCAATCACAGTACAGAGCATCTCCTTGTTAAAAGCTTAGATGTTCGTGTCCTATCGGAATCTTACTCAGTAGTCAGTAGTAGTGCACTGTTATATGCCTGCTCTTTGTCTTGTTTTCTGCGCATGACACTAATGCTTTGATAATGTGGTCCAGCAACCCTCCAACTTGCCTAGTTGCTAATTTTAGTTATCCTTAGATAAATGTTCAATGCAAATATCGAAAGCATGCTGTGGGCAAACCCTTCAATTAACCTCTCTCAGGTTCACAGTTGTCAGTTCAGAATAGAGCAGATGTTGGAGTACAATGCTTTATCAAAACAGTCCTATTTCTTCTTTTCAAGATGGTATTCTCTGCATTTTGGGTACTATGGTTATACAGGATTAAAACGTTATGAATTCAGATTCTCCGCCATCACAAATTTATTACATATTTAATGTATGATTAGTTGAACTCATAATTTCTACACTAGACTGTTTCTGTGGCTATAATACCCATTTCTTTTCTTTCCTGCATATTGGAGGAGAGTGATGGTGGATTTAGGATGAATTCTGCACTTCAATTAGACTTATTTCTTGTGGTTTAAATTATGTGCATAAACACAAAAAGCATTTCGATTATAAACCTATAATAATATAATGTTTATTCTAAACTGATTGATTCTAAATCCAGAGTCTAATGTTTCCTCAATGGTCTTCATTTTTCACAAAAAAATAAAAAATAAAATTTTACAACGGCATCTTTTCAATCTAGGCTAACTTACGAACTACACCACCAATAATAATCTTTCGCTTTTAATTGAATAGGCAACAAGATAAGAGATGAAAATAGTTCGCAGTAAAGTAAAACAGAAAGAAAAAATAAATGAAAACTAATGCATACCTTACATGACGCATGAGGGGAGGCCTATATCTATTTGGCTGGGATTATATCTGAACAAAAAGGGATCTGCTTTTATTTGTAAAACGTGCCTTCTCTCATTTAGCTAGTCTCATCTGTGGTTTAATTTACTGACTTCCTCTATTTAGATCTGAGTAAGAACTGCTTTCTTTTCTTTCGTTAAAAGAATATATGAATTGGACAATGAGAATCTTTGTCACTTTGCTAAATAAGTTACGCAAACTAATATTCTACACCGAAAGTAAAAGAATTAAATTTAAAAATCAACAGCGGTAAAATAAAACCTCAGTAAAATAGGAAAGTACGAGAAATTGTCCATTGGATCTTCTATTTATGTCGTTATCTCCACAACCTTACGACTCAAAACATAGAAGAGGCCAAAGGTGAAATGGACAGAAGTGTCAAACTCAAGATTTCTCTTCTCTTGTTCTTCTTCTTATTGTCTTCTTCTTCCTCCACTGTAAGTGTAACTAACTAGCTTGTACATACATTGCGTTTTTTATATTCTCATTTGAAATTTATGTAGCATATAGATTTTCTATACACGCCTTCTAATTTGTCCCTAATTCCTTTACATTTAACCTTCTAATTTGTCTCTTACAGCCCTTATTCATTTTTTTCTTGTAGGCTTCATTGGCTCAAACAAATGAACAAAGCAAAGATTCATTGTTACCCAAAGAAAATCCATTTACGGTAAAGGCTTCACTTGTACGATATTGGAACAAAAAAATCTCCAACAAACTCCCTATACCCTCTTTCCTTTTTTCAAAAGCTTCACCACTCTCCGCCGTGGACGCCGCCTTCTACACCAGTCTCGCCACCCAAAAATCTCTCTCCGGTCATCTTCCCTCCTTCTGCTCCTCCGCCAAATTATTCTGTTTTTTTGACTCGAAACCGTACCTTGACGCAAGTCCTAGTAAAGATGCAAATTTTGCTGTCTACAATAACAAAAAATTCTCAAACTATGGATCCTCTAGGCTAGGTGGAGGAGACAATTTCAAGAACTACTCCGATGGCGTCAACTTCGCCACCGGCGATTTCACTAAATACAGTCGGAGCTCCACCGGCCATCGCGAGGACTTCAATAGTTACGCGGCGGACGGCAATGTAGCATCCGGAAATTTCACCTCCTACGCAGCCGGAGCTACTGGCGGGGGAGGAACTTTCCAGAACTACATGCCACGTGTCAATGTCCCAGATCTTCGGTTCGCTTCTTACGATTCAGACGGCAACAATCATAAGCTTTCATTTACGAGCTATGTTGGTGATACTAATTCTGGAAACGAAGCATTTATTAGCTACGCCAAAAATGGAAATGGTGTGCCTGCTGAGTTTACTACATATGGTGACACGTCTAATGTTATTGGATCATCGTTCAATGGATATGGGGAATCGGGTAATTCCGCAAATGATTCGTTCAAGGCTTATTCGACAAATTCCAACAACCCTAACAATAATTTCAAGAATTATGGGGCTGGTGGAAACAGTGGAGTAGACACTTTCACAAGTTATAGGAATTCGGCCAATGCAGGTACTGACACGTTTACGTCTTACGCAAAGGGTTCCAGTTCTGGGAAGGCAAATTTCGTGAATTATGGAAAATCATTTAATGAAGGAAAAGACACTTTCAAAGAATATGGTAAAGGAGCTAAAGATCCTTCGGTTGGGTTTAAGATTTATGGTTTCAACAACTCGTTTAAAGAGTATTCTCCAAAGGGTGTCAATTTTGCGGGATACACCAAAAAAAGCACTCCTACGGTTGGTTCATTGAACACCAGTGGCAAATCGGTAAATAAATGGGTAGAGGAGGGTAAATTCTTTCGAGAAGCCATTCTGAAGGAAGGGACAGTGATGAAAATGCCCGACATACGTGACAAAATGCCTAGGAGGTCATTTTTGCCCCGAACAATTTCATCTAAACTACCGTTCTCTACCCAGGAATTATCCAACATGAAGACAATATTCCACGCGCAGGAGAACTCCACCATGGAGCGCGTGATTATTAACGCGCTAGCAGAGTGCGAGCGTGCTCCGAGCCAAGGCGAGACCAAGCGATGCGTTGGCTCCGTCGAGGACATGATCGACTTTGCCGTATCAGTTTTAGGCCACAATGTGGTGGTGAGGACTACCGATAACGTGGTCGGGTCAAAAGAGAAAGTCATGATCGGAAAAGTCAAGGGAATCAACGGTGGTAGAGTGACACAATCAGTTTCATGCCATCAGAGCCTGTACCCTTACCTACTGTATTACTGCCACTCTGTTCCAAAAGTTAGGGTCTACGAAGCAGACATTCTTAACGTAGAGACAAAGGCTAAGATAAATCATGGTGTTGCCATTTGTCATATAGACACGTCAGCATGGAGTCCAGGTCACGGTGCTTTCGTGGCATTAGGGTCAGGGCCTGGTCGTATTGAAGTCTGCCATTGGATTTTTGAGAATGATATGACTTGGGCCATGGCGGATTAATTAGCTAATTGATTGCAGAGTGGCTCTTTACTGCGTACTCCAGTATTTATGTTAATTTTCGCTTGTATGTTTTCCACAGCCCTAAAGCATATTTTGTAGTTCCACTTTTTGTAACGAGGTTTCGTATTGAAGGCATTTAATGATTGTGTTTTCTCCTAAATGTACGTTTCTTTTACCTTATAAAAAGTGAAGTTAATTTTTTTATTTAAAAAAAGTACTATCTACTATCTCAAATATTAGTCATTTTGATAATCGAATCTACTTAAAATATTTACCGTTTTAGAAAATAAGATGTCATGTATTACTTTTATTTTTATTTTTTTTGCATTTATCCTTTCTGTTTCAATTAGTGAAATATTAATTAACATAGAGATGATAAGTAATAGAAGTATACAAGATTATTTAAAAACTGGTTATATGGAGTGTGACAATATTAGTCACTAATTAAAAAATCGGGATTAGTGACAAATAAATTTTATAGCTAAACAGAAAAATTTATCGCTATTCCTATTTATAGATGAATTAACAACAAATTATCAAAAAAATTATGTTAGAGATTAGCAACGAAGTTCGTAATCAATCCAAATTTAGTACAGTAATAAATTATCGCGAAGCAAAGGCGAAGAAATTGATGGTCGAGTATGATAGTACTGCGTAGAGCAACAAAGGCTGCTGTGCGCAGGACATTTTGTCTGTCCTTTGCTTCTGTTTCATCATTTTGAGTCAGTTCATTTGTTTAAAATTTGAAGGTGGAGCCGTAACTTTGATGACCGAATAGATACGCACGCCTTTGGAAAATACTGTTTATAGCAGTAAAAAGGTAAAAGCATGAAGACGAGATGAACTTTGCAGCTTTGAGTGCACTCAAAGGAATGCATCATAATGTGATGTAATAATGTGTTTATATCAGGCCAAAGCGTTTAAGACATAAAAAGAGTGGTCGACGACATTAAGCCACCTGCATGGTAAGAATCTATTAAGATAAAGGAATAATACGACAACTTTGTTAGTTAAACTGAAGTCTCATTTGGGATAAATATTGCATCAGTGTAACGTGTAGAAAATAAATTGTGTCGAGCAAATAAAATTAAGATCGAAAAATATTACAACAATTGTAGTATTTTATTTTAAATATTTGAGTTATACAATCTCTATGATTCTTCTGATTCTACTTTTCAACAGTAAATAAAAGAGCCTTCGAGCTCAATCTTTAATTTTATTTTATTTTAATCCAAGTGCTTGAGACCTGAACTTGATCTTGATGTATTTTTAATTCAAGGGCTTGCAGCTTGTTCTTCAATCTTCGTCTTGATCTTTTAATCCTTAGAATACTTGAATGCTTGTAGCTTTTAGAGAAATCTGCAACGTTTGATCCACGAGCTCCCTCTTGATTCTTGTTATAACTTCTTTGTTTTCAGACTTGGGTACGAACTTGTCCCACTTCCTGACTTCTTGCTTGTCGTTCCCTTTGCGAGGCTCATAGATAGGCAACCTTTCGTTTCCAGCGGAGGCCATGCTTAACTCCATGTCATGGGCACGAGTCGCAAGCTCTTCAAATGTGCTAGGCTTGATACCTTGCAGGATGTAGCGGAGTCCCCAATGCATGCCTTGGATGAACATCTCTATGCCAGAAGCTTCACTAAGCCTCTCTTTGCCGTTGAGGCTTGTATTCCTCCAACGATTGATAAAGTCGATAACTGGTTTACCTTTTCGTTGACGAGTATTTGTAAGTTCTATCATACTCACAGTACGTCTCGTACTATAAAAGCCATTGAGGAACTCTTGCTCTAGTTGATCCCAGCTATCGATAGATCCAGCCTCGAGGTTTATGTACCAGTCAAAAGCATTTTCTTTTAGTGAGCGAACAAACTGCTTGACGAGGTAATCTCCATACGCCCCAACATTGTTGCATGTCTCAACGAAGTGCGCCACATGTTGCTTTGGATTACCTTTACCATCAAACTGTTGAAACTTTGGAGGTTGATAGCCAGTAGGCATCTTCAACATCGCGACCCTTGCAGTGTATAGCTTTGCATATGTAAGGGAGGACTTGGCAGCAACTTCATACTTGTTCTTAATAGTTCCTTCAATGAACTCCTTCAGTTGATCGATTGGAATCATCCCTTCAGATGAGACATTGATAGCCTTAGCGGATGTTATTTGTCTTGGGGAGAAACAATCTCTAGAACTTCTGGGAGCTTGCCAGGTGCATGGGTGGATTCTTCTTCCATCAAGATTCCCACCCTATTTGTTAGCCTGTCAATTCTAGCATCTTGATTTTGCATGCACTTGATCAAGCCAGCGATTGCTTCCGTCAAGTTTGCCAACTGCTCATCCATAGATAAGGTGTTTGTCACCATGGCTTGCATGATTGTTGTAGATGATGGGGAGTAGCATGGATTGTCACACAGATTGATTCTCGAATGGCTCACGCTATGCAGTGTAAGTGGGGAGGATCCATCACTTGAAGTATCATCATCTTCCTTCACAACAGAGTTCTTGGATCCGGAGAGGTCAAGCAGAGCAAGAGTTTTCTTGATCTTTTCAGCAACATCGCTTCCTCCTTCGGGTGAGTTTGTGAAAGATCTTGCTCCTCTTGAGGATGGAGATCCGAAAATAGGGATTGATGCGGACGACACTTGGAGTGCTTGTTGTCCTAAAGAGCTTACTTTGCTCCTAGTAACGGTCCAAAGCTTCCAAAGGTAACATCGAGGATGCTTTCCACATCAGCATAGAACCTGGAGTTAGCAGCCTTGGTGGAAGTTGATCCGGGGTTGATTTTCTTTGAAACCATTTTGATGTTCTTAAAATTTGGTGATTAAAAAGTTTAGATGAGAGATAGAAATTGTCCCACTAGGCATACCAGAATTTGTAGATAATAAATTGCGTCGAGAAAATAAAATCAAGACTGAAAAATATTACAACAATTGTAGTATTTTATTTCAAATATTTGAGTGTTAAAATCTTTATGAATCCTCTGATTCTACTTTTTAACAGTAAATAAAAGAGTCTTCGAGCTTAATCTTGAATTTTATTTTATTTTAATCCAAGTGCTTGAGGCCTGATCTTGATCTTGACGTATTTTTAATCCAAGGGCTTCCAACTTGTTCTTGAATCTTCGTCTTGATCTTTTAATCCTTAGAACACTTGAATGCTTGTAGCTTTTAGAGAAATCTGCAGCGTTTGATCCACGAGCTCCCTCTTGCTTCTTGTTATAACTTCTGGTGTCTTTTCTGAGTTATGAAGACCCCTATTTATAGTTGTGGGATTGAAAAGTTGAGATGAGAGGTAGAGATAGATTTTCTAAAGATGGTGCCAACGGTAGGTCATCACTCTTTTCTTCCTCTTTATCAGCATTGCAACAAGAGGCCTCAATACCATCATGGAAAATCTTCATGCGGAACCAACATGGCAAGAAATCCTCCAAGGTCACTGGATGTCGTAGCTTTTGAGGATGGTGCACCTCGACTTTTGCTTTCTTCAAATGCTTAACTGGATTCCATTTCCTTGGTCTTTTCACCATTATTTTCCTTTTTGGGTGTTCTATTGATTCTTTTCGTGGGCTCCTTTTGTGGCACCTACTACGAGTCACCAACATTCAACCTTCATCATCATCGGGTTGATCGTGTTCAACTTTGTTGTTCTCTAGTAATTCTTCATCTTTACTTTTTTTAAAACTACATAATTCATCTGGACTGAATGAGCCAAATGTGATAAAGACTTGGTTTGCGCTTGCTTTCTCATCTTCAAGCACGATCTTCTTTTCACAATCCAAGTCCATAACTTTGTCCTTGAAGACAAAGCACTTCTCCAGAGGGTGGCTCACAAGTCGATGATATTTGCAGTAATTTGGGTCATCAGTTTTCCCAGCTTCATTTGGCCGTTTCATCTCCGGAAGCTCAATAAGATTTAACTCGATGAGTTCTTCAAAATATGCTGGCATATCAGAATCCAAAAATAGATACTCATTCTCTTGCATTTCTTTTAGAGTCAACTTTCCACTTGGTTTATCTTGAAAAGAAGAGGATTTCGTACTCTGCTTCTTGCTCATTTTTGTTGTGAACTTCACAGGTGATGTGTTGGCATTCATAGCTTCTTTACATGAAACCACAAGTTGTGTTTAGGCTCATGCAAACCTTGAATTCTACTTGCGGGGTTTGTGGCCCAGAATTTGTAGACAATAAATTGCGTCGAGAAAATAAAATCAAGACCGAAAAATATTGCAACAATCGTAGTATTTTATTTCAAATATTTGAGTATTACAATCTCTATGAATCCTCTGATTCTACTTTTCAACAGTAAATAGAAGAGCCTTCGAGCTTTATCTTGAATTTTATTTTATTTTAATCCAAATGTTTGAGGCCTGATCTTGATCTTGACGTATTTTTAATCCAAGGGCTTGCAGCTTGTTGTTGAATCTTCATCTTGATCTTTTAATCCTTATGCAGACCTCTATTTATAGTTGTGGGAGGGAAGAGTTATGATAAGAACAAACTCTTTCCGACCAATCAAATTGAAGTGTGATAAGGCCGCATTTGATTGGCCAGAATATGTCACTTGCACACGTGGCGCAGTTTCATTGGCTTTTTAAAATGACTTGGCATGCCTTATCATTTTGACACGTGGCATAATTTTATTGGCTCTTTAATTTGACTTGGCACGACCTTGTCATTTTGACATGTGGCACGATTTCATTCGCCGTTTAATTTGACTTGGCATGGCCTTGTCATTTTGACACGTGGCACGATAATATTGTCCCTTATCTTTGAGGGTAGGTCTATTTTGGTCCCTCAAATATAACCCTGAGCATATTTAGTCCCTTAAGTATGCTAAAGTGGAGCATCTTTAGTCTCACTGACAGAGGTTTTGACCAATATTGTCCCTTATCTTTGAGGGTAGGTCTATTTTGGTCCCTCAAATATACCCCTGAGCATATTTAGTCCCTTAAGTATGCTAAAATGGAGCACCTTTTGTCTCACTAACACAATATATTCAAAAACTAACGGTGTTACTCAACTCTGATTCATAAAGCAAATCTTCTGCTCTAAAGCAAAATGTTTCCTCTCATTTTATTGGATAACACAAATTATCACTAAAGGTGCTCCACTTTAGCATATTTAAGGGACTAAATATGCTTAGGGTTATATTTGAGGGACCAAAATAGACCTATTCTCAAAGATAAGGGGACAATATTGGTCAAAACCTCTAATTTGACACGTGGCACCAAACTAGGCCTCGAGGATGATGATATCTTGGGCTTAATAAAGTGGGCTCATCACTTTAGCCCAATTAAGTGGGCTAGCCCAATGGATTAAGATTTATTTATTTAATTCATATATTTTGGACTTATATAATTAATTCACTTATATTAGCCCATAATTTATTTGGACCAATGTATCTTGAATTTAAAATATAATCCAAATTAATTTATGAATTTAATTCCGTAAATTTTATACGCCTACCTAACTTACGGTACCTTGACTTCAATTTTTCCCTGCAGTTTTAATTGAATGCATCTTATTCTTTTTAATTTCTCGAATCTCACGGGATAACCAATTTATTTTAGAATCAATTATAAATGTCATCTTTGTTTTGTGAAGTTGCTCTGAAATTTATACAGTATTATTTTTCCTCCTCATCAAGCACAACCATAACATGTTGTTTTTCTTTTCTAGAACTAATACATGCATGATGAAACATATATAACTAATTTCTAGACCCATTGTACCTGGATGCATGGGCGAAATACTTCATGTCGTACATTTGACTTGGTCAACGGAGATAAAGTCTTTGAAGACCGTGATGTGTTGATGTTATGATGTATCAACATGACTCTAAAAGGTTGAGGTCATGTGAAGAAGGCAAATCGTCGTCGAGGACGAGGTGGCTTGATAGAAGACGAGGATGAGGACGAGCATCCGTCCTCGGTGTGCAGTAACATCTAGTTTAAGGATTCAGATTCCCTAGAGAATATTTTAACGAATATTCCTCTCTATTGTACTATCTAGGGTTTTGTGACCCATGTACCCTTATAAATAAGAAGAGATGTAGATCTAGAAAGGGGATGAAATATTTTTTTAAAGAACATCATTGACATTCTCTATGAAGATTCTCTCTTTATTGAATACATACAAAGTTTACCTTTATACTTTTTTTCCTCTATCCTTCTCTCCCGATCCAAGAATTATAATATTCAACTGCTTATCATCATCCATCATTGTCTGAAATTAGCTCAGTGGAAAATCTCACCCTTGTCGGGTGAACCTTGTTCCATTTATTACTTAAATGTCATTTATTGTCATTTATTACTAGTTTTTATGTTCTTAAGTCATTATTGTTCTAAGATATTCTTATCTAACATCACACGTCTAATATTTTTTTTAAAAACACTAGATCTGCTATTTGAATATTAATATTGACTTTGATTAACCCCTTTTCTTTATAAATCTAATTGTATAAAAATCTAGATCTAAATTTTGGGTTATACACTAGATGTAATGTTGTGGTACCGGTTTCATCTGAGCACAATACTTTCGACGTGAATTATATATATTTAAGTATGAAAACTAACTAAAATTGCAGCAATTATATATATATTTGTTTAAGGTTAAAGAACCTTAAAGGTTTTGAGCAACTGCCCTCAAATGAGCAGAAATGGAAACTTTCACATTAATTAAGGCTGCTTATAAAGCTTTAATAGAAGAGTTGAATAGTGTCCCTTGGAAGAATCTGGTATGCCACAATGCATCATGTCCTAAGTAAGTACTGAGAGTTTAAATAATAAATTGAGGCAAATTCACTTTTAGCCACTAGGCTGAAACTTTTGACAAGTTCTAGCCTAGAAATTTATTATGCAATTTGAAGCCAAAAATTTATTATAATAGCTAGCCAGAGAAATAAAAATATCACTAGTCGCATTCTAAGCCCATGTCAAGTATTTCAAGTGATTCTTTATTTTAAAAATCTCATTTACAGTAATAAAAAAATATCTTCTGTCCAAAGCAATGTAAAGTATAAAACTATTTCAGTCAAATAAGTTTTTAATTACACAAACAAAATAATTCAGTCAAAAGTCCAAAAAGCTGGTGAATTCAAAAAAAAAAAATATTTTTCAAAAGAGAAAAACTTACTTAAAAACTCAACTCAAGAAGAAAAAATTTACACAGATTATGTGTGTGTGTGTGAGAGAGAGATGTACATTTCACAATGTATACAAGATATATTTTAGATACACAAACACACTCGGATATACTCAATATACACAAATGACATACTGCCAAACTTAGTATACATTGCATATATAGTTTTAACATTGTATAACAGTGTCTTTACAACTTCTATATAAAATTAATATACAAGTACTATGTATATACAACTTTATATGAGTGTTCATACAAAATATTTATTACAAAAAAGAAGAAGAAACCCAACTGTCTTCTCCACAACCACCAAACTACTTCCTATTATACACAAATTACAATCCCCTTTTTATCTTTTACAAAAAAGAATTAAATTTTTAGTGATCCAATATAGAAAAATATAATATTGCATAAGCAAAAAAGATCCATGATATAAGAAGAAGAGGAAGAAGGTGATGTATATATTGTAGACGTAAGGTGATGTATATATTGTAGACGTACTATGTATATTATACACTAGTATAGTGTGTATAGACACTTTTTTATACAATGTTGAACAATATATATTTTTTTTATACACTTAAAATATAGAATACGCTCGTAATACATTAAGAATACATTATCAAACTCGAAAAATACTGTATATAAAACTTTTAAATATTGTGTAACTGTAAATATACATCTTCTATACGCATATAACAATTTATATACAATATAAAAATACACTTACACAATATGTATCAATCATGTATAATTATGTATATAATTTATATATACTATACTATATACATGTTGTGTAGTATATGTACACTATATAATCATGTATAAAAAAAATTAATATACAATTTGGATACACAAACACGTTTGGAATACACCCAATATACACAAAGTACATTACCAAACTTAGGATACAATGTATATACAACTTTTATATATAGCATAATAATATACATATAACTTTTATATAAAACTATAATACAAATTATCACATATATATACAACTCTATCTATATGTATATAAAATATTTAATACATTATATATATATACACAAAAAATTACATATAAGTATCACCCAACTACCCCATTAAATCCAGATCCACTATCGGGGTATTATCACTTTTAGCCCGCGCCAAAAACTAATTAGATCTAATAGTCGAAAAACTGTATAATATTTGTATATAAATAAAGAATGTATATATATACAAAACATATACAGTTTTTATATATTTTTCGGCTATTATTTTTACAGTGACTATACAATGTCATTTTTTCCCATCGGATACTCACTGTAAAAGATCTTCACTCACAAAACACTATTATGACCCGAAGAAGAAGAAGCTTGACTAGAAAATCCCACGACTTTTGCTGTCACTCTTGTATCATGCATCGTAATTGAGTAAATCTTTTTAAGAATTGAATTAAAAAAATTATGATCTTTCTAGGTACTCAAACAAGCTTTTTCAGTGTGAAGTAAAAAATAAAGAAAAAAAAATATAGATCTGAAATGGGAGATAGAGAAGGGAAGGAAAATGAAAAAGAAATAACTAAATAAAGAAAAAAGGAAGACGAAGAAGAGAGAGAGAAAGAAAGAGGTGAGAAAGAGGGTGAGAAAGAAAAAGGATAGAATTGAAAGTGGTAATGGGAAGAAAGATCTGTGTGTTGGATAGAATGAAAGAAAGATAAAAAAGGTTGGGAATAAATGTGGTTTTGGGAAGATAAATGCATTGGAAATAGACAATGGCTACAAGTTACAAATAAATTGGGCCGGAATGCCATATCGGGTTAGTAATGAAAACATGGACCAATAAAATCTTCGAGTGGCCATACAATGTTATTTTCTCACGGTATTATTACTTTTAGCCCGCGACAGAAACTATTTACATCTGATAGCCGAAAAAGTGTATAAAACTTGTATAATTTTTGTATATAACATACAAAATATATGTATATATATATAAATTTTATATATTTTTTCGGCTATTATTTTTACAACGGCTATACAATGGTATTTTTCCATATTCGCGTACCAAGATGCTATAACTATATACTCTCTTAAAATGGCTTTGTCATGGGCCAGATTCGTTGAATGATGGATCCTTTATTTAGGGCCTACACTACTGACTCTATCAAGCCCAATCGACAATTTTCTGCCACTTGTTGTTTCTCCCCGCAACCGTCCTATCAAATTTCAATGTTGACCTGGCCCCCTTTCTTAAACAAGTTTGGAGTGTTAAGAGACTTGTTTAAAGTTCAAACATAGAGTTAATTTCAAATTGGCATATCTTTATTCTTTTTGCTTATTTCTTTATTTTTCTGCCAAACTAATTGGAACTAATTAATTTTGTTCAGAAGAGAAAATAACTTACTTTCCTAAAGAGTTAAGAGTATTGATAACATATTTCTTTGTTCAATCTAATTTCGGGAGGGTTGAAAAAGCTACCGAGGAAAATTATCAAGTCTAGTTTTGGAAGGGTTAATAAAGCTAACAATTAAAATTATCAATCCAACCCTTCGATTTTGTTACTTCTATTTATACTTTATTGTAGAACATGAGTAATGTCCCTGACTTTGTTATTTTTATGTTCCCATGTCTAATATTCATTCCTCCATTCACGGCCAATGAAACATCTCGCATGTAGAAATTGCAGGTAGATACAAAATTAACGGTATAGATCAATTGATTAATTGCTTGTGAATAAACCTAGAGAGGAACCACAAAAAAAAATGGTAGGATATATGTCCTCTACCCTTAATCAAAGATTTTGAGTTCGAGCTCTAGAATTAATAAAAAAATTTCTAGTAGGCATGACTTCTTCATTTAATGAGTTATACGTGGTGCAAATCCGCATTAGTTAGACATACTAGACGGATAAAAAAGAGAGAGCAAAGACATAGAGGAAAAAGCATGTAGTTATATATTGACAACGTAAGAAACTTTTACAACTATCAGTGAAATTTTTATAATCTGATTGTATTAATTTTTTTGGTTAACCTATAGAGATTAAACTCGTTTAAAATAAAAATAAAAAATAAAATACAGTGGTGTTACAGGTTCACCACTCGCTGGAGTGCCAGTCTGCTATTGACTTCTTGCTCTCCCTTGACAAATTAAATGATGAAATTATTCCAAACTTCACGGAAGAAATGAAGAATCTAATGTTGTTGTGATCGAAACAATTAGAAGCCAGTTCTCAGTGAGAATGCATGCCGCCATACGAATGACACACACAATTCAAATCTTGGCAGCTGGTCAATACATGATTTTTTTTAGTTTTTTATATTTTATTTTCTAGCATATGTAGCACATTTTAGGTAGAAAATACCAACGAAGGTTGTTAATTTAGACTACACCTAAACACAAGAAGGGGGTTGAATTGTGCCTTACCTAATTTTTGGGATTTCAAAGAACTAGGTTCTTTGAACTATTCAAACAGACACAAGCAGAAATAATTGAGAAAAGTCAACACAGAGTTTTTTTTTTAGGTGGAAAACCTCCTTGCTTAAGGGAGTAAAAACCATAACCTACCTAGCGGCTAGTAGGATTTTCCTCAAATCTCCACTAAACTTTAAAGTGAAGATTTAGGTTATAACTCTATAACCAAGGGGACTAACTCTAATACCATAACTCCCTACAATCAACCCAATTATAGCAATCCCTTTCAAGACTAATAGCGTGTTTGGTCAAGCTTTAAAAATCAACTTATTTTGAGAAGTATTTTTTTTAAAAGTACTTTTCTCATAAGTACTTTTGGTGAGAAGCAGTCTGTGTTTGACTAATTAATTTGAAAAACACTTTTGAATAGCAATTAGTGTTTGACCAAGTTTTTAAAAAGTGTTTCTAAGTATATTTTTCTCAAAAGTGTTTTTTAAAAAAGTGCTTCCGGATAGAAGTTACAATTTTCTGCTTATCCAAATTTGCTTCTGTTTCAACTCAAAAATACTTTTTTTTTTCTTTTAAAAGCTTAACCAAACACTTCAACTTAAAAAAAAAAAAAAATTAATTTGGAGAAGCTCGCCAAACAAGCTATAACTCTAGCCTAGAAAACTTACAAAATAAAGTTTCAACAATAGCCTACTATTATACTTTTTTTTTAAAGCAAATATATTACAATTCAGAACACTTGATTCAATCTAACAACTAAAGAACTCGAGCTAACTTATCTTTAGGAGCTGGTTCTTCCGTTGGTTAGCTTCAATTTTTAGAAGTACCTTTAGGTAGGAATGGATAAAAATAAGCTACGTATTTTCTGCTTTTCTCTCTCTCCTCTCTGGCTGAAATGTACACGTAATGCTATCTGGTTCCCTTGCTAGGAACTAAAATGTGGAAGTTTGGCCTTGATTTTCTCCTTGTGAAATTTGGTTTACTTAAAAAAGGACATCTCAGATCTAAAGTTAGGTCCCACACGAATTCAAACTCAATAAAAATGTGTATAACATATATAGTTCAATTGCGTTTAATAGAAACCGCAAGTCTAACGATCTTAAAGCCGCAAAATACACAGAATGGAACCAAAGGCGTCGGTTGCACTTTTATTTTCAATTAAAATCTACTTTGTATACAAGTTGTCATTATTAATATATCAGTATTCTCTAAAAATATATACATATATTCATAAAAATTTTGCCGAATTTTTTGAGTACCGATGACTCCTCACTTGATAACATAGGTCCGCCTCTTAATGGAACGGTCCTAATTGAAATTTTGAGGCTGATTCAGCATTTGAACTTATTGGTTCGAATTCAAGATTCTACCTAACTTATTTAATTTATTGGGTTCGAAATTAATTATTTATAGTTATTTAAATAAATTTCTAAACGTATATTCGAAATTCCGGCTATAATTATTGTATTCGTATGAACTCCTAACTTGCACTTTATGTCCCCAGTTGGAAATGTGTGTCTCACATCGTAATGGACCCTATGATGTTTCTTTAAAGTTTGCTCATGTTATTATGGAATATATATATAAGCCGAAATCAATAAAATTGTTGCCTTCAGCCGAAATCAATAAAAATTGTGGGCTTCCACCTGTGAGACTATAGTGATTAGTGACTACACAGGTGTCATTTGACTTCCATACTAAATATCTTCATTTTTTAGAGGGTTTCGGGAATATCTTATTCTCTTTATTTTTCAATGGTAAATAAAACCCTGATACCAAATCAAATATTAATCAAGTTAATCTTCTGAAAAACTAAGGTATATGAAAATAATTTCTTAAATATTTGTTATGATGCATTTCTAACAGGTTCCTAGCTAGATATATTGCATCTCCCTATTGAAGGCACATTCAATAAATAAAAAGTATATTTTCTTTCAATAAGTTAAACTTTTAAATAAGGTAACCATATTCCTGCAAAGTTTTTAGACGGAAAAAACAAATCAACATAAGGTAACATGGTGGTTCCAAAGCATAATTGGGATCGTCAGTTCAAATGTCAGTGTCGTGCTTGATATACGCATAAAAAAGAAGCCGAGACTTGGGTGTAAAAATGCAACATATTTCAAATGTCCAAAAGATGATACAAAAACTGTCATGAATTTTCCAACGAAGAGAAGTAGGAGAACTCAAATCAAAGACATGAGTGCCTTTGTTGTGCGTGAATAGTTAGTACAATACAACGATGTGGTTGAAAGATTGCATATATATGTTTATAATACGCAGCGGAAGGCAATAATAATCTTAGGAAGATCTTTTCGTATTTAAAATTTATTTATATGTTAAAGATCGAATTTATGACGTACTTGGTGAACCGAGTCTCGTTTCGAAAATTTCTTCGATAGTGCGAAGACCCTATGCGTATCCACACCAAGATCGATCCTTTCTATCAGCTCTTTGATCAATGAAACCCGCGAACAAATTGAATGAAAAACTTGTGCTGAAATTTTTCTCAAAAATCTCAACTCAACGGTAGAAGAACAATAAACACTTTTCTTGTAATTGTATTTTTTCTCTTGACTTTGACTTTCAACAAAGTGATTTTCTTCTCAAGACTTAGTCCAGCAAATTTTTTCCATCACCCTTGATTTACTTAGAGTAAAAATTTATTCCAAAAATAAACTTTATGGAATCTTTATTAAAAATCGACAAAATCCATAATATATGGAAAGACGTAGCCGACGTCCTTAACAATGGACTTTTACGTGAATCCAAATTCCAATTGGAATTCACTTAATAAAGTTTCATCAAACCTTTTTTTATTTATTAATATTTTATTAAATATCTCTTATATAAAATAAGTATTAATTAAATATATCACACATATATTTTAACCAAGAGATATAATCTAATTTTCTATCTCAAATAGAAAACTTCAATTCGTTCACAATATTAATTATATCCTCCGTGCTAGCAAAGAATATAATAATATTTTATTTGGACTAATAACTAAATTTATTTGAATAATTAAATTCTTTAATTTAATTATCAAATAATAAAGTAATTAATCCTTTAGTAAGGATCAGAACACTCGTTAGTGTGCGACCCCATAGGTTCAATACTAAGCCGGTAGTAAATTGATCACATCAATATACTAATCAAGGATGTCGTCTAGCAACACTCCTTAACAACCAGATAGAATGAAGTATACAATTTTACTCTCAAGAACCAGTAGAAGAATAATGTAGTAATTTCTTCTGCCCTTATAACTCTGAGTCACCCTAGGATATGGTTTAACTATCAAATCCTAATAGGTGGCCAACTATGTATTCATGTCAAATATAATCGACCATTAAATGACCTAAGAAACTCATTTCTTCTTTCATTCAATTGCCCCGGCCAAAGTTTTAGTTTGGTCGTTTATAATTCATGACAACATGAAGCTTAAACTCATTACCAAGAGTTGACAGATTCCATTTTGATCAATCACTAATTCTACAAGTATTTAATCGTACTCAATATCTTTTTAACTATCGCCCTAGGGCCATATGTGTCTAGTATCAAAGCACAATAATAACTTGTCAATTACTATGACGATCTTAGGTCAAAGGAGACTCTTATATCATATTCCTCAAGAAAATATCATATTGACAGTTTATGGTAATTCTAACCATTAGGAATTATTCAATGAGTCAGTTCACTGATCATATCTCCATATGCATAATCTATCTATGTGATTTAGTTAATGAGATCAACTAATCTTCATCCCATAAAGATGATCACATAAATATTGATCTAACCGGATAAGTAATATCCAAATTAATAATCCTACTATCAGGAACAAATTTAGATTAAATTGTAAGAGACTTCACTCTCATTATCATGATCTCCATCACGATGATAAGTCTCAAAATTTAATCAAGGATATTATTAAATTAATTAAATAATTAATAATAACTATGATTATCAAATATCAAATGACGTTCACAAAAATATGTTCAAATCATCAAATATGAGATTGAATCTAGGGCATATCAACTATATCCCTAACAATCTCTCACTTGCACTAGAGCCAATAACTCTTGTATTTCATTCCCATTTTTCACTTGTGTTTGTCAAACTCTTTTTGCCCAAGAGCTTTAGATAGGTCTGCAATATTTTTCTTTCCATCAACCTTTTTAATCTCGACATCTCCACGTTCATGATTTCTCTTATCAAGTGATACTTTCGGAGAACGTTTTGGATTTCTGGTGTGATCTTGGTTCTTTTGCTTGAGAAATGTCTCTAGTATTGTCACACAACAATGAAATTGCGGCTTCTATTGAAGGAACCACACCAAGTTCAGTTAATAACTTTTTCATCCATACAGCTTCCTTAGCAGCTTCACTAGCTGCTATATATTATGCTTCCATCACTGAATCATCTACTATTTAGAACTTTTCCAACTCACTGCACCACCATTTAAGGTGAATACATAACCAGAAATAGATTTGCTATCATCTCCATCTAAAGAGAAACTTGAATCAGTATAACCTTCAAGTTTCAACTCAGAATCTCCATAAATTGAGGAATTGGTCTGTAATCCTTCTTAAGTATTTAAGAATGGTCTTCACCGCCTTCCAATGTTCCTCACTAGGATTTGTATGATATCGGCTAGTCACTCCTAGTGCATAAGCCACATAATGACGTGTACATGTCATGGTATGCATGATAGCTCCCACTACACTACCGTATGGGATCCTACTGATGATGTCCAAATCCACTACTAAAATATAAATGGACACGGTCGAATATAATATAATTTACCTAATTATGAGTCGGGGTCGAATCCTACAGAGAACAATATGTAGGCGATTAGGCGTGTAAGAGAATTATCACTTATTATGCTAAGCCAAACACTTAAAAATATTTTGAAAAAATATTTATAACTAATTATAAAAATGTAAACTAACCTAGAAAGCAAGTAAAATGATCAATCGCGACAAACATGGTTGCATTGGGAATTACACTTAAGTAACGATCCAATATATTTCACGATTTTACAAATATGAGCAAGTTTATGTTAATTAGCCTCGGTAATAATTTTATATTAGATTCTTTCGAAAACTAACAAGACTTCCTAATTGAATTATCCCTAAAATAATTAAGAGATTAAGCATACCCGAATAAGGCTACAAGTAGTTTAATCTTATTTTTAGGTAGAATCTATAAAATGAGGGGCTAATGCCTCAAGTTCATGCTAATAAATCTTTTCCAACCCCGAATTATTTTTTTCAAAATTAATTCGAAGTGAATGGGCGAATCCTAGGGTTAGCTAATCCCTTTAAAAATATTTAATAACAAGAATAATTAAAGAAACAATAACTCACTTCATAATAAATAAAAATCGTTCAATACATAAGCACAACAAGGTAATTAATCCACACTTTAAATATGAATATTCCCATAAACAAGATTTAAATGCTGGAAAAAATACTACACACTTAGATATTCAATATAAAGCAAGAAAATGAAGAATTGAACATAAATGGGCAAGAAATTCTCAACCAAAAGCTCCAAATCTTCAAGACCTAAGTGTGTGTTCAAGAACCCTAACTCCAAAAACTGACAAAAGCTGCCCAAGATGCCAAAGATCCGTTTTCAATCAGCTAGGTCATGTATTTATGGGTTTGAAATGAAGAAAATATGAAATGACAGAAGTGCCCAGAACGGAAGCGCGCCGTTCACAATTGCGAATACTAGTTCGTAATTGCGAACCTTGACATCATTGTTGAACAACGCATTTGCGATCTGTATGTTCGCAATTGCGAACTAGGCACTGTGCACCTGGTTTCGCATTTGCGATGAAGGGATTTGCATTTGCGAAGGTTGACTGTCTGGTTTGACTTCGCATTTGCGACCCTCATTTCGTATTTGCGAACACTACTTGACTTGGTTGACTTCGCAATTGCGAGCTTCTGATCGCATTTGCGAACGTTGACTGGCATGGTTGACTTCACAATTGTGATCTTCCGCTCGCATTTGCGAACGTTGACTGGCATGGTTGACTTCACAATTGCGAGCTTCCGCTCGCATTTGCGATACCTGAGGCCAATTTTCAGATTTCTACTTTTGAGCCCCTTTTTAACTTGATTTTGCTTGGTTTCTTCCCGATCACTTATAAATCATATAAAACCTATAAAGTATAAGTAAAAGACATTTAACACACTATTTTATCAATCAAACATAGCAAAAATCTAAGATTAAAGACGAGATAAGTTGGTAAATTATCAACTTATCACCTACTCATGCGATCTCTCTCTTCAAATGTTTTAGGACAATCCTCCATACTGAGAGTAATTCCAGTACCTATCGGCATATAACTTCTTTTGGAATTATCCATGTTATACTTTTTCAAAATGGTATCAATGTACAAAGACTAAGAAAGTCCAAGCAGCTTCCTCGATCTATCTCTATAGTTCTTTATTTCCAATGTTTACGACGCTTCTCCAAAATCTTTCACAGAGAATTGTTCAGATAGCCAAATCTTAGTACATTGTAATGCTGGTATATCATTTTCTATGAGCAATATATCATCAACATACAATACTAAGAATATAATTATGCCCCCACTAACATTTTGTATACACATGGTTCTTTTTTGAATCTAACAAAATTGAATTTTTCAATTATCTTGTTAAAGTGAATATTCCAAATTCGAGAAGCTTGTTTTAGTCCATAAATAGATCTTTGCAGCTTGCAAATTTTATTATGATCAGACGGATATATGAAACCTTGAGGTTGTGTCATGTACACATCCTCTTCTAGCTCACCATTAAGGAAAGCTGTTATCACATCCGTTTGCCATATTTCATAATCATAGTATGCCGCTCTAGAAAGCAAAATCCGAATTGATTTGAGAATTTCCACGGGAGCGAAAGACTAGTCATAGTCGATTCCTTCCTTTTGACGATATTCCTTGGCAACAAGATGGGCTTTATAATTCTCTATCTTTCCGTCTGCTTTAATCTTTTTCTTAAAAAAACCATTTACACCCTATAGGTTTTATATCCTTGAAGGTTTAACTAAAGTCCATACTTTATTTCCTTTATGTATTCCATTTTAGATTTCATGGTCTTTTGCCATTTCTCATAGTCAGAACCTTGTATCACCTCTTCATAGATCTTAGGGTTAGCATCATTATGATCAACCTCATTTGATACATCATCTTGTACAATTAGATTTAATCTAGTTGGTACATGCATTCTCGTGTAGACCTTATATGAGGTTCTTATACAACTTGCTCATCTTGTGATGGATTTAGTTGTTGTTCAATTTGGTTTGAAACTGGTTCATTAACTTGTTCTTAAATTATATTTAGTTCTTGAACTTCAACCGTTGAAGATGGCAACTTCCTTGTCAACTTCAAAACATCCAATAAAGGTTCTTCAACTTGTGTCTCATGATCTTGATTTTGTGTTGATTCATTAATTTCTTAAACTTTATCAAGTTCTATTTCTCTACTATAATTTCCTTCTAAAAGAAATTCCCTTTCCAAAAAGGTTGCTCCTCTAGCCACAAACACTTTATGGTCAGAAGGGTGATAGAAATAATATCCATTATTTCTTTGAAATACCCAATGAACCTACACTTATTAGATCTTGACTCAAGTTTATTGGACTGCAATCTCTTAACATAAGATGGACAACCCCAAACTCTAATATGTTAAAGGTTAGGCTTACGTCCTTTCCACATCTCATATGGTATTATAGAGACTGATTTAGTGGGAACTTTATTAAGTAAGTATGTTGCTGCTTCTAAAGCATATCCTCATAAATTTATTGGAATATTAGTGAACCCCATCATTGATCTCACCATATCTAATAAGGTTCGATTACTTCTTTTAGACACACCATTATATTGTGGTGTTCCTGGAGGTGTCCACTGTGAGAGAATCTCATTTTTTTTTGAGATACCTAGTAAAATCTTAACTAAGATATTCTCCACCTCTATCAGACTATAGTACTTTGATACTTTTACCAGACTGTTTCTCAACTTTACTAACTTTTTGAACATTTCAAAAGATTCAGATTTATGTTTCATAAGATACACAAATCTATATCTTGAAATATCATAAGTGAAGGTGATGAAGTTAGAATATCCACCTCTACCTTGAATTTTTATGGGCCCACAAACATCTGTATAAATTAGTCATAATAATTTAGAAGCTCTTTCTCCAATTCCAGTAAATGGAGATTTGGTCATTTTTCCTTTGAGACAAGATTCACATGTTGGATATGATTCAAAATCATACTTATCAAGGTACCCTTCCTTGTACAACTTGTTAATTTTTTTCTCTCCAATATGACCAAGCATACAATGCCAAAGGTATGTATGATTTACTTGATCATCTCTTTTCCTCTTAAGACTAGAGACATGCATAATCGAATTTGCATTTACATTAAGTAAGACATAAATATCATGTTGGAGATAGCCATTCACATATAAATCATCACCATAATAAATAGAGCAAATACCATTGCTTATGCTAATGCGAAACCCATGCTTGTCCAACATAGAAGCTGAAATTATGTTCAAAATAAATTTAGGAACATAATAACAATCATCCAGCATAAGTACTTTGACCGAAGGCATTATTAAAGAAATTGATCCTACAACTATGGATGTAACTTTTGCATAATTTTCAACTTATAGATTAACTTCTCCTTTCTTCATCCTCCTACTTATCTTGAACCCTTGAAACATATTACAGATGTTATAACCACTGCCAGTATCTAATACGCAAAGTGAAGAATTAGTAGTAGCCAAAGAAACCTTAAAAATATTTTTCATCAATGTGTCACCTTGTTTCTTAGCCTTTAGAGTTGCAAGATACTCCTTGCAGTTTCTCTTCCAATGCCATGTCTTCTTACAGTGAAAACATTCTGCATCATATACTGACTGTAAGATCAAATCTTCAGAAAGCTCTTTACCAAGCTTGTACCCCAACTTCTCAAGTTCTTCGGTAAGATCAATCAAATGATTAACACGGGGTCCAACTGGAGAGTTTTTAATGTCCAACTGTGTATCAACCATCTTCCTAAGATATTCAATGATTGCAGTTGGATCTATATTTTGATGTTTTCACTGTAGTGCAAAAATCATAGAAGCGAGAATGACGCTTTCAATAACATGGTATTCTTCCAAGTATTTATGATAAACCTTGGTGCTTTCAACATCATTCTCTGGTGGAACTATCTTTGTAGGCTTATCTCGCACGGTTTTCCCTAAAAGGCCTCTCACCATTAAGAGATCCCTACACCTTACATGTAGGCTCCTAATCTTTTCAGCTACCAATGCGGGACTTTATTTGCACACCTAACAATCTCCCCATCAAACTAAGTTCCACGTAGACCATTACCACGGGCCTACTTTCGAGATTCACCGTGTTCCACCCATAATGTTAGAGTATTATGGCAACCGAAGTCTGCAAGTAAATTCTTCTTGTGTGCACACCGCCCCGCACATCACTTTGTCATCTTCACACTCGTCTTGCCGGAACTAGGCTCTGATATCATTTGTTGGGTCAAAATGGCCCAAAGATACTCTTAACATAGTGTGATATTGTCCGCTTTGGGCCAATCCTGCACAATATTTTCCAAAAGGCCTCTCACTATTAAGAGATCCCTACACCGTATATGTAAACTCCCAATTTTTTCAGCTACCAATGTGGGACTTTGTTCTCACATCTAACAAGTTCCTTCTATGTGATAGCTTTGCATCCAGTTGTAATAACATGCCTCTTCCTAGAAAAGAAAGAAATGAAAAAAGGTCTAAACCTTTTTATGTTGGAACACATTAATCTTTGTAATGATATAAATTACAAATAAATTTTGCTTAATTTTACGTGATATTACGATAAAAAAAATCTGGCAAAGAAATTATTGGACGGTGGAGACTAAGAGCCCGTTTGGACATAAGAAATTTTTACTTTTTTTCAATTGTTTTTTCAAAATAATGTTTGGTTATGAAAATTCTACAATTTTTCAAATCCAACTTGAAATGCATTTTCGAATTTGAAAAACTCCTGAGAAATAAATTTTCAATGGAAAATTAGAATTTTAGTATTTTTAAGTTTTAAAAATTTACTCTATATTTTTGAAATTTATATAAGGACTCAATCAATTATTAAATCTAGGTAACACCTACAACTACTCACCATCTGATTGAGCGGACTTTGACTATATTTTGACATTCACTATTGAGATCTATAATTTATACTTTAGCTGAAGTTGCCACTACAAATTTTATTAGAGATTGTCCGTACAGTTAAACAATCATCATATTTGATTGTTTGTTTCAAGTAGGATAACCAAATCGGAGTGGTTTTGATATTTTTATAAATTGTGGGATAGAAATCATGTTTCATGGCTTTGAAAAAAATACATTCAAATATGTTGCAAAACTTATAACCAAACACAACTTCATTTTCAAATCAAAATTTTGTAAAATTCCAAATTAAAAAAAAAATCTTAAAATTTATGTCCAAACGCCTATTAAGTAAGCTGGTGAAATTGTTATTCGTCTAAAATAAAGAGATTAATCAGCTGTAAACATAGTACTATCCCCTAATAGCTCGATCAACTTTTACACATCATCGATTATGAAAGAAAGTCATGATACTGACTCAAAGAACCAAAATGTGTGAAAAAAAATATAGTGACTTTTTTTTTATATATAACGTCCTTTAAAAGAGCATTATATTTGAATCCACATGGCGTAAGAAAAGCAGATAAATGGAATTTAATGTACTAGAAGAGGAGTAGAGTGATGGATGGTGCAATGGTTAAAGGCTAAGTATAAAGTTGGTTTTGGCCTTGAGGTCCAGGGTTTGATTCGTTCCACCAGCATTATTTTGTTTTCCTATTTCTTTTTTATTTTTCTTTTCATTATTTGGTTTAAGTATTTAGATATAAATACTTTAATATTTATAACTATTTTTCAATGTAATTAAAATAATTTAATATTTGTTATAAAATTATGATTTTTGAATTCATTTAAAGTAAAAAAAAGAGAAGCCTTTTATTATTTCGTTAAAAAATCTACCGACATTTTTAATTGTTGTTATTTTATTATACGTAATTATTTTTTATTTTTTTCTCCTTTTATTTTCAAATTAGATTATGAGTTTTATTTTATAGTTAAAATTTTCATAAGAGAATAATATATATAGTTTAATCTATTGCTTGAATATTTTTATTTTTTGATATCTTTCTTTTTAAATTTAGTTATTAAAGGTTTAGTTATATTTACACTATATGAATTTTATTAATCGAAATTCTAATTATAAATCTTATAATTTTTTTATTATTAAATATAAATTATTATAACTATTTATTCTTTAAAATTATAATCGAAGAATTATTAATATCTAAGTAATGGATTATGATTTTCATATTCTTATAAGGACAATTATTTAAATGATTGTTCATAAACTAAATGGTTATAATACAGTTTAGTTTATGAAAATTTAGTATAGAAAAATTAATTAAATAGTTTTTCATAAGTTAAATGGTTATATTTAGTTTAGTTTAGGATAATTCTTATTAGAAAAAAATTTAGTCTATGAGCAACCAGCTAATAATAATCCTAATGGATTATAATTTTAAAAATTAAATGGTTATAATCATTTTATGTTTAATAATAAGAACAACCATATTCTTATTTACAAATTTTAAATGGATAATACAATTACAATAGCCAAGGAATAAAAGGAGAAATAAAAAATACATTTCAGGAAAAATATAAAAAATATAATTAGAATTTTGATTAATAAAATTCATATAGTGTAAATATATTTGAATTTTTATTACCTTATACTATTTAAATTTTTATCACCTTATACTATGTAAATATTTTTAGAAATTTAATATATATATTTTTAGCTTTGTTAGATTTTTTTTATATAGGGTAAGAATTATAAATAATTTAAAAGGTCAAATTATTACTATTAGTATTATTTTTATTTTTTATATTTATTTTTAAATAAAATAAATTTAAAAGAAACGAAAAAAATAATAATTTTCGTAAAATAATAGAAAAATTAAAAGTATGGAATCAAAAAGTAGGTGAAAATTGTTTTTTTTTAAAAAGTAAAAAAAGTGGAAAATTAAAAAAATAAAAGTAAAATAATGGAAATTTAAAAAATGAAAAGTAAAAGAAATTCGGAATTAAAAAATAAAAGTAAAGGTAGCTGAATTTTGTTTAAAAAAAAGTAAAAGAAAGTAGAAATTTAAAAAAAGAAAAGTAAAATAAGTAAAAAATAAAAAAAGAAAAGTAAAAAAAAGTAGGAAATTAAAAAATAAAAGTAAATGAAAGTGGGGAATTTGTTTTTTAAAAGAAGAAAAATGGAAAGTGAGAATTCTTTTTAATTAAAAAAATAATAAAATAATAAAATAAAAAATAATAAATAAAGAAATCTGAAAAAAATTCTGAATTTTTTCCTATAAATAGAAGAGAAATGTGAGGAGAAAGAGAGAGAGAAAAAAATAAGGAAGGAGGGAATTGAGAGAAATTATTTTTCTTCTTCTATGCTAAGAGAATTTCTACTCTTGTCATTCTTTCTTCTTCTTCCTTTCGAAACAATCCAGCAAGTCATCACCCAAAACCCAACAAAAATACTTCATAACATCCCGTTTTACACGCCAAAAAGTGGAGTCAATAGTCGAGGTCAAGGATTCCGTTAGAGCTCCGTTCACTAGGTTTGATGTTATTCGTCGCTTATACTTATTTGACGTTCGTCTGAGTTATTATACTTGTTCTTGGAGACTCATTTAATTGGAAATTTTGCATTAAAGGTTTATTCTTCCCTCTGTTCTTTTTATCTTATTTCATGTGATTTTATTTATTTGCCTTTAAAGTTTATAAATAATAATGTAAGTTAGTCCTTAAATGCTATATGCTTAATCATGTTTTTGAAAATATGGTATTCAAACTTGCTTTAAAGTTGGGAAGATTTGGACCCTAATGAGTTTGGGGTTCAATTGTTGGGTTGTAGGTTATTGGTATATGATGGTTTATTTATTCAAATATCTAAAATCATACACTTCTTTCACAAGTAATTCCATAATTCATAACCTTCACAATAATCTCAAACTTAGGAAAAAAACAAATCATGAATGCGCTAGAATGCTTTAGGCGTACTCTTAATTAATTGAATCATTGTGATTATGTATACGTTCGTGTGGCATAATTACAATTCCCAAAACTAAAATCAAGGTATGCGTTCGCGCAACTTTGGGCGAAACAACCTTAAATATAATAAAAATACTATTAATTGCGTGCATGTACACGTGACATGATTTTGGAACAATAAACAAAATAGATTCACATACGAGATTCATTTCAAAGATAATTTCATATTTTAATATAAAAACGGAAATATAAAACATGGAAACCAAGAAATCACAGTTTATCTAAAATTAATTCAAACCAAGTTGTAGTCAATAAAGCGACCGTGCTAGAACCACGGGACTCGGGGAATGCCTTACACCTTCTCCCCGGTCAATAAAATTCCTTACCCGAACTTTATTTTTGTAGACCAATAATAATAGAGTCAAACCTTCCTTTGACTAGGGATTCAAATAAAAGGTGACTTGGAACACCCAAAATATCAATTCCAAGTGGCGACTCTGTAAATAAAAATAATCCCTATTCAAATTTGTCACTTTAATTGAAAAAACTCTTTAACCCACAATAATCCATAACACATATATCTTTTGGGGCAAAAAGAGGTGTGACACCTATGGCGACTCTGCTAGGAAAAAGAACCCAGAACCTCTGGTTCAGGGTTCAGAATTCGAGTTTATAATATGATCTATACTTGGCTTTCTTGATTGTTGATATTACTGTATTTGTGGGCCTAATGTGCTAATTGACGCTCATTTACCGCTTTGATATTATTTGAACTGTATAAACTACCTTCTTACGCCTCCCTTCCGAGTCTTCTGAATTTATGGTGCACACGTGCGCATGGCCCACTTTCTGTTAGAGGTCATACCAAATAGAACGAGGTTGGATCAACAACTAGACCGGGTAGACTTTCGTGCTCCCGGTACGTTGCCCCCACTTCGGCTCGAGCTGTCAGCTTGGGTAAGCCAGGTCTAAAACACTCCCCCAGGATTTTAAACATACAATAACATAGCCTCATGTCGGATTCCTAGTAGGAACGTTTGTTTGCATCATGTGCATTTGACTTTGGGGACTCAACACAGGGGTTGGGTCCGTCTAGGACAGGTGTACCCAAAAAATAAAAGACTATCCTGATACATCCTGCGTGCTATTTGTGCATTTATTTGTTTCGGCTTGCATGTTGATCGGCTTCTAGAATAGGGGAGAAAAATCAAGAAAAACCAAGAGCGGGGTAGGAAAAGAAAAATTCACCCGGTTCTGAAAAAACCGAGTTATTTGGAAAATTCTTAAACTCTGTCGAAATTTTGAAAAAAAGAAAGAAAAAAAGAAAAGTCATTTCTAAATGAGTCAAAAAAATCATGTTTTCCCTGTTGTGTCAAAACTGACCGAATTACGCGTGCCTAATTCTCACCGGATGTGAGATACGTAGGCAAACCTCATCGGTTCCGGCAACAATTTATTTTTTTTTAAAAAAAATTCAAAAATATTTTTCTCTTTCCTTAATTCCATCTTTAGAATTCTTTCCTTAGAAAATCCAAAAAAAAAAAAAACTAAATCCAAAATTATTTTCTTTCTTTTCCGAAGTCTTTCATTCGATAAAAAAAAGAAAAAAATATTTTCAAATCAAAATCCAAAATATTTTCTTCCTAATTTAGAATTCCTTATTTTGAAAAAAATTTCAAAATTTCATAAAAGGAATAAACTCAAAAAACAATATTATTTAAAAGTCTTTATTAAAAAAAGAATGGGTCAATCTATTCCCGATCTTCTCGAACTACGTAAGATCTGATTCATGTGGCGTCATGATACATAAGCAATCCCCATCGGATTCGATCATAGCCATTAAATAAATCGAGTGAGAAAAAAGAAAAGAAAAGAAAAGAGTGACAAAAAAATAATAAAGAAAAAAAAAGAAAAAAAGAAAGAAAGCTAGAGTAAAAAATCCAAAAAGAGAACTCTGTGTCCAGAAAATCGCGTAATGTTTTTGTGAATATGCTATCAAATGGCATGGGCAAGTCACCAGGGTAAAGCCTAAAATGGACGAAGCATAAATGGCTACTGTTTTCCAACAGGCCCGAGATGCAGATTACTTCCAGAACATAATGTCCGCTATGGGTAATCCGTTCGCCGAGGCTATCAAAATTGGGGAGATGATAGAAAATGGTTTAAACACGGGCCGAATCTTGAGTCATGCTGCCTTTAAGGCCACATCATAGGCCGTTCAGAGTGGTTTAGAGGGTTTGATGAACATAAATTGGAGAGATGAGGAATTTGATCCGGCACTGAAGGTCATTGCAGCCATTGCCGAGACAGAAGAAAAGCCGAAAAATGGTCGCCACGCTTGAAAGTTTGCCCATTAGACGGGAGTTTCGGTAGCCAGTCTTGCTATCCTTTTTGCGTCCGGATTATCTCAGGGTGTGATCCGGATATTTTACTTTATTGTCTTACTTTCCGATGTAAACCCTTCTATCTTTAAAGTTAAAAAAAAAACAAATGAAATTAATATTTCATTGTCCAAGAATGTCTCTTTTCTTAATTTTGTCACTTTTTCTTATTCTCTTTCCAGTTCTGTTAATGCAGATTTTAATAACATGACATACTTGCGGACTTCATGCCTAGATCCTAAAACACTGTCAGACCTCAAAATAATGAATCAAGAAGCAGAATGTTTTGAAGACAAGGCTTATAAGAAAATAAATAGAAAATTGGAACGAAGTTGAGATTCCCTCTCTTCGGATCATTGTTGAAGCCGAGATTAAGGATAAAGATTGGGTCAAGAATCGATTTGAACAATTGACACTCATTGATAAAAAATGATTGGTCGCAGTTTGCCATGGGTAGTTGTACTAACAAAGAATGGCTCGTGTCTACAACAAGAAAGTGCGGCCCAAGAAATTTGAAAAAGGACAACTCATTCTAAGATGTATCCTCCCACCTCATGAAGAAGCTAAAGGAAAATTGATTCCAAATTGGAAAGGTCCATACATTGTAACGAGAGTACTGCAAAATGGAGCATTGTACCTGGGAAGAATTGAAGGAAATGACCTCAAGACAACTGTCAATGCAGACACGGTCAAAAGGTATTATGTTTGACCCTTTTACGCAACTTTAATGCTCTTTGATTGGGATGACGAAGGCTTTCATTCTTGATACCCAAACACTATAAATCCTTTGAGCCGGTTACCTTTTCTTCGATTACCCTCTTTGGAACCTGAAAGCGTTATTGCAAAAATAAATAAATAATAATAAAAAAAGAGACAAAAAAAAGAGAAAAAGAAAAAGAAATGAAAAGTGAAAAATGAGGAAAAAGGAAAGGAAAAAGAAAGAGAAGAAACCAAAACAGAAAAGAAAACCAAAACAAAAGAGAATAAAAAACAAAGTTCTCGTACTTGAACTACGTTCGACTTGATTACGAAAGGATACGTAGGCAGCCTCTCTCTGGGGTTCAGTCACACCAAAATAAAAATCTACATTTCCCCCAAAAATGAAACTGAGGCAGATGTTACAATGGTTCGGCGATGGTTTCGCTTTAAAGGTTCCAAAGTTGTAATTCAATCCAAATCCTTTTTACCCAAATCCTTTTCAAGTCCTTCCGATCAATCAACGAGAATGTTCAAGAATTGGAGGATACAGTTACTTGGATCTGATACAACAAAATGAGAGAAGTAAAATTAGAGAGTCTTATTGGTGAAAACCCTCACGGGCACTGCAAGACGATGGTGAGTAAAGAAATCAAAATGAGAGTCTTGTTAGTGAAAACTCGTAAAGAGCACTATAAGGCGATGGCGAGAAGAGAAATGAGAGAGGTCAGTTTGTGAAAACTCGCAAAGGGCCCCATTGATCGAAAAGAGGATCCTCACACCCATTGGCATTGACACAGTCCTAGGCAAGGTTTCTCGGTTTCAAGGCAAAAGTTGTGATGAATTTTGAGAGTCGTACAATGGACACAGATCGAGCATCCAATCCAAAAGGCATGTCATATTCATTGAAGTCCGTATATACTCCAGATAAGTCCTTCTTTCCTTCCACCGAAAGGGATATCTCTTGTCTAAATTCGTTGTCCATTCCATTGTTTGTTGTTCTTTGAATCCCTTTCGGTCTAACTCTGTTCCAAAACTAAGGCAAAGAAGGGATAGCAAGACTGATTTACAGGGTTTTTGTTTGATACAAGCTAATATTCAAGAGGCACCCAGCCTTGGTAGGGGCATCAAGTCAACTCTGATTGTCCATGGTGGCTGATGCTTTGAAATAAAAAACTCTCGGAAGGAGGAAATCAAATTGAAAATGCCTACAAGGCAAAATGAAGTTGAATAGGTTAAGTACCAAGTGGCTAAACTCTCGAAAGGTTAAGTACCAATTGGCTAACCGTTTTGGCAAAGTTTGAAAAGCCAAAGGTTCCCCAATGCTTTGAAATTGAAAGTTTTGGAGGAAAGAAGTCGAAAGTGAAATGCCACAAAGGAAAAATAAAGTTGAAAATGTTAAGTCCCATGCAATCAACCGTCATGTAAAAGTTTGAAAAGTCAAAGGCTCTCCGCGGCCAGAAATGCAAGTGGCATTCATGAAACATCTAGTGGCAAGTTGAAATCATCATAAAAAAAGATGGGCACAAAGCCAAGCTGCCAAAGATATCAAGGCCACAAATCGACCACCACTTTTAAAACTCACAATTTTTCTTTGTTTGGAGCTGGAATAAAGGAGTGCAGAATAGCGATTCCTAAAGGACGAATGTCACCAAAGGTAACTTTCCTCAAAATCTCCACTTTCCTTTATTTTTAGCATGCATCACTACTGCTCATACCTCTCATTTTCGTAGCTTAACTCAGGTAGAACCTTTTCGCCTTGGGGGATCCAACTCATAGTTTTCGGGTAGAAGTACTCTTCGCCCAGGCTAATTTTTTGTAGCTTAACCCAAGTAGAACCTTTTTGCCTCGGGGGATCCAGCTCATAGTTCCGAGTAGAAGTACTCTTCACCCAGGCTATTTTTTGTAGCTTAACCCAGGTAGAACCTTTTCGCCTAGGGAGATCCAGCTCATAGTTCCAGGTAGAAGTACTCTTCGCTCAAGCTGTTTTTCGTAGCTTAACCCAGGTAGAACCTTTTCGTCTAGGGGGATCCAGCTCATAGTTCCGGGTAGAAGTACTCTTCGCCCAGGCTGTTTTTCGTAGCTTAACCCAGGTAGAACCGTTTCGCCTAAGGGGATCCAACTCATAGTTTTCGGGTAGAAGTACTCTTCGCTTAGGATGTTTTACGTAGCTTAACCCAAGTAGAACCTTTTCGCCTAGGGGGATCTAGCTCATAGTTTCCGGGTAGAAGTATTCTTCGCTCAGGATGTTTTACGTAGCTTAACCCAGGTAGAACCTTTTCGCCTAGGGGGATCCAGCTTATAGTTCCGGGTAGAAGTACTCTTCGCCCAAGCTGTTTTTCATAGCTTAACCCAGGTAGAACCTTTTCGCCTAGGGGGATCCAGCTCATAGTTCCGGGTAGAAGTACTCTTCGCCCAAGATGTTTTTCGTAGCTTAACCCAGGTAGAACTTTTTCGCCTAGGGGGATCCAGCTCATAGTTCCGCGTAGAAGTACTATTCGCTCGGGCTGTTTTTCGTAGCTTAACCTAGGTAGAACTTTTTCGCCTAGGGAGATCCAGGTCATAGTTCCGGGTAGAAGTACTCTTCGCCCAGGTTGTTTTACATAGCTTAACCCAGGTAGAACCGTTTTGCCTAGGGAGATCCAGCTCATAGTTCCGGGTAGAACTACTCTTCGCCCAGGTTGTTTTATGTAGCTTAACGAAGGTAGAACCTTTTTGCCTAGGGGGATACAGCTCATAGTTCCGGGTAGAAGTACTCTTCGCTCAGGTTGTTTTACGTAGATTAACCCAGGTAGAACCTTTTCGCCTAGGGGGATCCAACTCATATTTCAGGGTAGAAGTACTCTTCACTCAGGTTGTTTTACGTAGCTTAACCCATGTAGAACCTTTTCTCCTAGGGGGATCCAGCTTATAGTTTCGGGTAGAAGTACTCTTCGCCCAAACTCGCTTTTCGCAGTTTAACCCAGGTAGAACCTTTTCGCCTAGGGGGATCCAGCTCATAGTTCCAAGTAGAAGTACTCTTCGCTCAGGTTATTTTACGTAGCTTAACCCAGGTAGAATCTTTTTGCCAAGGGAGATCCAACTCATATTTTCGGGTAGAAGTACTCTTCCCTCAGGATGTTTTACGTAGCTTAACCCATGTAGAAACTTTTTGCCTAGGGACATCCAGCTCATAGTTCCGGGTAGAAGTACTTTTCACCCAAGCTCGCTTTTCGCAGTTTAACCCAGGTAGAACCTTTTTGCCCAGGGGATTCATTTTTATTTTAGTAATACAGGGCACCAACCCGTAGTTACATTTCTTTTCTATAATACAGGGTGCCATCCCCTGGTTACATTTCCTTACCAGTATCAGGGTACACCAATCCCTAGTCGCTTTTTCCAATATAGCATCTCCACTCCCTAGTTTCTTTCATTTTAGACATAGGGTCTCCATTCCCTAGTCTCTGATTTTTTCGGGGTACACCATTCCCGACCTTTTATTGCTTTCAATAAAGAAGTAGTTTAGAATTTTGTTACAATAACTCACGAAATTTTTCTAGTGCAAACTGGGGCAGAAAAATTTCGTTCGTTTGTTTGTTTTGGTGTCTGAGTAGGTTTTACCTCGAGGCACAGGGTTCGAGATGGCCAAAAGAAGTCTCAATTTAGAATAAAAGAAAATAAAAAATAGGTGAATCCAAAATGCAAAAGCAGTTGAAAAGATGTGGAATGCTCAAGACATGACTAAAGCCACGAGCATTGGAGTCCCGTTTTGATTAGAAGAAGCTATAGAACAATGAACTAGCACCTACAACTAGCGAGCATCAAGGTTTAGATCAGAGTCTACATGAAAAGACAGTCAAGACTCAAGATCAAGTTTCAGAAGACTCATAGATAGGAATCTTGTAAGTCATAGTTGATAGGCTTGTTGAGTTTCTTTTTTATTTTGATATAATAGCAGGACCGCGGACTGGAGCCTCGACGGAACCTTACTCGACTCCTCAACTCATCATTCCACCATTCTCCTTGAACTACACGTGACCTGATTCCCCTATAACCCAGGATATGTAGGCTGTCCAAAATCAGGACTCGGTTGCACCCTTTCTTTTATTTCTTTTCCTTTTGAATAACAGTTTGGTAAAAAATTAGTCACATGGTTCACCTAGTCTTTTCCTGAAAACTCTTCATGTTTCCAAGCAAAGAGGGGCAACTATCAGCACCTAATTTTTAAATATATTTAATTTTTATCACCTTATACTATGTAAATATGTTTAGAAATTTAATATATATATTTTTTTAGCTTTGTTATATTGTTTTTGTATAGGGTAAGAATTATAAATAATTTAAAAGGTCAAATTATTACTATTAGTATTATTTTTATTTTTATTTTTTATCTTTATTTTAAATAAAATAAATTTAAAAAAAAGCAAAAAAACAAATTCAAATGGGAATAAAATAATAGAAAAATTAAAAGTATGGAATCAAAAAGTAGGTGAAAATTGTTTTTTTTTAAAAGTAAAAGAAAGTGGAAAATTTAAAAAATAAAAGTAAAAGAATGTGGAAATTAAAAAAATGAAAAATAAAAGAAAGTTGGAATTAAAAAATAAAAGTAAAGGTAGCTGAATTTTGTTTTAGAAAAAGTAAAAGAAAGTAGAAATTTAAAAAAAGAAAAATAAAATAAGTGAAAAATAAAAAAAAGTGGGAAATTAAAAAATAAAAGTAAAGGAAAGTGGGAAATTATTTTTTTTAAAAAAGAAGAAAAATGGAAAGTGGGAATTTGTTTTAATTAAAAAATAATAAAATAAAAAATAATAAATATAAAAATCTGAAAAAAATTCCGATTTTTTTTAGATAAATAGAAGAGAAATGTGAGGAGAAAGAGAGAGAGAGAAAAAAAGAAGGGAGGAGGGAATTGAGAGAAATTATTTTTCTTCTTCTACGCTAAGAAAATTTCTACTCGTGTCATTCTTTCTTCGTCTTCCTTTTGAAAAAATCCAGCAAGTCATCACCCAAAACCCAACAAAAATACTTCATAACATTCCTTTTTACACGCCAAAAAGTGGAGTCAATAGTCGAGGTCGAGGATTCCGTTGGAGCTCCATTCACTAGGTTTGATGTTATTCGTCGCTTATGCTTTTTCGACGTTCGTCTGAGTTATTGTACCTATTCTTGGAGACTCATTTAATTGGAAATTTTGCATTAAATATTTATTCTTCCCTATGTTCTTTTTATCTTATTTCATGTGATTTTATTTATTTGCCTTTAAACTTTATTATTAATTATTTGCCTTTAAACTTTATAAATAATAATGTAAGTTAGTCCTTAAATATTATATGCTTAATCATGTTTTTGGAAATATAGTATTCAAACTTGCTTTAAAATTGGAAAGATTTGGACCCTAACAAGTTTGGGCTTCTATTGTTGGGTTGTAGGTTATTGGTATATGATGGTTTATTTATTCAAATATCTAAAATCATACACTTCTTTCACAAGTAATTTCATAATTTATGACCTTCACAATAATCTCAAACTTAGAAAAAAAATAAATCATGAATGTGCTAGAATGCTTTAGGCGTACTATTAATTAATTGAATCATCGTGATTATGTATACGTTCGCGTGACATAATTACGATTCCCAAAACTAAAATCAAGGTATGCGTTCGCGCAACTTTGGGCGAAACAACCTTAAATATAATAAAAATACTATTAATTGCGTGCACGTACACATGACATGATTTTGGCACAATAAACAAAGCAGATTCACACACGAGATTCATTTAAAAGATAATTCCATATTTTAATATAAAAGCGGACATATAAAACATGGAAATTAATAAATCACAGTTTATCTAAAATTAATTCAAGCCAAGTTGTAGTCAATAAAGCGACCGTGCTAGAACCACGTGACTCGGGGAATACCTTACACCTTTTCACCGGTCAACAAAATTTCTTATACAGACTTTATTTTCGCAGACCAATAATAATAGAGTCAAACCTTCCTTTGACTAGGGATTCAAATAAAAGGTGACTTGGAACACCCAAAAAATCAATTCCAAGTGGCGACTCTGTAAATAAAATAATCCCTATTCAAATTTGTCACTTTAATTAGAAAAACTCTTTAACCCACAACAATCCATAACACATATATGTTTTGGGGCAAAAAGAGGTGTGACAACTAAATTTAAAAAGAAAAATCTTAAAAAAATAAAAGAATTCCAAACAATAGATTAAACTATATATGTTATTCTCTTATGAAAATTTTAACTATAAAATTAAACTCATAATCTAATTTGAAAATAAAAGGAGAAAAAAATAATTTTGTTGTACGTATAATACAAAATAACAACTATTAAAAATGTCAGTAGATTTTTTAACGAAATAATAAAAGGCTTCTCTTTTTTTTTAATTTTAAATGAATTCAAAATTCATAATTTTCTAATAAATATTAAATTATTTTAATTACATTGAAAAGTAATTATAAATAATTAAAGTATTTATATTTAAATTCTTAAACCAAATAATGAAAAGAAAAGAAAAATAAAAAAAAATAGAAAAACAAAATAATGCTAGTGGAAGGAATCAAACCCCGGACCTCAAGCACCCAACACTCTACTCCTCTATTGGTACATTAAATTCTATTTATCTGCTTTTCTTGCGCCATGTGGATTCAAATATAGCACCCTTTTAAAGGGCGCTATACCTTAACGGGCAAACGACCGTTAAGGTATAACGCCCTTTAAAAGGGAGTTATATATAAAAGATCACTATGTTTTTTTCCACACATTTTGATTCTTCGAATCCAAAAGAATCACATTTTGATTGTGGACTCCCTACTTTCTCCTAATAGATCACTATTGTCAATTGACAGCACATTCCAAGTTTTGGTGGGCCATATATGGCATATTTCAGATGTTACGTCTAATGTGAGCGTCTGTTTGGCTGTTGAAAAGTGAAAATACAGATCAAAAGGTGTACCGAGAATGGCAACCCTAGTTATTTCAAGTCTTTTAACTAATTTATTTTTATATTCTATTCAATTAACGTTATTAAGAGAAATCAATCTAGTCTTACAAGTTGTGTCTTGTCCCGATACACTAGTTTGAGGCTTTCTAAGAATATTCCAAAATAACCCTCTTGCTTGAATTGACCTCCGGACAGTTCAAATCTATCCAAATTAATTTTACAACTTTATTAAAATTCATTGGAAATAATTTCGGACAATAATACGTCGACTTAAAATTTTATTCCCAAAAAAGTCAACGCGGGGCCCGCCCCTCGGAACCCGACAAAATTTTCATGAAATCCGAACACTCATTCCGATACGAGTTCAACCATACCAATTTTATCGAATTCCAATAACAACTCGACCTCCAAATCTTAATTTTTCGTTTTCAAATCCCTAAGTTCAAACCCCCAATTTACACCTCAAAAACATGTAATCTAATCGGATTATTCGATGATAATGCAATATTATGGAGTAGAAATGATCACAAGGGACTTACCTCAAGTTTTCCCGTGAAAACCTTGCTCAACAATCGCCCAACCCGAGCTTGAAATGCCCAAAAATGGCAAAAGCTCGGAACCCCTCTGTTTTTGTATTGCCCAGGGGTTTTCGCATCCGCGGTGATTTCTTCGCACCTGCGGTAAATTTTTCGCACCCGCGGCAAATTTTTCGCACCCATGGCCTTCGCATCCGCGGCCAATTTCTCGCGCAGGTGTGATCACACCAGCAGCCCAGCTGCTTCAGCTCCTCCTCCAAATCCAAATTCGATCCGTTAAGCATCCGAAACTCACCCGAGGTCCTCGGGACCCCGTCCGAACATACCAACAAGTTCCATAACATAGCACGGACCTACTTGAGGCCTCAAATCATATCAAACAATATCAAAATGACGAATCGCACCTCAAATCAAAATCTATGAACTTTGAACTTTCAAATTCTATATCTTGTGCCGAAACATAACAAATCAATCCGGAATGACTTCAAATTTTACACACAAATCATAAATGACATAGCGGACCTATTCAAATTTTCAGAATCGGATTCCGACCTCGATATCAAAAAGTCAACCCCCCAGTCAAACTTTTCAAAAATTTAACTTTCGGCATTTCAAACTTAATTCTACTACAGACCTCCAAATAATTTTTCCGACACGTTGCTAAGTCCAAAATTACCACACGGATCTATTGCCATCATCAAAATTCCATTCTGGGATCGTTTTCTCCAAAGTCAACTCTCCGGTCAACTCTTTCCATTTAAGTTTCAAATTAAGGATTGTTCGTTTAATTTAATTCCGAATCTTTAGTAAATCAAACTCGACCACACCCGCAGGTCATAATACATATTGCGAAGCTGCTCGAGACCTTAAGTCATTGAACAGGGCATAAATTTTTAAAATGACAATTCGGGTCGTTACAATGCTGTTCGTCTTTTTTACCCTTTAAAAATAGAGTTCGTACTAGATAAAGTAGTCATTTAATTATTTTTCTAATATTTATTATGAATAGTCATATATATATATTTTCCAAATATTCAGTATTTCAAAATCAATTATATAAATTCTTTCCTTATTTGGATTGTGTAAAATAGTTATAACTCTTTCCTACGATAACTACAAGAAACCTAAGCACAATTAAAACTAAACATCATTATTAAAAAGCTTTCTATGTTACTACATTTGGGACATGAATAGGAGCCCTAAGACAACTTATCAAGACTATTGATGTGTAGATCGTGGGTGGTTAACGTGAGTTTGTATATTTTTCATGCCTTTGTTTTTTAGAATTTTTGGTGTTCCTTTTGCTTTTTTAACCTTTGAAATAAAGAGGGAGTTTTTGAATTTTATGAGCTCCATTACTTCTCTCTCTCTCTCTCTCTCTCTCTCTCTCTCTCTCTCTCTCTCTCTCTCTCTCTCTCTCTCTCTCTCTATATATATATATATATATATATATATATATATATATATATATATATATATATATATATATATATATATATATATATATATATATATACACCTTACAACTGGATCCATGCATCCAAGAATTGATTTTGAACTTGATTATGATAATTAGAAGCAAAAATTTAATAAAGATGAAGATCCATCTCCACTTCCACTTAGAAGAAGAAAGAAGAATAAAGCTTAAAGGACTCCACTGAAGAAGAAAGAACGAAAATCTTTTTACCCTTTTATAAATAGAGTTCACACTAGACAAATAGTCATTTAATTATTTTAAAATAATTATTTAATTATTTTTGTAATATCTAAAATTTTGAAATCAACTAAATTTGTGTATTAAATACTTGTTTATTTAAAAGAAAATAATATAACCGATTTATAAAAGAAAAATAAATAAATAGGGAATAAGATTGAAATTAATATTTAAGTTGACACGGTAAATTTAATTTGTAAAAGAAAAATAATACTAACAATTTTGAACACTTTTATCTTTGAGATCTTTTACAATCTATTGGTTATAGGAGGTTACTTTCTGAGACTTCCCCTGAATAAGAGCCACCTTTATAGTTAATAAATTAGGGTTATCACCTTGTACACGAAAAATTAATTTTTATGGGGTAGAGTTTCTTCCTTTGTATTGAATTAGTTAAATAGATCAACAATTATCATTCTCAAATTTACAGTTTTCTCCTTAGCTTTTATTTTATAACAGAAATACAAATATTTAATATATTATGTACATAAATTTTTAAAATTTATACTCACGATATACGCGCAACGCGCATACACTAAAACTAGTCCAATTAAAATCTTCAAATCTACTTAAGTGTAGCGCCCTTCGGGCAGGAGATACATGGCAACGATTTTGCAAATACACCGTACTCCGGCATGGGGCCAAGCCCAACCAATAATGAAGGATAAGAAGAGTAAGACATCGTTTTTTCTTTAAAGCAAAAAATCGAAACGAGAAAAACAAAAAAGGCGACGTCATTTCTTATTTATTAATGAAAACGATAAAAGTAACTTGTGTACGGGTAAAATCGGGGACACTGTTGTCCCCGATTCCCTAATAAAGAGATGAGAGGGAAGCACGATCCAACGCAACTTCAAGCGAAGCCAAAGGGTCCCTCATATCAGAGCTCGGGAGGGATGAACGATGTATCTGGGATCGGGCGCGGTTAAACAACGGATCAGGGCCAAGTACCATTTCGAGACCGCGGGAAAAAGTTAACGGTTGAGCATGACAAGTAAGTAGCCGTGATATTCACCCTCAACTGGATATTAGAGCGCAAATTCCATCTGATATCAACTGCGGATCGACATTTATGGAAAAGAAAGATTTTTATCTTATTTAGACTTGTACTAGGATTGAAATTCTCCTACTATACAAAGGGAGGAAGAAAATTTTCATTTGGACACACTGTTAACACGCATATCAAAGCAATAAAAGTTTATTTTTGTCTTCTAGCTATTATCCAAAGTGTTCTTCAGTTACTCTCTTATTTAATTACAATCGAGCCCATATCGAGGGTTCGATCGAGGCCGAATTTCAGTGTTCAACTTAAGACTAGACTTGATTGTTTATTCTTTCTCTAATCTTATTATTTGCTGTTATTAGGTCATTTGTATTGAATTAAATCACGTATCCCTTAAACATCATAAAAATTTAATTGTCACTCATTTTAAAGGGTAAACAGTTTGGCGCCCACCGTGGGACAAAAGATAATAGTGATGATTTGGTAAGAATCTCCATAACACACCCTATTTTATACTTGTTTGTTGAAGTTTTGATTTCAGGTTAACCTAAGGATGTCAAATTCCCAGTCTGCTCACTTGAACGTTGATGCCGAGTCAGGCTACTACGACGAAAATAATAACATGGTACTTAGCAATGAAGTGCCCCATGTTGATCCTAATGGTGTCCTAGTCTCTGACCCGGTCGACGCTAACTCATAAGTTGCCATCAATATCAATCTACCAATCGACCCCGAAAACAGCATTCGCGGGGCACCCCGGTCACCGGCTCGAGAGGCACCCGAAGGGGAAGGTGATGGGGTTAGCTTGCGATGCACAGTTGCAGATGTAGAGTCACGTCCCTAACAGGAACGAGCCCGAGAAGATCAGGGAAAAAACTCAAAGGGATGATCAAGATGCCGTGAAACCGTATGAAATCGGGCCCGGGGAAACTTTTGAGGTGATGAAGATGCTCGAGGCATTGACAAAGTGGGTGGAGTCTGGCGAGAAAAAGATAGATGCCAATGACAAGAAGGTGGAAATTTATAACTCCAGGGTCGATCAAATCCCGGAGCACCCCAAATATTGAAGGGGCTAAATTCCAAAAAATTCATTCAGAAGCCTTTTCCCCTGAGCACGGCACCGAAGCCGATCCTGAAGAGATTTCAAATGATCAAGTGACCTCCTATACGTGCGCGATCAAGGGGAATGACCTGGAAGATGACGAGATCGAGTTGGTTTTATTGAAAAGATTTGGGAAAAGCTTGTCCAATGGAGCAATGATATGGTATCATAACCTGCCTCTGAATTCTATTGATTCATTTTCTATGCTTGCAGATGCTTTCATAAAGGCCCATGCGGGCGCCATCGAGGTCGAGACGAAGAAGTCAGGCCTTTTCAAAGTCAAGCAAATGGATAGTGAGATTCTTAGGGAGTTCATATCGAGGTTCCAAATGGAACGAATAGACTTGCCCCCGGTCACGGATGATTTGTCCGTTCAGGCATTTACTCAAGGGTTCAACCCCCGAAGTTCTGTGGTTTCTCAATGATCGAAGCAAAACTTGGTGGAGTACCTGGTGTCTCCTGGGCCGACGTCCATAACAGGTATCAATCGAAGATCAGAGTTGAGGACGACCAATTGGGGGCTCCGGGGTCTGTTTACCCCAACAGAGAAAATGACAGGTCAAACAGAATCATCAACCAAGAGACAAGGCAGATCCGAGATCGATACTAGAAGTACAGTGCGGATCGGAGGGTAAACGAATCCGGTCACTACCTGACAATAAACGATAGGAGAAGTGATCAAGGACCGAGCAGCCGAGGAGTGATGAGCAAAAGCGGTTTTGATAGGTCACTCGGAGGTAGGGAAGCGCCGAGATTATCGGAATACAATTTCAACGTAGATCCTGCAAGTATAATGTCGGCTATAGGACGCATCAAAGAAACCAAGTGGTCTAGACTACTGCAATCCGATCCTGTCCAGAGGGATCACAACTTGGTGTGTAAGCACCACGGTACTCACAGTCATAGGACAGAAAATTATCGACAACTGAGGGAAGAAGTGGCTCGATTATTCAACAATGGGAACATTCGTGAATTCTTAAGTGAACAGGCTAAAAATCATTTCCTAAATAGGGATGTCAACAAACAAGTTGAACAGGAGGAGCCCCAGCATGTGATCAACATGATCATTGTGGGTGGATATCCCAGGCCAATGATAATATGTACCAAAGTTTCTATCACAAGGGAGAAACACACCTGGGATTATTGATCGAGTCCAAGCCTGCACTACTATTGAGTAGCGAGGATGGTCGATGTAGTTTTACCCAACAAGGTCATCGAATCTACATGGAGTAAATTGATTTGGAATTAGGTTTATATCTAAGTCTAGATGCGTGTTTTATTCCTAATTACGCTTCCACACATTTTGGTTTTGATTCTGCTTCTAATTATATTCTATTGTATGCAATGATTAAAGCTAAGTACAATATTTTTGATGTTGGTTTTCAAGTGTTTAAAAGGACTAGGGTAGTGACTTCCGCCTGGGTTGACATCTAACGGGTAGTAAGAATCTAGGGCAAGCTTGATTAATTTGAGGTCGTGATATAGCTATCTCATCTAAGTACTCACTCTATACCTCTCGATAGTTTAAGTGATTTTGCCCAATTTGGCTTTCTCAAGTCCAAATGGGTATTCATGCAAGTCACGTGACATTAGCTCAAGTCGGGTATTACTATCTCTTTTTACCCTTTAATTGGGGCTATCAATTTCTTGAGTTTACCCCAATTCCTTGTTATCCTAGTTTTCCTAGACTTAGTCCCTCTTTCTCAAGAAGAGACTAAGTCATAAAGGCATGAATCAGTATTTGCAACCACTAATTCTACAATTTTAGCAAAAACTAGGCTAAATATCACTAACCCATAAACAGTCAAGCCCAAAATTCAGTACCCATTAAATACCCACCCTAGGGTTGGGTCACAACCCTAGCTATGGGTCTAGCTACTCATAGAAATAGCAGAAATCAAAGATAAAAAGAAGATAAAATTCATAATACTAGATTAAAAGATAAAAATCTAATGTTAAAAGGTGAATCTAATACAAAATTGCCCAAAAGGGAAGTTTTAGTCATCTCACATCCTCTGGAAACACACTACTTAACCTAAAAATGACAAAAAGTTCTATTTATACTAAGCTAAAATTTCCGAACAAAAATACCCCTGCGGAGGTTACGCGACCGCGTAATTCTGACCGCAGTCGCACTCCTGCTTTAGCGACCACATAATTCTGATCGCGGTCCGCGTTCTTCACTTCTGGATCTGGGTTTTGCGGACCGCGTAATTTCCATCGCGGTCACGTAGGAGACTTCCGCAGCCGCATAATCTTGACGCGGACCGCACTTCTTGTTTTTGCTTAAAATGTAAGCTCTTTGAACTTTAGCGACTGTGGTCCGCGAAATTCCAATCACGGCCGCGCAGGGACTTCCGCGGCCGCACTTTTTTGATGCGGAGCGCGTTCATGTTTTAGCCCAAAAATCTATCTCTCTGAATCTTCCTTTTGCGGACCTCGAAATAGTGATCGCGACCGCGTTGTAGCTTTCGTGGCCGCACAATATTTGTACGGTCCGCGTTTCACATCTTTTGGCCCAGTCTTGGTTTTTGTTCAAGTTTTGACTCCTTTATGAGTTGATTATGACTCATTTGCCTCATTTTGAACAATCCCTGCAAGAAAGCATATTACATTAGTTTTTGGGAATACCTTCACGCATTTTTAGCCTTAAACATAAGTAAAAGAGAGCAAATAACAGATTAAAATCCCTACTTATCAATTATGTCCAAGAAGGGGTCATCTCGTTTAGTGACGAAGACACTGAGGGCATCATCCAGCCTCATAACAATGCACTGGTAATATCCGTACTTATCAATAAATCTTGAGTTAAATGTGTGTTGATTGATACATGTAGCTCGGCCAACATCATCCGATGGAGGGTCGTAGAGAAACTGGGATTGTTGGACCAAATCATACCGGCGGTCTGGGTGTTGAACGGGTTCAACATAGAGTGCGAGACAATCAAGGGTGAGATAACTTTACCAGTAAACACTATCGGGACCATCCAGGAAACAAAGTTCTATGTGATCGAGGGGCATATGAGGTAAAACTCCATGTTCGAAAGGCCATGGGTTCACAGCATGAGAGCGGTGCCTTCAACCTTACATCACACCCTGAAATTTCCCACTCGGGGAGGAATCAAAACAGTCTGTGAGGAATAGTCGGTGCCTGCTGTTACGACATAAAAAATCAGGGAACTGGCCGAAGAAAGGGAAACCAAATAGCAATCAATGTTCCCAACCTCAACCGGGTCGGGAAAACAAAAGGAGCATGTGGCCGACTAAGAGGATGTTTACGGCGTCCTGAGATCTTTCATAGCGCCCGATGACACCGATGCCACTAAGTCAACAATTAAGGAATTGGAGCAGGTTATACTGATCGAGCATCTACCAGATCGAAAGGTATACCTGGGCATGAGACTAACTCCCGAGTACAAGAAAATAACTTATTGATTTTTGTTAAAGCTAATGCCGATTGTTTCGCCTGGTCCCATCTAGACATGACATGGATTTCACTGGATGTAGCAACTCACAGGTTGAGCCTGGATCCAAAGTTCCATCCGGTCAAGAAAAAGAGAAGGTTGCAGTCTGAGATCAAATACGCGTTCATCAAAGACGAGGTATCTAAACTTTTGAAAATAGTTTCCATCTAGGAAGTTAAGTACCAGAATTCATTAGCTAACGTAGTAGTTATACATAAAAAAAGAAACAAACTTAGAATGTGTGTAGATTATAAGGATCTAAATAAAGCATGTCCGAAGGATTCGTTTCCTTTGCGAAATACCGATCGAATGATCGACGCAACGGCCATGCATGAGATACTAAGTTTTATCGACTCTTATTCCGGGTACAACCAAATTCGGATGAACCCGGGCAATCAAGAAAAGACTTCTTTCATAACCAAATTCGGTACTTACTGTTATAACGTGATGCTGTTTGGGCTAAAAAATGTCGATGCCACGTACCAATACCTAGTTAACCGGATGTTCGAAGAACAAATAAAGCTATAAAAAATATAAAGGTGGTTGATAATATTAAGGCAGTACAACGACTGACCGGGCAGATAGCTGCATTGGGCCAGTTTATTTCGAGATCGTCGGATAAGAACCACTGGTTTTTCTCATTGTTGAAAAAGAAGAACGACTTCTCTTGGACCCCAGAATGCCAACGAGCTTTAGAAGAACTCAAGAGATACCTCTCGAGCCCTCCTTTGCTGCACACTTCGAAGGAGGACGAACAACTATACCTCTACTTAGCGGTTTTTGAGGTAGAGGTAAGTGGTGTCCTGGTTCGAGAAGAATAAGGTATGTAATTTCCTATTTATTATGATAGTAGATTCCTAGGCGATGGTGAAACAAGGTATCTGCACTTAAAAAAAATAGCGCTCGGCTTGTTAAGCGCTTCTAGGAAATTAAAACCATACTTTCAATGTCACCATCGCTGAGGAATGTTATTCACAAAATCAGAGCTCTCGGGCCGGTTGGCCAAATGGGCCATAAAATTTAGTGGGTACAATATCGAGTACAAACCCCGTACCTCCATAAAATCTCAGATTTTGGCGGACTTCGTGGACGATTTTACGCCGGCCTTAATCCCCGAGGTTGAGAAGGAATTACTACTCACTTCGGGGACTAGCACAGCGATCTAGACCTTATTCACGGACAGTGCATCCAACGCGAAGGGGTCCGGAATGGGCACCGTATTGAAACTACCTACGTGTATCGTAATTAGACAGTCTATTAGAACTGTGAAATTGACTAACAATGAAGTCGATTGTGAAGCTATGATTGCAGGTCTAGAACTGTCTAAGAGCCTAGGGACAGAAGTGATCGAGGCCAAGTAGGACCCCCTCCTCATCGTAAACCAAGTCAACGGGACATCTGAAGTAAAAACGTAACATATATGGAGGTACTTGGATAATTTGCATGTGACCTTTCACTAATTCAAGGAATGGACTCTACAGCACGTACCTCGGAATCAAAATAATGAGGCCAATGCAATTGCCAATTTGAGGTCGTTGGTCGACTCCGATGAATTCGACTCCGGAGTAGTAGTACAACTGATGAACTCGATGGTAGAAGAAGGTCACGCTGAGGTGAACTCGACAAGCTTAACTTGGGACTGGATAAACAAATACAAAAAAAACCTGGAGAAAGAAAAATTGCCATTGGATCCCAATGAATCAAGAGCCCTACGTGCTAAAGTTGCCAAGTTCAACTTGGTCGGGGAGAAATTATTCAGAAGGTCCTTTTTCGGGCCACTGTCCAGGTGCTTGGGTCCGGGGGAGACCGACTACGCCATGAGAGAAGTACACGAGGGAACTTGCGGAAACCACTCGGGAGCAGAATCCATGGTTTGGAAATTGATCAAAGCCGGTTTCTAGTGGAACGAGATGGAGAAGGATGCGAAAGACTTCGTACGAAAATGTGACGAGTGCCAAAGACACGCCCCAATGATTTATCAACCAGGGGAAATGCTTCACCCAGTCCTATCGCCGTGGCCGTTTATGAAACGGGAGATGGCCATCGTCGGTCCCCTGACATGGGCACGGGCAAAGCCTAATACATACTGATCATGACCAATTATTTCTCCAAGTGGGTCGAATCACAGGCATTCAAGAAGGTTCGAGAGAAAGAGGTCATCGACTTCATCTGGGATCATATTATATGCCGATTCGGAATATCTACCGAGATCGTTTGCGATAACGGGAAGCAGTTCATCGGCAACAAGGTAAGTAAGTTTCTCGAAGATTACAAAATTAAAAAGATATTATCTACACCTTACCACCATAGTGGGTACAGAAAAACGGCGTCAACAAACAAAATTACACTCCAAAACTTGAAAAAGAGATAGATCGATTCGAAGGGAAAGTGGAAAGAAATCTTGCCCGAAATCTTGTGGGCATATCGATTGACTTTGAAGTTAAGCATCGGTGCGAGGCCCGATCGAGGTGGGGGAACCAAGCCTAAGGTTCCAGTATGCTACCGAGACATCAAACAGCAAGGCCATGGCCACGAGTTTGGACTTGTTTGACGAAAGGCGAGAAGCCACCCTGGTCTGGTTAGCTACCCAAAAGCAGTGAATGGAGAGGTGCTACAATCGAAGGGCTAACCTTCAACATTTCCAAGTTGGGGACTTGGTGTTATGGAAAATTACACTGCACACCAAGAACCCAAACGACAAGAAACTAGGCCTGAACTAGGAAGGTTCGTACAAAGTTGCCGGAATAACCGAGAAAGGTTAATATAAGCTGGAGTCAGGAAACAGTGTACAACTACCAAACAACTGCAATGTGGCACACTTAAAACGGTACTACTGCTAAGGTACGAACATAATTTCCTTTGAAATTTGTTATGCTTTAGACTAACTTATGCAAGTACTCGATTGAGGGTAAATTTGACAATTATGTTTGAAAGCACGTGTTGTACTCTTTTTCCCTTGGACCGATTTTTATCGAAGTGGGTTTTACGGCAAGGTTTTTAATAAGGCAACAGTAAAACGCGCTACCTTAATTTCGAAGACCGGCCTGAGGTCGAAATTGCAGACCACCCGTACTGGACCGATAATAATCGAGCCCTTATGAGCTCAGTCTCGAATAGTGGGGGAGCCATTACGCCCTAAGTTAGGGTCCTTATAAGACTTGCTTATTTGATATTAAAAGGCAAGGCTTGAGTATTAGGATTCGTTGTATGGGACAAATAGTCAAACGAACCGTACCCACATAGCCCATTCTTGCCATGACAGAAAGCTACTGTTCCTTTGATCATGTACTCTATATGCATAGTAATGAAAAATATTTGCCCTCTACATTTCATCACTTCGCATCTGCACCATCGATATATTCGTTAAGTTATTTAGAATAAATAACGGGCCCAAAATTCTAGAGAGCACAGGCTTCCCCAAGTCGGGGACTGTTGTCTGACAATAAGATCGGATAACTCGGGCAACCAAGTCTCGAAGACACCAAGCCTATTAGGTAGGGGCAAAATGTGAAATGCTACAACCAACTTAAAACGGCTCGAAGACGTCCGAGTCTGTACTTAGAAGGTAAAGGTCCTTACATATGATTAATACCTATCAAAAGGCCGACCTAGACAAAACATCTTCATGTACGATTGAAACATTCAAGTATCTTAAAGTCTTCATTTTTATTGGGTATTTTGATGCCTAAGAAACTCAGAGTTGTTATAAAAACCGGGCGTCATTCAGGCTTCGGGGGAACGAGCACTCTAGATTACGCCCAATCTTTTGCTAAGGCATTAATGACACTCTTCAAATTAAGAGTTGCAGATATATACTAAAAAGCAAAAGACACAGTATAGCCAAAGGGGAAATTTGCATATATTCAAAAAAACTTTACAAAGGTACGATGAAACGACCTCAAAGTAAACAAAAAGAAATGTACAAAAGAAAATGAAAAATAAGCTAAGGCATCTCCGTCTAGTCTTTACTTGAGTCCGATTCATTATCGGAACCCTCGAGCTCATATATCACTTTAGCCTATGCCTCGAGCCTCTTGGCCTCTTCAATCTCAGCCGATAGATTGAACCCTCAAGCGTGAATGTCCTCGAGGGTTTCCCTCCGGGATAACCACTTTATATACTCGGACTTTGTTATTAAGCGGGCCTCGGCTATCTCCACGTTATTTTTGTATTGGGACAGCATCTCCTCGACCTCGGAGGAATCAACTGAAGGTGCCTCTAACTTGGACTTCAATGCGGTATACTCTCAGTCGAGGTCGTCCCGTTCCAAAACGACCGAACCTAGTTGTGCTCGAATTTCATCATTTAGCCGAGATCACTTGTCGGCCTTTTCCTTCATCACCTGAAGTTGGTCCTTGACCGATGCCAACTCCTTTTTGGTAGCCTCTCTTTTCGAGGCCAGAAGTTCCATCCTGCTCCTCAACGTCTCGGCCAAAGCTTTGAGCTCGTTCATCTCAGTCCGGAGCTGGTCAATCAGGTCTACCTCCTCTTAGACCTGTAGGGTTGCATCGTTAGCTACTATGCTTAGCCTCTCATTTTTAATCTCAAATATCCTTACCTTCTCAACCAGTTCGGCATGCTCCCGTTTCACGGACGAAGCTTCCCTTTGAGATTTTTCCAGCTCATCTTGGAGAATGGGGAGGTCCTTGAGGGCCTCATCTTTTTGCTCGCTGAGTGCCTTGTACATGTCCTTCTACCGAACTTTCTCCTTGAGCTCAAATTCGAGCTGACTGACTTCCATCCAAGACCGATGAAAGCTCTCATGATGGAGCACCGAAGCCTGAGAAACAAATTAATGAGATCATGAAGACACGCTGAGGTTAAATAAACTACACGAAGGACACAAAGAAAGGGAAACGTACCCGGTTCAGTGCCTATTGTTCCTCTTTGAAGAGGCTCACTATGTTTACCTCGTTCATCTTTGCTTGGTCCTCTTCGTTCACCAAGTAGTGAAGATAACTAGCCACACCAACCGGTCAGGACAGCACACGGGTATCCATCAGGATCATAAATACAACAATTGTTTTGCAGTCGGGATCTACGCTTAGGGCGGGGAATTGCCTTACTAGCTTCAGGTTCGAGCTCGGCCCGCCTGAGTCTGACGACACATCTTTTTTTGGGATCTCCAGGTGACCAAACCCGGAGTAGTTCTCCAATGCGTCGATGTACACACCCTTAAAGAACAAGTTGATGGCCTCGTCTGCGGCCCATGATGATTTATTCGGTTTCTCCTTGATGGCTTGAGCCTCGTCAAATAAGGACTCTGTATGGGATGGTGACTCTGTGATGTCAATGACACCAGCGGCTTCTCTCGGGGTGGGAGTAGCCTCTCAGGAGGCTTTAGCCGCTGGCTTTCCTTCGGGCTCCCGATCTAAGGAAGGCTTGACCTCCTGGCCACTCTCCCCCGATGCAGCTCGCTCTCCTTCATCATCGGCCGGCTTATAAGCGACGAACTCTTAGTCTTCATATTTAGGGTAATCCCTGAGCTGGTAAAGGGATCTAGGGCTGGGTACTCTTCTTGTTGCTCTTTCGGACACGAATTACTACCCTCTTCTTCTTGGCCTCAGCGTCCTCTTCCAGAGAACCCAAAGACTTCCTCTTTCTTCTTTTTTCTCCCCCTTTTTCGTAGTGGCCTCGGGCTGTCCCAGAGTGAAAGATTTAGAAGGAGATGACGAAGCTTCGTCCTCATCCAATGGCCGGAGCTCGGTGGTCTTGGGCAAACCTGGGAAAAAAGGGGAGGGACTTAGTGAAAATAACAGTTGAACATGGGAGAAAACTTGATCGAGGGGAGAACACTCATCATGGGAACGAGCCTCCCGCTTGTCCTTCGAGAGTTTGCGCCATTCGCGCTCGGAGTAAGATAGCAATTTGCAGATCCTCTTGATCCACTCTTTACAGTAGGGAACTGTGTTGGGGACTCGAAAAACTGCTGCACGATGGTAGAAGCAGGCAATGAGAAAGGAGGACAAAAATTCAAAGAAAATTCTAAGTACTCAAAAAGGAGAGAAACGTTCGGGCTATGTTTCACTTTTCAGGGAACGACAAGAACTCGGAGGGAATGATTTTCTCGGTTTTTACCTGAACGAATCTTCCCTGCCAGCCTCAATTCCTATCTTCATCAATGCTCGAAAATGGAGCCTTCTCTGCCCGACGAACGAGCTTGATTAATCCCCCTATGAGGACTTGGGGACTGTAGAGACGAAACAGGTGGTCGATGGTAAATCAGGGTGGCTCAGTGTTGTTACCAAAGTGGCGGAGGAAGATCACGATCCTCCAAAAGGACAGGTGAATCTTCCCGAGGAAGACCTCGTACCTTTTGCAAAAGTCGAGAACTATGGGATCCACCAGGGCAAGTGTGAAGGGGTATGTGTAAATACTTAGATACCCTTCCACATGTGTGGTGATTTCCTCATCAGGACCGGTAAAGACCACTTCTTTACCATCCCATTTGCAGTCCTCCCGAACCGCAGGGAGCGTATCTTTAGTAATAGAGCATATGTACATGTTACATCTCGTACTTTAATATTAGGATGAGTCGTAGTAATCCATATGAGCTTGAAGGGATTAAGACCATTCACGAGGTTATAGAGGATTTGTGATTATGTTATTGTAAGACCCCGTAAGTTTAACAACCTTGATACGTTATATACATTTGATATGGTATTTTGAATGGAATATTTTTGTAAAAAAAGGTTTGAAAAATATGATTTTATATAGTTATTAATATTACTACTTTCGAATATGCTTTAAATTATACACATAATATGAGAAAGTTTATGAGATTTTCTTTATTGTAAAGATATGAATTATTTTCTCACAAGAAAAGACGGTTATCTTTTACCATTTTAAGAATTAAGCGTACGAAAATTTATACTCTTTATATGAGATTAGAAAAATTAGAAGTTGAGAAAATATATGTATTTTTACATGGATGTTTTAATGAAATAATAGTGTATGTATTGATTTTATATGGAAACATAATTTATTAATATTTTAATAGTAGTACTTTAGGATGAGAACAAGACTATTTTCGAGATTATAAGTATTACGCTATTTCAAACAAGTGATTAGTAAATTCGTTAAGGTGAGAGGGTAAGCAAATCGAAGAAAATTATTTTCGTCGAAGTTTGACAATTTTGGGATAAAATAAGGTCCAAGCTATAATATCCCGTATTTATGGACTTGTCACGACCCAACTGGAGGGTCATGACTAGCACCCGGGCCATACTTGCCGAGCACCAATGTACATTTTATCTAACCTTCCTTATTATCTTTAAGGGCCGACAAGACCAATATAAATGAAAGACATGGATCATGAACATCCAACAATGAAAGATAATGTCATGAACATACGTAACATGGGACGACAAGACTGTCAAGAAACTATATATAAGGTACGAGCTACCATGGTGCCATGAAAGACTATACAACAAAAATCAGCCGACAAGGCATTCCAAACCATACATGAGTCGACACCTGTCTATGAGCCTCTAAAAGAACATAAGTGCTACAACATTGCCGGAACAGGGCCCCGACATACCCATAATGTCTATAACAAAAATGCATACCAAGACCACGGCAAGTCCGGAGAAAGGATCTTGCCAATAACGCTGAACCGGATAGCCTACTGTGATGGGGGAGCTGCGTCTACCCGTCTATCAGGACCTGCAGCACGACATGCAGCGTCCACAAATAAAAAGGACGTCAGTACGAATAAAGTACTGAGTATGTAAGGCAGAATAGCATAAGTAAGAACAATAATGTAAACAGTGATAGGGAATATACAACCTGTGACATCTGGGTACCTCTGAGGGCTACTGACATGAAATACATGATACATACATATATATATATACATAAACATTTAAAACATATGCCTTTGTGGGCATCATCATCATCATATCGTACCCGGCCATAATAGGCTCGGTAAAACGTACCCGGCCATCATAGGGCTCGGTAGAATCGTACCCGGCCACGTGGAGCTCGGTAAAACCCAACTGATCAGTGGTTGCACAATAGGTGCCATACCCGGCCGACTATAGCGCGGCTCGGTAGAGTAAAATAGATACATATATATGATGCATGCTGGACTCGTTGGAATCATATTTTGAACCTTTCGGAGTGACGTAAGGTCGGTATCCTTCGTACACGTTATTAGGATTAACTCTTCATCAAGAATCTTATAAGAATCAGGAACTACCAACAACATTGATAATATAAGAATAAGAGAAGTAACAACAATATCAATCGTTTCATAAGAAGGGCAGCAATGTAAGTACTGCTAGCTTCTAAGAGTAGAGTATCTTTGGGAGCTCGTTCATTACATTATGTACAATTGGAGTCGTGCAAAAGAATGAAGGGGATAGCCTCACATACCTTGTATATACTGCCCAACCTCAAGCTATGCAAATGTCACGACTCCTTAGTCTACAATAAAAGAAATGACACTATCATTATCGTTTAAGCGTCGTAACTATTATGTATCGACCGCAACCTATTTTACGATGAAACGGACAGCACCTCCCCTATTTATATGACTTCACACAAGTCAATACAATCACCAAACAGCCCAAACAACATCATTAATAATCATATTGAGCCTCCAAAACAGTCCACCAACTAACAATATTACTACCAAGCCTTTCGATATATATTTCACAAGTTCTAGCATCAACGACTTAGCCACAACTTGGATAATCTTAAATATATATAGAGTAAGAGGTTCATTACCTTTAAACAGAAAGAACAACTCCAATTTGACCTTAATTTTCCTCGAAATATCCCTTCAATTCTGCCACAAGAACAAGGAAGCGAAACTAGCAATTAATTTGGGTTTTTCGGCACTAGAATTACTTTAGAAGACTTGAAATCACCTAGGGTTGATATTTAAAAACTTGAAGGTGTATTTACAGAACATAAAGCACTTAAAACAACCTCCCACACGAGCTGGAACAACACAAAAATCAGCAACAACAAGAAAAACAAGAAACTTACTAGCACCACGGGATTCCCGACATTTGATTTGTGTTGTTTGCCCTTTGTTTGGGTCTTGGATCATGAGAGAACCTTGAGAGAATGTTTTTAGGGTTATAAGGTCTGAATATACTGAAAAATAATGACTTAAAACGGGGTTGAGTTATCTTATATATGTCCAAATGTCTTAAACCGCCTTTGTGGGCCCCATAGAGAGCAGCTTGGCGCACTCTCGCGAAAACGCGAATATCTCTCTATTCCGAGATCGTATCGACGAACGGTTTAATGCGTTGGAAACTAGACTCATAGATCTTCAATTTGATAGGTAGATCACCCCATAATTCCAAGCACATTGGGAGTAAAATGCAGTAACATTTGACCTAAAGTTTAAGTAAAATTATAAACCTAAGTTGCGACAACTTTTATCGACTTTTATTTCATAACTCGCTTGACTTCAAGACTTATGATGCGGATATTATATGATTCAAATACATTAAAACAAGACCTCTTGGGACAGTTAATCACCTCTAGTGTTATCCGAAAATACGGGTTACAACATCCTTGATTAGCTTAACTTCAAATACTTGTTAACCACTCTTATACACCCTTGTATCGTTTAAGACCAATAGGATTAACTTATTATCATCTCAAAGATAATCTCTTCTTGTATTTACGTCGACTACCTTACGGCGTGATCTATGATATGCGAATTTGGGTTGTAACAGGACTAGTGCCATACAAGGTACTACATGACCATGATAGTAAGGTGTATAAAGTGTGTTAAAAGTAAGTAGTATTCTAAGCAATTTTAGATAATTCTTAATTGTAGGGATAATTGAGTAATTATGCATTTTTACGTAGGATTTTGGATAATTATTAAGGGGACAACAATCCACGTGGGGCTATGGGAATGTGGCAGCAAATTGGCACCTATTCTTATGCTTAAGGAGATGGCGACAATATTTCCTTATCTTATTTGCACTTTATCTCATTTAGTTGAAGAAAGCTATCAAGGAAGCAAAATATGGTACGACATCTATTAATTTCCTTTCTTGTAGTAACGGATGCTAAGATTTGCTAAGTAAAGAGTGAAGCTCAACAATTCACAAACTGAGATACGTAATGCTTTCTAAGCAAGGGATGGAATTCTCAGAAGGAATCCTTATGAACTCCTACAAGATGCAACGTGAATTACAAAGTCTAACAGAGCACGATATAATCTTTCTCAAGAATATCATACGAATTTTCCCCTACTTCGATCTGCCGTTACATGTTTTGCCGCAATTAACGTGTGTTAGAGGGATTCTAAGAGAGTCAATTCAGGTATGTTAAGGCTAATCCTTCATTATTTTGGCATGATCCAAGTAACGAAACGTAAACGTAATGTTGTTCTATAAGTGGTTCTACTCTTAGTAACTAAGAAAGTCTACGTTATTCATTCCTGTAAAATGATATTCAAGCATGTCTAAGTATGTATCTAGTTCCCTATTGAGGTATTTGATAAAGATGTTAATGTTCGTAATGGTACTATATGCATCATCATTTACCATCGAGCTACGGCCGGTTGGGCAGTTATACATTTACCACCGAGCTATGGCCGGTCGGGTAGTCATGCATTTACTGAGCTACGGTCGGTTGGGCAGTTATACATTTACCACCGAGCTACGGCCGGTCGGACAGTCATGTATTTACCACCACGCTACGGCCGGTCGAGTAGTTACCACTGATCAGTTAGGCAATCATGCATCATACGATATGGATAATAGTCTCAAAGAGAAGCATTATATATAAGTATAATAAGTACGCATATACAGAGACTCAAGTTAATTCTTATATCTCTTTAATTAATGTTGAATTATTGTTATGTTTCAGTTCTACCTTACATACTCGGTACATTATTCGTACTGACGTCCTTTTGTTGTGGACGCTGCATTCATGCCTGCAGGTATAGATAATCAGTTTGACGAGCCCTCATAGTAGACGAGGTTGGTATTCAACGAAGGATCGGTAAGACTCCACTTCATTCGGAGTGCAGCCGAGTCTATAAGTCATCGTGTTAGAGTTTTGCTATAGACTTATGGGTAGGACGGTACCCTATCCCATTTGATGTCAAATAATCTTAGAGGCTTTGTAGACAACTGTTCATTTTGTATAGTATGTCAGAGGCCTTGACGGCCCATATGTATTCATATTTTATGAACGATGGTTCATTTATACAGTGTTTGCTCACTTATAGTTATGCATTACGAGTTGTGGCCATGTTGGCCCATGATAGTTACAAAAAATAAGTTACAGAGTGGTTCCTTCAGGCCAGTATGGCACCGGGTGCCAGTCACGCCTCCCCAAGTTTGGGGCGTGACAGTACCTCCATTCCTCCCCGCCCCGATCTTGTTGACTGGAAGCTTTTTTGACCTTGAAGTCATTTTCTATAGAGCAGCCTCCGGGGATAAAGTTCTTCAGAGGAGGTTCCAGGGCCAATTCAGGTAGGGCTACCTCAACATCTATGGTCGGGTTAGAAGTTGAAGGGACGGTCTGTTGAGGTACGGATTTTGATGTCTTCGCCATTTAGTTATGGGAAATATGAATATATGAAGGCGAGTATGAAAAGTTGAAGATGAGGATGAATATTTGAAGGTCAAACTTAAAGGTTCAAGAATGAAGTATTAAGATTTGAAGATAGTAAGATGAATATATGAAGGTATGAAGAACAATGTATGAAGATTTGAAGAGGTTAAAAGCAAGTGAAAAAGTTCGAGGGTAAACTGAGGAGTTATGGAATCGGAAAGTAAAAAATTGAAAAAAGGACCGAAGCATCTATAGAGAAGAAATAAGTAATGCATGACGTTTCGTTTCACATTCGAGGACGGTCAACCGGCGATTGACACGTGTCCGAATCAGAATGACATGACTGATAGGACGTTTCACTGACCCGCCGAATCGGTTGTAGCGTACAGAAGAAGGAACCGGGGTGAATTATTCACTTCTCGTTGCTTCGATAAATCTCCTATTCGAAAAGTGAAGGGACTATCTGTGTTCGAGTAAAATCGGGGACTATGTTACCCCTAATTTCCTAATAAAGAGACGAGAGGGAAGCATGGTCCAACACAACATCAAATGAAGCCGAAGTGTCGCTTGTATCAGAGCTCGGGAGGGTTGAATGTAGTATCTGGGATCGGGCACGGCTAAACAACAAATTCGGGCCAAGTAACGTTTCGAGATCGTGGGAAAAAGTTAACGGTTGAGTATGAAAAGTAAGGAGCCGTGATATTTGCCATCAACCGGATGTTACAGTGCAAATCCTATCCGATATCAACTGCGGATCGACATTTATCGAATTTTTTTTTTTATCTTATTTAGACTTGTACTAGAGTTGAAATTCCCCTACTATATAAAGGAAAGAATATTTTCATTCTGACACACTGTTAACACGCATATCAAATCAATAAAAGTTCATTTTTGTCTTCTAGCTATTATCCAAAGTGTTCTTAAGTTACTCTCTTATTTAATGCAACCGAGCCCATATCAATGGTTTGATCGAGGCCGAATTTCAGTGTTCAACTTAAGACCAAGCTTGATTATTCCATTACGATTGGTTTGATTGTCTATTCCCTCTAATCTAATTATTTGATGTTCTCATATCATTCGTACTGAATTAAATCACGTATCATTTAAACTACGTACAAATTTAATTGTTACTCATTTTTAAGGGTAAACATGAACCTATCACAACACAAGCAACATATTTGGTTTTTTGTTATAACTATTCCAGTAATTAAAAAAAGATTCTAAATTTTTTTAATCTTACAGTCGTTTGATTCGGGAATCTATTATTTTATGTGGGATAAGAGAATTCGTATTAACAATTCATGGATAAGAGTAACTAAAGACCAAAAAGTCTTTAAACTAAGCACTCACGACATATTAATTCTTACTTACCAAATCACCCTAACAAATCCTACATTATATCAACTGCATAGATAACTTTTATATTATAATTCCTACATAATTAGTCTGTGAACCAAACATAAAGAGTGTGCGGTAGTGCTTCGGCTTTTGGACAAAATAATGAGAGCAAAACTAAAACTTAATTACAGTGAGAAGCCAAAACCGTTTAATTAATTATTTCAGCATTTGAAACTTTAAAAGCGCTATGGTAGAAATTATTTTACACGTACGAAGAAGGAGGTGGAGTTGGAATACGAGGGATATGTACATGTATATATAATTCAAAAAAGACTATAAAATGAGGTGGGTGGAACATAAATGTAAGGGGTTAATTTCACAGGTGATCATCAAATTTATTCTTTGTAATGCTAAAGTTATTAAACTATTTTTTGTAACAGCAAATTCACTAAACTAACTATTTGTAATACTAAAGTCATAAAATTAGTTTTTATAATAGTTAAATCAGTAAACTATGTATTAGTAGCCCATAAAATACAAAACACTAGAAAGTCAAAATTTCAGCGTTGGAAAATGACATGTCATTGCCATATCATAATTTTGCCACAGGTACATGCCCACGTGAGAAATTTCTTATTACAAAAATCAACTTTTTCATAACCTATATTTTAAACACGAGCGATACTTAAAAAAACATAAAAATTAGAAGGAAACAAAAAGGAGTTTTTCTTTCTTAATTATAAGTATTCTGAGAGTACTATGCGGTTGCACATTTTATTAGCGCGGTGGGACAGGTAAAAGTCAAAGTATTCATCTCACTCCCCATGTATAATGACGTTGACACTTACTCTTTTAGTTTCATAAACAGTGACGTTCAAATTTTGATAATTCCTCCCCTCTTTTCCCTTTATAAATAATACCCTTCATCTCCTTTATTAATACTTTAATCAAAACTTTCTGGTTTGGTTACTGCAAAACCAGATTTGCTTAAGAAGAGAGTGACCAACAATATTAATTCAAATGGAAAGAAGCATTATCAGTACAGAAAAGCCTGATAGGAAAACAGTGGAAAGGAACAGAAGAATCTATATGAAGTTTCTTTGTTCTAAGCTTAGTTCTCTCATTCCTCCCCACCACTTCAAACCCTCTACGGTGCGTACGTTAAACCCTATCTCTCTCTCTCTCTCACTCATCTTTGTATATTCTGATCTTATATATGATTATGTTTTTATGATTGTTTGCACCGTATCAAGTGCATGTGGTGGTTAAGTGAGAGGAGAAAATGTCCTCTTCTTTTTCCTTTTAGTACTTCTTTTTGTGTTTAAATAAAATCAAATCCACAAAAATATCATACTAAAAGTATACTTCATGAGTCCTCTTGCGAAAAAGAAACAAAAGTGAAATTAACTGCAAATAAAGAGTGAACCTTAGATGCTATAATCCTGGCACGGTCGAGAGCTGCTGAACCTCAATTCAAAACCAAGTCCTTTTGATGGGGATTTTCGGGATCTCACGGTTCTTTAATTCTCAGATTTTGAGGGCCTTTTAACTTTAGAGATTTTAAAAGCTTGCTATTAATGTACATTTTTCAGATTCAGTTGTGCAATTATTGCTGCTATTCGCTTAAACTAGGTTCGCACTTTGACTCCGTAGCCTTTCTTGGACCACACGGTAGGGATGAAGTAGTACAACCTTTAATTTGCTTTTGCATTACGAGGAAAATCAATTAAGAAAATGCCTAGTTACCTTAGTACTCGTTTTTACATGTGATGAGAGGTGTTATTTAATACTCCTAATTTGTACAAACTAGCTCGTTAGAAAAAGTTCATATATTTGATGAATTTTATACCCGATTCTTGCTCAAACTCACCGATTGAAATTCGGCTGTCAAATAGAAGTTCTTTGAGTTTCTTTTAATGCCTATTAGCTTGTTTAAAAGTTGTGTTGCATTGGCTCAATATCTTAAGACAACTATAGCCTCGAACCTTAAATATGGTTTCAATATTATTCGTAGTGTGACTCAATGCATAAAATATAATCTTGTTCGGTAAATCAACTTTCCCTTTTTGTTTTCCTTAAAGATATGTAGGTTGTTATATTTTTCCTGACTTCCTAGAGAAACAATTTCAGGAGATGCTTTCACAACAAGACCAAGTTGATCAAGCTATTACTTACATTGAGCAATTAAAAGAAAGAGTAGAGGTATTAAAGAGAAGGAAGGACGAGCTCGTAGCACAAGGCACAGGTGAAAGAAGTAGGTATTCAAAGAAAGTAATGACAACTTGTACTTTAGAAACACCTGCGGTTGAAGTTAGAGAGTTGGGTTCAACTCTAGAGGTAATTTTAATTAGTGGTTTGAAAAAGAAGTACTTCACAATGCAAGAAGTTATAAACATCTTAGAGGAAGGAGGAGCTCAAGTTGTTACTGCTCATTTTTCAACAATTTGCGATAAGGTTTTCTATACAATCCACGCTCAGGTAATTCATTTATGAGTTTATTATTAGTATGAAAGATGATGGAAAATGTAGCTAGTTAAATTTAGCAACTAAACAATGCCTTTCTTGTTATCTTATGGTTGTAGGTGAAAATAACGAGATTAGGGATTGATGCTTCAACTGTCCAATTGAGATTGCAAAATCTGGTCTGCTAAATTTTCTAACCACCAATTAGGGTTGTACATGGACCGGGTTGGTTCGGTTTTGTCGGATTTTACGAGTTTTTTGAATTTTTTTATTATGTGAATATTATTTCATTCTTACTGTCACGACCCAAAAATCTAACCGTCGTAATGGCACCTATCGTGAAACTAGGCAAGCCACAACTCAACATCTCAACACAGAAAAATCTTTGAACATAAACACATAAGCAATTTAATAATTTAGAAAAACCTTTTTGAAAACAGAAATATCCAAAATACAATACAATCCATCCCAAAACCGTGGTGTCATAGAGTACATGAGCGTCTAAATCAGAATACAGTCCACTACAGTGTCTAGAGAAATAAACTGAAAATACAACTAGTGACCGCCGCCGTGACCAAAAACGCATGGATCTGCACACGAGGTGCAGGGAGTAACGTGAGTACATCCAACTCAGTAAGTAACAAGTCCAAACTTTGGACTGAAAGGTAGTGACGAACTCAACCGATACAGATAAAATAGAAATAACTGAACAGAAAAGTAGGCATGCTTTCAAATTAAATAGGCAACTCAAAACAGTAAAGTGAGGCATATCCGAACAATGTAAAGAATATAACTCTGCTATCTCTACATGCCAATACACATGCTGTATGTGATGCACCATGCTGTTAGCCTCATGTGCTTACACTCTCGAATGCTCAACCACTCGGTACTGTATATGGCCCATACGGCCCAGGGAAGATCTATCCCGGAACATATACATCACTGACTATAAGTCACCCAGTACCGAGAAAGGTCAATCCAGCCCCGTGGAGAAGGTCCATCTCCAGGTATCAAGTACTCCAGACAAGATCCATGTCCGGGGAAGATCCATCCCTCAATAATATCAACCGCGCTCACTAGGGGTGTGTTACAGACTCCAGAGGGGCTCCTACAACCCATGCGCTATCGTAAAATCAGTATAACCGCTGCGGCGTGCATCCCGATCCCATAACTGTCACTCATAATCAGGCTCTCAGCCTCACTCAGTCATCAATCTCTCCAGTCTCACTCACAGGCTCACAATATCATGAAAACTAACCCGAAACAATGATATGATGTATCAATAAATAAAAACTGAGACGTAGATGTGATATGAAATGCATGAACATGACTGAGTACATAATATCAATGAAATCAGTGAGATGACAGCAAGAAACAACCACTAGGGGTCCCAATAGTACTGGCATAAAGCCTAAACATGATATCTAGCATGATGGACAGCTCAATTACTTTATCACATGATCAAAACACGGATATCAACAAAATAAAGTCACTATACAGTGCCATGGTTTCAACCATGCCACAATTCTCATGGTGCACGCTCGCACACCCATCACTTGGCATGTGCGTCACCTCAATATCAATCGTATAGCACATAGTTCAGGGTTTCAAACCCTCAGAACCAAGTTTGAAAGCGTTACTTACCTCAAACCGAGCAAATCCTACTCCAAAATGCCTTTGCCCCTCGAATCAGTCTCCTAACGCCCCGAATCTAGCCACAAGTAGTACGATATAATCAATATAGGCTAAAGGAATCAATTCCACAAGAAAAATACAAAATTATAAGCCAAAATCCGAAATACGCTCGACTAAGCCCCCGGACCCACGCCTTGAAATCCGACAAAAGTCACAAAACCCGAAAAGCCATTCAGTCACGAGTCTAACCATACTAAATTTATCAAAATGCGACACCATTTGGTCATCCAAATCCCTAAAATTCACTCTCCAATTCTCAAGCCCTAAACCCCCAAATTTCACTTCAAAATTTCACTAATTAGGTGGGGGAAATCAGTGGGGAAACTAGTTTTATGATCCAAAATAAGTACAAGAAGCTTACCTCAATAATCACCTCGTAAATCTTCTCCAATATCGCCTAAGTCTGAGTCCAAAATATTGAAATAAGACTAAAATCGCGAACCCTTGCTTTTAAACCTTCTGCCCAGACTTTTCGCATCTGCGGACCTATTATCGTACATGCGACGCCGTATCTGCGGTGAAAATGTCGCTTCTGCGGAAGTCACTTGCACCTCCAGGCCCCGCACATGCACTCCAGGTTCCACACTTGCAAACGCGCATCTACGGCCCTGGCCTCGCTTCTGCGGAGTCACTCTAACCTAGCTGCCCCCGCACCTGTGTCCACTTGTCCGCATCTGCGCTACCGTAGGTGCGGGAAATTCTTCGCACCTGCGACCCCTGTCCTTCATGGCCTTTCTTGCATCTGCGATTCATGCCACGCTTCTGTGTGCTCGCACCTGCGGTGCCCACTTCGCAGGTGCAGTTACACCAGTAGAAGCAGCTCTTTAGCTGCTTCATCAACTCAAAAATCAAGTCCGTTAACCGCTCGAAATCTACCAGAGGCCCCCGAGACCTCAACAAAATATTCCAACAAGTCATATAACCCAATACGAACTTAGTCGAACCTTCGAATCACTCAAAACAACACCAAAACACCGATTACACCCAGATTCAAGCCTAAAGAACTTCTAAACCTCTGAATTCTACAAACGATGCCGAATAATATCAAACCACGCCCGATTGACCTCAAATTTTACACACAAGTCATATTCAACATTTCGGACCTAATCCAACTTCTGAAATCGTAATCCGACCCCGATATCAAAAAGTCACCCCTCAGTCAAACTTCTGAAAATTTGTCTTTATCCATTTCAAGCCTAAATAAGCTACAGACCTCGAATTCACAGTCCGTACACGCTTCTAAGTCCAAAATCACCCAACAAAGCTAACTGAACCGACAGAACTCCATTCCGGAGTTGGCTTCACACACTTCCGACTATGGTCAAAATTCTGAGACTTAAGCTTCCGTTTTAGGGACTAAGTGTCCCAAAACACTCCGAAACCAAAACAAGACCTCCCGACAAGTCACATAAGCAGAAACAGATACGGGGAATGCAGTAAATAGGAGATCGCGGCTAATACGCTCAAAACGACCGGCCGGGTCGTTACACTTACTTTGTTAAAGTTATAAATACAATTTTGATAAGTGATTATATGTTTAGTAAAAGTTTAAAAATTTGACAACATATGATCTATTAAAATATTCTTAAGGGAGAATATTTTTAGTATCACATGATAGTTATTTTCTTAGTCATCTAACAATAAATTTTCGTTGATGTACACTTTCAAGGTTAATCGAATTTAATAATTAAACATTAAAATCTATATGATACCTAAATAATGATATGTTCTATTTATTTTTCAATTATCTAAATACCATAAATTTTTTAAAAAGATATAAGAAATCTTGACATATGAATATGAAGAACAAAGAGATGATTGACGCATTTTAAAAATACTTGATAAGAAAGTGATACAATCCATTATTTAAAGTAAATAAAAATGAATGCACTTCATAGTTCTATTAAATATTAACCATGAGAGGATCTCAAATATTTCTAGACATTTTTGAAGAAAAATTTATATAAAATCTTAAAAGTATATATAAAAATAATATATTTTTATGTTGGTTTGGTTTGAGTTTTTTTACTCAATACCAAATCAAATCAAACCAAACATAATCGGGTTTTTTAATCGGTTTGGTTTGACTTTTCAGTTTGGTACGACTTTCTGGTTCGGTTTGAACACCCCTCCCAACAAGGATTAATAAGGAGATACGCCATATACAGATGTTTTAGTTTATGAAATAACACTACTAGAAAATTGCCTAATTTCGTCCAAGAAAATCGACCGATATGGGACGGAATTTGAGGAAAAGCGACCGATTTCCTAGTCAAAAACATAATGGTCGCTAAGGTGTTACAACCGAAATCGGTTGAAATTTTCCGACCAAAAACGGATGGTTATTTCAACGCGTTGACTCACAACAGAGATAAATATACCGACCAAAATCAGTCGATATTAATTAATTTTTTTATTATTAATTTTCAAATAGCGACCGACATCAGTAGAAATTTTAAATATATTATAATTTTATAATTATTTTTAAATTGTAATAAATCGACCAAAATCGGTCCGTATACTAAAAAAATAAATAAATTTAAAAAGTCATTTTCGACCGACTTCGGTCGGAAATTTCAAGATTCTGCATAATTCATTTGAAATTTCCGACTGAACTCGGTCAGAAATTTTGAATTTCTGGAACAACAATGAGATTTTCAATCGACTTCAATCGGTTTTCTGGGTAAAAATCGGGCAGAATATGCCTGCTTTTAAGCTACACCACTTGCCAATTACAACCAATATCCATCCTATAATGGCAGCATTTTATTGTTTCCATTCAACCATAATTAACCAACAACAACAACAATTAACCAACAACAACAACAATAATTAACCAACAACAACCACAACAACAACAACAATTAACCAACAACAATGCTAATAACAACCACAACCACAACCACAATGCTAATAACAACAACGCCAACCATAACAACAACTATGCAAATGTTCAATGACAAAATAATATCAACAATACAATCATCATTCATAGTTGTTCCCAACTAAATATTCACAAGTTCAAGACTTTGTTTTGCAATACACACCATTCAATGAGTGTTTTGTATTCTATAATTTCCATCTTCACTACTAGAAGCTTCGTCATCGACATGGTTCTGTAACGACCCAATTTCTCCTCCGTGTGACGTCGTGACGACACCTAGTCTCTACAACTAGGTAAGCCTAACACTTTGCGGAATAATGAAATAAAAATAAAAATTTAACCAACTATTTAAAAATACACAACAATCCCCAAAACCTGGAACATCGTGAATCACATACTACAGAAGGAAAAGTCTAGTGTCTCTATACATCAGAATCTAACAAGGAAGATACAGAAAATAATGGACATGAGAAAGAGTAGAAGGGGACTCCGAGGTCCGCGGACGCGGCAGATATACCTTGAAGTCTCCAAAGCTGTCCCGGCTCACTGATAGTACGGCTGATAAGGTGCACCTGGATCTGCACACGAAAAACATGTGCAGAGAGTAGCATGAGTACACCATAATCGGTACTCAGTAAGTGCCAAGCCTAACCTCGGTCGAGTAGTAATGAGGTCAGGTCAAGGCCCTACCAGAATAAATATAATAAATTAAACAGTAAAAAGATATAAGTAAGTTTTACGGTAAACAGTTAAAGAAAATTTTCAAAGAAATTTAACAGTCAAGGGAACCCTCGGCTTAGAACAAGGTATACACAATGTAGAATCTCCCGGGATACTGTCCCGTAGTCCCTAATGAATATGCAGTACAAGGGGATCTCCCGGAATACGTCCGTCGTTCGAAAGTAAATATGCAGTGCTGAGGGATCTCCCGGAATACGTCCGTAGTCCCAAAATAAATATGCAAGACAGGGGGATCTCCCGGAATACGTATGTAGTCCCAATTTAAATATGCAAGATAGAGGGATCTCCCGGAATACCGTTCCGTAGTCCCAAAGTAAATATACAGCGCGAAATATAGAAATACAACTACATCACGAAATGTTTACAATTTAGGCTAGGTACCAGTGAGGGAAGGAGCGGGAAATTCACTAAGCATGCTGCACATAATTCACATAAACAATTAAGAAACGTAGACATGTTGTAATAGACTAAACATGATAGCTACACATATTGGAGTAACTTAGTTAAGAATAAAATAGATTTGTACTCATTAAAATAGTATAACTCAAAATAACAGGAAAACATGTTGCTGCTCAGTAAGAAAATTGGGTTTTACCACAACTAGACCGTGTACGTACTCGTCACCTCACGTACACGACGCTCACATATCACAATAGTTTCAAATCTTAAGGGGATTTCCCCCACACAAAGTTAGGCAAGCCACTTACCTTGAACCAAGCTCAATCAATCGGTCACAATGCCTTTCCCACGAATATTTGGCTCTGAATGGCCCAAATCTAGCCAAAAGCAATTATATATCATAAATACAACCATAATAGACTCATCTAATTAATGAAATCAATATTTGAACAAAAATTCCGAAATTAACTCAAAAATCGCCCGTGGGGTCCACATCTCAGAATCGAGTAAAAGTCGCAAAATACGAACACCCATTCACTCCCGAGTTTACTCGTATCAAAATTGTTCAAATCCGATACCAAAAATCTTGATCAAATCCCCAAAATTCGGCCTAAGAACTTTTCTCAATGTTTCACCCCAAATCTGAAATTAAACGATGAATTCAAGCATAGATTAGTGGAATATAACAATAAAAGAGTTAAGAATCATTACCCAATAGATATATCTGAAAATCCCTCCGTCCCTCATCCAAAATTTGAGCTCCCAACTCAAGTTTTTGATAAAAATAACATAACCCCTGTTTTTGGAAACTTTAATACTGCCCAGACGCGCCTTTCTTCGCGAACGCAGCCACACCCTCGCGTTCGCGAAGTACAATTTACTTCGGCCCAAAGATCCTCACATGTCGTGAATGCGAAGACCACTCCGCTTGACCCTTCGCAAATGCAGGATCTCCATTGCGAACGCGAAGCATGAAATCTCGGTTGCCTCCAGTTCTTCTTCGCGAACGCGAGGACCATGTCGCGAACGCATAGCTTTGAGGTTCCACACCTTCGCGAACATGAGAGAGACATCGCGGACGCGAAGAGTAATTCAGCTGCCCTTCCCAGGTACCTTACGCGAACGCGAGGACTCTCTCGCGAACGCGATGAAGAAAATGCCTGCAACAGAACACCAGAAATCTTCTATCTTCCAAAGTCCAAAAGTGATCCGTTAAGCATCCGAAACTCACCCGAGTCCCCCAGGACCTCAACCAAACATACCACCAAGTCCTAAAATACCATACGAACTTAGTCGAGCTCTCAAATCACATAAAAAAAAAATGCTAAAATCACAAATCACTTTCCAATTCAAACTTAAAGAACTTGAAACTTCAAAATTCTACAACCGATGCCTAAACCTATCAAACCACGTCTGATTGACCCCAAATTTTGCATGCAAGTCATATTAGATATTACGGACCTATTCCAACTTTCGGAATCGGATTCCGACCCTAATATAAAAAATTCCACTACCGGCCCAAAACTCTAAAAATTTGACTTTCGCCATTTCAAGCCTAAATGAGATACAGACCTCCAAAACACAATCCGGACACGCCTATAAACCCAAAATAATATAGCGGTGCTAACGGAAATGAAGGAATTCCATTCTGGAGTCGTCTTCACACAGTTCCGACTACGGTCCAAATTCTAAGTCTTAAGCTCTCATTTAGGGACTAAGTATCCCAAAACACTCCGAAACTCAAAGCCAATCATACTGGAAAGTCACAATAGCAAAAATAGATATGGGAAAAGTAGTTAATAGGGAGGGCTATTACTCTCAAAATGACCGGCCGGGTCATTACAGGTTTGAAGGATCACGACGAGAAGGATTAGCATCTGGGGAAGGCTCACGAGACCGGGGAATGGGGAAAGCACCACTAGCAAGAAGATTGACCAACTGACCTTGAAGGAGATAAAATTGTTGATCCCTTTTTTCTAGCTGAACTTGAAGGGTATCAAATTGTTCATCTCTCTTTTGATCTCTAGCCTTTGTCTCTTCAAGCTCTGCTGTCAGCTTTGCGATCTTCTTCTCCATAGACAAGAGAGTCGACCTATTAATTGCCTCGCCTTGGGCAGAAATCCCTATACCTTGAAATCCAGCCCTATAGCGTCGAAATGATCTCTCTGGAAGGCCGTATATTATCCCCTTTTTAGGACCACCGACAACATCCAACCATATCCTCTGCGCTTCTTCGTCTGAAAGGGGTGGTGATCGCTCGCCTTGCTCATTCGTTGGAAAGCTCTGAGTGTACTCCTCCACATTAATCTTGTAGCGATCCTTTATTAAAAAGATAGAAAATTATTAATTATATAATATTATAGACATTAATTTCAAGTTATAGTAATTATGAAATTTACATATGCAGTCTTCGCCAGGTCCTCAACTCATCTAGTTGGATCTGTCAGTGCCTTCTTCTTCCGGATGTGAGTCTCCATGAAGAACTCATCATGAGTCATCTTCCTTCCATATATTCTTTTCATACAAATATAATAAAAAATGTTAACTAAATTAAAATATATAAATATAGCTCGATAAAAATAGAATTAAATATTTTAAGGAATTACCAGTAGTCTCCTCGTAGTCTCCATGCTCCTTGCGCCAACACAGTGCAAGGAGCTACCCTTCTCAGATGCTTGGGCCTTCTTTCCCCGTTCACTCTTTTTCTCGAACTTCTTAGTGGTCCACTGCCTCAGCAGATCCTCCCATATGTGTGGTAGAACCCATTAAGGCTTCTTGCTCTTCTTCCGAGCAGAATAGAAGGAATCAGATAGTCTCTAATGACACTGTTATGCTGGTCCTCCCAGGCACACTTAGTCTGCAAATGAAGTGTGTAATGCTAGATGAAAATATTGTTAATATAATGCTTAAATAGATAAGAACTATATTAAAACCTTAAATTGGTTGAAGATTTTCTGCACGAGCTCCGGTGGAAAATCACTCCAAGTCGCATAGGGTGCATCATACAACCGGCCAAGAGCTTCAATGATTATCTTTGTAGTCCGATTATTAGGTATGAACCTGTAAAATAGAAATTACATTAAATAAACAAGACTAGCTATTATAATTCAGCAAAAACAAAGAAGTAATAAATAAATCTTACCCATTGCCCTCAGGCCTGATGATCATCCTATGATAACGATCATACCGCACTTCCTTTGGATCATCTTTCTCTGATGAATCTGAAGCGTGCGTAGAAGGGGAGGCATCTGGATCAACGCTACTATCCCGAAGGCGAAGTTTAGAAATGCCAGTAGATGGACTCCATGGAGAGGGAGACGAGGTCGCTGATAAAGATGGCTACGATCCACACCCCTGCAATGATCTCGACCCCTGTTGCGATCCAGACCACTGTTGTGATTTGGCTGGCTGAAATCTAGATGGATGTGATCCAGCTGGCGATGAAGCAAATGGAGCAGATGGCGAGTGTATCACCACATGGCTCTATGATTGATGACTCGATGGACCCATGTAACTATATGCAGGATCTTGTGGAGGAAGCGAGGTACAACCCTGTGGTGGAGAATGGTAAGAATGCTGTTGGGAGGGAAAATGGTAGGTAGTCTTATAAGTAGATGGATGTGGTGGAATATATGAGTGCCTAGAAGATTGCTGCCGGCCATCAGAAGTGGAGGGATGCAAGTGTGGAGTGGAAGGAAGCGAGGGTGTAGCACCATTATCATGATCAATAGGCCTCTTATCCTTCCTAGACCTACCTCGACCTCTACCGGTCATCTGCATAAATTAAAGAAAATGTTAGAATTAAGAATATAAATCTATATAAGTTGAGAGCGCTTGAAAAAACTAACATGCTAGTCGTCTTCGAAGTATCCTTCCTCGTCCGAAAATTCTTCCTCTTCACTTATTTCATTTTCATTAGGTGATTCTTCATCCTCATTTTCTATGATTGTTATTTCCTCCATATCAATTTCTTCTAATATGCGTTGAGGATGCTCCAAGTCATTTTCTAACTGATCATCCACCATTAGGTTAACACTTGAGGTATCGTTTTGGTAAGCAACATCTAGCACATTCTCAATTTTCACCCTACCAACAGGCTTAGTTTTTATTACAACCAACCAATCAGCCTTATCCCTCCGCAATGGATATGGAGCATAATACACTTGCCTAACTTTTTCTACAATTATAAAAGGACATACTCCCTCTTTTTATTAACCTCAATTATATTGTACTGCGAGTGTACATTTGTACCTCTTCTAGGTGTTGGGTCAAACTACTTGCATCGAAAAAGTATGATCTTCTTATTTGGCCAACCTGAATATGACAATTCTAGAATCTTTTTGATCACACCATAATAATCATTTTCCCTATCTTGGTTGCCTTTACCACATTTGACACACACCCCACTGTTATTGCTTTTTTTTTTTATACTTGGAGCATTCCTCAGTGTGAACTTTGTAACCATTCACAAAATACTTAGGCATAGTTGTAACCGTAGGTGCAGGTCCCCAAGATATGTCTTTCAAAAATTGATTAACACCGTTGTTTGGATTATTGACCTACATGTAGTGTTTAATTAATCACAAGTGAGCAAGTATATTCACAAGTAACCAAGTATGTATATTCACATGAAAATAATATGTAAGATGCACTTACACACTCTTTAAACCATGCCTCAAATGTAGAATATACAATATCATGGCCAAATTAACTCACGAAGTCACTGAGCGACACATTGAAAATTATTTGTTAGTTGCATCAACCAAATTAAATAGTAGTCCATGTAAATTAATCTTACATCAACACTTACTTAAGAAAGGGTTGAACTTCCGGACAATTTAGCAACACATGATTTGAAGCTGATTTGTACTCCATACTACTTAGGCCCCTTTTTGATCGCAGGCTGCAAATGTAATTCAGGTCGCCTGCAATATTCTTGTAAGTCCAATCTAGCCTTCGGGTTAACTTTTGTCTTATTCTTATCGTGCATCACTCTGTTGAATAAATTGTCAAAATAGTTCTTCTCAATATGCATGACATCAAGATTGTGTCGAAGAAGATTATCCTTCCAATATGACAACTCCCAAAATATGCTCTGTTTTGTCCAGTTATGAGTAACACCATATACAGAAAATCCAGAAAGATGGGGCCTCGATAACTTTAGTGAGGTTCTGAACCCTCTCCCAAATTTCCTCATCGGACAAAATTGGAGGTGGCAAATCATGTTCAACTAAATTCTTTTTGAATGCGTTCTTCATCCTTCTAAACTCATGATCAACTAGCAAGAACTAATGATGACAATCAAACCATGACTGCTTTCGGCCATGTCTTAAAGTGAACGCTTTACCATTTTCCATGCAGTAAGGACGTGCTAACATTCCAACAGTCATCCACCCACACAACATTCCATACGCAAGATAATCATTAATGGTCCACATTAAGTTAGCACGCAAGTTGAAATTTTGCTTAATTGATATGTCAAATGTCTCAACTCCATCATACCACAACTGTTTTAGCTTATCAATTAGAGGTTGCAAATACACATCAATCAAACTCTTTGGATTGAGGGGACCGGGAATAACAAAATTTAAAAAACTATATGGACTAGTCATACACAATTCAGGCGGAAGATTATACGGCGTAATAAAGACCGGCCAACATGAATATGGTGTTGCAGAAACAGAAAATGACATGAAACCATCAACACACAAACCCAACTGAACATTCCTCAGTTCACTAGCATAATTTGGATACGTCCTATCAAAATGCTTCCAAGCTTCCTCATCTGAAGGATTACACATAACACCGGGCGACCTTCTATTATCATAGTGCCATCTCAAATGAGGAGAGGAACTCATCGATGCATACAACCTATTTAATCTAGGAATAAGAGGTAAATAATGCATCGACTTCACAACAACATTCTTCCCGCTGGAAACCCTCTTAAAATGAGTTTTTCCACAAAATTTACAAATTTCTAAATCTGCATCACCCTTATAATACAACATATGCAACCATCCTTACAACAATTGATTCTCATAGACGAGAGTCCTAACTTAGAAACCAATCTTTTAGCCTTATAGAAATCTCCAGGTATGTTGAAAGTTGGGTTAACTAGTTCATTCATAAGGCCAATGAAAGAATCCATTACCTCTTGAGAAATACTGGTATCTGATTTGATACTTTATAATCTAACCGCAACAGACAATTGAGAGTGCATACTCCTTTCACTTAGTGGATGACTAGCGACCTCTAACTGTTCATAAAAATGTTTTGCCTCTTCATTAGGAGCTTGTTCAACACTTTCATGGCTTTCAAAAATGAAGTGCATCCCAAAAGTATCCGCAACCATTTCATGGTATCTAGGATGTTGAACGCTATTCTCCACCGACCTACTACTTTCACCAACAACTATGTTATGCAACACACCATCAGTACCATCAACTTCTCCATGACTAGTCCACACAAAATAATTATCCATAAACCCTTTTTTATAAAGATGAGTCTTAACATCCTCCGATCCAAAAAAAATGCAAACACTTGCACTTCACACAAGGACACCTAATCATCCCTCCGATTTGAAATGGTTCAAGTGATATTTCATGCCTAATAAATTCACTAACCCCTTCTATAAATTCCTCCCTAAAAACCCGACGATTAGGATAATTCCTATTATATATCCAACTACGATATTCCATCTACACAGAGAATAAATAAATTGCATGTTATATTAATTTAGAAAGTTTATATATATATATATATATATATATATATATATATATATATATACACATATATTCAATTAGCTTATATGATTCTATCATTAATCATATAATTAGACCTTAAATTAATTTATGATTCTATAATAAGCTTATGAATTCAATTAGCTTATGATTATATAATAAGTTCATAATTTATACCTTAAATTAATTTATACATTAAATAATTTAAATGCATTAATTTGAATTCTATTAAGAACCATAAGTTCTACAATTTATAATTCTATAATAAGCTTATGAATTCAATTAGCTTATGATTCTATAATAAGTTCATAATTTATACCTTAAATTAATTTATACATTAAATAATTTAAATGAATTAATTTGAATTTTATTAAAAACCATAAGTTCATAATTTAAGGTAGGTGGTTATTTATACCTTAAATTAATTTATACATTAAATAATTTAAATGCATTAATTTGAGTTCTATTAAAAAATATAAGTTCACAATTTAAGGTAGTTCGTTATTTATACCTCAAGTTCATAATTTATACCTTAAATTAATTTATATATCAAATAATTTAAATGCATTAATTTGAATTCTATTAAGAACCATAAGTTCATAATTTAAAGTAGTTCATAATTTATAGCTTAATTCTAAATCTAATGTAGTTCAAACCAAAAACCCTAAAAAATTGTAATTTAGGTAGTTCAATTCTAAATCTAAATCTAATGTAGTTCAAGAACCCTATTTAGTCACAAAAATTCTAAATAGACTAAAACCCTAAAAAAATTGCATAAAATTATATTCCGAAAATTAAAAATTAAAAATTAAAAAGCTAATAAGGTAGATTACTAACCTTGAACAACATTGGCAGTGGTGGTGCCACCGAGGAGTCAAAATGGTAGTGGTGGTGGTGGTGGCGCAACAGTGGTGGTAGTGGAGGCGCGGAATAGTGGCGGCGGCGGTAGGGGGCTTAGGCATGAGAGAGAAGAGGTGTAGCTTCGTTGTTTAGGGGTGGGTGACTTGATTTTGGGTGGGATTAGGCAAACAATTGGTGGGTAAGAGATATTGATAAGGGATAAAAGAGAGAGAGAGTGAAAAGATGAAAATGGGGAAGAAACCTGTCTGGTGTGGTCTAATTAACAGATTTCCGACCGATTTCGGTCATGTAACGACCCAACCGGTCGTTTTGAGTATTTGCACTTTGCTCGGTAGTTTACGGGCATGAGTATCTCCGTATGTTGTATTATGACTTATGTGAATCGTCGGCTTTGGTTTTCAGGTTATTCGGAATCAAATTGGAAGAATGGATTTCATGGTTGAAGCTTTAAATTTGAAAGAGTTGACCAAGTTTGACTTTTTAGCATTTTGACCTCGGATTGGAATTCTGATGGTTCCGTTAGATCCATTGGGTGATTTTGGACTTAGGAGCGCAACCGGATTGTGATTTGGAGGTCCGTGGTTGAATTTGGCTCGAAATGGCAAAAGTTGAAATTTTGAAAAGTTTGACCGGGAGTGTATTTTTTGATATCGGGATCGGATTCAGATTTCGAAAGTTGGAGCAGATCCATAATGTCAAATGTGACTTGTGTGCAAAATTTGAGGTTAATCGGACGTAATTTGATAGGTTTCGGCATCGGTTGTGGAAGTTGAAGTTTCAAAGTTCATTGATTTTGAATTTAGGTGTGATTCATCATTTCAATGTTGTTAGGTGTGATTTGAGGCCTCGAGAAGGTCCGTATTATGTTATGAGACTTGTTGGTATATTTGGTTGAGGTCCCGGCGGCCTCGGGTGAGTTTCAGATGAACTTCAGATTAATTTCGTTGCATATTGCATTGTTGAAGGCTGTTAGTTCTGGTGTTTTCGCACCTGCGGAAATGGGCTCGCAGGTGCGACAAGGTAGTCTCATGAGTGAAGGCCGCAGAACCGAAATTCAGGGCGCATATGCACATGCGTAGAAGCGGCCAATGCACGCAGAAGCACGATCGCAGGTGCGGTCCTAGGCATCGTAGAAGCGAGCTTTTTCCTGCAGAAGCGAAGGTCGCAGATGCAACCTCTTGTCCGCAGGTGGTGATTAACTGGTCAGAACCTTTTACGTTCGAGGGTTCGTGATTTTTCAGCCATTTTCGAATTTTGGAGCACGGTTTAGGCGACGTTTGGAGCAATTTTCATCACAATGATTGGGATAAGTGTTCTATACTTGGTTTTGATCTTATTCCATGGAGCAATTTTCATCACAAGGATTGGGATAAGTGTGCTACACTTGATTTTGATCTTATTCCATGAATCTACCTTCGTCTATGGTAATTGGATTGTGAATTTTAAAGAGGAAATTGGGGGTTTTGGCCTAAAGTTTTATAATATGAAATTTTTAGTTTTGAACATCGAATTGGAGTTGGATTTGAGTGAAACTAGTATGGCTGGACTCGTAATTGAATGTGTTGTTTAATTTTATAAATTTTATCGGGTTCTGAGGTATGGACCCGTCTTGGGATTTTGGCCGATTTTAGGCTTTTGATTCAAGATTTGATCTTTTTCGAACGAGATTGGTTCATTTAGCATTGTTTGATGTATTTGAGTTATTTTTGGTTAGTTTCAAGCCGTTCGGAGGCCGGAACCCGCGGGATGGCATTTTGGAGCATCGCTTGGCTTACTCGGTATTGAAATTGGCTTGTTCGAGGTAAGTAACTCTTCCAATCTTGGAGCTGAGGGTATGAAACCCGAAATACGTGTAATGTGATTAGTGTTGAGGTGATGCACATGCTAGGTGACGGACATGTGGGCATGCTGTGAACAACTAAATCTATATTATTTTAGTGTAAATATTTCTTTTAAGTCTAATCTTGATATTTTAAATTTTTATCTCATTTTTCATAGGTTTTATTTGAGAAAAATTTAAAAACTACAAAAGAAAATTGCATATTCTTAGAGTATATGTTTTGTTCCTATTTTTTTAATGTAAGAAAAAAATGTTTTTTAGTTAGGATCTTAATAAGTAGACTAGTAACTTTTAATTTAATTTTAGTGTCATTTAAATCATAATCCAAGTATATATTTGTATTGGTCTAAAAATAGGTAATTAATATTCTTATCTTTATATTTCCTTTTATTTCTCTTAACAATAAAAAGGAAATGGAGAAAAAGATCCTAATTTAACCACTAATCCCACATCTTTAACCTCCAAAACTCCCCCACCAGCCTCACGTTTCTCACCCCACACTCCCTAACTTTTCCGTCTCTCACCCCACACACAACATCACATGCACACGATCTCACCAACACCCATATTTGTGAATGCATAATCTCCTTCCATTTTGTGACGACCCAAATTGATGGGTCACGACGGGCACCCAGTACCTTACTCAACCGAGTACCAAGGTAACGTATCTTTCGTAACATACTATCATAGGTAAATGAGCCGGAGAGGCTGTCGTGAGATAAGTAGAATAAAACATGAAATACCAACTTGGGACTATTAGACCAAAATAATCACTCGTACACTAAACATAGGCCGATAAGGCCATACAATCTTTTACGTACATGGAATATGTCTACAAGCCTCTAAGAGTAGATAATTACCATAAAGGTCGGGACATGGCCCCGCCATACTAAACATTACACGTCTGAATCATACTGACCAAATAAATAACTCCGGAGCAAATGGAGCGCACAAACATCTTTCGCTGAGCTGATAGCCTACTTGGATAAATCTCAACCTATTTATCGGGACCTGCAGGCATGAAACGCAGCGTCCCCAAGCAAAAGGGACGTCAGTACAAATAAAGTACCGAGTATGTAAGGCATGATAGTAGTATATAAAAGACATGGAAGAAACATGGAGTAAAGAACTCAACCTATAATTCTGAATAGCTCTGTGAATCATGAAAATTTATAATGTCATGTATGTGCGTATAAATGCCATACCATGCATAGGTATATGCGTACATAACATCATCAAGCCTCTGAGGGCATCCCATCATATCATCTCAGCCACTATGGGCACAATTATTAACGTATTCCAGCTGATCAGGTGGTGGTACGTATATAACACCATAACCTTTTACCATATCCCATATACATATAATATAAGCGTATATAACGCCTTCTGGTCATGGGTCAATGTACATGTATAAATTCATAAGAAATACGTTAATAAGATTTCTCGAATATCATAAAATCAATATGCCTTTCGGGCAAACTTTATCAAATACATATTTTTCTGAGACCCATGAATAGAGGATATAATAATAATTCACACTAGGAATCAAGAATATAGATACCCCTAGTATTTCTATGAATAGAGTCATTTATGAAAGTTGCGTATTTTGCTCGTTTCGTTTGTATAATTTGGATCAAGCCAAAAAGAAAGAAGGGATAGCCTTAACATACCTTAACTCCGTTGAGTCCTTAATAACTTCCAAGAAGTTCTTCAAACAACTCAATTCAATCTACCGCACCATAAGGAGATTCAAAATCAGTGTTGAGTAAAGGCTAAGTCCTGAACTTAAACTAGTAGCTCGTTTACGTAAATTTGGGCAGCATCACCCCTGTAACTAGGCCCTCCTCCAATACCATATATCAACAACAACAAGAACACAACAATAACAAAATGTAAGCATCATTTTCCAACCTTATATCCATATCAATATACCACAAAACAGCCCACACACCCTAATCACTTCATACATAAAACGACAACCAAAGTAGTGTCAAACAACTTAAAAGAATATAACGACGAATGACCAGACCACCATTCCGTCATTATGTGGTGTTTATCCATACAATTTATCCTCAAAAACTCCATTAAACAGTAGAAAAATATACAGCCCAAAGGCAACTCAAAACAACCCACAAAACAGTCCACTACAAGTCAAATAACTCGAACTCACGGCTTCCGATCACCGTCCCGTGAGTTCTAACTATTAGAAAACAAATTTATCAACATTCCTTGATATTTAAACACTTAAATACAGAAATTACACATTTTATTAACTATGAAGTACCTTCCAAAACTCAACCTACAAAGAAAAAGAGAGGCGATATAGCGATACTTACGTCGTAGGGATCGTTTTAATGTTATCGCTTCTTGATTCCGTGCCCGGGATGATAATATCGTTTGAAGCTCTCGTAGAGAGCTTAAGAGTAAAGTTAGGGGGTGTTATTTGGGCGAGCTCTCTGGAAAATATGGAGAAAAAGATGAGATGGGATGTAAATATCCCACTTTTTTAAAAGTCAAAAAGGTGCTACTTGGCACCCTATGATTGGCCCTTTTTCCAATGCTTATAACATTTTATCCGGGTGTCCGAAGAATGAACGGTAAAGTGAGGTGAAAACTACATTCCAATACCTTCTATTTGATATATAATATGTCCCAAAAAACCCTCATATAGAACACAAAATATATTTCTTAAAAAGCTCTATTACATGGCAAATCCTTAGTCGGTGTTTCCGCAACTTTAATCCGATTTTTTCCAAACCTCATATTTTCTATCAAAACAACATATATAGTCATACTATGACTTTAAAATCATATAAATCATGATTAACAAGTCTCATACTCATTACATCACCTTGGGACGCACAGGGTGTAACAATCTTCCCCCCTTATAAACATTCGTAGACGAATGCTAAACTCCTAGAAATCTATAAAAATTTTGGTAGAGTCTCCTCTATAACGGTACTACTAATAACTTGTGACACAGCAAACCCAACAAAACAAATACACACAGGTCCACAATCATCAATAACACCAATGGCCTCACACGACCAATAACAATATCTAACATAAGAATCACGTACCATATACGTACCTAAAGGCTGTGATGTCTCAGTCTGATCCTTCTCCGGAAGTGGAAAGAAGTGAGGATACCAAGTCTTCATTTCTTCTTAAGTTTCCCAAGTCATCTCCTCCACATTATTGTTAATCCAAAGTACTTTAATCGAAGCTACATCCTTAGTTCTTAATCTCCGAACTTGTCTATCTAGTATAGCAATGGGAGCTTCCTCATATGATAGCTGCTCTATAACCTGAACATCGTCAACTGGAATGACTTTAGAGGGATCTCCAATATACCTACGGAGCATAGATACATGAAATACAGGATGTACATACTCCAATTTGGAAGGCATTTAACTCATATGCTACTTGGCCTACTCTGCGTATAATCTTATAAGGTCCAATGTACCGATGGCTAAGCTTTCCTTTCTTACCGAATCGCATAACGCCTTTCATCGGTGATACCTTTAGGAATACCAAGTCTCATCGTCGATTATCTGCATATGACTTCTGACGACTCTGTGTTGCTAATAGCCTTCCCCTTATAAGCTTAATCTTCTCAACTGCATGTTATAGCAACTCTGGTCCTACTAACTTAGTTTCCCCAATCTCGAACCATCCTATAAGAGACCTACACTTTGGTCTGTAAAGACCTTCATATGGAGCCATCTGAATGGTGGAATGATAACTATTATTATATGCAAACTCAATAGGTAGAAGATGATCATCCCAACTACCCGTGAAGTCCATCACACAAGCCCGTAGCATATCCTCCAATGTCTGAATAATATGTTCAACCTGACAGAGTTCAACCTGACCGTCTGTCTAGGGATGAAATGTTGTACTAAGACTTACCTGAGTCCCCAATCCTTTTTGGAAGGACCTCCAGAAATTACCTATAAACTGAGCACCTCTATTTGAGATAATAGATATAGGTACAACATGAAGTCGTACTATCTCCCTAATGTAAAGCCTTACATAATCCTCTGCTTAGTAGGTAGTCCTGGCAGACAGAAAATAGGCTGCTTTTGTAAGTCTATCGATAATAACCCACATAGCATCGAACTTACGTTGGGTACGAGGTAAGCATATGATGAAATCCATATTAATCACTTCCCATTTCCAAGTCGGAATATCTATAGCCTGTAATAATCCACAGGGTTTTTGATGCTCAATCTTAACCTGCTGACAATTAGGGCACTGAGCAACAAACTCTGCTATATCCTTCTTCATTTCGTCCCACCAGTATATTCCCCTGATATAGTGATACATCTTCGTCGCTCCTGGATAAATAGAATAACGAGAATAATGAGCTTCTCCCATAACATGCTGGCGTAACCCTGTCACATTAGAACACATAATCGACCTCGATATCTGAGGACTCCATCTCCTGTAATCTCAAATGGTGTATTCTCCTTTTGAGGGGATGTATCTCTGTAATGAGCTAGCATATGATCCTCATACTGGTGTTCCTTCACTTCAGTTACTAAAGAGGATGTTGTCGTGTCCTGAATAGTAACTCTGGTATCACCTGAGTCCAGGAATCGAACTCCAAGTCTAGCTAGCTGATGAATCTCATGGGCTATCCCACAATTCTCTGGCTGTAAATATGACAGGCTACCCTTAGATCTACGGCTGAGGGCGTCGGCTACTACATTCGCCTTCCCCGGATAATATAAAATATCAATGTCATAGTCTTTCAGTAGCTCTAACCATCTCCTTTGGCGTAAATTCAATTATTTTTGTTTAGGGCTATATTGAAGGCACTTATGATCCGTATAGATATCAACATGAATGCCATACAAATAGATCCTCCACATCTTTAGTGCATGAACCACCGCGGCTAACTCTAAATCGTGGGTCGGATAATTCTTCTCGTGCTTTCTTAGTTGTCTTTAAACCTAAGCAATTACTTTTCATGGTCGTTTTACCACTTGTTGCATGAATACATGGCTTATCTCATTGCCCAAAAATATTAGAATTTCCTGTAACTCATATGATCTCAAATATCATCTTTTGATTTTTTATTTCCGTTCATTAGCCACGATAGGTGCCATTTTTTATGGAGTGCATACAATGTTGTAGTGAGACTGTTGTTACAAGATCATTTCATCTTTATGTCACTATGCTTAAGTTGAAGCCTTCTTCCTTATTTCCTCAAGTAGTCTTTCTTTGTAGACTTAGGGGAGACCCTTTGACTCCTGTAAGGCTGCGATCTTATTACATCGTATACTCGAAAGAATTTTTGACGTTCTTACTCACCTATTGTAATCCTTCATTACTTTCCTCCGCGCCCTTGTGCTCATAAGGTTGATTCTGAACTGAAATGTTTGTACTGTCTTCTCAGTGACACCATTTGTTTTTTGTAACACTTATACGGTACCTTTAACAACCCTAACTCCTATCGGAATATTTCTCAAGGATTACGATGTCATCATATTTGTGAGACTGAATTCCCTATGTTGGGTTTCGCTATGTTTATCTTGAACAACCTGCTGATTTGTCTGTATCCTCTTGTTTAGCCATTGCTAGGTTCTTCTTGAATCAACTACTATCTACACGTTAGTCCACTCTCATATCTATATTCTGCGTAATCTCTCTTGGGTTATATCCTTTGTCTTAACTTTTCCAGCACACTGGCTCCTTATGTATCCAGTGTTCATTTGCACTTATTTATTAATGACATCAAGTGAAGGAACCCTTTCTGCCTCTCCCCGTCGTCATGCTTACATAATTTTTCGGAGTCATATTATATCCGTAGGATCTGAATAAATGCAATCTCATTCCTTTTGCCTTTCTATCACATTCTTCTTTTACTATTCCATAGTTACCTTAACCACATAACTCCGACTTAATACTATATCACACTATTTTCCCCCCTTTAGGGGAGTACTAATATTTATTGCTATGAAGATTTACCTATAAATGTTTCACCTCTTCATAGTTGGCGTCTTTTCACATCTTCACGGACTCTTGCTTGCCTTGCGTTAACCCTTATGTACCAGGGATAATTTAATTTCTTACACATAAAGGTGACACCTAGTGTAACTCGCACACTTAGTCCCTTAAGCTTAACTCTGCTCACAACACTTGTTTTAGGGAAACCTCTTCCTGAATGACCTTTAAAAGTTATTCTTCTGTTGTCCATTCAATTATCGCCCGGAATGCGATCTCTGAAATTTTCACAATGTCAACTATTATCAAATCCTTCGGTCCTGAATTCATGTTCAGTTTATCTTATTCACTAGCCCATACTAATTTCTATTACTCCAGGGGTCTAACTTTTCCTTCTGGTAATCATGTATGAGTCACCAACTCATTTCTCGAAATGGGGACATGACTTTATGGATTATACTCTTTTATTGTCTCAAGGCTTGTAACTTCTTGTCTTTTCCTTCACTTGACTATAGAATCTATAGTCTTGTCATGTTTTGATTTACCGTTATCATCCATTTATCACATCTTACTCATAATGCTTCATTTACTTTCTTTTTATTCTCCTGCTAATATTTATGTCTATCACTTTATTATGAAAACCTCTTCAAAACATTCTTTCACTTTTATCCCCCTTGATAACTCACTGGCTCTTCGGGTCGCCTAACACTCTCTCTTTACTAGGGACATGAGCCATACAAAAGTAAATATTTATCCCTGCTAGGATTCCAATGCCAATCTTCTGAAATTTATGAACATTATAGTATTCGTATCTGATTGTACTATTCTAGAGTGCACCATCTGGGTCACTCATAAGGAGAACCATTACCAAGCCTTCAATATCCCTCAGAAATGTGAGCTAATGATAACAATCCATCCACAATTTTGGGTTACTCTAACCCTAGCTAGATGTTGATATCCCATCCTTCTCTTAAATTATATCTATTAGCTCCCACATGGCATAACTGAAATGGGTGTTGTCAAGTGAATATATCATTGTTATTGTTGAAAGTAACTCAGAATGCTTATATTTCTCTGCCTAAATTGTAAATACAGATAATCTTCACTAACTGCGTACCTCGTATCCTTCTTCACCTAACTTCTTTTACTTGTTGAAACTTGTATCTACCTTCTAATTATCTTTTTTTTTACCATAGGGGTAGATAGATATTCATGCCTTAGGGCTCCTTATCAAGAGGCTCACACGTCGTATTAAACACATATCTATGAAGGCCTTACATTTACTCATCATAAGCATGACGTAAAATCGAGTTCCTCTGACTCAACTCTTCCACAGCCACCTTCAATCTCTTACCAACTGTCTTTCTGGATGTAGATGTCGTTGTATAACTAATAAAATAGAATTTAGGTATTTGAATTTCTTACGACTGAGATCTACCACGCGATCTAGAGTACGAAGAAAGAGTGACAGTCCTAAATTCCCTGTAGCCTCCTGCTTATAAGTGTGGTGCACAACACACCCATAAACAAGACTCTACTAGACACGGCTTGTAGACTCCCTACGACAGAACTGCTCTGATACCACTTTTGTCACGACCTAAACTAATGGGCCACGACGGGCACCCAGTACCTTACTCAACCGAGTACCAACGTAACGTATCTTTCGTAGCATACTATCATAGGTAAATGAGTTGGAGAGGCTGTCGTGAGATAAGTAGAATAAAATATGAAATACCAACTTGGGCCTATAAGACGAAAATAATCACCCGAACACTAAACATAGGCCGATAAGGCCATACAATATTTTATGTACATGGAATAAATCTACAAGCCTATAAGAGTTGATAAATACCATAAAGGTCGGGACAAGGCCCCGCCATACTAAACAATACATGTCTGAATCATACTGACCAAATAAACAACTCCGGAGCTAATAGCCTACTTTGATAACTCTCAACCTGTCTATCGGGACCTGCGGGCATGAAATGCAGCGTCCCCAGGCAAAAGGGAGGTCAGTACAAATAAAGTACCGAGTATGTACGGCATGACAGTAGTATATAAAAGACAGGGAAGAAACATGGAGTAAAGAACTCAACCTATAATTCTCAATGGCTATGTGAATTATAAAAATTTATAAGGTCATGCATGTGCGTATAAATGCCATACCATGTATAGGAATATGCGTACATAACATCATCAAGCCTCTGAGGGTATCCTATCATATCATCTCAGCCACTGTGGGCAAAATTATCAACGTATACCAGCTGATCAGGTGGTGGTGCGTATATAACGCCATAACCTTTTCCCATATCCCATATACATATAATATACGCGTATATAACGCCTTCTGGTCATTGGTCAATGCACATGTATAAATGCATGAAATGCATAAGAAATACATTAATAAGATTTCTCGAATATCATAAAATCAATTTGCCTTTCACACAAACTTTATCAAATACATTTTTTTCTAAGACCCATGAATAGAGGATATAATAATAATTCACACGGGGAATCAAGAATATAGACACCCCTAGTATATCTATGAATAGAGTCATTTATGAAAGTTGCGTATTTTGCTCGTTTCGTTTGTATCATTTGGAACATGCCAAAAAGAAAGAAGGGATAGCCTTAACTCCGTTGAGTCCTTAATACCTTCCAAGAAGTTCTTCAAACAACTCAATTCAATCTACCACACCATAAGGAGATTTAAAATCAGTATTGAGTAAAGGCTAAGTCCTCAACTTAAACTAGTAGCTCGTTTACGAAAATTTGGGCAGCATCTCCCCTGTAACTAGGCCCTCCTCCAATACCATATACCAACAAAAACAAGAACACAACAATAACAAAATGTAAGCATCATTTTTCAACCTTATCTCCGACTCAATATACCACAAAACAGCCCACACACCCTAATCACTTCATACATAAAACGACAACCAAAGTAGTGTCAAACAACTTAAAATAATATAACGACGAACGACCAGCCCACCATTCCATCATTATGTGGTGTTTATCCATACCATTTTCCTCAAAACCTCTTTTAAACAGTAGAAAAATATACAGCCCAAAGGCAACACGAAACAACCCATAAAATAGTCCACTATAAGTCAAATAACTCGAACTCACGGCTTTCGATCACCGTCCCGTGAGTTCTAACTATTAGGAAACGAATTTATCAACATTCCTTGATATTTAAACACTTAAATACAGAAAGTACACATTTTATTAACTATGAAGTACCTTCCAAAACTCAATCTATAAAGAAAAAGAGAGCCGATATAGTGATACTTACGTCGTAGGGATCGTTTTGCTGTTATCGCTTCTTGATTCCGTGCCCGGGATGATAATATTATTTGAAGCTCTTGTAGAGAGATTAAGAGTAAAGTTAGGCGTGTTATTTGGGCGATCTCTCTGGGAATAATGGAGAAAGAGACGAGATGGTATGTAAATATCCCATTTTTTTTAAAAGTAAAAAAGGTACTACTTGGCACCCTATGATTGGCCTTTTTTCCAACGCTTATAACATTTTATCCGGGTATCGCATGAACAAACGGTTAAGTGAGTTGGAAACTACATTCCAAGACCTTCAATTTGGTATATAATGTGTCCCAAAAATACCTCATATAGCATATGAAATATATTTCTCAAAAAACTCTATAAATGGCAATTCCTTAGTCGGTGTTTTCGCAACTTTAATCCGATTTTTCCAAACTTTATATTTTCTATCCAAATATCATATATAGCTATATTATGACTTTAAAATCATTTAAATCATGATTAACAAGCCTCATATTCATTACATCACCTTGGGACGAACAAGGTGTAACACATTTATATATAAACACAAAAGAAAAACAAAGGGGGGGAACACGTAAAAACAAAGAGAGAAAACGGAGGTAGAGAAAACGAAAAGGTGTGCTTCTGCGCTTGAAGCTTTCCATAGCAAAAGTTCAGAAATTTCAGCCATGAAAACATCTCTGTTTATCACGCCAAAACCAGTTTTCCCCCTTTTTTAAAACATCCCCAATCCCCATGAAAATGCAGCAATGGAAGAGTTGCCAATCTTCACATTTACCAGCCCAGTATCCACCATTAAACTCACCTAAAACCAGATCAATACATCCATAAAGCTCATACCAAAATCACTGAAACACCATGATGTTTGTCCAAGGTTCAGTTGGTTGAGTTCGATCGATTTCGAGGTCGCCGATGCGGTTCATCGGTTTGATTCAAATCTTGTTGTGTTTTGCGCAAAAAAATCATGTGGAGCATTTTGTTTATAAAGTCAGAAAGGTTTCACGTCATTAAAGGTCCATTATTTCCACATTTCTTTACTATTTTTAGTTGAATGCTGTTTGTTGTTTGCTTCTGTTAAACTATTTGATTGCTTCATTTGGTTAAGGATTTTGAAGGAATATTATATTGTTTGTTCCTTGTTTCGTTCATGAGATTTATTTGGTCAATGAGATTATTTGTTTAAGATAAAATATTAAAATTGAATTAAGTGCAAACTTTGTGAAATGGACACTGAGAAATTCGGCATGGGCTAGTATTATGTTTAATCGTTCTTATATCTTTCTTTCTTGTTGTTAATTGTTTGAGTTCATGATTGTCTCGAATACATAATTGTTTGTCTGTTTATATTGGTCATCTGATATGAAGGGGATTTCGAGTAATTGGGTTATTATTGGGTTTGAAATAATGGTGAGTGAGAGATACGTATATCCAAAGTCTATTAAATTAAAGAAAGAAAGAGTGAAAAGAACAATTGTTAGAGGGAGTGAGGCGAGTTGCGAATTAATTCAAGACTCGTCGCAAAAGAGAAAGGAAAGAGTAAAATAAATAATTAGTTAAATAAATATCCCCGATCTAATACTCTAAAAATGCTAGAAAAGTTTTAGATGAACTTTAAATATTAGCTCATGTGTTCATACCGAACCTTGGACTGATATGCTTAAGTAATAAAAGGATCATGTGCGTATTCCCACGTCTTGATACCTTTAAATTCAAAATAATTATGTTTTAATCATGTGTACATTTCGTACCTTGGTTTAACATCTAACTTCAAAGAAATACCTTGTGTGTGTATTGCATCTAGGTCAAAATAATAAATAAAATACAATAACTAATTAAGTGGTAATAGGCAAAAGAAAAACCCAATAAAATACAAGAATAGCCAAAAACATTATTTAAGAGTTACAATAGTCAATAAAAGCGACCGTGCTAGAACCACGGGACTCGAGGGGTGCCATACACCTTCCCCTCGGTCAACCAAATTTCTTATTCAGTCTTCTGTTTTCGTAGACCATAAATTAAGAGTCAAACTTTCCTTTTGAAAGGGGATTCAAATAAAAGGTGACTTGGGAACACCAAAACTCAATTCCAGGTGGCGACTCCAAATAATAAATAATCCCTTTTCAAAACGTTACTTTAATTGGAAAACTCTTCTAACTCAACCTCGTAATAGGGTTGTGTGGAAAAAAAAAAGAGGTGTGACAGATGCACCATGTGAATTGAGACTCGGTTATTCCCATGGCATTGTATAATGGTCCTACTTTGTTGATGTCCGTATTTTCACCATGTGATAAAGTATTTAAGTTGTCAATCATGTTAGATATCATGTTTAGACATTATGCCGATACTGTTTGAACCCATAGTGGTCGTTTCTTACTGTCATCTCACTGATTTTATTGATATTTCATACTCAGTCAAATCCATGCATTCATACCATATCTCAGTCTCAATTATTATTTATTGATACATCATATCATTGTTGTCGGACTAGTTTCATGACATTGTGAGCCCGAGAGTGAGACTTGAGAGATTGATGACTGAGTGAGGCCGAGGGCCAGAGTGAGAGTGATATTTTGGGATCGGGCTGCATGCCGCAACATGTTATATTGACTATATTTCATGGGATCGGGCTGCACGCCGCAACAATATAGCGCTTGGGCTGAAAGGAGCCCCTCCGTAGTCTGCACACCCCCAGTTTGCGCAGTCGATTATAAATATGGATCGGGCTGCACGATGCAGCGATATAGCGCTTGGGCTGAAAGGAGCCCCTCCGGAGTCTGCACACCCCCAGTGAGTGCAACCGACTATAAATATGGATCCGGCTACATGCCGCAACGGGTATTGTACAGCGCTGAGCATAGTGAGAGAGAATGCGAGACAGTGAGATTGAGTACTTTGAGAGTGTGAGTACATGAGCTCATCATCGAGATGCATTGCATTTGACATGCGTACTTGCGATACATGTATAGAGGTGCATTTCCTTCTGCTACCCAGTTTTGGGGACATTTTTTATTTTTCCTGTATCTTGATATGTAGGCATAGAGAAATACTTTACTCATGCTATCTGAAAATGAGACATCTTACTTGAAAGGACTTTTAGAAAAAATCACAGCTTTCAAACTTACTCGTATTTTGGCTTTTTCGGTAAAAAATTTGGGTTTTCACTAAGATATTTGAAAAGAAATGCCCATTTTTTTTGGAACTGTGAACGAACTGAGCCTTTTATTTCTGAGATACTCTTTTGTTACTTGTACTATGCTGTTATGAACTGTTGTGGAATATTGGTGTTGGACCCAACCTTTTTGTTAGCTCGTCACTACTTTCAACCTAAGGTTAGATTTGTTACTTATTGAGTACATGGGGTCGGCTGTACTCATACTACACTTCTATACCTTGCGTGCAGATGTTGGCTGCTGATGTTGCTGTGTTCGATGGGAGCTGGATTTGAAGATATATCTGCGTCCCGGTTGTAGTTGCCTCTTGTTCGTGGTAGCCTTAGATCTATAAAAATTCTGTTTATGTACTTTTCAAAAAGACGATGTATTTATTTTATTTCAAATTTTGTAAACTCTATTCTTAGAAGCTCATGATTTGTACTACCAGTCCTTGGGAAAGGTATAAGATTCAGTAAATTACTTTCATTTAATTGTATTGTTAATATCATTGGAATTTGATAGTTATGAATTGGCTTACCTAGCGGGTTGGGTTAGGTGCCATCACAATTAGTTGAATTTTGGATTGTGACAGGTCGGTAATGTTAAAAAAATGTTTAACCGTTTGACCTCACAAATACCGACCGAATTCGGTCGTTATTTCAATTTTAAAATTTTAAAATATTAATTTAATGACGAAACCGACCGACTAGGGAATCAATTTTATTTAATATATATATATATATATATATATATATATATATATATATATATATATATATATATACTAAAGTTTGTGTATATTAACATATGTATACATATTAATGCTATATTAACATATGTTATATTAATATATGTTATAGTCATATGTTGTTGTTGCTAAAACTTATGTATTAATATAGCACTACATCTTATAGAACTATACACTTTGTTTTTAAATGTGTTATAGTAGGTTTTAATCGAATATAATTGAATTTCCAATTGATCCACTGATGAAGTATCTGAGTAAAGTACTAATGAGGTGATCGAAAATAAAACATTCAAGATTATGTGTGTGCGTGCATATATATATATATATATATATATATATATATATATATATATATATATATATTATGTATATATACATACACAGATAGGATATAGTGTTCATATAAAAGTAATTTTAAAAAACACATACACACATTGCCTTGGGCGGGAAACAATTAATTAAATAATACTTAGATTTTTAAATTAAATATATATATAATTTTTGTTATATTAAAAAATCAATTGCCCTGGGTGGGAAAAATAATTTCAAATATACCACCGATTTCAGTCGGTATATTTGAAAACTTTTAATTAAAAAATATTTTATTAGATAATATGAAGTATGACCAAGTGTTGGTCAAATATTGACTAATTTTCGACAGATATCGGTCGGAATTTATATATATTTATTGTGGGACCACTGTTTCCGTTGTCAAAAGTATTTTCTTTGACTTTTGCGATCAATTTATTTATTTTCCGACCGATTTCGATCGAAATTGTGTGGACGGATTTTGCCATTTTTTCTAGTAGTGTAATAATTTACTATTCATACTTTTTTGTCCAACTCTAGAGGTGATTTTAATCAGGGGTAAAGTTAGAGAGTTGGGTTCAATTGTTTTATATTTTTGGATAGGTTAGAAAAGATACCACAAGCATCATTTTAGATTCTCGTATAAAGTTTGGGATGCCTTCATTTGTAACTTTTTGCACATCAATGATCTATTTTTTTTTTTTTTTTTACCAAGTAATTTAGAATGTTGTATTGTGTCAGTAGTTTTTTCCCCTTCTTTTGTTGGTTTCAAGTTGGCATGCTTATGTACACATAGAAACCATTGCTCCCAAAGGCTACAAATAGCGTAATTAGTTTATCTTTTTATCTCGATGAATCAACAACGATACTGAGATATTTAATTTTGATCTTTCTTGTTTTCATTGATCTTATTGGGAGAGATGTAATTAAGAGGTATTATGCCTTTAATATACAAGGGGAATGGTACATTTCGATGTACATATACTTTGATTAAATGTAATGCTAGTGTCCAAAATCTCTCAGTAACTATTTTAGTCCATAATTTGGCCGAAAATAACGAAGCTACCTAATTAAGCCGCACTTTCTCTTAGATAGCGAAAGAGCAAGAATCACAAATTAAATAACGTCCCAAAAGAAAAAAGGGAAAAAGCCAAAAGGAGTAGACTGGAGTCAACCTTCAATAAAACCTAAGATTGAATGTTTCAAGTATAGTTAGCAAAGGTAAATAATTACCTTTGCATACATATATATCGATTCAAGATTTAAATGTTTTGAGTTTGAACAAAGTCTGAAATTCATAAGTCGTATTTATTAAATAAATTTTTAACATATATACATGATCAAAAGTCTAAATTCATAAATTCCTCTATTCGAATACCCATAACTTATGTACCACATTTGGCTCTATTCCTCTAACTATATATCTGCATCAAAGTAGTAAACATAGGACATGTGTCTTTTAAATGGAGTAGAAATATCTATCCTGATAAGTAGGTATATAACTTATAGCTAGCCACCTCTTTCGCAATCGCACACGTGAAATTTGAGGTTGTGTATCTCCAATTTCAGTTGGACTGAGAAATTGGTCGAAGCCAACAATATGAAAGCTTCAGTCAACGGCATCTTTTTCCTTTTTATTTTCTCCCTTTATTCTTCTTCGTCAAATCCCAAAACCACACGCTGCTTCTTACTACTTGCTTTACATTCAAGATCTGCATATCTCGTCCTTTCTTTTTTCTGTTATGTTCTGGAAATACGATACAAAATGAGTTGGGAGCTCTATTAATTTGCTAGTACTACGTACTATTCTTTCCCTTTAGTTCCTTTTCTTTATGTTGTCAAATACCAGATGAGAAAGCAGAACAGAAACCAGGGAAAGTGTCCGGAGACCCCAAAACCAATCTATTGTGCCAGGATGCTATTGATTATGTGTTTCTTTAGCCGCTAGAAACTTGTGACACAGCAAACCCAACAAAACAAATACACACAGGTCCATAATCATCAATAACACCAATGCCCTCACACGACCAATAACAATATCTAACATAAGAATCACGTACCATATACGTACCTAAAGGCTGTGATGTCTCAGTCTGATCCTTCTCCGGAAGTGAAAAGAAGTGAGGATACCAAGTCTTCATTTCTTCTTAAGCTTCCCAAGTCATCTCCTCCACATTATTGTTAATCCAAAGTACTTTAATCGAAGCTACATCCTTAGTTCTTAATCTCCGAACTTGTCTATCTAGTATAGCAATGGGAGCTTCCTCATATGATAGCTGCTCTGTAACCTGAACATCGTCAACTGGAATGACTTTAGAGGGATCTCCAATACACCTACGGAGCATAGATACATGAAATACAGGATGTACAGACTCCAATTTGGAAGGAAAATTTAACTCATATGCTATTTGGCCTACTCTGCGTATAATCTTATAAGGTCCAATGTACAGAGGGCTAAGCTTTCTTTTCTTACCGAATCTCATAACGCCTTTCATCGGTGATACCTTTAGGAATACCAAGTCTCATCGTCGATTATCTGCATATGACTTCTGACGACTCTGTGCTGCTAATAGCCTTTCCCTTATAAGCTTAATCTTCTCAACTGCATGTTATAGCAACTCTGGTCCTACTAACTTAGTTTTCCCAATCTCGAACCATCCTATAAGAGAACTCCACTTTGGTCCGTAAAGACCTTCATATGGAGCCATCTGAATGGTGGAATGATAACTATTATTATATGCAAACTCAATAAGTGGAAGATGATCATCCCAACTACTCGTGAAGTCCATCACACAAGCCCGTAGCATATCCTCCAATGTCTGAATAGTATGTTCAACCTGACAGAGTTCAACCTGACCGTCTGTCTGGGGATGAAATGTTGTACTAAGACTTACCTGAGTCCCCAATACTTTTTGGAAGGACCTTCAGAAATTACCTGTAAACTGAGCACCTCTATCTGAGATAATAGATATAGGTACAGCATGAAGTCGTACTATCTCCCTAATGTAAAGCCTTGCATAATCCTCTGCTTAGTAGGTAGTCCTGACAGGCAGAAAATAGGCTGCTTTTGTAAGTCTATCGATAATAACCCATATAGAATCAAACTTATGTTGGGTACGAGGTAAGCATATGATGAAATCTATATTAATCACTTCCCATTTCCAAGTCAGAATCTCTATAGCCTGTAATAATCCACAGGGTTTTTGATGCTCAATCTTAACCCGCTGACAATTAGGGCACTGAGCAACAAACTCTTCTATATCCTTCTTCATTTCGTCCCACCAGTATATTCCCCTGATATAATGATACATCTTCGTCACTCCTGGATAAATAGAATAACGAGAATAATGAGCTTCTCCCATAACCTGCTGGCGCAACCCTGCCATATTAGAACACATAATCGACCTTGATATCTGAGGACTCCATCTCCTGTAATCTCAAATGGTGTATTCTCCTTTTGAGGAAATGTATCTCTGTAATGAGCTAGCACATGATCCTCATACTGGTGTTCCTTCACTTCAGTTACTAAAGAGGATGTTGTCATGTCCTGAATAGTAACTCTGGTATCACCTGAGTCCAGGAATCGAACTCCAAGTCTAGCTAGCTGATGAATCTCATGGGCTATCCCACAATTCTCTGGCTGTAAATATGACAGGCTACCCTTAGATCTATGGCTGAGGGCGTCGGCTACTACATTCGCCTTCCCCGGATGGTATAAAATATCAATATCATAGTCTTTCAGTAGCTCTAACCATCTCCTTTGGTGTAAATTCAATTCCTTTTGATTGGAGCTATATTGAAGGCACTTATGGTCCGTATAGATATCAACATGAATGCCATACAAATAGTTCCTCCACATCTTTAGTGCATGAATCACCGTGGCTAACTCTAAATCGTTGGTCGGATAATTCTTCTCGTGCTTTCTTAGTTGTCTTTAAACCTAAGCAATTACTTTTTATGGTCGTTCTACCACTTGTTGCATGAATACATGGCTTATCTCATTGCCCAAAAATACTAGAATTTCCTGTAACTCATACGATCTCAAATATCATCTTTTGATTTTTTATTTCCGTTCATTAGCCACGATAGGTGCCATTTTTTATGGAGTGCATACAATGTTGTAGTGAGACTGTTGTTACAAGATCATTTCTTCTTTATGTCACTATTCTTAAGTTGAAGCCTTCTTCCTTATGTCCTCAGGTAGTCTTTCTTTGTAGACTTAGGGGAGACCCTTTGACTCCTGTAAGGCTGCGATCTTATTACATCGTATACTCGAAAGAATTTTTGACGTTCTTACTCGCCTATAGTTATCCTTCATTACTTACCTCCGCGCCCTTGTGCTCGTAAGGTTGATTCTGAACTGAAATGTTTGGACTGTCTTCTCAGTGACACCATTTGTTTTTCGTAACACTTATACGGTACCTTTAACAACCCTAACTCCTATCGGAATATTTCTCAAGGATTACGATGTCATCATATTTGCGAGACTAAATTCCCTATGTTGGGTTTCGCTATGTTTATCTTGAACAACCTGCTGATTTGTCTGTAACCTCTTGTTTAGCTATTGCTAGGTTCTTCCTGAATCAACTACTATCTACACGTTAGTCCATTCTCATATCTATATTCTGCGTAATCTCTCTTGGGTTATATCCTTTGTCTTAACTTTTCCCGCACACTGGCTCCTTATGTATCCAGTGTTCATTTGCACTTATTTATCAATAACATCAAGTGAAGGAACCCTTTCTGACTCTCCCCGTCGTCATGCTTACATAATTTTCCGGAGTCGTATCATATCCGTAGGATCTGAATAAATGCAATCTCTTTCCTTTTGCCTTTCTATCACATTCTTCCTTTACTATTCCATAGTTATCTTAACCACATAACTCCGACTTAATACTATATCACACCATCTTCCCCCCTTTAGGGGAGTACTAATATTTATTGCTATGAAGATTTACCTATAAATGTTTCACCTCTTCATATTTGGCGTCTTTTCACATCTTCACGGACTCTTGCTTGCCTTGCGTTAACCCTTATGTACCAAGGATAATTTAATTTCTTACACATAAAGGTGACACCTAGTGTAACTCGCACACTTAGTCCCTTAAGCTTAACTCTGCTCACATCGCTTGTTTTAGGGAAACCTCTTCCTGAATGACCTTTAAAAGTTATTCTTCTGTTGTCCATTCAATTATTGCCCGGAATGCGATCTCTAAAATTTTCACAATGTCAACTATTATCAATTCCTTTGGTCCTGAATTCATGTTCAGTTTATCTTATTCACTAGCCCATACTAATTTCTATTACTCCAGGGGTCTAACTTTTCCTTTTGGTAATCATGTATGAGTCACCAACTCATTTCTCGAAATGGGGACATGACTTTATGGATTATACTCTTTTATTGTCTCAAGGCTTGTAACTTTTTGTCATTTCCTTCACTTGACTATAGAATCTATAGTCTTGTCATGTTTTGATTTACCGTTATCATCCATTTATCACATCTTACTCATAATGCTTCATTTACTTTCTTTTTATTCTCCTGCTAATATTTATGTCTATCACCTTATTATGAAAACCTGTTCAAAATATTCTTTCACTTTTATCCCCCTTGATTCAATTCACTGGCTCTTCGGGTCGCCTAACACTCTCTCTCTTTACTAGGGACGAGAGCCATACAAAGGTAAATATTTATCCCTGTTAGGATTCCAATGCCAATCTTCTGAAATTTATGAACATTATAGTATTCATATCTGATTGTACCATTCTAGAGTGCACCATCTGGGTCTCTCACAAGGAGAACCATTACCAAGCCTTCAATATCCCTAAAAAATGTGAGCTAATAATAACAATCCATCAACAATTTTGGGTTACTCTAACCCTAGCTAGATGCTGATATCCCATCCTTCTCTTAAATTATATTTGTTAGCTCCCACAGGGCATAACTGAAATGGGTGTTGTCAAGTGAATATATCATTGTTATTGTTGAAAGTAACTCAGAATGCTTATATTTCTCTGCCTGAATTGTAAATACAGATAATCTTCACTAACTGCGTACCTCGTATCCTTCTTCACCTAGCTTCTTTTACTTGTTGAAACTTGTATCTACCTTCTAATTATCTTATTTTTTTTACCATAGGGGTAGATAGATATTCATGCCTTAGGGCTCCTTATCAAGAGGCTCACACGTCGTAGTACACACATATCTATGAAGGCCTTACATTTACTCATCATAAGCATGACGTAAAATCGAGTTCCTCTAACTCAACTCTTCCACAACCACCTTTAATCTCTTACCAACTGTCTTTCTGGATGTAGATGTCATTGTATAACAAATAAAATAGAATTTAGGAATTTGAATTTCTTAGGACTGAGCTCTACCACGCGATCTAGAGTAAGAAGAAAGAGTGACATTCCTTAATTCCCTGTAGCCTCCTACTTATAAGTGTGGTGCACAACACACCTATAAACAAGACTCTACTAGACACGGCTTGTAGACTTCCTAGGACAGAACTGCTCTGATACCACTTCTGTCACGACCTTAACTAATGGGCCACGACGGGCACCCGGTACCTTTCTCAACCGAGTACCAACATAACGTATCTTTCGTAGCATACTATCATAGGCAAATGAGTTGGAGAGGCTGTCGTGAGATAAGTAGAATAAAACATGAAATACCAACTTGGGCCTATAAGACCAAAATAATCACCCGTACACTAAACATAGGCCGATAAGGCCATACAATCTTTTACGTACATGGAATAAATCTACAAGCCTATAAGAGTAGATAAATACTATAAAGGTCGGGACAAGGCCCCGCCATACTAAACAATACACGTCTGAATCATACTGACCAAATAAATAACTCCGGAGCTAATAGCCTACTTTGATAACTCTCAACCTGCATGAAATGCAGCGTCCCCAGGCAAAAGGGACGTCAGTACAAATAAAGTACCGAGTATGTAAGGCATGACAGTAGTATATAAAAGACAGGGAAGAAACATGGAGTAAAGAACTCAACCTATAATTCTCAATAGCTATGTGAATTATAAAAATTTATAATGTCATGCATGTGCGTATAAATGCCATACCATGTATAGGAATATGCGTACATAACATCATCAAGCCTCTGAGGGTATCCTATCATATCATCTCAGCCACTGTGGGCAAAATTATCAACGTATACCAGCTGATCAGGTGGTGGTGCGTATATAACGCCATAACCTTTTCCCATATCCCATATACATATAATATACGCGTATATAACGCCTTCTGGTCATTGGTCAATGTACATGTATAAATGCATGAAATGCATAAGAAATACATTAATAAGATTTCTCTAATATCATAAAATCAATTTGCCTTTCAGACAAACTTTATCAAATACGTTTTTTTCTAAGACCCATGAATAGAGGATATAATAATAATTCACACGGGGAATCAAGAATATAGACACCCCTAGTATATCTATGAATAGAGTCATTTATGAAAGTTGCGTATTTTGCTCGTTTCGTTTGTATCATTTGGAACATGCCAAAAAGAAAGAAGGGATAGACTTAACTCCGTTGAGTCCTTAATACCTTCCAAGAAGTTCTTCAAACAACTCAATTCAATCTACCGCACCATAAGGAGATTTAAAATCAGTATTGAGTAAAGGCTAAGTCCTCAACTTAAACTAGTAGCTCGTTTACGTAAATTTGGGCAGCATCTCCCCTGTAACTAGGCCCTCCTCCAATACCATATACCAACAAAAATAAGAACACAATAATAATAAAATGTAAGCATCATTTTTCAACCTTATCTCCGACTCAATATACTACAAAACAGCCCACAAACCCTAATCACTTCATACATAAAACGACAACCAAAGTAGTATCAAACAATTTAAAATAATATAACGACGAACGACCAGCCCACCATTCCATCATTATGTGGTGTTTATCCATACCATTTTCCTCAAAACCTCTTTTAAACAGTAGAAAAATATACAGCCCAAAGGCAACACGAAACAACCCATAAAATAGTCCACTACAAGTCAAATAACTCGAACTCACGGCTTCCGATCACCGTCCCGTGAGTTCTAACTATTAGGAAACGAATTTATCAACATTCCTTGATATTAAACACTTAAATACAGAAAGTACACGTTTTATTAACAATGAAGTACCTTCCAAAACTCAATCTATAAAGAAAAAGAGAGCCGATATAGCGATACTTACGTCGTAGGGATCGTTTTGCTGTTATCGCTTCTTGATTCCGTGCTCGGGATGATAATATTATTTGAAGCTCTTGTAGAGAGCTTAAGAGTAAAGTTAGGCGTGTTATTTGGGCGATCTCTCTGGGAATAATGGAGAAAGAGACGAGATGGGATGTAAATATCCCATTTTTTTTAAAAGTAAAAAAGGTGCTACTTGGCACCCTATGATTGGCCTTTTTTCCAACGCTTATAACGTTTTATCCGGGTGTCGTATGAACAAACGGTTAAGTGAGTTGGAAACTACATTCCAAGACCTTCAATTTGGTACATAATGTGTCCCAAAAATACCTCATATAGCATATGAAATATATTTCTCAAAAAACTCTATTACATGGCAATTCCTTAGTCGGTATTTTCGCAACTTTAATCCAATTTTTTCCAAACTTTATATTTTCTATCCAAATATCATATATAGCTATATTATGACTTTAAAATCATTTAAATCATGATTAACAAGTCTCATATTCATTACATCACCTTGGGACGAACAAGGTGTAACACATTTATATATAAACACAAAAGAAAAACAAAGGGGGGGGGGGGGAACACGTAAAAACAAGGAGAGAAAATGGAGGTAGAGAAAATGAAAAAGTGTGCTTCTACGCTTGAAGCTTTCCATAGCAAAAGTTCAGAAATTTCAGCCATGAAAACATCTCTGTTTCTCACGCCAAAACCAGTTTTTCCCCCTTTTTAAAACATCCCCAAACCCCATGAAAATGCAGCCATGGAAGAGTTGCCAATCTTCACATTTACCAGCCCAGTATCCACCATTAAACTCACCTAAAACAAGCTCAATACATCCATAAAGCTCATACCAAAATCACTGAAACACCATGATATTTGTCCAAGGTTCAGTTGGTTGAGTTCGATCGTTTTCGAGGTCGCCGATGCGGTTCATCGGTTTGATTCAAATCTTGTTGTGTTTTGCGTAAAAAAATCGTGTGGAGCATTTTGTTTATAAAGTCAGAAAGGTTTCACGTCATTAAAGGTCCATCATTTCCACCTTTCTTTACTATTTTTAGTTGAATGCTGTTTGTTGTTTGCTTCTGTTAAACCATTTGATTGCTTCATTTGGTTAAGGATTTTGAAGGAATATTATATTGTTTGTTCCTTGTTTCGTTCATGAGATTTATTTGGTCAATGAGATTATTTGTTTAAGATAAAATATTAAAATTGAATTAAGTGCAAACTTTGTGAAATGGACACTGAGAAATTCGGCATGGGCTAGTATTATGTTTAATCGTTCTTATGTCTTTCTTTCTTGTTGTAAATTGTTTGAGTTCATGATTGTCTCGAATACATAGTTGTTTGCCTGTTTATATTGGTCATCTGATATAAGGGGATTTCGAGTAATTGGGTTATTATTGGGTCTGAAATAATGGTGAGTGAGAGATACGTATATCCAAAGTCTATTAAATTAAAGAAAGAAAGAGTGAAAAAAATAATTGTGTGAGGGAGTGAGGCGAGTTGCGAATTAATTCAAGACTCGTCGCAAAAGATAAAGGAAAGAGTAAAATAAATAATTAGTTAAATAAATATCCCCGATCTAAAAATATAAATAAATAGAATACTCTAAAAATGCTAGAAAAGTTTTAGATGCACTTTAAATATTAGCTCATGTGTTCATACCGAACCTTGGACTGATATGCTTAAGTAATAAAAGGATCATGTGCGTATTCCCACGTCTTGATACCTTTAAATTCAAAATAATTATGTTTTAATCATGTGTACATTTCGTACCTTGGTTTAACATCTAACTTCAAAGAAATACCTTGTGTGTGTATCGCATCTAGGTCAAAATAATAAATAAAATACAATAACTAATTAAGTGGTAATAGGCAATAGCAAAAACCCAATAAAATACAAGAATAGCCAAAAACATTATTTATGCGTTACAATAGTCAATAAAGCGACCGTGCTAGAACCACAGGACTCGAGGGGTGCCTTACACCTTCCCCTCGGTCAACCAAATTTCTTATTCAGTCTTCTGTTTTTGTAGACCATAAATTAAGAGTCAAACTTTTCTTTTGAAAGGGGATTCAAATAAAAGGTGACTTGGGAACACCAAAACTCAATTCCAAGTGGCGACTCCAAATAATAAATAATCCCTTTTCAAAACGTCACTTTAATTGAAAAACTCTTCTAACTCAACCTCGTAATAGGGTTGTGTGGAAAAAAAAAAGAGGTGTGACAGATGCACCATGTGAATTGAGACTCTGTTATTCCCATGGCACTGTATAATGGTCCTACTTTGTTGATATCCGTATTTTCACCATGTGATAAAGTATTTAAGTTGTCAATCATGTTAGATATCATGTTTAGGCATTATGCCGATACTGTTTGGACCCATATTGGTCGTTTCTTACTGTTATCTCACTGATTTCATTGATCTTTCATACTCAGTCAAATCCATGCATTCATACCATATCTCAGTCTCAATTATTATTTATTGATACATCATATCATTGTTGTCGGACTAGTTTCATGACATTGTTAGCCCGAGAATGAGACTTGAGAGATTGATTACTGAGTGAGGCCGAGGGCCAGAGTGAGAGTGATATTTTGGGATCGGGCTGCATGCCGCAACATGTTATATTGACTATGTTTCATGGTATCGGGCTGTACGCCGCAACGATATAGCGCTTGGGCTGAAAGGAGCCCCTCCGAAGTCTGCACACCCCCAGTGAGCGCAGTCGACTATAAATATGGATCGGGCAGCACAACGCAGCGATATAGCGCTTGGGCTGAAAGGAGCCCCTCCGGAGTCTGCACACCCCCAGTGAGCGCAGTCGACTATAAATATGGATCGAGCTACACGCCGCAACGGGTATTGTACAGCGCTGAGCATAGTGAGAGAGAATGCGAGACAGTGAGATTGAGTACTCTGAGAGTTGTGAGTACATGAGCTCATCATCGAGATGCATTGCATTTGACATGCGTATTTGCGATACATGTATAGAGGTGCATTTCCTTCTTCTACCCAGTTTTGGAGACATTTTGTATTTTACCTGTATCTTGACATGTAGGCATAGAGAAGTACTTTACTCATGCTATCTGAAAATGAGACATCTTACTTGAAAGGACTTTTAGAAAAAATCACAGCTTTCAAACTTACTCGTATTTTGGCTTTTTCGGTAAAAGATTTCGGTTTTCACTAAGATACTTGAAAAGAAATGCCCATTTTTCTGGAACTGTGAACGAACTGAGCCTTTTATTTTTGAGATACTCTTTTATTACTTGTACTATGCTGTTATGAACTGTTATGAAATATTGGTGTTGGACCCAACCTTTTTGTTAGCTCGTCACTACTTTCAACCTAAGGTTAGGTTTTTTACTTATTGATTACATGGGGTTGGCTGTACTCATACTACCTTCTACACCTTGCGTGCAGATGTTGGCTGCTGATGTTGCTGTGTTCGATGGGAGCTGGATTTGAGGATATATCTGCGTCCCGGTTGTAGTTGCCTCTTGTTCGGGGTAGCCTTAGATCTATAAAAATTCTATTTATGTACTTTTCAAACAGATGATGTATTTATTTTATTTTAACTTTGTAAACTCTATTCTTATAAGCTCATGATTTGTACTACCAGTCCTTGGAAAAGGTATAAGATTCAGTAAATTACTTTCATTTAATTGTATTGTTAATATCATTGGAGTTTGATAGTTGTGAATTGGCTTACCTAGCGGGTTGGGTTAGGTGCCATCACGATTAGTTGAATTTTGGATTGTGACAGGTTGGTAATGTTAAAAAAATGTTTGACCGTTTGACCTCACAAATACCGACCGAATTCGGTCGTTATTTCAATTTTAAAATTTTAAAATATTAATTTAATGACGAAACCGACCGACTTTGGTCGGTTTTATTTAATATATATATATATATATATATATATATATATATATATATATATATATATATATATATTAATAAATTCAAATAACTAACAATATGTACTCGTAGTAACGCTATTAACATATGTTATATTAATATATGTTATAGTCATATGTTGTTGTTGCTAAAACTTATGTATTAATATAGCACTACATCTTATAGAACTATACACTTTATTTTTAAATGTGTTATAGTAAGTTTTAATCGAATATAATTGAATTTCCAATTGATCCACTGATGAAGTATCTGAGTAAAGTACTAATGAGGTGATCGAAAATAAAGCATTCAAGATTATATATATATATATATATATATATATATATATATATATATATATATATATATATATATATATATATATATATACACACACACACACACACACACACACACACACACACAAAAAAACACATACACACATTGCCTTGGGCGGGAAACAATTAATTAAATATTATTAAGATTTTTAAATTAAATATATATATAATTTTTGTTATATTAAAAAATTAATTGCCTTGGCTGGGAAAAATAATTTCAAATATACCACCGATTTTAGTCGGTATATTAGAAAACTTTTAATTAAAAAATATTTTATTAGATAATATGAAGTATGACCAAGTGTTGGTCAAATATTGACTAATTTTCGACAGATATCGGTCGGAATTTGTATATATTTATTGTGGGACCATTGTTTCCGTTGTCAAAAGTATTTTCTTTGACTTTTGCGATCAATTTATTTATTTTCCGACCGATTTCGGTCGAAATTGTGTGGACGGATTTTGCCATTTTTTCTAGTAGTGTAATAAATTACTATTCATACTTTTTTGTCCAACTCTAGAGGTGATTCTTATCAGGGGTAAAGTTAGAGAGTTGGGTTCAATTGTTTTATATTTTTGGATAGATTAGAAAAGATACCGCAAGCATCATTTTAGATTCTCGTATAAAGTTTGGGATGCCTTCATTTGTAACTTTTTGCACATCAATGATCTATTTTTTTTATTTTTTATTTTTACCAAGTAATTTAGAATGTTGTATTGTGTCAGTAGTTTTTTCCCCTTCTTTTGTTGGTTTCAAGTTGGCATGCTTATGTACACATAGAAACCATTGCTCCCAAAGGCTACAAATAGCGTAATTAGTTTATCTTTTTATCTCGATGAATCAACAACGATACTGAGATATTTAATTTTGATCTTTCTTGTTTTCATTGATCTTATTGGGAGAGAGGTAATTAAGAGGTATTATGCCTTTAATATACAAGGGGAATGGTACATTTCGATGTACATATACTTTGTTTAAATGTAATGCTAGTGTCCAAAATCTCTCAGTAACTATTTTAGTCCATAATTTGGCCGAAAATAAGGAAGCTACCTAATTTAGCCGCACTTTCTCTTAGATAGCGAAAGAGCAAGAATCACAAATTAAATAACGTCCCAAAAGAAAAAAGGGAAAAAGCCAAAAGGAGTAGACTGGAGTCAACCTTCAATAAAACCTAAGATTGAATGTTTCAAGTATAGTTAGCAAAGGTAAATAATTACCTTTGCATACATATATATCGATTCAAGATTTATATGTTTGAGTTTGAACAAAGTCTGAAATTCATAAGTCGTATTTATTAAATAAATTTTTAATATATATACATGATCAAAAGTCTAAATTCATAAATTTCTCTATTCGAATACCCATAACTTATGTACCACATTTGGCTCTATTCCTCTAACTATATATCTGCATCAAAGTAGTAAACATAGGACATGTGTCTTTTAAATGGAGTAGAAATATCTATCCTGATAAGTAGGTGTATATATTCACTTATAGCTAGCCACCTCTTTCACAATCGCACACGTGAAATTTGAGGTTGTGTATCTCCAATTTCAATTGGACTGAGAAATTGGTCGAAGCCAACAATATGAAAGCTTCAGTCAACGGCATCTTTTTCCTTTTTATTTTCTCCCTTTATTCTTCTTCGTCAAATCCCAAAACCACACGCTGCTTCTTACTACTTGCTTTACATTCAAGATCTGCATATCTCGTCCTTTCTTCTTTCTATTATGTTCTGGAAATACGATACAAAATGAGTTGGGATCTCTATTAATTTGCTAGTACTACGTACTATTCTTTCCCTTTAGTTCCTTTTCTTTATGTTGTCAAATACCAGATGAGAAAGCAGAACAGAAACCAGGGAAAATGTACGGAGACCCCAAAACCAATCTATTGTGCCAGGATGCTATTGATTATATGTTTCTTTAGCCGCTAGAATTTTCATTGGCAATGCATGTATGTATATAAGTGTAATAACCCGATAGGTCATTTATAGTCTTACCTTTTATTTTTATGCTCCGAGCTCTCGAATAGTTTCGTTTAGCCTTTCTCGATTTGCGTGCACAATCCGTATCTTTTTTCGAAAATTTATTATGTGAAAAATCTATGAAACCCGGATCAGTATTTTAACGGTCTCGGTGGGTCCGTATAGTGATTTGGGACTTGGGCATATACCCGGAATCGAATTCGGAAGTCACTAACTTGATTTAACGTAATTTGTTGAAAACTAGAAGTTTAAAGAATTTCTAAGTTTGACCGTAGGTTGACTTTGTTGCTACCGGGTTCAGATTACAGTTTCGGAACTTGATGTAGGTTCATTTAAGTATTTATGACTTATCTATAAAATTTGGTGCAAAATAGAGTTGATTTGACGTGATCCGGACGTCCGGTTGAAAAATTAAAAGTTCTTAAGTTTCTTTAAAAATTCCATTCGTTTTGGTGTCCGATTCGTAGTTCTAGTTGTTATTTTGGTATTTTCATCGCGCGGGGGAGTGTTATTACACTCGGATAGGTTACAAAGTGATTTTTGAACTTAGAAGAGTGCAGGTGCATCAGATCTGCAGATCTTGCATCAGGTGCATCGATTGTTCGCATTTGCGGACAGCCTTGGTTCGCATTTGCAATAAAATTATCGCATTTGCGATGAAAGTAGGTTCATTGACCTTTTCTCTTTTGCGAAGAGTTGATCGCTTTTGCGATCATCGCAATTGTAAACTATGTGTCGCAATTGCGATAACTGCAATTAGGTAAAAGAGGGGAAAACGGGATTTAGCTCATTTCTTTTAAACTCTCAACCCTAAATCTCCCAGAGGTGATTTTTCCAAGAGATTTTATCCTAAATTCATTGGTAAGTGACTTTAATCTACTTTTTTCAATTAACCACTACATTTCATAAGATTTCAACATCAAATCTTGGATTTTCATGGTAGAAATTAGGGGTTGGGTTGAATTAAGAATTTTTGTAAATTTGGGATTTAGACCTCGATTTGAGGTCGGATTTCGAAGCGAATTACATAATCGGGCTCGTGGGTTAATGTGTATTCGAATTTTGGTCCGAATTTTAATTTTGACCAAGCGGTCCTAGGTTTGACTTTTGTTGACTTTTTCAAAAATGATCTAAATTGAACCTCTTTCATTCGTGGGTAGTTCCTAAAGCTTATTTTGAATCGTTTGGTCAATAATTTACTATATTTTGTTGGTTTGGAGGCTTGTTCGAAAGTCAAGGTCATGGTTGAGCTTTGAGTTGATTGTGGAGTGAGGTAAGTGTTGGGTTTAATATTGATTTGAGGGAATTAGGGAGCCTTGGATTAAAAATTATGCGAATTATGTGTGAAACTGCGTATATGCGAGGTGACGAGTGTATATGCGTCGTTACATTACTTGCCTCCCTACTTTCATTTCTTCATAGTATATCTTGTTTTATGCCTTAATTGTTACATGCTTATTTGATTTCCATGCCATAATTGCTACTTGCCAGTTAGTATTTCTTGTATTAAATTGTCCATCCCCTTCATAATTCCATGCTTATTTACTACTTATCTCTATTTGCTTCCCTTACATATCTATATTGTATTATGCCTTGTTTGCCTTATAGTTTCGTATCAGTTGGCGCCTTCATTGATGTAGTTTCACTTGAATGCATTGTTAAATGGTAGATACCGTTAAGTTGGAAAAGCTGAGACATCCGAGTAGTCCGAGTCTCTTCGGTTATCATGTTATTCTCTATTGCTCGTACATTTGTTGTGATGACCCAAATATCATCTTTAAATTTAATAATAAATTATGTGTTCTAAAATCTCGAAAAGCACTATTCATCATTCATCGAGTTACGTGCACAGTCCGTATAATTTTCTTGAAAGTTTTTATGTGAAAAATGAATTAAAATATGAAATAGAGCCTTAAAACAAAACTGAGTTGTCTTTGGTCAACATTTTGAGCAAACGGACTCGGATCAGTATTTTGACAGTTCCGACAGGTCTGCATCGTGATTTGGGACTTGGGCGTATGTCACGACTCAATTTCACCTATAGGTCGTGATGGCGCCCAACACTACAGCTAGGCAAGCCAACTAATAAATTAAGCATACATTGATAAAATTTAAAACCAAGAAAATATAAACCCAAACTCCACCAATGTGTGTGCCAAGACCTAGTGTCACAAGTGAATGAGCATCTAGTAGATTATACAAAACTCCAAATACTATCTGAAATGAAATAGACAGAATGTAAGTATAAGAAGAGACACCGGTAGCTGCAGAACGGCTCAGAAAGGCAGCTCACCGCTATGCCTCGGGATGACGTGGGTATGCGATGATAGGTCCTCCACTAGAACCTACCTCAGGTCCTGCACAAAAAAATACAGCAAGTGTAGTATGAGTACCTAAACAACGTGTACCCAGTAAGTATCAAGCCTAATCTCGAAGTGGTAGAGACGAGATGGCCGACTTTGACACTCACTGTGGGTCAATAATAATAACTTAAATAAAACTAGAATATTTAAATCAGCGTGATTTACAGAATTTACAATAATTTATTTAATCAGCAGAAATAACCAAATTTCTTCGAATGTAACAATTCTCAATATATTAATTAAATTCCTTCAATTCAGAAAAATTCCAATTTATCAATTTAAATCTAATTTACAGGAGTAACAATTAATTCCATAAACAAGCAAGAATAATAATTCATTAAATTCCAAGGATTTTTCCAATTTATTAATTAACTTCTCAATCTGAAATAAATTATTAAAGTATCGTGTAATTATTATTATTACGCACGATTTGTGCCGATGACTTACGGCCCGATCCAGAGTGTCATGTATATTGCCGAGGGAGGTGCAGTGTGCTGCATAGATGCATCTATCCTGCCGAGGCGTTCGGCCCGCTCCACAAGAAAGGAGAACATTTTCTTATGTGCCTCCGGAAGGACAGTATGTTTATTATAAGATAAATTTGGGAGGAGAATAATTTCTTTTGACAATTAATTTATTTAAACAGACAATCAAGCCTATGAGATTTTCATCCTTTAATATCTTTATCTAACAATTCACAATATATTCATATAGATATCAATTAATATAAATAAATCAAAGAATACAATTTACACAAGTAAGGCATGCTTTGAGTCTTAAACTACCCGGACTTTAGCATTAATAGTAGCTACGCACGGACTCTCGTCACCTCGTGCGTACGTAGCCCCCCACAATTAGCAATAATTATTTAATTTTAATCACCTATGAGGTAATTTCTCCCTCACAAGATTAGACAAGAGACTTACCTCGTCATGCTCCAATTTAATCCACTATAAGACCTTTTCCACGATTATCCAACTCCGTTTGGCTCGAATCTAGCCAAAATAATTCGATACAATCATTAAATATTATAGGAATCAATTCTATAAGAAAATACTATATTTTTAAAAAAAGATCCCGAAATTAATTAAAAATTCGCTCGCGGGGCTCACATCTCGAAATCCGGTGAAAGTTACGAAATCCGACAACCCATTCAATTACGAGTCCAACCATACCAGTTTCACTCAAATCCGAGTCTGAATCGATACCGAAATCTCAATATTTTGTTTCTATGAGATTTCTATATTTTTTTCCAAATTTCAATCTCAAAACACTAATTTATGGTGAAAACAATGATATACTTGTATATGTAGACCAAATCCGAGTTAGAATCACTTACCCCAATATTTTTCCCTTGAAAATCTGCCAAAAGTCGTCTCTACTCAAGCTCAAGTTCGTCAGAAATGGCAAATTGGACGAATGCCCTCTTTTTATAAAACTGCCCAGCAGCCTTCGGAACTGGTCCTCGAACTGGGCCTCGATCGCGGCATCGAACATGTGCCCTCGATCAGGGCATCGAGGTTGTACCTTCGATTGTGACCCTCGATCTTGGGTCTCGATCCTGGCCCTCGAGCTGGACCTTCGATCAGGGCATCGAGCATGGGTCTCGATCCTATCCCTCAAGCCTTACCTTCGATCCTAGACCTCGAGCCTTACCTTCGATCATGCCCTCGAGCCTTGCCTTCGATCGAGGATTCGATCAGAGTATCGAGGTTAGGCCTTCGATCATAGCCTCAATCATGGCATCGAGCTTGAACCTTCGATTGTGGATTCGATACACTAGCTCGAGCCTGTACCTCGTCAACCCTGGACTCGATACCTGGGCTCGATATCTGGCTCGATATCTGGGCTCGATCACAGCCCAAAATGTCCAACAGAAGAGGAAAAATTGCAGCAGCTTTTTAACTCAAATTTTGATCCGTTAACCATCCGAAACTCACCCGAGGCCCTCGGGACCTCAACCAAATATACCAACAAGTCCTAAAACATCATACGAACTTATTCGAACCTCTAAATCACATCAAACAACGCTAAAACCATGAATCATACCCCAATTCAAGCTTAATGAAATTAAGAGTTTTCAACTTCTACATTCAATGTTGGAACCTATCAAATCAATTCTGATTGACCTCAAATTTTACACACAAGTCATAAATTATATAACGGAGCTATGAAAATTTTCGGAACTGGATTCCGACTCCGGTATCAAAAAGTCAACTCCCCGATCAAACTTTCAAACTTTAAATTCCTATTTTAGCCATTTCAAGCCTAATTCCACTACGGACTTCCAAATAAAATTCCGATCACGCTCCTAAAGTCCAAAATCACCATACAGAGCTGTTGGAATCATCAAAATTCTATTCCGGGGTCGTTTTCTAAAAATGTTGACCGAAGTCAAACTTAGCACTTTAAGGCCAAGTTAAGGAACCAAGTGTTCCGGTTTCACTCCAAACACTTCCAAATCCCGAACCAACCATCCCCGCAAGTCATAAATCATTACAAGCACCTACGGAAAGTTTTATTTTAGGTAACAGGGTTCTAAAAGTTAAAATGACCGGTTGAGTCATTATAGCTTATACCCGAAATTTAATTTGGAGGTCCCTAAATTGAATTATCGCCAGTTGGTGAAAACTTGAAGCCTAAAGGCTTAAAGATTTTAAAGTTTGACCAAAAATTGGCCTTTAGTGATATCGAGGTCAGATTCAAGTTTTGAAAATTTTCATAAGTCTGTTATGTCATTAATGACTTGTTTGTTGAATTTGGTGAGAAACGGAGTTAATTTGACATGATTCGGACACTCAGTTATTAAAATAGAAGTTTTAAAGTTTTCTTGAAAATTTCATTTGATTTGGTGTCTGATTCGTAGTTGTAGGCATTATTTTGGTGTTTTGTTCACGCGAGCGAGTTCGTATGATATTTTTGGACTTGTGTGCATGTAAGGTTTAGAGCCCCGAGGGCTCGGGTGAGTTTCTGTCACGACCCAAAATCCAACTAGTCGTGATGGCACCTAACCCAACCTACTAGGTAAGCCAACTTTCAATTATCCAATTACAATAACAATTATTTAAAAGAGAATAACTAAAACCAATACATTTCCCCAAGAACTCGTAGTACAAATCATGAACTTCTAAGAATAGAGTATACAAAGCGGAAATGAAATAAATACATAGTCTGTTTAATTAATACATAAACAAAGCTCTTATAAATCTAAGGCTACACTGAACAAGAGGCAGCTACAACAAGAATGCAGGTACATCTTCAAGTCTCGCAACCATCGAGCACAGCAACAACAACAACCAACATCTGCACGCAATGTGCAGAAGTGTAGTATCAGTACAACCGACCCCATGTACTGAGTAAGTAACAAACCTAGCCTTAGGTTGAAAGTAGTGACAAGCTTCTACCAAGGTCGGGTCCAAAACCACTAGTTCACAACAGTCCATAACAACATAAAGCAAATAATACCAGAAGTAACTAAGAGATAAAATGCCTAGCCAAATCATGATTTCAAAATAATAGTTTTTTCTTTCAAGTACATCAGGGAAAACCCCAAATTGTTGCCGAAGTTGTCAAATATGAATAAGTTTGAAAACAATAATTTCTCCCCAAACTTTTTTAATAATAAATGAAATAACTCATTTTCTTTCTCAGATAACCAATGTAAAACTAATGCATCACTATGCCCACCTGTCAACATGTGTGAGAAATCATGAATAATGTGATACCGTACATCATGAGGAAAACACATCTCTATGCGTATATGTCATGTGTGCATGTCAATGCAATGCATCTCAGAGATTTCACTCATGTAATCACACTCTCAGAGTACTCAATCTCACTGTCTCGCATTCTCTCTCACTGTGCTCAGCACACTCAATCACTCAGCGCTATACAATACCTGTTGCGGCGTGCAGCCCGATCCTTGTTTATAGTCGACTGCGCTCACTGGGGTGTGTACAGACTCATGAGGGGCTCCTACAGCCCAAGCTCTATATTGTTGCGGCGTGCAGCCCGACCCAATACTGCTACAGCGTGCAGCCCGATCCATATATTACTGCGGCGCGCAGCCCGATTCCATAAATATCCTCACAAATCAAGCCCTCGGCCTCCCTCAGTTATCAATCTCTTCAGTCTCTCTCTCATGGGCTCACAATGTCATGAAAATATAAAATAGCCCAAAAATGATGATATGATGTATCAATAAATAACAATAGAGACTGAGATATGATATGCATTTAAATGAATATGACTGAGTATGAATTTTCAATTTAAAACAAATAATTCACACCAATATGACCTATGTGGGTCCCAATGATACATGCACATAGTCTCAACATGATTTTTAATCTGTTTTTCAGCTCAATTTCTTTAACTCATAAAACTACATGAAAATGACAAGATTATTTGACTACAAAATTTCTTAGAAACAATTGGTTCACAATTTCTATAGTGCACGCCCGTCACCTAGCATGTGCGTCACCTCCCAATAATTCACATAATACATATATTTAGGGTTCATACCCTCAGCTCCAAGATTAGAAGAGTTACTTATCTCGAACAAGCCGAATCAAATTTCAAGCAAACTAAACAATGCTCCAGAAACTCTATTGTGCGCGTATCAACTTCCTAATGACTCGAATCTACCACAATTAATTTGATTCAATCCACACAATTTATAGGAATTAATTCCATATCAAAATGCTAATAATTTCCACAAAATTTGAAATTGCACCCCAAAAATCACCTGTGGGGCCCATGTCTCAAAATCCGACGAAAGTCATAAAATACGACAACCCATCCAATTACAAGTTCAACCGTATAAATTTCACTCAAATCCGACTGCAAATCGGTAATCAGACTTGAAAAATTCGTTTTGTGACATTATAGAAATTTCCTTCTATATCTCTCGAAGATTCAATAATCTTACACCAAAAATGAAGATTAATCCATGAAATATAATCACAAGGGAGTTAAGAACACTTACCCCAAGTTGAGTGGAAAACTTCCTCTCCATAATCGCCCAAATCGAGCTCCAAAATGTCAAAAATGTGAAAAATCTCGGAACCCTCGTTTTAAAACACTACCCAGGCATTTCCGCACCTGCGATGCATGGGCTCGCACCTGCGTATCTGCATTTGCGAAATAAATTGCGCTCCCGCGGACAATGCCAACCTTCCAAAACCTTGCATCTGCGGGCTCGCAGATGTACAAACCCTTCGCACCTGCGTTTTCCCCAGGCCAGCCCCAGTCCGCATCTGCGCCAACACCTTCGCACCTGCGGCCTCGCAGATGCGGAAAATTCCTCGCACCTGCGAGCACTGCCCAGTCCAACTCTTGGCCGCTTCTGCGGCCTATTTAATGCACATGCGGCTTCACACCTGCGATCAAAATCTTCGCAGGTGTGATCACACTAGTAGGCCGCACCCCAACATTTACTTAAGTTCAAATTTGACCCGTTAACCATCCGAAACTCACCCGAGCCCCTTGGGACCCCGTACGAACATACCAACAAGTCTCATAACATAACACAGACCTACTCGAGGCCTCAAATCACATCAAATAACATCGACATGACGAGTCGCACCTAAATTCGAAATCATTGAATTTTGAAACTTCAAATTCTATATCATGTGCCGAAACACATCAAATCAATCCAGAATGACTTCAAATTTTGCACACAAGTCACATTTCACATTACGGACCTATTGCTATTTCCAGAATCGGATTCCGACCCCGATATCATAAAGTCAACCCCCCGATCAAACTTCCTAAAATTCAACTTTCAACAATTCAAGCCTAATTCCACTACGGACCTCTAAATAATTTTCCGGACATGCTCCTAAGTCCAAAATCACCATACAGAGCTATTGGAATAATCAAAACTCCATTACGGGGTTGTTTACACATAAGTGGACATCCGATCACTATTTTAACTTAAGTTTTAAAACTTGGAACTAAGTGTTCCAATTTATTCCAAACCCTCATCGGACCCAAACCAATCACCCCGGCAAGTCACACAACAACTGTAAAGTACAATTTGAGCAGTAAATGGGGAAACTGGGTTGTAATACTCAAAACGACTGGCCAGGTCGTTACATTCTCCCCCACTTAAACATACGTTCGTCCTCGAACATGCCAAGAGTTGTTTCCAAGCCATCAAATCACTGTTCCATCTTACCACACACGTACCCGGGGGTAAACCCATGTCAGCCTATTCCATATAGGCTTGACAACACAATACAACTGAAATCATTTATTTAACTTTAGCCCATAAACCTTGGAATTTAATTTCCAACCTTTAGAATTTCTTTTAAGACACGAATCTTACATTTACACACTGTATGAGTTTGAACAAGCTGTATCAAGCCATAACCATAACCATAACCATAACCACTGACATAATCACCTTCATATTACACAACTTGCATGCTCGTAGCACCATTCCCGATTACAGTGGCAACTACAAAACCAACCAAATACTAGTATTAAACCCATATCGAACCAAACCTCATCCCAAAAACTTCGTACACTGTCGATAATAAAAGAAACACGCAAAATTTCATGACCACTTACCAGATCATGAAGTCACAGAGCTCTCTCGCCCCAACCAGAACCGTAATCACTTTCTGAGCCGACTTCCAATATTATACTCCCGAATATACCGAAATTAAACAAGATAATACCCATTCCTGGTCAAATGACCTTATTTTACTAAACATAACTGTTTCACAGACATACTGCACCAATATAACTCAGAGCCACAACCCGTGCAATCCGTGCACCAATAAGTGACAGTTCAAATGTACACAGTCATGGAAAATGACTCAAATAAGAGAACTGCCCCGCCAGATTAACAAGTACCACCACAACGAAATGTTGAAATTCATCATACACCGTAGAACCATCACACGATTCTAACACAATGTTCATACCTTAACATAACTCTGCTGCAATGCGTGACCCCATCCAAACGCTGGTCTATATTATATACCTCGAGCCACCCTGCTCAAAATCAATAACCACGGAGAGGCAAATGACAAAAATGCCACATAAAACCTGAAAGAACATAACCATTACGCAATTGATCATGCAATACCTAAATATTCATCGCGCTCAAATTCTGCTATAAAGCTCAAATAGAACCGCACCATCTGTGCGCATAACCAATGAATCACAACTCCTCATAGCATAAATGAGTAACTCACAGATCATTACAGATCGCGAATAAGTTCAACATCAACCGAATATCTAACACATCTCTCATAGACGATCATCCCACGAGGAATATTTCTAAAATTCTTTTGTGCCACAAGGCAAAATTTGAACATCAGCAGTTGATCAACCAGGAAAAACAATGTTGCAATACCTATGAAATATCCATAATTCAAAACATAGTGCGCCTTCTGAAATGTACACTCTACTCATGCAATACCAAATAGTTATAGCATTCATCTAAACATCGAAAATTGTTCATGCCCTCTAAGAATTTATGACCTTCCTTTCAAAGCTAAACATGACCTTGCACACGCCAATCTTAATCCCACACAATACACCGCATCTATCATGCCATCATTTGAAAAATACGAGAACCTCATAATTATTATGAGTCACAAGTAAAATACATATCTGATCAGTTAGAAGCCTTCCATTTGATCACATCCGGTATAAAATCACAATACTCAATATGCTCCTCAGGCCGGTAGGAAAATACCCATCTCAAATCGTGGTAGTAAACCTCGAGAATATTTTGGAATCCATTTGCACATAATCAGGCCATCAGAGTTGAATCTCTCTAAATCAACCAAGACACGCAGGTTGCCTAGACCAGGTGTATTGCCACAAAGCACCTGTAGAAAGCCCCCCACATAAAAAAAATCCAAAGAACCGATCATATCCATTACCATACTGATCCAACCTACTACCCGTTTGTCTTATTTTCTTCGAGTTTCTTCTGAATATGCTTTCCAATTGATATTTCTCCTTGCTAAAACACCACGATCTTTAACCACAACTGATCCCACAAACCCTACCATAGAACCATAACGCCCTACGGCCCATAAACAACTGTATTCTTCTTAAGCACCTTCAAAAATACCATAACTATAACACTCACTCTGAGAATACCTTATGTGAATTTGAAATTATTCTTATTATCTTCCTTATATAGAAATATAGAATCCAACTAGTCGTGATGGCACCTAACCTAACCCGCTAGGTAAGCCAACTTTCAATTATCCAATTACAATAACAATTATTTAAAAGAGAATATTTAAAACCAATACATTTCCTCAAGAACTGGTAGTACAAAACATGAGCTTCTAAGAATAGAGTATATAAAGCGGAAATGAAAAAAATACATAGTCTGTTTGAATAATACATAAACATAGATCTTACAAATCTAAGGCTACCCTGAACAAGAGGTAGCTACAACAGGAACGCAGGTACCGTCAAGTCCCGCAACCATCGAGCACAGCAACAACAACAACAACAACAACCAACATCTACATGCAATGTGAAAAAGTGTAGTATCAGTACAACCGGCCCCATGTATTGAATAAGTAACAAACCTAGCCTTAGGTTGAAAGTAGTGACGAGCCTTCTACCAAGGTCGGGTCCAAAACCACTAGTTCATAACAATCCATAACAACATAAAGCAAATAATACCAGAAGTAACTAAGAGATAAAATGCCTAGCCAAATCATGATTTCAAAATAATAGTTTTTCCTTTCAAGTACATCAGGCCCAAATTGTTGCCGAAGTTGTCAAATATGAATAAGTTTGAAAACAATAATTTCTCCCAAAATATTTTCAATAATAAATGAAATATCTCATTTACTTTCCCAGATAACCAGTGTAAAACAAATGCATCACTATGCTCATCTGTCAACATGTGTGAGAAATCATGAATAATGTGATACCGTACAACATGAGGAAAACACATCTCTATGCATATATGTAATGTGTGCATGTCAATGCAATGTATCTCAGAGATTGTACTCATGTACTCACACTCTCAGAGTACTCAATTTCACTGTCTCGCATTCTCTCTCACTGTGCTCAGCACACTCAATCACTCAGTGCTATACAATACCTGTTGCGGCGTGCAGCCCGATCCTTGTTTATAGTCGACTGCGCTCACTAGGGTATGTACAGACTCATGAGGGGCTCCTACAGCCCAAGCTCTATATTGTTGCGGCGTGCAGCCCGACCCAATACTGCTACAGTGTGCAGCCCTATTCATATATTACTGCGGCATGCAGCCCGATCCATAAATATCCTCACAAATCAGGCCTTCGGCCTCCCTCAGTTATCAATCTCTCTAGTCTCTCTCTCATGGGCTCACAATGTCATGAAAATATAAAATAGCCCAAAAATGATGATATGATGTATTAATAAATAACAATAGAGACTGAGATATGCATTTAAATGAATATGACTGAGTATGAATGTTAAAGTTAAAACAAATAATTCATAACAATATGACCTCTGTGGGTCCCAATGATAAGGGCACATAGCCTCAACATGATTTTCAGCTCAATTTCTTTAACTCATAAAACTGCAAGAAAATGTCAAGATTATTTTACTACAAAATTCCACAGAAACAATTAGGTCACAATTTCTATAGTGCACACCCACACGCCTGTCACCTAGCATGTGCGTCACCTCCCAATAATTCACATAATACATATATTTAGTGTTCATACCCTCAGCTTCAAGATTAGAAGAATTACTTACCTCAAACAAGCCGAATCCAATATCGAGCAAGCTAAATAATGCTCCAGAAATTCCATTCTGCGCGTATCAACTTCCGAACGGCTCGAATCTACCACAATTAATTTGATTCAATCCACACAATTTATAGGAATTAATTCCATATCAAAATGCTAATAATTTCCACAAAATCCAAAATTACGCCCCCAAAATCACCTGTGGGGCCCACGTCTCGAAATCCGACGGAACTCACAAAATATGACAACCTATCCAATTACAAGTTCAACCATATATATTTTACTCAACTCCGACTCCAAATAGGTATTCAAACTTGAAAAATTTGTTTTGTGACATTATAGAAATTTCCTTCTATATCTCTTGAAGATTCAATAATCTTACACCAAAAATGAAGATTAATTCATGGAATATAATCACAAGGGAGTTAAGAACACCTACCCCAAGTTGATTGGAAAACTTCCTCTCCAAAATCGCCCAAACCGATCTCTAAAATGAGAAAAATCTCGGAACCCTCGTTTTAAACCACTACCCAGGCATTTCCGCACCTGCGGTGCCTGGGCTCACACCTGCGCATCCGCATTTGCGGAACAAATTGCGCTCCTGCGGACAATGCCAACCTTCTAAAATCTACGGCGCCCTTCTCGCAGATGCGCAAACCCTTCGCACCTGCGTTTGTCCCAGGCCAGGCCCAATCCGCATCTGTGCCAACACATTCGCACATGCGGCCTCGCAGATGCGTAAAATTCCTCGCACCTGCGAGCACTGCCCAGTCCTACTTTTGGCCGCTTCTGCGACTTATTTCACGCACATGCGGCTTCGCACCTGCGATCAAATCTTCGCATGTGCGATCACACCAGTAGGCAGCACCCCAACATTTTCTTAAGTCCAAATTTGACTCGTTAACCATCATACTCGAGGCCTCAAATCACATCAAATAACATCAAAATGACGAATCACACCTAAATTCAAAATCATTGAATTTTGAAACTTCAAATTCTATATCGTGTGCAGAAACACATCAAATCAATCTGGAATGAATTTTGCACACAAGTCACATTTCACATTACGGACCTATTCCAATTTCCAGAATCGAATTCTGACACCGATATCAAAAAGTCAACCCCCGGTCAAACTTCCCAAAATTCAACTTTCGGCAATTCAAGCCTAATTCCACTACGGACCTCCAAATAATTTTTCGGACACGCTCCTAAGTACAAAATCACCATACAGAGCTATTGGAATAATCAAAACTCCATTACGGGGTCGTTTACACATAAGTCAATATCCGATCACTATTTTAACTTAAGTTTTAAACCTTGGAACTAAGTGTTCTAATTCATTTCAAACCCTCATCGGACCCAAACCAATCACCCCAGCAAGTCACACAACAACTGTAAAGTACAATTTGAGAAGTAAATAGGGAAACTAGGTTGTAATACTCAAAACGATCGGCCAGGTCATTTCAATTTCGGATAGCCTACAGACCATTTGAACTTTTGAAAAATCTGTTGTTTTTGAGATTCTGCTGTCATCTGGTGCATGGTGATTCGCGATCGCGAGTAGGAAATTTTGAGCCGTGAGTTTTACCCTTCACGTTCGCGAAGATAGGCACGCGATCGCGGACGGTTAGCTCCCAGTGCACCGCAAATGCGTAGAGTGGATCGCGTCCGCGTAGAAGGAATGAAGAAAGAAGCCAGGCATGCCATTTGTGCTACACGATACCAAAAGTCAGTACGCGATCGTGTAAGGTTGAGAAAATATTTTCTGTGATCGCATGACCATTTACGCGATCGTGTAGAGTTAAAATTCTGGGCAACCAAAACATGATTCGCGATCGCAAAGAAATTATCCGCAAACGCGAAGAGTAAAATAGATAGGCAGAAATTGTTCTTCGCGATTGCAAATGAATTCTCGCGATCGCGATGAGTAAAAATCTTGGCAAATAGAACTTAAGTTCTGGAAATGGGGTTTCGCCCTATTTTCCACCATTTTTGATTTTGAGCTTGGGTACAACTATATTTAGGCAATTTTCACGAGAAAACATTGGGGTAAGTGTTCCTCATCCTATATTGATTATATTTCATGATTCCATACTCATTTACTTCATGATTCCGTGAATTTATGGAAGAAAAATCAGATTTTTTATAAAATCTTCCAAAAATATAAAATGAAGATTTGAAAGCCAATCCGATGTCAAAATTTGATAATTTTTGTATGGTTGAACTCGTATCGGAATGGGTGTTCGGATTTCTTAAATTTTTTAGAATTCGAGATGTGGGCCCCACTGTCGACTTTTTAGATGAATTTAGGATTTTTATCCGGAAAATTAGTAAATTCATATGGAATTAATTCCTACGATTCGTATTGAGTATATTGAATTGTTTAAGACTAGATTTGAGGATTTTGGACACGAATTCGCGAGGCAAAGGTGTATTGGATTCTTGAATTTGGTCGCAAAGCGAGGTAAGTATCGTGGTTAACCTTGACTTGAGGAAGTATGACTTATTTGTCTATTTGCTACGGGATTTAGTATGCAGGTACAACGTATATGTGAGGTGACGAGTACTTATACGTTGTGGTTGAGTCAAAGCATGCGGGTGGAATTTGTTTATTATGAATAATTTCCTATTTAATTAAGACATTCTTGTTTAAGTTTATTATTGATTATTTGATCATTATTCATGAAATTATTATTCATTTAATTATTGTTGAATATTTCGGAAGGTGAAGTCAGTATTCTGGTATTGAATTGATTGATAAGTGCATATCCCCGCATTTAAATACTCTTCCAAATTTATATTATTATTTTCATGGTAAGGAAGAGTGTAAAAGTATGAAAGTTTATGCCGTGCCATTTTTATTATTTATAATATCATTGTCATGGTAAGGAGGAGTGTAAAAGCACGAAGGGTGTTTCCGTACCTTTTGTGAGTGTAAAAGCACGAAGGGTGATGCCGTGTCATTTTTCAGAAAGAGTAAAAGCGCGAAGGGTGATGCCGTGTCAAATGAGAGTAAAAGCACGAAGGGTGGTTCCGTGCCCTTTTCATATTATCAATTGCTCATTTTATTATTGATAAATTAAATGGCTGCTAAGTGATATTTCTTTTGCTGAAATTATTATATCATTCCCCTTCGCATGTTCCCTGCCAAATTTATAAATTATTATTTATTGTATTATTATTACTTTGTATTTGTATATACTTGTACAGGTGGTTTACATAGGTGTCTTGTCATAGCCTCGTCACTACTTCATCGAGGTTAGACTCGACACTTACCAGTACATGGGGTAGGTTGTACTGATGCTACACTATGCACTTATTGTACATATTTTGGAGTTGGTCCCAGCGGCGTACCATAGACTTGCTCGGATTAAACTACCCAGAGGAGACTTGAGGTATAACTACACAGCGTACGCAGTTCTGAAGTCCCCTTCTATCTTATCTTAGCTGTGTCTTATCTTTCAAACAACTTGAATTTTATTCAGACCTTTATTTGTATTATCCTAGTAGCTCGTGCACTTGTGACACCAGATTCGGGGATGTATTTTGATAATTCAGTATTTATGGTCTTCCGCACTTTATTTTAGTAATTTGACTTCTATTTAATTAAATTTTCTTAAAAATAGTTATGATTATTTAACGTTGGCTTTCCTAGCAAGTGAAATGTTAGGCGCCATCACGATCCTGAATGTGGAAATTTTGGGTCATGACATTTATTCTCTTGACGTATGATTTCTCGTAAATCTTGATTATTGAGTTATTATTGTTAACTGAACTTGTTTGGGGAGCGGGTTGCATACCGCAACGAAAATTGAAAGGAAATGAATTGAAAAGGCGTAATAAGGACAGGCTATGATGTTGACAGATGATTATACCTTGGGATTAGGTTGCGCGCTGTAACGGATTATTTAAAGTTTATATTGTTGGATCGGGTTGCACGCCGCAACATGTCGATAAAAGTTATATTTTTGTGATTGTTGGATTGACCTCGGTTGTTGAGATGAGTTATATGACTTGTCATTCATGACTCTCTGTTAGTTGGGGTTGAGTTCGTTGATAGGAATTACCTACTTTACTTTTATTCCTGTCTTTTATATTATTTTTATTTCTATTGCGTACAAGTTAATATAAGTGAACCTCCTTAGCCTCATCACTAATTCGTCGAGGTTAGGCTCGACACTTACAGAGTACATAGGATCAGTTGTACTCATACTACACTTTGCACTTCCTGGTAGATACTAGAGTTGGTTCCAGCGGCGTTCCGTAGACTTGCTCGGATCCAGCTATTCAGAGGAAACTTGAGCTACAGTTGCACAACGTCCGCAACTCTGAAGTCCCATTCTATTACTTTTAGTTGTTTATTTGACTTAGACAATTATGTTTATTTTAGACCATTATCTGTAGTATCTTAGTTGCCCATGTATTTGTGATACCGGTTACGGGGTTTGTATTTGGATATCGTCACTTATTAATTTATTTACCTTATTTCGGGCTATTCTGTTTCTTTATTGTCATCGTATTTAAAGTTTGTTAAAAATGGTTAATAACTACATCTAATTAACATTGGCTTGCCTAGAAAGTGAAATGTTAGGCTCCATCACGGTCCTGAGAATGGAAATTCCGGGTCGTGACAAGTTGATATCAGAGCACTAGGTTTTCTAGGTCTTACGGATCATGAGCAAGTTTAGTAGAGTTTGGAAGATCGGTATGGCTATTGAGTTTAGGAAAAAAATAACTTCTTTCCTTCTCTATCATGCGATTGAATTATATAATTGATGATTGAACCATTCTATTCTTGTTCTCTCGCATATGGCGAGAACAAGCACAACATCAGTATCAGGATAGGATCTGGAGCCCCCTTTGGCAACTGCTATCGGGGGCAGAGGTCGAGGTCGAGGCAGAGGTAGAGCTCAGCATAGAGCTCGAGCAACAACACCTACAGAGGAGCCTCAGATTGATCGTGAGGAGGATATCCCTGCTCAGACCGTACCAATCGGACCAGCCTAGGTCCCGGGGGGATTCATAGCCACTCTAGTGCTTCAGGACTCTCTTATCCGCTATGTGGGCATTATGGAGTGTATGGCCCAAACTGGTGCATTTCTAGTGGAACTAGTCGTCTCTCGGTCTGGGGTAGGAGCATATACTCCCGCTACTCACACTCCGAAGCAAGTAGATCCCCTATATCATACTCCAGCAGCCCAGCCAGTTGGGGTGCTTCCGTTGGTTGTTGCAGCATAGGCCAATAATAGGCCCGGTATATCTTCCGAGGTTATGTTGAGGTTGGATAAGTTTACCAAGCTCTTTCCTATTTATTTTAGTGGTGCACTTTCTGTGGACCCACTGGATTATCTAGACCGCTGCCACGAGGTGCTGTGGAACATGGGTATAGTTGGGACCAATGGGGTCGATTTTGCAGCATTTCAGATGACTGGTTCTGCCAGGAGATGGTGGAAAGATTATATGTTGACTAGGCCAGCTGGTTAGCCTGCACTAACCTGGGATCAGTTCTCACAGTTATTTCTAAGGAAGTTCATTCTTGTCACTCTGAGAGAGGAGTACCACAAGCTATTCGAGCGTCTTCAGCAGTATAGTTTGACCGTCACCCAGTATAAGACTCGATTTGTGGACCTAGCTCGTCACGCCACTATCTTGCTTCCTACTCAGAGGGAGAGAGTGAGGATATTTATTGAGGGGCTCACTTACACTATCAGGTTACAGATGGCCAAGGAGACCGGTAGTGATATTTCTTTCTACACGGCCGAAGATATTGCTAGACGGATCTAGATGGTTCGTGCTCAGGAGAGAGGGTCGGTGTCTGATAAGAGGCCTCATCATTTCGGTGGGTTCAGTGGTGCCTCATCTGGAGGCAGGGGTTCTTTTGGTAGAGGCCATCCTCCTAGGCCATTTCAGTCAGCTCTTCAGGTAGCCCGCGGTGCTTTAGAGTGTCGTGGTTCTTACGGGTCTCATCCTGAGCAGCCAACATTTAGTGCACATTTAGCTCCTATAAGTGCACTACCGCTTCAGAGTTACTACGACCGCTATTTGGACCGTTAGGGTTAGTCCTCATTTCCACAGCCAAGTGAGTGCTTTGAGTGTTGGGGCATAGGTCACATCAGGAGGTATTGCCCTAGATTGTCAAGTAGTAGATCTCAGCACGATTCTCGTGCCATCATACCGGTACCGGTTGCCCCACCGCCCGCGCAGCCAACTAGAGGCGAGGGTCAGATTGTTAGAGATGGAGGTCAGGCCACTAGAGGTGGGGGTCAGGCCGTTAGAAGTGGAAGCCAGCCAGATAGGGGTCGCCCGAGGGGCGGAGGTTAGAGTGGTGGGGCCCAAACCTAATTTTATGCTTTCCCAGTTAGGCCTGAGGCAGATCCATCTGACGCCGTTATCACAGGTATTGTTCTAGTTTTCCATAGAGATGCTTCCGTTCTATTTGATTCGGGCTCTACTTATTCCTACGTGTCATCCTATATTTCTTCATATTTGAGTGTACCTCGTGATTCTTTGAGTGCTCCTGTATATGTGTCCACACTTTTGGGAGATTCTATTATTGTAGATCGTGTTTATCACTTGTGTGTGGTTTCTATTGGGAGTCTTGAGACTAATGTAGATCTAATGCTTCTTGATAGGGTGGACTTCGATGTTATCTTGGGTATGGATTCAGTACCAATTGTGCGTGAGTTTTTAGAGGTATTTCTCGCAGATCTGCCGGGGATGCCACCCGATAGGGATATTGACTTCTGTATTGATTTGGCTCTGGGCACTCAGCCCATTTTTATTCTACCATACCATATGGCGCCACCTGAGTTGAAGGAACTAAAGGAGAAGTTGCAGTATTTGCTTGATAAGGGGTTCATTAGACCTAGTATGTCGTCTTGGGGTGCGCCCATGTTGTTCGTGAAGAAGAAGGATGGTTTGATGAGGATGTGCATAGACTATTGGCAGTTGAACAAAGTGACTATTAAGAACAAGTATTTGTTGCCGAGGATTGATGACTTATTTGATTAGCTACAGGGTGCCAAGGTATTTTCGAAGATTGATTTGAGGTTTGGATACCATCATTTGAAGATTAGGGCGCTCGATATCCCTAAGATGACTTTTCAGACGCGGTATGGGTTCCTAGTGATGTTATTTGGGTTGACAAATGCCCAGAAGTATTCATGAATTTGATGAAATGAGTGTTCAAGCCCTACTTGGATTCTTTTGTGATTGTATTCATTGATGATATCTTGATCTACTATCGCAGTCGAGAGGAGTATGAGCAGCATCTTCGGATTGTACTTTAGACTCTAAGAGATAGCCAGTTATATGCCAAGCTTTCAAAGTGTGAGTTTTGGTTAGGCTCAATCACCTTTTGGGGAATGTTGTATCGGTAAAGGGCATAAAGGTGAATCTTAAGAAGATTGAGGCAGTTCAGAATTAGCCTAGACCTACTTTAGCTACAGAGATTCGGAGTTTCAGAATTGGCCTAGACCTCAGTTATTATCACCGATTCGTTGAGGGGTTTTCATCCATAGCAGCCCATTGATTAGATTGATCTAGAAGGGTACCCCATTCAGATGGTCGGATGAGTGTGAGTTGAGATTTCATAAGCTCAAGCGTTCTTTGACTAAGTGCCAGTGTTGGTGTTGCCTACAGGTTCAGGAAATTACATGGTGTATTGTGATGCATCTCGTATTGGGCTCGGTGCAGTATTGATGCAGGATGGCAGGGTGATTGCATATGCGCCGCGGTAGTTGAAGGTTCACGAGAAGAATTACCATGTTCATAACTTAGAGGTTGTAGCCATTGTCCATACGTTGAAGATTTGGAGGCCTTGTCTATACGGCGTGTCGTGTGCGGTATTCACGGATCATCGGAGTCTACAGTATTTGTCCAAGCAAAAGGGTCTCAACTTGAGGCAAATAAGGTGTTTGGAGCTGTTGAAAGACTATGATATCACCATTTTGTATCATACCGGGAAGGCCAATGTGGTGGCCGATTCTTTGAATAGAAAGGCGGTGAGTATGGGTAGTCTTGCGTATATTCCAGTTGGTAAGAGGCCGCTTGTTGTAGATTTTCAGGATTTGGCCAGTCAGTTTGTGAGGTTAGATGTTTCATATCCCAGTCGTGTTCTAGATTGCATAGTTGCACGGTCTTCCTTGTATGAGCGCATCAGAGAGCGTCAGTATGATGATCCCCATTTGCTTGTCCTTAAGAACACGGTGCAGCACAATGGTGCTAAGCAAGTTGTTGTTGGAGATGATGGAGTTTTACGGATGTAGGGTCGTATTTGTTTGCCCAATGTGGATGGGATTGGTGAGTTTATTCTTGAGGAGGCCCACAGTTCCCAGTATTCTATTTATCCGGGCACCGCCAAGATATATCAGGACTTGCACCAACATTATTGGTGGAGGATGATGAAGAAGGATATAGTTGCATATTTAACTCGGTGTCTAAATTGTCAACAAGTAAGGTACGAGCATCAGAGACCTGGTAGTTTGCTTCAGAGGCTAGATATTCCTGAGTGGAAGTTGGAGCGTATCACTATGGATTTTGTTGTTGGACTCCCACGAACTCAGAAGAAGTTCGATGCGGTTTGGTCCATTGTGGATAGGTTGACAAAGTCGTCACATTTCATTCTAGTGGCAGTCACCTATTCTTTAGAGCGGTTAGCTGAGATCTACATCCACGAGATCGTTCGTCTTCACGGTGTGCTCGTGTCTATCATTTTTGATCGAGGTACTCAGTTATCTCGCACTTTTAGAGGGGTGTATAGTGTGAGTTAGGAACACGGGTTGAGTTGAGTACAACATTTCACCCCCAGAAGAACGGATAATCCGAGCGCACTATTTAGACATTGGAGGATATGCTTCGCGCTTGTGTTATGGATTTTGGGGATTCTTGGGATCAGTTGTTGCTGCTTGCGGAGTTTTCCTACAACAACAACTACCAGTTGAGCATTCAGATAACCTCTTATGAGGCATTACACGGGAGGCGGTGCCGTTCGCCAGTTGGATGGTTCGAGACGGGAAAGGCTCATATGTTGGGTACCAATTTGGTTCAGGATACCTTGGATAAGGTCAAGATTATTCAGGATCAACTTCGTATAGCTCAGTCTAGGAAGAAGATTTATGCCGACCATAAAGTTCGTGATGTTGCATTCGTGGTTGGAGAAAGCGTATTTCTCCGGGTTTCACCCATGAAGGGTGTGATGAGGTTCGAAAAGAAGGGCAAGTTGAGCCCTGGGTATATCGGACCCTTTGAGATTCTCAAGGGAGTGGTGGCTTACAAGCTCGCATTGCCACCTAGTTTATCAGCAGTCCATCCAGTGTTCCATGTGCATATGCTCCGAAAGTAACATGGTGATCTGTCCCATGTGTTAGATTTCATCTCAGTCTAATTATACAAGGATCTGACTTATGAGGAGGAGCCGGTGGCTATTCTATCCCGGCAGGTCTGACAGTTGAGGTCTAAGAGTTATCCTTCAGTTCGAGTGCAGCAGAGAGGTCAGCCGATCGAGAAATCCACGTGGAAGTCCGAGTAGGACATGCGGAGTAGATATCCACATCTTTTCACCAGTCCAGGTACTTGTCTATGTCCGTTCGAGGACGAACGTTTGTTTTAGAGTTGAATAATGTGGTAACCTGATAGGTCATCTATAGATTTACCTTTTATTTCTATGCTCTGAGACTTCGAATAGCTTTGTTTAGCATTCCTCGATATGCGTGCATAGTCCGTATCTTTTTTCAAAAAATTATTTTGTGAAAAATCTATGAAAATTTGAAATTTAGCCTTAAAAACTCATTTGAGTTGATTGTGGTTAACGTTTTGTGTAAACAGGCTTGGATCAGTATTTTGACAGTCCTGATGGGTCCGTATCGTGATTTGAGACTTAGGCGTATCCTTATAATCGAATTCGGAAGTCCCTAACTTGATATAACATAATTTGTTGAAAACTAGAAGTTTAAAGAATTCCTAAGTTTCACCGTTGGTTGACTTTATTTCTACTGGGTTCGGATTACGGTTCCAGAACTTGGTCTAGGTTCATTTCAGTATTTATGACTTATCTATAAAATTTGGTGCAAAACGGAGTTGATTTGACGTGATTCGGATGTCTGGTTGAAAAATTAAAAGTTCTTAAGTTTCTTTGAAAATTTCATTCGTTTTGGTGTATGATTCGTAAATCTAGGTGTTATTTTGGTGTTTTGATCTCGCGAGTGAGTTCGTATGATGTTATTACACTTGTGTGTATGTTTGGTTTAGAGCCCGAGGAGCTAGGTCGGATAGGCTACAAAGTGATTTTTGAACTTAAAAGAGTGCTAGTGCATCAGGTCTGCAGATCTTGCATTTGCGAGGACCTGTTCGCAAATGCGAGGTCAGGCTCGCATATGCGAAGTTGGTGGGGGTGGGTAAGCTTCGCTTTTGCGAAGTGAAGTCCGCAGATGCGAAGGGGGCAGGTTCGCATTTGCGACTAAAGGAAGACTAAGGCAGACTCCCATTTACGGACAACCTTGGTTCGCATTTCTGACGAAAGCAGGCTCAGTGACGTTTTCGCCTTTTCGAAGAGTTGATCGCTTTTGCGATCATCGCAATTGCGATAACTACAACTAGGTAAAAGAGGGGGGGAAACGAGATTTAGCTCGTTCTTTCAAACTCTCAACTCTAAACTCCCTAGAGGCGATTTTTCCAAGAGATTTTCTTCTTAAATTCATTGGTAAGTTACATTAATCTACTTCTTTTCAATTACCCACTATAGTTCATAAGATTTCAAAATCAAATCTCGGATTTTCATGGTAGAAATTATGGATTTGCGTAGAATTAGGGATTTTTATAAATTTAGGATTTAGACCTTGAATTGAGGTCGGATTTCAAACAAATTATATTACCGGGCTCGGGGGTGAATAGGTATTTGGGTTTTAGTCCGAATTTCGATTTTGACCTAGCGGGCCCGGGGTTGAATTTTTCAAAAATGATCAAAATTGAACCTCTTTCATTTGTGGGTTGTTCCTAAAGATTATTTTGAATCATTTGGTCAATAATTTGCTAGATTTGATTGATTTGGAGGCTTGTTCGAAAGGCAAGGCCGTGGTTTAGCTTTCAGTTGATTGCAGAGTGAGGACCATTGGATCACATGTTATGTGAATTATGTGTGAAATGATGTATATGCGAGGTAACGAGTGTATATGCGCCGTTACATTACTTGATTCCCTACTTTCATTGCTCCATAGTATATCTTGTTCCGTGCCTTAATTGTTACATGCTTATTTGATTTTCATGCCATAATTGCTAATTTCCACTTAGTATTTCTTGTATTAAATTGTCTATCCCCTTTATAATTCCATGCTTTTTACATATCTAATTTTTATTATGCCTTGTTTGCCTTATAGTTTCGTATTAATACTGGCCTTCATTGATGTAGTTTCACTTGAATGCATTGTTAAATGGTAGATACCGTTAAGTTGGCAAAGCCGAGACATCCGAGTAGTCCGAGTCTTTTCGATTATCATGTTATTCTCTATTGCTCGTACATTTGTTCTCTTGATATATGATTTCTCGTAAATCTTGATTATTGAGTTATTATGGTTTAATTAACTTGTTTAGGGAGTGCGTTGCATGCTGCAATGGAAATTGAAAGGAAATGAATTGAAAAGGCGGAATAAGGACGGACTATGATGTTGACAGATAATTATACTGTGGGATCAGGTTGTGCGCCGTAACGGATTGTTTAAAGTTTATATTGTGGGATCGGGTTGCACGCCGCAACATGTTGATAAAAGTTGTATTTTTGTGATTGTTGGATTGGCCTCGGTTGTTGAGATGAGTTATATGACTTGTCATTCGGGATTCTCTATTAGTTGGGGTTGAGTTCGTTGATATGAATTACCTGCTTTACTTTTATTCCTGTCTTTTCTATTATTATTATTTCTACTGCGTACAAGTTAATGTAAGTGACTCGCCTTAGCCTCGTCACTACTTCATCGATGTTAGGCTCGACACTTATAGAGTACATGAGGTCGGTTGTACTCATACTACACTTTACACTTCTTGTGCAGATACCGGAGTTGGTCCTGCGGCGTTTTGTAGACTTGCTCGGATCCAGCTATTCAGAGGAGACTTGAGGTATGGCTGCACGACGTCCGCAACTCTAAAGTCCTCTTCTATTACTTTTAGTTGTTTATTTGGCTCAGATGGTTATGTTTATTTCAGACCATTATCTGTAGTATTTTAGTCGCTCGTGTATTCGTGACACCAGTTCCGGAGTTTGTATTTGGATTTTGTCACTTATTAATTTATTTACCTTGTTTCGAACTATTCAGTTTCTTTATTGTCATCATATTTAAAGTTTCTTAAAAATGGTTAATAACTACATCTAACGTTGGTTTGCCTAGCAAGTGAAATGTTAGGCGCCACCATGACCCCGAGGGTGAGAATTCCGGGATGTGACAATGAGATAAATCTTCATTGGCCGAACCTAATTTAATCTCTGGCTCCGCCCGTGTTCTTATACGTTACCTGGACCAGAAGCACCTTACCCGATTAACACCGGCGGTGACATCAACGTAACATGAATACTCTCATTTATCAGCTTTGTCAAATTGACTAACTTAGCATAGACAGTTATCCTTTTAATTTTCTGTTGTTCTTTTGTTTTATTGGGGGGTGGTAGGGTGGGGTTGGGTGGATTTTAATTTAACTACTTCAAATCAGAGAGCCTGGTATCAAAGGTAACCTGGCGCTATATGTTAATGAAAAAACTAATAAAGATGGTAATTGTTTGTCAGAATTACCATCTGACAAACTATTATTTGTCAGAAAAATATTGAAAAAAATTAGCTTTGCAAATTGAAAGAGGGGCTTTTTTGAGGGAGGGGAAGGGGGGTCTCCAAAGCTGAAATTCGATTGAGATACTTATCCAATGTTGTTATCGGCATGAGCACATGATTGAAGTATGATAACTCAATTAATTGAATGCTTTGCTTCACTTCGGCTGGTGATAAACTTAATTAGCCGTCCACCATATAACAAATATTGAGAAATAGAAATGAATGATTAATTCGGTATCAACCACAGGAAATTATGAGAAACATAGTTTAAATGCATAGTATATTCAATGCAGATCTCATATAATTCTATTTTCTTCCGAACGTATCTCCTTACCATGTTTACGTTCTTGATCAAAACAAAAGAAAAAAAACCATATACTACATACGTTTTGTATTAGGATTTCAAGGACTTTGAACTTGAAAATGATCATTTGCAACACGAAATTATAACTGACTGTCACTAACTTCTGCCGTCTTATGGTTTGTCACTCCAATCTCTTTTGAGAAAATTATGCGAATATGCGATTAACGAAGTTCGATTTTGACATTTTTTTAATATTTGTTAATAAAGTTGAAGAGTTAGTCAGAAGTCAGGAAGATTGAAAAATTTCAACAAGCTGATCCCTTTTCATGAGGGGTTTGTCTTCTACAAACAAGTGATTTACTCAACTTTATTCTCGGGCAAAACTTTGGAGTATATTATTTCAGAAATTACTTGTTTAGTACTCATAATCGATGTCTATCCATTAGCAAAGTTAATATAAATAACGATATCTCGCCTTCATGATTCGATTTAAGCAGTAAAAAGACAACCTTTGCAAACTTTAATTAATTGCAAAGATAAAGGATGGGTCGTCAAATATAATGAAACTCCTTTTTCCGTTTCAAATAAGAAAAGAAGATCTAAGGCCAACCCTAACTTTTGTCAGTAACCTCCCAAATTAAATAGTGTCCATATGTAACGACCCGACTTGTCATTTTAAGAATTTATGACCCGTTTATCGACTTAAGGTCCCGAGCAACTTCGTAATATGTATTATGACTTGCGTGTACGGTCGAGTTTAGTTTTCGAATATTCGGAATTTAATTGAAAGAACAACTCCCATTTTTAAAGGTTAAATGAAAAGAGTTAATCGGAGTTTGACTTTTAAGCAAACGACTCGGAATGGAATTTTGATGATTCCAATAGTTTCGTATGGTGATTTCGGACTTGGGTGTATGCTCGGATTTGGATTTGAAAGTCCGTAGGATAATTCGACGCATTTTGGCGAAAGTTGGAAAATATAAGATTTTTGAAAAGTTTGACCGGGAGTTGACTTTATTGATATCGGGGTCAAAATTCAATTCTAGAAATTGGAACAGCTCCATTATGTCATTTAAGACTTGCGTCCAAAATTTGAAGCCATTCCGGATTGATTTGATATGTTTCGGCGTAAATTATAGAATTTGGAAAATTCATAAACTCATAATTCGATTCGAGATGCGATTCATAGTTTTGATATTGTTTGTTGTGATTTTAGGCCTCGAGCAGGTCCGTATTATATTACGGGACTTATTGGTATATTTGAACAAGGTCCTGAGTGGCTCGGATGAGTTTCGGATGGGGTTCGGATCGTTTGACGCCTTGTTGAAGTTGCTGAAATTTCTATTGGCAGAAGCTGTTTTTGGCAGCAACTGGTGCAATCGCGTTAGGATTTTGGAGTTGTAGCCCTTTGATTCTAGTTCTAGAAAGATAAATCATTCATCATTAAGACATTTGTATAGAAAGTTATGATCAATTGACTGAAGGCTGGTATTACAGATTTTGGCTACAACAGTGTGCATCGCCAGATTTCTGATGCGCAGAGCTGACTTTGGAAGCTTATATCTCGCAATTTATAGGGAATCTGGAAATTATCAAAATATGAAAGTTGTAGCCCTTGTGTCTAGTTTCCAGAAAGTTAAATGATTCATCATTTAGACATTTGTACAGAATATTATGATCGATTTACCGAAGGCTGGCAGTACTGTTTTTTCTGGGACTGAGGCAAAAATCGCATGTGTCAAATGCGATTTATAAGTCTCAAATGACAAATGCAACTTGACTAGACAGATTCTAAAAAAGGGGGTTTCAGCCGTTTTAACATATTTGGAGCTATGGAGCTCGGATTGAAGAGATTTGTGAGGCAATTGTTCACCATATGGATTAGGGTAAGTGTTCTATATTCGAAAATAATTATACTTCATTATTCTATGGTTATATTCATCATTTATTTCGGATTTAAATGGAAGAAATCAAGATTTTTACAAAACCTTACAGGAACAAAAAATTTAAGATTTGGAGGTCGAGTTGTTATCGGAATTTGGTAAAATTGGTATGGTTGAACTCGTGTCGGAATGGGTGTTCGGATTTCGTGATAATTATGTTGGGTTCCGAGAGGCGGGTCCTGCATTGACATTTTGTTGACTTTTTAATGTGAAATTTTAAGTCGATATTTTATTATCTGAAATTATTTCCGATGAATTTTAATGAAGTTATACAATTAATTTGGATAGATCTGAGTTGTCCGAAGGTCAATTCAAGAAAGAAAGCTATTTTGGAATAGCGGCTTAACTTCAAAAAGGTAAGTATCTTGCCTAACCTTGAGTGGAAAATTGTGTCTTATGTGAAAATTGTGTGATTGAAAATCATGTACGCGAGGTGACGATTACGTACTTGGTTTATATGTGCAGTTTATACCGATTAAAATTTGTAGACACCCTTATATATTAAATTGAAAAATTGTTGGAACTTAGTAAATCCTTGATTTGTCATGCCTCATTCCTTGTTTGTCGAGTTTGTATTTTATATGATAATTTGGTGTGATTGCCACTTGGATTTTTATATGATTTTTGTGTATTTGTTGATTTGATATTTCTTGGAAATAATTACAGTATGGATTTTTCATATGCAAATAATTAATTAAATAAGTTTAAATTGAAGCATTTATATATTTATCTAAAATTTAGATTAAAGAAGATGTTGTCCTATGATGAGTTATTTTCCCATCCTTGTGGTTATTTTTGAGATTTTATATACATTGTGTTGAGCCGTGGACTTTCTGTTGTGAAATTAATTGACTTTGTTGTACCTTTGGAATGGTTGTGGTCTGCGGGCGATTTTTGTAAGTACGAGTTAATGATGATGTGCTGTTGTGATAATATTCTATGTGAATTGTTATGTGATTTGGTTTAATGTTATGCGGCGTATAAGGGTGGCACTCCATTGTTGACATTATGCCGGCATAAGGGTAACATTCCACTGTTGTTACGTGTGCTGGGATATTGTCTGAGCGGAGTAATAAGGGAGGCTATTAAATATAGCAATAAGGGAGGCTATTATAGAAGCGAAAATATTGTCTGGGCGGAGCGATAATGGTGGCTATAGAAGCGATAAGGGTGGCTATTGATATTGTCAGGGCAGAGGCATAAGGGAGGCTATTATAGGAGTGATAAGGGTGGCTATAGGAGAGATAAGGGTGGCTATTGTCAGGGATGATATGTGATGATGAGGGGTTATTGTGTTGGTAATTTTTATGTGATGATGTGGGGTTATTACGTTGGTAATTTTCATGTGATGTTGTAATTTTCCTTGTGTTTATTTTTATATCTTGTGCAACTTGTCTTGTTGTTTCGGTAAACTTGATAATAGTCTGATCTATGTTGAATTTCATAGCCTGTGGCTAGTGCCGAGTGTATTATGTTATATGGGATCGGGTTGCACGCCGCAACATGTATGATTAATATTATACGGGATCGGGTTGCACGCTGTAACATGTATGATTAATATTATACGGGATCGGGTTGCACGCCGCAACAAATATGAAATGTGCACACGAGGTGCCAGAGAAAATATGATAATTTTTATTATTGGCACGTGAGTTGTCTGTGCAGCTTTGATAGAAATATGGGCACGAGGTACCGTGGAAACATGAAAGTTGGCTGAGACCCGTGTTTTATGATTATGAAATGGGATGTCATGGAGTGACTTTTATTTGAAAGAATTTATATTCGAAAGATATTTATTTGAAAGAAGTATATTCGAAAGATATCTTATTTGAAAGAATTTTATATTCGAAAGATATTTATTTGAAAGAAGTATATTCGAAAGATATTTATTCGAAAGAATTATATGTGAAAAATTTATATTTGAAGGACTTGATTAATTATTTGTACATGTGTTCCTTATTCCTTTAAGCAATAATTATGGTGTTCTTGTTGCCTTGCTGTTTATATCACTGGTTGATTTTTGTTATTATTACTGCTAGTTATTTTTCAGTACTATTGTATACTGCTATATTGCACAGGTTATTTGACTAGTGAGTGTCTTGACTGTACCTCGTCACTACTCCACCGAGGTTAGTCTTGATACTTACTGGGTACCGACTGTGGTGTACTCATACTATACTTTTACACATTTTTGTGCAGAGCCGGGTATTAGAGATATCGGACTCAGACAGAGGTTAGAGTGTGATCGCAAGGATTTAAGGTAGAGCTTCTTGGTCGTCGCAGTCCCTTGGAGTCTTTCCATTTTTATTGTACTGTCAACCCTTATTCGAATAGTATTGTATATTCGATCCTTGAGATCATTGCATATATTCAGCTAGAGTTCGTGACTCAGTATTACCATTCTTGGGAGGTTGTTATAATTGTTTCCGCTTTTGATTTCGACACATGTATTAAATTATATGTAAAAAAAAAGAAAAAAAAGGCTTGAAATATAATTGTAACCAGCTTACCTAGTCTTAGAGACTAAGTGCCATCAAGACGCCTGAGGTGGGATTTTTGGGTCGTGACAAGTTGGTATCAGAGCTCTAGGTTCATAGGTTCTATGAGTCACGAATGAGTTTAGTAGAGTCTTGCGGATCGGCACAGAGACGTCTGTACTTATCTTCGAGAGGCTACAGAGCTAGTAGAAAAATTTTCACTTCTTTCATTCCTTATCGTGCGGTATTTATTCTGCTTGAAGCATATATCTTATGTTCTTTTGCATCCAATCGTGTATGAAATTGCGCACTCGGTATCAACTATGTGCCAACGGTTCGTGATACTACAGAGGGGTTATAAGGGAGCCAAGGTTGCTCAACCATTGTTACCAGATCAAGGATGTGGATGTATTGAGAGATCATTCAGTTGTGCACATGGGGGTGCAACAGGTTCTGACATCTGGTTGATAAGTACGATCTTAAGAAGGTTTAATTAGTTGCCTAATCGTCACAATCGTGGTAGGGTCACGAGGTGGATGTAGGTCTGAAGATAGTTGGTGGTATTAGAGACTATCTGTCATGACTCAAAATCCCAACATATCGTGATGGCACCTATCTCGATACTAGGCAAGTCGAAATTATCAATAAACCACAATTTTTTTTAGTTTAAAGATGTAATATTTAAATACAATACAAAATCCTACAATATCTGATACGAACACTCCCCAAACCCTGGTGTCACTGAGTACATGAGCATCTAATATGAAAACAAGTTTGGAAAAGTGCGGTCTATAATAGTCCAAGACCAAAATACAGTAATAAGGAGATAGTGAAGGAGAGACACGGTCTGCGAAACACGACAGCTACCTCTGAATCTCCTGAAGATCAACTGCATGAGAGTATCAACACCCGCTATGTCCAGAAGCACCTGGATCTGCACACGAAATGCAGGGTGTAGTTTGAGTACAACCAACTCAGCAAGTAACAATAATAAATAAGGAACTAAAGATAGTGACGAGCTATACAATTACAGTTCATTTCCAGTAATTCCAGCAAAGAATAGACATGCTTTCAAATCCGGTAGTTTGAGTCAAATCAATTTTATACTGTTCAAGTTCATGTAATCCAGATATAAAACCTTTTAGAGAATTTCACAACAATGACAGATAGCAACTAAGTGCAACAACAAATGAAAAGCAAGTACAACCTCTCAGGCCAACAATCACTCCACTCGTCACAACAACTCATCCACTTAGCTCTCAACCCTCAACACTCAAACTTAATGGGTACCCGTGCTCACTGGGGGTGTACAGACTCCGGAGGGGCTCCTACAGCCCAAGCGCTATAATCTGCATGGACAACTCACGTGATGCACGGACAACTCACGTGCCATAATATAAATATCTGGATCCGCACGGCTAAATCGCGTACTATAGTATAATATAAGGATCCGCACGGACAACTCATGTGCTGCACGGCCAACTCACGTGCTATAGTATAATATAAGAATCCGCACAAACAACTCACGTGCTGCACAGCCAACTCACGTACTGCACGGCCAACTCACGTGCTATGTTATAATATCTCACAATTAGGCCCCCGGCCTCACTCAGTCATAAATATCTCTAGTCTCCCGGGCTCTCCACAATCATAAAATCAGCCCAAACAACAATGATATGATACATTAATAATGAACAATAAAGACTGAGGTAAAAATAATCAAGTAAGTTGTGACTGAGTACAAAACAACAATTTGAGCAAATAATTCACATGTACACGACCTCTGTGAGTCCCAACAATACCAACATATAGCCTAAACATGGTAGCTAGCATGACTTATAGTCAAGTTTCCACAACACATATAGAGCACATAACTATCAACAAGTTATTCATCTTTACAGTTTCCACGGGACGGACCAAGTCACAATCCCCTCAGTGCACGCCCACACGCCCGTCACCTAGCATGTGCGTCACCTCCAAAATAATCACATGAAACTAAAATTCCGTGGTTTCATACCCCGAGGACCAGATTTAAAACTGTTACTTACCTTAGAGCGTGAAGTTCTTTACTCTGTTATGCCTTTGCCTCGCAAATCAGCCTTCGAATGCCTCGAATCTAGTCACAAATAATTCATTTCAGTCAATAAACTTTATTGGAATTAATTCCATAAGAAAATACAAATCTTCCATAAAAATCCAAAATTTAGCTCAAAAATCGCTGGGGCCTACATCTCGGAACCCGAAAAAAGTTACAAAATCCGAAAGCCTATTCAATCACGAGTCTACCCTCAAAATCTCCGATTTACACCTCAAAATCATGTAATCTGGTCGGATTATTCAATGATAATTCAATATTATGGAGTAGAAATGATCACAAGGGACTTACCTCAAGTTTTCCTTGAAAATCTATCAAAAATTGCCTCCCCTCAACGTCCAATTTGTCAAAAATGGCAAATGGGACTAAGTCCCACGCTTTATAATTTTGCCCAGACGGCCCTCGGTACTGCCTCGATCTTGGCCTTCGATCGTGGTCCTCGATCCTGGCCCTCGATTGTAGTCCTTGATTCTGACCCTCGAACCTGGCCCTCGATTATGACCTTCGATCGTGGCCCTCGACCCTGCCTTCGATCGTTGCTTCGATACTGGCATGATCATTGGAGATTCTGGGCTCCCTTCTGAGCTTGATTTTGGGTTCGCTTCTGAGCTCGATTTTGGGCGAAGGAATTTGCAGCAAAAGGAAATTTCCAACAGAAGGAAATTGCAGCAGCTGTTCTAGTTCAATTTTTGATCCGTTAACCATCCGAAACTCACCCGAGGCCCTCGGGACCTCAACCAAATATACCAACATGTTCTAAAACATCATACGAACTTAGTTGAATCCTCAAATCACCTCAAACAACGCTAAAACCATGAATTACACCCCAATTCAAGCCTAATAAACTTTAAAATTTCTAATTTCTACAAATGACTCCGGAACCTATCAAATTACGTCTGATTGACCTCAAATTTTGCACACAAGTCATAAATAACATAACGGAGGTATTCAAATTTTCAGAATCAGATTCCGATGCCGATATCAAAAAGTCAACCTCCGGTCAAACTTCTCAAAAATTAAACTTTCGGCATTTCAAGCCTAATTCCATCACGGTCCTCTAAATAATTTTTCGGGCACATTCCTAAGTCCAAAATTACCATACGGAGCTATTTGAATCAGCAAAATTCAAATCCGAGGTCATTTACACATAGGTCAATATCCGGTCAACCTTTCTAACTTAAATTTTCTATTATGAGACTAAGTGTCTCATTTCATTGCGAATTCCTTCCTGCCCCGAACCAACTAACCCGGTAAGTCATAAAATAACTATAAAGCATATATTGAGCAGTAAATGGGGGAATGGGACTATGATACTCAAAATGACCGGTCGGTTCGTTACATTCTCCCCCACTTAAACATACGTTCGTCCTCGAACGTGCCAAGAGTTATTCTTAACCTTCAAATCTCTATTACACCTTACCACACACATACCCGGTGGTGATCCCACACCACCCTATTCTATATAGGCCTCACAACACAATACAACTGAAAATCTTTAATTTAACCTTAACCCAAAAACCTTGAAATTCAATTCCCAACCTTCAGAATTTCTTTTCAAGACATGAATCTTACATTTACACACTCTATGAGTCTGAACAAGCTACATCGAGCTATAACTATAATTACGGATATAATCACCCAGCATATTACACAAATTGCCCGGTCGTAGCACCATTCCTGATCACAATAACTACTTCAAACCAACCAAGTACTAGTATAAAACCCCGCATTCAATAGAACTTCATTCTGAAACCTTCGTACAAATGATGAAAGAAACAATCAAAAACTCATAACCACTCATCAGATCAACTAGCCATGGAGCTTTCTCGCTCCCATCAGAACCACAATCCTCTCCTAAGCCGACTTTCAATATTATCCTCCCGAATATACCATAATCAAGCGTGATAGTACTCATTCTAGGTCCAATGACCTTATTTTATTAAACACAACCATCCCACAGACATGCCACATCAATATAACTCAAACCACAACTGTGCAATCCGTGTACCCAAATATGGGAGATGTCTCAAATAAGAGAAACGTATTGCATGTTCAACAAGCACCAGCACAACCACAATGTTACAACCATCTCTTCAAAATTCATGAAGAGCATAACCGTAGGTGCATGTGCACAATTATAGAAGAAGCGAATTAATGAATCAGATAAATTGTTATAGAAATAGAATTCTCACACACGACACAGACAATTCACGTGCCAATAATATGAATCGCCCGGCATGGTCACAGGCCTCCAGTGCCAACATATCATACAGGAGCAATTAAACAAGTACACTTGTATGTGATAATGAAATAAGATTCTCATGTTCCTGGACTGGTATAAATACACGTCATAGTGTAAGCATGTGCAAAGTCTGCTATCACACTTCAAATCGGCAATTTAACGCGGAAATCGTAACTACCCCATTTATTCAGGGAATTAGCCTATTTGTAAACTCAAGTGTAGCCCTGATAGTTTTCAACAAAGGTACGAACACGAGAACATTATAACTTTACGCTTAACAGTCAACTCTAGGCATATCATAGTCTAAGCATTCTTTCGAGTATAAATGCCTTCTCCGAATGCCCGCACATTGGCTCAAACCTTACATATATGCACATTTATAGCGCGTAGCTATCACAAATAATTAACGCAACTAGTGCCTCCACTGAGTTAAAATAAAATACTCACCTCAAATAGGTCGCAACCCGAAATAATATACTTCTGAGAACTCCTAGTCTCTAAATTGGTCAAACATATGAATCACCGTAACTAATCCCGACTCTATTACTAGAATGACTAACACATTCTTCATGCACGATCATCCCACGAGGAAATCTTCATAATTCTTTCGTGCCACATAGCAATAATTTGAATATCTGCAGTCTATCAACCATGTGAGTACCACAATACTAATTATACATTTGTAAGTCAAAATACAATGCGCCTTCTGAAATCCGCACCCTTCTCATACAACAGATGTAGTAATAGTATTCATCTAGTTATTTGGAACCGCCCATGTTGTCCAACATTCGTTACCTTCTCTTCAAGACTGAACTGCCACCTTGTACATGTAAATCTAACTTCCACACAACACATAACATATATCTTTCCATCATGTGAAAAGCACAAGAATCTCATTATCAACTCTGGGTCACCAATAATTACATACTAGTTTGTTAGAAACCTTCCTCTTGCTTCCTTCTAGGAGAAAATCACAATACACAACACGTTTCCTACACCAGTAGAAATTATTCGGTTCAACCCATGGTAGAAACCATCATGAACACTTTGAAATCCATTTGCATATAACCAAGCTATCAGAACTAAATTCTTTTAACTCCACCAAGCCACACAGGTTGCCAAATCCGAGAGTATTGCCACAAAACACTCGTAAAGTCCCACCTCATCTTAAGAACCAAAAGAACAGAGCATACCATTACCATACTGATCCATTATGTTACCCATCTATCCTATTTTCTCCGAGTTTCTTCTGAATTACCCTCAAGTTGGCATTTCTCCTTGTCAGAACACTTATATCCTTACCCAAAGCTCACTACAAGACATCCTAACATAAAACCACATCGCTCTAAGGCCCATAAGCCATTGTATTCTTATTAAGCACCTCCATAATTACCCCAACTGTAACACTCACTCTGAAAATACGTTATGCGAATTTAAAATTGTTCCTCTTTCCTTTTTTATACTGAAATGTAGAATCCATTATCAAACAGAATTACCGAATGTTTCGATACCATCCAATGTAAGTAACTCATTCTAGTGATATACAAATTCAAAAAAAATTTAATTTCCACATATACATTTTGAATCCATTAGAACCCTCTCAAAAGTCATCCACTCTGCTCAAATCTAATTTACTCCGCCCCAAATGGGCCAAAAGACATGTGCTCCTTTAGCACAATCGACACTCAAATAAGTAACACTGCCTTAACACGACCAATCAAATTCATACTTCGTGTGCATTACATCCTTCAAAATAACAACTTAATCATTCCATGATTTTTATATTTTCATAAAGTGCAACGTAACTCGTATCCAGGAATTTACTTACCCGAATCATCCTCGATCTCCACATCTGTAAGTCATAACTAAACCGCAAGTATGCCTCAGATCAATACTAAAATTTAACATTATGGATTTGGAATTATAAATAGCAGGCTCCCCATTTAGCTTTAAGCTGCAATTAAATAAACTTAGAACCCGCAAGGATTTCTCCATCTCAATTACCATGATCTCGCATCGTCAACCCGCCAGACTTTCTCGAAGTCTTTTGTTAAGCTTTTTATGAACATTCTAAATTACCAGCCACAGTCACACACTCGGCCTCTTATCGGGTAGCAAGTAATATTCCTCGCAGAAGCTTCGTCAACATCATGCCACCGCTAACTGCTCACAATAGATAACCCACCTATGAAATTCCTTACCGACATCTTCCAATGACGATGCACTAGGTGCAACCACCACGTAATTAGTAAATTCTCCTACGCTCATGCTCTCCCACCATTTGAATAAGTTTGCACTTTCCCTATTGACATCAACTGAAAATTCAACAATACCTTCCGAACTCAAGTCGTATTGCGCCTGAAACGCTAATCAGATCTTTACATCCCTCTTTATTTCAAACAAACTCCTTTCTGCCTTATTCAATCTTTCTTCGTACAGTAACCATCACTCCAAATAAAGTCCGTAGGCCAAATCACATTCTATCGCGATTCCAAACCATTTTACACTTTCTCAAAGTGCGCGACTACCCTACCACAGAATCCATTTGCTAATCTGCCACTCTTACTTCATATAAACCATCTCCTTTAAGAAACTTCTCAACCTCTACTTCTCCTACTTGACCTGCTAGTACTTCAACCACCGCGAAACACTTCCCGTCATGTCTTCCCTCATAATTTGTTGCCCAACTGTTGCATCAAATCAAAATGCATCTCTGTCGCACCTCAACCAATAAAATGTTACCGACTCTAACCCTCTTCGAAGATTATCTTTCTCGAGCCATCATCATTAGAAATATCTATTCGCCACCACAATTACTACACAATCACTTACTCTTCTTGAGTACAAACTCATTGACAAAACATGAGAATTAATTTGCCCCAAAATGTAACTACGTGAAAGATCTTTCAAAACATTCACACTTGAGATTGTACGACACATCAAAATGAAAATAAAGCACCCAATGGACTTCCTTTACATTTCAAGAAACACTTATCGTCACATTCAAATCGCCTTAACACACCCCGTAGTTACATCATACTCATCACAAAGCCGATATACCACTCATCGAGCCACAAATTCAACTCATAGGGACATTACCGGACATATGAGTCCAAATATACATGTTATAACTACAGCTACCCAGCCTAAGCTGCGGTCTAAACCTGATCTCAAGTCCTCCAGACTGGCCCATCACCAGAACATAGAATACACATCTTGAACCTCGTTCTTAGAATCACAAGCCGGCGATGCACAACTGATACCGAGCGCTCATGTGCGCATATGAATGCGTGGAAGGAATTCACGTTTCAAGCTGAATCAATTCCGCATGATAGAATACAAGAAGGGAAATTTTCCTAAGGGTTCGGCAGCCTCTCGAAGATAAGTACAGACGTCTCTGTACCGATCCGCAAGACTCTATTAAACCTGTTCATGACTCATGAGACCTATGTCACCTAAAGCTCTGATAGCAACTTGTCATGGCCCAAAATCCCAACCTGTCGTGATGACGCCTATCTCGATACTAGGCAAGCCGAAATTATCAATAAATCACAATTTCTTTTTAGTTTGAAGATGTAATATTTAAATACAATACAAAATCCCACAATTTCTTATACGAACACTCCCCAAAACCTGGTGTCACTGAGTACATGAGCATCTAGTATAAATACAGGTTTGGAAAAGTGCGGTCTATAATAGTCCAAGACCAAAATACAGTAATTAGGAGATAGTGAAGGAGAGACAAGGTTTGCGAAACATGCCAGCTACCTCTGAATCTCCTGAAGATCAACTGCACGAGATTATCAACACCCGCTATGTCCAGAAGCACCTGGATCTGCACACGAAGTGCTGGGTATAGTTTGAGTACAACCAACTCAGCAAGTAACAATAATAAATAAGGAACTAAAGATAGTGACGAGCTATACAATTATAGTTCATTTCCAGTAATTCCAGCAAATAATAGACATGCTTTCAAATCCGGTAGTTTAAGTCAAATCAATTTTATACTGTTCAAGTTCATGTAATCCGGATATAAAACCTTTCAGAGAATTTCACAACAATTGCAGATAACAACTAAGTGCAACAACAAATGAAAAACAAGTACAACTTATCAGGCCAACAATCACTCCACTCATCACAACAACTCATCCACTCGGCTCTCAGCCCTCAGCACTCACAGTCCATAGGTACCCGTGCTCACTGAGGGTGTACAGACTCTGGAGGGGCTCCTACAGCCCATGCGCTATAATCTGCACGGACAACTCACGTGCCGTAATATAAATATCTGGATCCGCACAGCTAACTCACGTGCTATAGTTTAATATAAGGATACGCACGGACAACTCATGTGCTGCACGGCCAACTCACATGCTATAGTATAATATAAGGATCCACACGAATAACTCACGTGTTGCACGACCAACTCACGTGTTATGGTATAATATCTCACAATTAGGCCCTCGGCCTCACTCAGTCATAAAGATCTCTAGTCTCTCGGGCTCTCCACAATCATAAAATCAGCCCAAACAACAATGATATGATACATCAATAATGAACAATAGAGACCGAGGTAACAATAATCAAGTAAGATGTGACTAAGTACAAAACAATAATTTAAGCAAATAATTCACATGTACACGACCTCTGTGGGTCCCAACAATACCAACATATAACCTAAACATGGTTTCTAGCATGACTTATAGTCAAGTTTCCATAACACATATAGAGCACATAACTATCAACAAGTTATTCATCTTTACAGTTTTCACGGTATGGACCAAGTCACAATCCCCTCGGTGCACACCCACACGCTCGTCACCTAGCATGTGCGTCACCTCCAACATAATCACATGACACAAAATTTCGGGGTTTCATACCCTCAGGACAAGATTTAAAACTGTTACTTACCTTAGAGCATGAAGTTCTTTACTCTTATATGCCTTTGCCTTGCAAATCGGCCTCTGAATGCCTCGAATCTAGTCACAAATAATTCATTTCAGTCAATAAAATTTATTGGAATTAATTCCATAAGAAAATATAAATCTTCCATAAATATCCGAAATTTAGCTCAAAAATCGCCCGTAGGGCTTACGTCTCGGAACCCGACAAAAGTTACAAAATCCGAAAGCCCATTCAACCACGAGTCTACCCATACCAATTTTATAAAAATCCGACCTCAACTTGACCCTCAAATCTACAAATTTTATTTTTAACTTTCTAAGTTCAAATCTCCGATTTACACCTCAAAATCATGTAATCTAGTCAGATTATTCAATGATAATTCAATATTATGGAGTAGAAATGATCACAAGAGACTTACCTCAAGTTTTCCTTGAAAATCTATCAAAAGTTGCCTCTCCTCAACCTCCAATTTGTCAAAAATGGCGAATGGGACGAAGTCCCTTGCTTTATAATTCTTCCCAGACAGCCCTTGGTACTGCCTCGATCTTGGCCTTCGATCGTGGTCCTCGATCCTGGCCCTCGATCTTGGCCCTTGATCCTGGGCCTCGATTGTAGTCCTCGATTCTGACCCTCGAACCTGGCCCTCGATTATGGCCTTCGACCTTGCCTTCGATCCGTCCTTCGGTCGTGGCCCTCGACCCTACCTTCGATCGTTGCTTCGATACTGGCTCGCTCATGGGAGATTCTGAGCTCAATTTTGGGCTCAATTCTGGGCTCGCTTCTGAGCTCGATTTTGGACGAAGAAATTTGCAGCAAAAGGAAATTCCTAGTAGAAGGAAGATGTAGCAGCTATTTTAGTCCACTTTTTGATCCGTTAACTATCCGAACCTCACCTGAGGCCTTCGGGACCTCAACCAAATATACCAACAAGTCCTAAAACATCATACGAACTTAGTCGAACCCTAAAATTACCTCAAACAACGCTAAAACCATAAATTACACCCCAATTCAAGCCTAATAAACTTTGAAATTTCTAATTTCTACAAATGACTCCGGAACCTATCAAATTACATCCGATTGACCTCAAATTTTGCACACAAGTCATAAATGACATAACAGAGGTAGTCAAATTATCAGAATCGGATTCCGACCCCGATATAAAAAATTCAACCCCCGGTCAAACTTCCTAAAAGTTAAACTTTTGGCATTTCAAGCCTAATTCCACCACGAACCTCCCAATACTTTTCCGGACACGTTCCTAAGTCCAAAATCACCATACGGAGCTATTGGAATCATCAAAATGTAAATCCTAGGTCGTTTACACATAAATTCATATCCGGTCAACTTTTCTAACTTAAATTTTCAATTTTGAGACTAAGTGTATCATTTCATTCTGAATTCCTTCCTGCCCTGAACCAACTAACCCGGTAAGTCATAAAACAACTATAAAGTATAAATTGAGCAATAAATGAGGGAACGGGGCTATGATACTCAAAATGACCGGTCGGGTTGTTACACTATGTGGTTCGTATGGGACTTCTATTTAGCGAAGGGTACATACTAGCAGCCAAGACACTGGAGGAAGCGAGTTTAACTGTCACGAGGATGACATGCACAAAATAAATGGCTTGAGGTGTCTTATGACTGGTGTCATACGAGCGATGAAGATTTGTATTGTGGATCATCGGAATGTATCCTATGACTTCGTGCCAAGTGAGGGGAGTCCACTATCAACGATCAGATTGCGGTGTCATGTGTTATATCAGTTTTGGCCTGAGATGTATTTATGTGGTATTGAAAGGTTCTCCGAAACTTGTATATGATTAAGAGTTGAGATTTGTATGGGATGATACCGGGACTTGCGGCATTCCCGCATCCTTAATAATTCTACATTTCAGTATCAGCGGGGTCATAGAAACAATTTCAGAATACTTGGAGTGCTCCAGTAAGTTCTTTTAATGCACCACCGACACAGGGTTCCTATAATGGTTATTCCAGTATTCTGGCACAGACCCAGTAAGAGCAACCGAACCTGCAGAGGGGTTGTTATCCGTTTGGTGATACTAGGCACATCATGAGATATTGTCCCAGACTTGGGAGAGGCGGATTTCATCAGAATACTCATGCTACAGGCTATATTCCAATTAATACCCAACATGCACAATCAAAGGGGTGCCCTAGAGGGGGAGGTCCGACCCGTTGATATAATTGATATGGTATGGCTGAGGCCGCTACACCAAATGGTGTCGTTACAGGTATGATTTAATTCATAATAGAGGAGCATTATTCTTATTTTGATTCAATTCTGATTATCGAGGTGAGACCTCCTATCGTGCTCCATATAGGGCGAGTTTATGATTTGTACACCACTCGCGTGCTTATTCCTGTTGGGAGATTTGATGGTGTAAGCCCGTGTCTAACATTTTGTTTTGTATACTATTGAGGGCTACGAGTCAAAAAGTGACTTTCTGTTACTCAATATAGTGGGGTTTGATATAAATTCGGGATAGTTTGATTAAAATTTGTGAACTATATGCCCTACTGGTAAGGGGGTTTATTTTGTGTTGTGAAATTGTTTTACAGAATTTATTTAAAAAAAAAGAAAAAAAGAAAGGGAATGAAAATTTTTAATTGGAACAATGTGCAAAATATTTGTGATGCAGAGTTGAGTACGAGATCCTCACAACTTTTATATGATGTGAAATATTTAAACCGGGGTACAAGCCGCGGTAGAAGTTATATAAGGACGAGGTCCTTGTGGTGAAAATTTTATGTGTTTAAATTCTCCCTTTGTGAAATTTAAATTTGTACTATAGTATTAATAGGGAGTCATGCCTGTTTTATTTGATAATTCTTTTATGTGTTATTGTGCATATTTAGTCATATTCGTGCTGTGAATATTGAGTTTTAGCCTACGAGGTGAGTGCCCAGGTGGCATTTAAATATGACTTGTTAATGTGGGTAAATAATTATGAGATCTTCATTCCTCGTGTGTTGCTGTCAATATTGTAAAAATTTTGAAATAAGGTTTTGGTTAATATGATATTAATTGAGGATGTTGGAATTAATTATGAACAACTATTATGACCAGAGATGTAGTTATGGGCATACGTAAAATGTGTGTGTAGGCACGAAATTGCTACAGCCGGTTGAGACTAACACAGTGTGTTAATATAAAAATCAGGCCTTTTTGAAATTAATTGGAGTGTAAAAGAAAATGGCTTTAAAGTTTATAAATGAGGATAAAAGAAATAATCTCAATTGAGATGGTGTTGTCGGACCCATGTTAAATTGCAGTGACGTAGAATCACCCACGAGTATATGTGTAAGAATACACTTAGTAGTTTAATGTCCTCACAATAATTCTTGGCATATTCGAGGACGAACGTATGTTTTAAGAGGGGGAGAATGTAACGACCCGACTTGTCATTTTAAGAATTTACGCCTCGTTCAATGACTTAAGGTCCCGAGCAAATTCGTAATATGTATTATGACTTGCATTTACGGTCGAGTTTCATTTTAGTAAGATTCGAAATTTAATTGAAAGAGCAACTCTCATTTTTGAAGTTTAAATGACAAAAGTTGACCGGAGTTTGACTTTTGAGCAAATGACTCCAGAATTTTTTTTGATGATTCTAATAGTTTCGTATGGTAATTTCGGACTTGGGTGTATGCTCGAATTTGGATTTGAAAGTCCGTAGGACAATTCGACGCATTTTGGCGAAAGTTGGAAAATAGAAGATTTTTAGATAGTTTGACCGGTAGTTGACTTTATTGATATCGGGGTCGAAATTTAATTCTAGAAATTGAAAAAGCTCCATTATGTCATTTAAGACTCGCGTGCAAAATTTGAAGTCATTCCGGATTGATTTGATACATTTCGGCGCAAATTATAGAATTTGGAAAATTCATAAACTCATAATTCGATTCGAGGTGCGATTCGTAGTTTTGATGTTGTTTGATGTGATTTCAAGCCTCGATCTAGTCCGTGTTATGTTACGGGACTTATTGGTATATTTCGATAAGTTTTCGAGTGGCTCGGATGAGTTTCGGATCGTTTGGCGCCTTGTTGAAGCTGCTGGAATTTCTGTTGGCAGAAGCTATTTTTGGCAGCAATTGGTGCAATCGCGTTGGGACTTTGGAGGCTTATATCTCGAAATATATAAAGAATCTGGAAATTTTCAAAACATAAAAGTTGTAGCTCGTTGATTCTAATTTCCAGAAAGATAAACCATTCATCATATAGACATTTGTATAGAAAGTTATGATCAATTGATTGAAGGCTGGTACTGTAAATTTTGGCTACATCACTGTGCATCGCCAGATTTATGATATGCAGAGCTGACTTTGGAAGCTTATATCTCGCAATTTATAGGGAATCTGAAACTCATCAAAACATAAAAGTTGTAGCCTTTAGTGTCTAGTTTCCAGAACGTTAAACGATTCATCATTTGGACATTTGTAAATAAAGTTATGATCGATTTACCGAACGCTCATAATACTATTATTTTTTGGGACTGCGGCAAAAATCGCATGTGTCAAATGCGATTTATAAGTCTCAAATGACAAATGCAACTTGCCTGGACAAATTATAAAAATGGGGGTTTCGACCATTTTAACATATTTGGAGCTATGGAGCCATGATTGAAGCGATTTGTGAGGTGAATTTTTCTTCATATGGATTGGGGTAAGTGTTCTATATCCGAAAATGATTATACTTCATGATTCTATGGTTATCTTCATAATTTATTTCGAATTTAAATGGAAGAAATCAAGATTTTTACAAAACTTTTCAAGAACGAAAATTTAAGATTTGGAGGTCGAGTTGTTATCGGAATTTGGTAAAATTTGTATGGTTGAACTCGTGTCGGAATGGGTATTCGGGCTTCATGAAAATTATGTCGGGTTCCGAGAGGCGGGTCCCGCGTTGACTTTTGGTTGACTTTTTTATGTGAAATTTTAAGTCGACGTTTTATTATCTGGAATTATTTTTGATGAATTTTAATGAAGTTATACAATTAATTTAGATAGATTTGAGCTGTCCGGAGGTCAATTCCAGCAAGAAGGCTATTTTGGAATATCGGCATAACTTCAAAAAGGTAAGTATCATGCATAACCTTGAGTGGAAAAAATTACCCCCATAGGCATTGAGTCTTATGTGAAAATTGTGTGATTGAAAACGATGTACGCGAGGTGACAAGTACGTACTTAGTTTATAAGTTCAATTTATACTGGTTAAAATTTGTAGATTCCCTTATGTGTTAAATTAAAAAATTGTTGGAACTTAGTAAATCCTTGATTTGTCATGCCTCATTCCTTGTTTGTCGAGTTTATATTTTATATGATAATTTGATGTGATTGCTACTTGAATTTTTATGTTAATTCCGTGTGTTTGTTGATTTGATATTTCTTAGAAATAATCACATTATGAATTTTTCATCTGCAAATAATTAATTAAATAAGTTTAAATTGAGGCATTTATATATTTATCTAAAATTTGGATTAAAGAAGACGTTGTCCTACCATGAGTTATTTTCCATCCTTATGGTTGTTTTGAGATTTTATATACATTGTGTTGAGCCGTGAACTATCTGTTATGAAATTAATTGACTTTGTTGTACGTTTGGAATGGTTGTGGCCTACGGGCAATTTGTAAGTACGAGTTGATGATGTTGTGTTGTTGTGATAATATTCTATGTGAATTGTTGTATGATTTGAGTTATTGTTATGTGGCGTATAAGGGTGGCACTACATTGTTGACATTATGCGAGCATAAGGATGACATTTCACTGTTGTTATGTGTGTTGGGATATTATGTGATAAGGGGGGCTATTAAACGTAGCGATAAGGGAAGCTATTATAGGAGCGAAAATGGTGGTTATAGGAGCGATAATGGTGGCTATAGGAGCGATAAGGGTGGCTATTAATATTGTCAGGGCGGAGGGATAAGGGAAGTTATTATAGGAGTGATAAGGGTGGCTATAGGAGAGATAAAAGTGGCTATTGTCAGGGATGATATGTGATGATGTGAGGTTATTGTGTTGGTAATTTTTATGTGATGATGTGGGGTTCTTGCGTTAGTAATTTTCATGTGATGTTGTGATTTTCCTTGTCTTTATTTTTATATCTTGTGCAACTTGTCTTGTTATTTCAGTAAACTTGATAAAATAACAAACTCAAGGAAAAAATTCGAATGACGCACATAATTTTAGTGAGAAATTTAAACGAAGAGTAGATGTAGTTTATTTTTGATAGTGAAGGATAAATATAAGAAAAGAAAGAAGAAAAAAGGAGTGCCCACATGGTGCTATGCTCGTATCTCTTCTCTTCCCTTTCTTCTTCCCCTGCACCAAACCAAAAATACGGATTCTAACTCCTCTCCATTTCCCATTGTCTCCATTTCCCTAGTTCTCATTTAAATGGATGACACGTGTCTCATGTTAATATCAATGGTTTGAATTTGATTAATTAAACCAAGCTCTTAATCACAGTTAGAATATTAGATACTTCTATTTATTTGCTCCCAAAAGATTTAGTAGTCTCTCAATTGTAGAAGGAAATTTTCTTATTTTGTAAATGCTTTTAAAAATAATTGGCTATGGTATTGGAGATCACTATATTATTTTCCTTTATTTTCCAAATGCTTATTATTTTAGTCCCGCCAACTCATTTCAAATATAGTGAAACAGTATTCTAAACCTTCGTTTTTTCATCTTCTCGCAAATAAATATTTAAATCTCTCCAATGTTTCTAGAAAAACGGATGTAAAAAATTGACATCTAAAGCACATCACATACGAGCCATAAACATAAAATAAAAAATAAAAAAAGAAATATCTACAGTTAAACGAGTGTAGTGAGCACAACAATTAGTAATTTTCTTTTCGTATATGTGTTAAAGTTAATAGATATGCATTTATTGGTTCTTGTCATCCACCACCGTGGTTGGTGGCGCAGCCACCGTACAAATATCAAGAAAAGGAAATCTATAATAATTGATGATATTTGCTTTTTAAATAATTTTTTTGGTATTAGATTGTGATTAATTTATATTTATGTATTTTTCCCTTTTACAATTATGCTGAAACTAATCCATTTTGTTGAAGAAAACGTTCTTTAGAGTGGTGAGGTTACTGCCAAATATTTGGAAAAACATTTACAAAAATGAAGGAAATTTTCAGCTACAATTGTAGAATTGCCAATTTTTTTGGAAGGAGAAATATATGGGAGAATCTATTATCTAACTATGGTTAAGAATTTGCTTTAATTAATTAAATTCAAACCATTGATACTAATACGAGACATGTGTCATCAATCCAAGTGAGAACTTGGGAAAATGGAGGTATCGCAAATGGAGAGGAGTAGGAACCAGACGGATTCTAATTCCTCCCTTTAAAACTAGTAAACAATTAATACTAAATCACCCCAACTGAACAATCATATTACTGTAAGAATACAAAATTTATTCAATAAAATATTTTGGATTATATTTTAAATATATATATAGTCCAAATAAATCTCATGGGTCAATATAATTAGATTAACTATATTAGTCCAATATATATGGATTAAATAAATAAGTCTTAATCCATTGGGCTAGCCTATTTAATTGGGCTAAAGTGATGAGCCCACTTCATTAAGCCCAAGATGTCATCTTCCTAGAGGCCCAGTTTGGTGCCACGTGTCAAATGACATGGCACGCCAAGTCAAGCAGAAGAGCCAATAGGATCATGCCACGTATCAAAATGACAAGGCATGCCAAGTCACATTAAAAGGCCAATAAAATCACGCCAAGTGTGCAAGTGACATGTTCTGACCAATCAAATGCGGCGTTGTCACACTTCAATTTGATTGGTCGGAAAGAGTTTGTTCTTATCCTAACTCTTCCCTCCCACAACTATAAATAGGGGTCTTCATAACTCAGAAAAGACACCAGAAGTTATAACAAGAAACAAGAAAGAGCTCGTGGATCAAACGCTGCAAATTCCTCCACAAGTTTCAAACTTCAAGCAATCAAGTTCAGGTGCAAGCAATCAGGTTCAAGCTCAAGAACGAAGAAGAAATCAAGATTCAAGTTCAAGCAATCAAGCTCAAGCTCAAGAACGAAGAACAAATCAAGATTCAAGGAGTACAGGTTCAAATCAAAGTTCATGCTAGTTGAATTCAACAGCATCGTTCGTGGCAACAACTACGTATTCAAGATCAAGCTCCAGGGCCCTTGAATTTATTTTCTATTGGAAAGAAGAATCAGATGATTCATAGAGATTGTAACAATCATATTACTTGAAATCAAATACTACGATTGTCGCGATATTTTTCGGTCTTGATTTTATTTTCTTGACGCAAATTTATTTTCTACAAATTCTAGCACGCCCAGTTGGATGATCTCTACCTCTCATCTATTCTTTTCCAAGTTCAAGAACAAGATTTAACAATTCGACCATGGAAGAACAACTTGCAAATTTGATCAAAGCACTTGAGAAATTGACCAAGTATATGGAGAATCGAGATACTCGCCTCGAAAAGTTAGCAAGTGAGATCTAGAGCTGAGCAGAAGCAAAATCAACTCAAGCACCTCTGGAGCTTTCCCATGATAAAGAAGGGGGAGAATCCGCTGCGAGGCAAACAGTCGTGGTCAAAGAGATCCAAGTTTCTTCAGAAGGTCTAATTCATGTTGATCAGTTGAAGGACTTCATCATGGGGACAATTGAAGATAAAATTGATCCTCCGATTAAATCTTCCCTCGCATATGCAAAGTCATATACACAATGGATTGATAACTTGAAGATGCCTACTCGATATCCACCTCCAAAGCTTCAACAATTTGATGGAAATGGAAATCCCAAGCAACATGTGGCGCATTTCGTCAAGACATGCAACAACACTGGGACTTATGGTAATTATCTTGTCAAACAGTTTGTTCGTTCTCTCAAAGGTAATGCATTCGATTGGTACACAGATCTCGAACCTAGTTCTATCGATAGTTGGGAGTAGTTGGAGCAAGATTTTCTCAATCGTTTCTATAGCACAAGACGCATCGTAAGCATGATCGAACTTACAAACACTCATCAAGGAAATGATTAGCCAATTATTGACTTCATCAACCGCTGGAGGAGCTTAAGCCTCAACTGCAAAGATCACCTTAGCAAAACTTCTGGCATTGAAATGTGTATTCAAGGCATGCATTGGAGTCTTCGCTATATCTTACAAGGCATAAAGCCCGAAATATTTGAAGAACTAAACTCGTGCACATGATATGGAATTGAGTATGGCTACAAGTGGAGATCAAAGGTTTCCTGGATTTGAGCCTCATGATGAAATAGAAGCAGAGAATGCTGAGAATGGGGGAAAGTATTCATCCGAAGATGAAGCTGAAGAGTCCATGGAAGTTACTACGCCCCTTAATGCACGAGCCTAAACTGCAAGTTATAATGCTCCTCAACGCACGAGCCTAAACTGCAAGTTGTAATGCTTCTTGGCACATTAATCTGTATTATATGTCACGAAGCTCCCCAATTTTGAACTAAATCTTTAAGACGTAAAGCTCTTCAAATTTGAGCAGAGTCTTCAAGTTGCAAAGCTCTTCAAATTCGAGCAAAGACTCAAGTCGAAAGTTCTTCAAAGTCGAGCAACGACTTCAAGTCTCAAACCTTTTCAAATTATAGCCAAACTTTAAGACGTAAAGGTCTTAAAATTCGAGCAAAATTTTTAAGTTGCAAATCTCTTCAAATTCGAGTAAAGACTCAAGTCGAAAGCTCTTCAAAATCAAGCAAAGACTTCAAGTCGCAAAACTTTTCAAATTAGAGCCAAACTTTAAGACGTAAGGCTTTTAAAATTTGAGCAAAGTTTTCAAGTTGTAAAGCTCTTCAAATTCGAGCAAACTGTTCAAGCTGCAAAGCTCTTCAACTGTGAGCTAAATCTTCAAGTAATGAAGCTCTTGAAATTCGAGCAGAACTTCAAATTGTAAGTTAAATTTTCAAGTTGTAACGCTCCTGGATATACGAGCCTAAACTGCATGTCATGAAGCTCTTCAAATTTGAGCAAAATCTTTAATTCGCAAAACTCCCAAAAATAGGAGCTTAAACTGCAAGTTTCTACGCTCTTTGACGCATGAGCCTAAACTGCATGCTCCTACACTCCTGGTCCATATGAGTCTAAACTGTGTACGACCCACCCAAAAAAAGAGCCCGCTATGTTGAAAACCTCAAGAGAGGCGGCCTAGGAAAAAGTTAGAATATAAAAAAAAAATATAAAAAATATTACCCATTCTAAACTACGGTATGACTTGATCCTCTTCACCGAGGTACGTAGGCAGCTTTGAATTTCATTCTGAGTTCAGTCGCATGATTTAAAAAGATACATAGTGCCCCAATCGCTATTTGAATGAAGTATATACGATGGAATGTAATCCATTCAATCAACACTTGAAGATCGAGCTGAGATACCATTCTTCTGTTAAACTTTGGATCCTATTTGATTTAAGGGGGCAAGTCGCTATGGTAGATTGGTGTCTTCAGTAAAATAATTATAGTCTTTTAGGAGGCTACCAAGTATTTGCACTGAAGTTCAGGGATTCACTATATCTTCATGTTCGCCAAATCTTTAAGTTTGTCGATCTTCATGTTCGATGCTCTTCAAGTTGAAATATTTAAGTCCTTCAAATCTTCAATTTGAAATCTTCAAGTCCGTCGGTCTTCAAATTGAAGTCCTCAAATTTGCCGGTCTTCAAGTTGAATTGTTTAAGCCCTCAAAGTCTTCAAGTTGAAGTCTTCAAGTCTGCTTATTTTTCAAGTTGAAGTTTAAAAGTCCACCACTCTTTAGGTTGAAACGTCTAAGTCTGTTGAATCTTCAAGTCCATCAAATCTTCAAGTTTGTCGGTCTTTAAGTTGAAATATGCAAAGTCCGCCAAATCTTCAAAGTTCGCAAAATGTTCAAGTCAATGTCGCCAAGTCCACCAAGTCTTTGAGGTGAAGTTTTCAAGTCTTCCAATCTTAAGGTGGACATTTAAGTCCCTTTGCACCTTAAGTTGGCCTTTTCGTGGGTTTGTCCTTAAAAGGAACTATAACTCTCCAATCTTAAGGTGAACGTTTAAGTCTCTTTGCCCCTTAAGTTGGCATCTTTATGGATTTATCTGTCTATATAGTGATGTGAATTTGTCCGTCTATACGGTGCTACAGATTTGTTAGTCTATTTGGTGCTATGGATTTTTCCGTCTATATAGTGATGTGGATTTGTCCATCTATATGGTAATGCGGATTTATCCGTTTATATGGTGATGGATATTTATTTGTCTATATGTTGATATGGATTTATCCGCATATATGGTGATAGGGATTTGATCGTCTATATGTTGGTATGGATTTATCCGTCTATATGTTGATGGGGATTTATCCGTCTATATAGTGATGTGGATTTGTCTGTCTATATGGTGATGTAGATTTGTCCGTCTATATGGTGATGTGAATTTGTTCGTCTATATGGTGATGTGAATTTGTCCGTCTGTATGTTGATGTGAATTTGTTCGTCTATATAGCAATGTGAATTTGTCCGTCTATATGTTGATATGGATTTATCCGTCTATATATTGATATGGATTTATCCATCTGTATGGCATGCGAATTTGTCCGTCTATACACTCTTATATGTTGTTGTGGATTTGATCATCTATATGCCATCATGGATTTATCCTTCTTGTTTGACTTACAAAAAGCCAAAAAGGATAATAAAGGAAAAAAATATAAAAAAAATATTACCTTCACGTCAATGCTTCCGAGTCCACAAAACTAGACTCAAATGGCTTGCATATATTGCGAATTGATGCTCAATAAATACGAGCATATGACTTTATATAGATCTTCATAGATAGCTTGCTATAGCATATTGCTGATGTGGGAATCACAGAGATCAGTTCTAGAAAAGAATTTGGACTGCTAAGGTGGCGGCATAATTTCATGGAATTACCTAGTTGGCTATAATCTTATGACTACTTAGCTTCTTCGAGTTCAAGTGGGAATCAGAAATTAATATACGACAAAGTTCGAGTTAACTGAAGCTCACGATTTCCTATTTCCTAGTCATATGGGAATATACAGATATGATGTTTGTATGCTACGTGGGTTCAACGTGTTACTTTTCCATGGGAACAAATGTTTGGTATAAGGTACTAATGTGAGGAAAAGTTCCAAATCAAACAAAAGAGCTTGGGCCTACATTTTTTTTTTTGTGCTTACACTAGTTCACGTGTTTAATATGTATTGTGAAATGCAAACACATTACTTGAATATGTTTCGAGGAGTATTCATACTAAAATAAATATTTGCTAACACTTCAAGCCTCGCCTTTTGGAGTTTGGATACGCTTAAACTCGTAAAGTCTTGAAGTAGGGGCATTTGTAAGAATACAAAATTTATTCAATAAAATATTTTGGATTATATTTTAAATATATATATAGTCCAAATAAATCTCATGGGTCAATATAATTAGATTAACTATATTAGTTAAATATATATGGATTAAATAAATAAGTTTTAATCCATTGTGTTAGCCTATTTAGTTAGGCTATATATGATAAGCCCACTTCGTTAATCCCAAGATGTCATCTTCATATAGGTCCAATTTGGTGTCACGTGTCAAATGGCATGGCACGCCAAGTCAAGCGGAAAAGCTAATAGGATCATGTCACGTGTCAAAATGACAAGGCATGCCAAGTCACATTAAAAGGCCAATGAGATTACGCCATGTGTGCAAGTGACATGTTTTGGCCAATCAAATACGGTCTTGTCACATTTCAATTTGATTGGTCGGAAAGAGTTTGTTCTTATCCTTACTCTTTCCTCCCATAACTATAAATATGGGTCTTCATAACTCAGTAAAGACACCAGAAGTTATAACAAGAAGCACGAAGGAGCTCATGGATCAAACGCTGAAAATTCTCCACAAGTTTCAAGCATCAAGCAATCAAGTTCAGGTGCAAGCAATTACGTTCAAGTTCAAGAACGAAGAACAAATCAAGATTCAAGGAGTACGAGTTCAAATCAAAGTTCGTGCTAGTTGAATTCAAGATCATAATTCGTGGCAACAACTACATATTCAAGATCAAGCACCAGAACCCTTGAATTTATTTTCTATTGGAAAGAAGAATCAGATGATTCATAAAGATTGTAACACTCATATTACTTGAAATCAAATACTACGATTATCGTAATATTTTTCGGTCTTGATTTTATTTTTTTGACGCAAATTTATTATTTACATTTACCAAAAAAAACAATCAAATATTCAGCTTTTTGAGAAGAGAGAAAAAAGGGGAAGCAGAAAACGAAATGGAGAAGAGCAGTGATGGGTTTGAAGAGTTTAGATGAACAACTGGATAAGCACCTTAACGGGGCATGGACTATGGAAAAGAAGAAACCGTTGGATGATTCGTGCATTAATTACACCGCCGCCGCTGCCGTCACTGCCGCTGCCGTCTCTTTATCTTCCTCCGTCAAGCCCAAGTTCAATTGATTGCTTGTGAACAAACCCAGACACGAACCACAGAAAAAAAATTGTTAGGTTCGAGCTCTAGGATTAATAAAGAAATTTGTAGGAGGCAGAACTTCTTCCTTTAAAGAGTTATATACTCTATGCAAATCCGTATTAGTTAGACCATGAATACCAAATATTCGATGGAGGAAAAAACATGTAGTTTTACAAATTGAAAGAGAACATTTACTTAATTATAAATTTATAATCCGATTGGATTAATTTATTTTGTTAATGCATAGAGATTATACTCGTTTAAAAGAGAAAAAGAGAATAAAATACAGTGATGTTACAGGTACCCTACCCGCTGGAGTGCCTCTCCCTTGACAAATTGAATGATGATAAGTTCAAATTATTCCAAACTTCACGGAAGAAATAAAGAATCTAATGTTATGATCGAAACAATTAGAAGCCAGTTAGTGAGAATGCATGCAGCCATATGAATGAAGTAAAATTGATTCAAGTAGCATTCCCCAAAGAAATTCAAGAGCATTTAGAATTCAAATCTAAGCTGCTGGTCAATACATGATTTTTTTTTATTTTCTAACATATGTAGCACATTTTAGATAGAAAATACCAACAAAGGTTTTAGGTATGAATGGACAAAAAATAAGCTACGTATTTTCTGTTTCTCTCTTTCCTCTCTCGCTGAAATATTTAGTACTGTCTGGTTCCTGCGCGAGTTCAAACTCAATAAAAATGTGTATAAAATATAATACAATTTGTGTTTACTAGAAAGTAGAAACGGCAAGTCTAATGATCTTAAATCCGTAAAATACTCAGAATGGAACTGCCCTAATTGGAAATTAGAGGCAAATTCAACATTTGAACTTATATGTTCGAGTTTTAAATTCTATCACAATTCATTTGCTGGAGTAATTTTCTTGGGTGGTCATTCAACTTTGTGTTCATTACGCAAAAAATAATTTTTTTTTGTTACGTAAAAATCATTCAACTTTGTGTTCATTACCCAAAAATCATTTTTCTTTCTTTTGTTACACAAATATCATTTTACTTTCCTTTATTTATCACAAAATTCAATTTTGCCGAATTTTATAATATTTTTACTTGAAAAGTCTATTATGCTCTTGACATTGTAAATTCTCTCATTTATGTAGTACTTTCTATATTATATTTATTTTTACCTAAGTATTTTATTTATAATTAAAATAACTTATTTTATTTTATTTTATAATATATCCATACATTTAGTTTTTCCATGGTACTCAATTTGTTTAACCATATTCAAACATGAACATATTTTAAATATAAAAATAATAAAAAAACATTTATTTTTAATATTTATTTAAAATAATAAAAACATATTTGTTTAACAAATGATATATTTTATAGTCTATAAAAATTTTAAAAGAAGTTTCAAAGATATTGTGTTTACTATTAAGTTTTTTAAAGCTTTATATGTTAATATTATTTATTTTAAAGTATTAATTTGATGTGTCATTGTGCTAAATATGGGTATTTTATTTATTGGATTAATGGGTATATGGCTTGGCTGATAAATTAGTGAGCTTTGATTTTATAATTTTCCTTAAAAGTATTTCATTAAACATAGTTAAGAACGTGGAATTGATATTTTTTTACGGTAATGTTACCGACAAATTTAATAATATTTCTTATATATCTAAAAAATTAACGTTAAGAAAAAATTAAATATACGAATATATTATAAAAATAATAAATAAAATAATATTACGTTATTTTAATCATAAGTAAAATGTCTGGGTTCTTATATCTAAAAACTGAGGTGTATGAAAATAATTTCTTATATATTTGTTATGATACATTTCTAACAGGTTCCTAGCTAGATATCTTGCATCTCCCTATTGAAGGCGCACTCAATAAATAAAAGGGTATTTTCTTTCAGCAATTTAAGCTTTTAAATAAGGTAGTCACATTTGTGCAAAGTTGTTTTTGTGTGAATTTGCATCTTGTTTTCCAAAAGATACAAAAATTGTCATGAATTCTTCCAACGAAGAGAAGTAGGAGAATTCAAATCAAAACATGAGTGCCTTTGTAGTGCGTGAATAGTGAGTACAACGATGTGGTGTGTAAAGTGGAAACTCCCAAAATTATCTGAAATTCAGACCAAATTTCTTGGACTTACAGTAACAATTCAATGAACTTGTCAAACCCAAAAAGGAAAAAAAGCCTGCTTCCGTTAATTTCCAGTGATGTGAAGTATAACGACCAGGATGGTCATTTTGAGCAATTGCGTCTGATTCGGCAGTCTGAGGTCATGAGTAGTTTCACATAGTGATTATGGCTTGCGTAAATGGTCGTCTATGTTTTTGAGTTATCCGGAATTGATTTTGAAGGAGGAATTCCACTTGAGAAGCTTGAAGTTGAAAGAGTTGACTAAATTTGACTTTTGAGTATTGATCTAGGATTGGAGTTTTGATAGTTCCGATAGGTCCGGATGGTAATTTCGGATTCAGGCGTTTGCCCGAATTTACATTTGGATGTTTCTAGAAGGTTTCGACACCATTTGGCGCAAGTTGGCTATCGGGTTCGAATTTTGGTTTCGGGACTTGGAATAGGTCCGTTTTGTCATTTGGAACTTGCGTGCAAAATTTGGTGTCATTTGAAGTGGATTTGATGTGGTTCGGACGCGTGTTTGCAATTCGATAAGTTCTTAAAGTTCATTGTAATTTTCATGTGTTTTGGCGTCCGGTTAGTGATTCTAGAGTGTATTTTGATAGCGCGAGCGAGTTCACTTTATGTTTTTAGACTTCTGTGGGTATTTGGTTTGGAGACTCGGGGGCTCGGGTGAGTTCAGATTGGTTTTGTAGCCTTTAGAGTGCTGGTGCTGGTTTCATCGCAATTGCGATATTTTTGACGCAAATGCGACTACCGCATTTGTGAGTTAATCCTCGCTTTTGCGAACCTTGGCTGCTGGGGAAGGGACTCGCATTTGCGAAGAAATGATCGCTTTTGCGAAGCCTGTAGAGTTTGCATTTGCGAACTATGTATCGCATTTGAGATGAAGGCCTGGGTTGGGATAGAGTCGCTTTTGCGACCAACCGGTCGCTTTTGCGAAAGATCGGTATCTGCATTTGCGATATTTTTATTGCATTTGCGAAGGCATCATAACTGTTCAAGCTTCGCTTTTTCGAAGGATTCTTCGCTTTTGCAAGGGTTCGCAATTGCGAACCCCATGTCACAAATGCGACATCTGCAACTTGTTTATAGCTGAGCATTCGAGACTTAGCTTCATTTTATCATATTTTGAACCCTAAACTCGGTGGGAGGCGGTTTTGTGGAGAGATTTCCATATCAAACTATTGGGGTAAGTGATTCTAATCTATTTTCAACTATATTGCATGATTTTATATTAGATTTAACATCATTATCATGAGAATCTAAGGAAAAATTTGGAGATTTTGTTAAAGTTTTGAAAATCAAAATTTTGGATTTGAGAGTCAAATTGGACTCGGATTTGGAAATAAAATACATATATGGATTAGTGAGGCTATGGACAGTCAAGAACATGTCATGACCCAAAATTCGACTAGCCGTGATGGTACCTAACTAACCTCACCCGCTAGGTAAGCCAAATAACAAAAATACGATTCAATTAATATTTAACTGACTCTAATATACTCCCAAAGGACTGGTAGTACAAATCATGAGCTTCTAAGATTTGAAATTTATAAAGTTGGTATGAAATAAAATACATCATCTATTTGAAATATACATGAACAGATTAATAATTCTAAAGCTACCAAGAACAAGAGGCAGCTGTGACTGGATTGCAGGTACATCTTCAATGCTAGCTCCCGCCATGCACAGTGACATCAACATCCAAAATCTGCACGCAAGGTGTAGAAGTATAGTATGAGTACAACCGACCCCATTTACTCAATAAGTAACAAACCTAGCTTTAGGTTGAAAGTAGTGACGAGGTGGAACAAAGGTCAGAGTCCAACTCCAATAACCAACAACAGTTCATAACAATATAATTTAAAGTAGCACAAGTAATAATTCAACAATAACATGCTCAACTCTTATATAATTCTCGAAAATAAATATTTTCTTTTCAAGTATAAACGTAAAACTCAATTCTTTTGCCAAAAGTCACGAAAATTATGAGTAAGTCTGAAATCTGTGATTTTTCTCAAAAACTTTAACAACCGATAAGAAATTTCATTATCAGATGGCATGAGGAAAAATACTTCTTTATGCTTACATATCGAGTATGCATATCTAATGCGATGTATCACAATGATGAATTCATGTACTCATACTCTCAGAGTACTCAATCACTTAGTACTGTATATGGTCAATCCAGCCCTGGGAAGATCCATGCCAATATATATACATAATAACTGGCATTCAGTCACTTAATACTGTACAAGGACAAACCAACTCAGGGTAAGATCCATCCCCAAATATCAATGATTCGGACAAGATTTATGTCCAGGGAAGATCCATCCCTCAATATAAATTATTCGGGCAAGATCCATGCCCAAGAAAAATCCATCCCTCAATATAAATGCTTCGGGCAAGATCCATGCCCAGGGAAGATCCATCCCTCAATATATATATCTATTGCAAGATCCATGCCCAGGGAAGATCCATCCCAGATATATATCAACTACGCTCACTGTGAGGGTGTAGACTTCGGAGGGGCTCCTTCAGCCCAAACTTTATAATAAGCCAGATTCAGGCATAAGTAAATAAAACTTGTTGTGGCGTACAGCCCGATCCCATACTAATAACCTCACAATCTAGCCCTCGGCCTCACTCAGTCATCACTCTCTCCTGTCTCTCGGGCTCACAATGTCATGAAACTAGCCCAAAATGATGATATGGTGTATCAATAAATAATAACAAAGACTTAGATATGATATAAAATGAAGGAATATGACTGAGTATGAAATTTCAATTTAAACAAATAATTCAACATCAAAATGACCTATGTGGGTCTCAATAATACTGGCATATAGCCTCAGCATGAGTTTTAACATGATTTTCAGCTCAATTTCTTTAACACATAAAACTACACGGATAATGCCAAGATTATTTGACTACACAATTTCACAGAACCAATTACGTCACAATTTCTATGGTGCATGCCCACACGCCCGTCATCTCCAAAAAATTCACATAATACGCATAATCAGGGTTCATACCCTCAGCTCCAATATTAGAAGAGTTACTTACCTTAACAAGACGAACCCAACATCGAGCAAGCTAATCAATACTCGGAAATTCTATTCCGTGCGTATCCACCTCTGAATGCCTTCTTGTCTCCTCAATTCAATGCCAACGATCCGAAACTGAAATTCACCCCTTAACGATAGTATAACGATCTACTATACCAAGTAACTTCAATCTACAATATTAACATCCATTGGGACCAACATTAGTAACCAATTCCATAGTTTAGGCCATTTAGATAATTTACCAAACACCTAGTGGGCATACATTTATACATTTCTTAACCATAGAATTAGTTCTTCCAACTACCATCATTTACCAACAATTCATCCCACCATCATTCTTTAACAACTTATAATCCTAACATCACATGTGTGACCAACCATTCTTACCCAACCAACAAAATTCCATCAAATAATCACCTTTCAATCTCTACAATGATTATATATTTAAATTGGGAACTTATGGCTTCCTATCACCATACCATAAGTTTTAAAACATATTTCATACCTAAATAATCACCATAGATTAGTTAGAGATGGTATACATACCTCTTATAGTGAAACTCTTGAGAATCCCAACTTGTAGTGTTGTTGACCAATTTGGGGATTTAAATGGAAATCTATGGATCTTCAAGATTAATCCTTATTAATACAAGTGTTTAGGAGTAGTAATCAACTCAAAATTACTCCAAAAACATTACCTTGGTTCATGGGAGGGAGGTGTTGGGCGGAATCCCCTTGATATGCAAGCCCTAACTCAAAGAAATGACTTAGCTCTCTCTCTACCCGACCTTGGGGTGGTATTTAATGGGTTCCTACGTGCGCGGCCGTGCACCTCAGCAAGTGACCATGCACCTGGGCAAGTGGCCGCGCACCTGGGCAAGTGGTCGCGCATTTGGGCGCGCATATGACACAGGTCCAGTAAAATGGCCATAACTTTATGTATACATATCCAAATGACGAACGGTTTCATGAGTTGGAAACTAGACTCAAAGGGCTTTAATTTGAGGTTATACACCATATAACCTTTCATATCTTGAGAGTTATGCTCGTTTGAAGTTATATCTTGTGCGAACTCACTTGAAACTTTATCCCATCATATAATTTTTAACTTGACTTAGCCTTAGTGCTCTTCTTAGACCATAAACCATTATTAATGTACCTCATACATATATTATCATGATCAATTTTATATCATTCAAATTATCAGTCTTGTTCATATCCGAATTAATATAATTAGCACCCGCCAATCTTCTTAATGGTCTTAAAACACTTCGAAATTTTCCAAGGTGTTACATTCTCCCCCAGTTAAGAACATGCATCCTCAAATATTTAACAAGCCATTATTAGGCACAGTATTATCCTCCTTTCACCTTAACCATCATCTTTAATCGTTCTTTACTTCATATAGATCTTAGATATTCTTCCAAAGTTTTCGACTAACTCGACTAACTCCCAAAGTTTTCAACTTCCTTAAGGCCCCAAAATTCGACTAACTCCCAAAGTTTTCAGAAATTTCGGCAGAGTATCCTCTGTAATTGGGCCTAACCACATGCCAGAGAATTACCAAAACTAGTCCTAACAACATATACATGAACCAACGACATAACATAACATTAAAACAATGTCAATCGTGGCCTCACGAGCAATATACTACCAAAAAGGAACACCTTTAACATCAGCTATACAGTTGATACATAATTCATAGAAGGTAACTCTTAGCATTTTCGAAAAACATAACTTTATAAATACATGACTATTCAAATAAATGAGGGTACTTCTTCTTCATTTCGCCATAACACTTTCATGTAGGCAATTTCTTTATTTCTCAACTTTCGGACTTGCCGATCAATATTAGAAACTTGAATCTCTTCAAAAGTCAATTTCTCATTAACCTCAATAGTCTCAAGAACAATGAGTGTCGGGTCTCCAACTACTTTCTTCAACATAGACACATGAAACACCGAATACATGGAGGAAAATAATAGGGAAACATCCTACTCATAGTTTGACCTATTTCCTTCAAGATTTCATAAGGCCTAATGTGACTACACATACTTTACCTTTCTTAACAATTCACCTAATATATTCATAGAGAAAATCTTGAGAATAACCCGTTCACTTTATTCAACTCTAAATCTCTACGCCGAACACCCGAACTAAACCATTAGCGACCTCCAACAATTACTCTAAGATGTTCTAGTATGAAAATGACCATAAACTTTTCTATCCAATATATATTTGATCATGGGGTAATGCTTCTTCTTTGACATGTTTGAACCTTCAAATCACTATTTCACCTTATCACGCATGCATACCCGAGGTGATCCCACATCACCCTATCCCATATAGGCCTGACGACACCACATAATTGAAAATTACTAATTTAGCCTTAGCCTATAAACCTTGGAATCCAATTTCCAACATCAAAAAACTTCTTTTTAAGACCCGAATTTCGTATCTACACATTGTATAAATTTGAGCAAGTTGTATTAAGCCATAACCTTAACCCCATATATAATCACATAACATGCTACACAACTTGCATACTCGCAGCACCATTTCCGATCACAGTAACTACTCAAAACCAACCCGGTACTAGTATCAAACCTCATATCAAACAAAACCTCATTCCCACAACCTTCATACACTGCTGATAATGAAAGAAACAAGTGGAATCTCATAACCACTTATCAGATCAACTAGTCATGGAGCTCTCGCCCCCCAACCAGAACCATATTCTCTTTCTAAGCCGACTTTCAATATTATCTTCCCAAATATACCGTAATCAAACTGATAGTACCCATTCTAGGTCCAATGACCTTATATTATCAAACAAAACTATTCCACATACACACCACACCAATATATTTCAAGCCAAAAACTGTGCAATCTGTGCACCCAAAAATGGAAAATATCTCAAAGAAGAGAACCGTTTTGCAAGTCCATCTAGCACCACCACAACCTAATATTTACAACCAAATGCTCAAATTTTGTGAAGAGGATAACCGTAGGCGCATGTGCACAATTCCTCAAATACACTGCTCAAGTAATTTTTTTATCGTAAAGGAAGGAAAGCAATGAAATTAGATAAATTATCAAAGAAATAAAATTCCCACACACTACACGGACAACTCACGTGCGACATGGACAACTCATGTGTCAATGATACCAATATGTAGATTTGCACGGACAACTCACGTGCCAATAATATAAATCGCTTGGCATGGTCACATGCCTCCAGTGCCAGCGTATCATACAGAAGCAATTAAATAAGTACACATGTATATGATAATAAAATAAGATTCTCATGCTCCTGGACTGGTATAAATAACACGCCATAGTGTAGGCATGTGCAAAGTCTGCTATCACAACTCTAATCGACAAGTTGACGCAGAAATAGTAACTACCAAGTTTACTCAGGGAATTTGCCTCTTTGTAACCTCAAGTATAGCCCAGATGGTTCTCCACAAAGGTACGAATACGAGAACATTATAACTTTACGCTTAACAATCAACTCTAGGCATATCATAGCCTAAGAATTCTTCGGAGTATGAATACTTGTCCCTATTCTCGTACATGGGCTCAAACCTCACATATATACGCATTTGTAGCGCGTATCTGTCACAAATAATTAACGCAACTAGTGCCTCCATTGAATTTAAATAAAATGCCCACCTCAAAACAGGCCATAACCCTGAAACAATTTGCTTCTGAGACCTCCCAGTCCCCTAAATTCATAGAACACATGAACCACTATAACTGATCACAACTCCAACACTCGAATGACTATCACATCCTTCATGTACGATCACCCCACTAGGAATACTTCCATAATTCTTTTGTGCCACATATCATTAATTGAAATATCAATAGTCTATCAACCAGGTGAGTACTACAATACCGATGAACATCTGTAGGTAAAAACACAATGTGCCTTCTGAAATGTGCACCCTTCTACGAGATTATTGAGCAGTTATAACAGTCCTCTAAATATCTAAAGCTGACTATTCTATCCAAATTCGTGACCTTCCCTTCAAGACTAAACTGTCACATTGTACATGTAAATCATAGTCCCACACAACACATCACATCTATCATGCCATCACGTGACAAGCACAAGAATCTAATTATGAACTCTGAGTCACTAGTAAATTACATACCCGGTTAGTTAAAAACCTTTTTCTTGCTTCCTTCCAGGAGAAAATCACAATACACAATACGTTCTCCACACCGGTAGAAAATATTCGGTTATAGCCATGGTAGAAATCATCAAGAACATTTTGAAATCTATTTTCACATAACCAAGTTATTAGAGCTGAATCTCCCTAACTATACCAAGCCACGTAGGTCACCAAACCCAAGAATATTGCCACTAAAACATCTGTAAAGTCTCACCACATCATAATTACCGAAGAACCGATCATACCATTACCATACTGGTCCAGCCTATTACCCAGTCGCTCTATTTTCTCTAAGTTTCTTCTGAATTATCCTCAAGTTGACACTTCTCCTTGTCAGAACACTACAATCCTTATCCAAAAATTATTATAAGACACCCAAACATAAAACCACACCACCCTAAGGCCCAAAAGTCATTGTATTCTTCTTAAGCACCCTATAAGTACCACCACCGAGACACCCAGTCTGAAGAGGCCTTATGTGAACTTAAAATTGTTCTTTTACCTTTCTTATACTGGAATGTAGAATTCACAGTCATACAGAATTACCGCAAGTCCCAATACCATCAAATGCAAATCTCATATTCTATCCATACACAAGTCCGGATTTTTTTTTAATTGCTATATATAAATATGGGACCCATGAGAACCTTCTCTGGAGTCACCCACTCGGCTCAAAATCGAATTGCATCGCCCAAACGGGCCAAAAGACACATTCCCCATTAACACAACAACACTCAAAGAAATAACCATGCCTTAACACCACTGGCCAAATTAATATTCCATGCGCACTACATTCTTCATAATTTAAAACTTAATCATTCCATGATTTTTCATATTTTCATAAGTGCATTATATCCCGTATTTAGGAAATTTCTTTACTCGAGTCATCCTCGATCTCAGCCTCTGCAGTCATAACTGCTCCACAGGTATGTATCGGACCAAAACTTAATTTAACCAATAACCATGAAATCGAATTGTCAATAGTAGGCTCCCCCACTTGGCGCAAAGCCATAGATCAAAACATTCAATAATTCACAATACCTATATTCAATTACTGCCATAACACTGTAATGAGATTTAACTAAATTCTTCCCAAGCTCATGCATCACAACCTATATGGTACCTCAAATCGTCTATTAAGCTCGCCTTCATCCTCGTGACGGTCAAGTCAACTTTCTTCACCAATTCAAATTCAAATCCCAATACATCTGCCCTACTAGTAGAAAAGAAGATTCTCCACACAACATTATAAAGATCACACCTCTGTAGTTTATTTCGCAGGTGATAACCCGCATGTTTAGCCTCAAACTGGCATCTTTCTATACCCTTTTTTACTGCCACAACTCCTATGTAATCACTTAACCTTCATGAGTTTGAACTCATCAACAAGACACAAAAATTTAATTTGTTCCACAATTACACTACGTGAAAGATCTTTTAACACATTCATAACTCGAGACTCTACGTCAAATCGAGACAGAAGTCAAATACCCAATAGTCATTTTTACATCCCAAGCAATTTTGTTTTCTGTCACTTTCAAACCATCTGAACACATCCCGCAGTCACAATATAGTCATCATATGATCATCCATCCATTCATCGAGCCATAAATTCCACTCATATAGTGACACTACCGGACATATGAGTCAAATTGTACAAGTTCACACAAATAAAACTACCGAGCCTAAGCTGCGGTCTAATCCTGGACTCAAGTCCTCCAGACTGGCCCATCACCAAAACACAGAATACACATTTCGAACCTCGTTATCACAAGCCGGCAAATCACAGCTGATACCGAGAGCTCATATGTGCACACAGATGCATGGAGGGAATTCAAAGATTTAGGTCTCAAGTTGAATCAATTTCGCACGATAAGGAAAGAAAGATGGGAAATTATCCTAAATGCCTTGTAGCCTCTCGAAGATAAGTATGGACGTCATCATACCGATCCACAAGATTCTACTAGACACTTGCTCATGACTTGTAGACCTATGAACCTAGGGCTCTGATTCAAACTTGTCACGACCCAAAATCTGACTAGCCGTGATAGAACCTAACCTCACCCGTTAGGTAAGCCAAATAACAACAATACGATTCAATTAATATTTTACCGACTCTAATACACTCCCCAAGGACTAGTAGTACAAATCATGAGCTTCTAAGATTTGAAATTTACAAAGTTGGTGTGAAATAAAATACATCATCTGTTTGAAATATACATGAACAGATTAATAATTCTAAAACTACCAAGAACAAGAGGCAACTATGCCTGGATTGCAGGTACATATTCAATGCTAGCTCCCGCCATACACAACAACATCAACATCCAAAATCTGCACGCAAGGTGCAAAAGTGTAGTATGAGTACAACCTACCCCATGTACTCAATAAGTAACAAACCTAACCTTAGGTTGAAAGTAGTGACGAGCTGGAACAAAGGTCAGAGTCCAACTCCAATAACCAATGACAATTCATAATAATATAATTTAAAGTAGCACAACAAATAATTCAATAATAACATGCTCAGTTCTTATACAATTCTGGAAAATAAATATTTTCTTTTCAAGTATAACCGTGAAACTCAAATCTTTTGCCAAAAGTCACCAAAAATATGAGTAAGTCTGAAATTTGTGATTTTTCTCAAAAACTTTAACAACCGATAAGAATTTCATTATCAGATGGCATGAATAAAAATACTTCTCTATGCTTATATATCGAGTACGCATATCTAATTCGATGTATCACAATGATGAACTCATGTACTCACACTCTCAGATTACTCAATCACTCAGTACTGTATATGGCCAATCCAGCCCAGGGAAGATCCATCCCAATTTATATAAATAATAACAGACATTCAGTCACTCAATATTGTACAAGGCCAAACCAACCCAGGGGATGATACATCCCCAAATATCAATGATTCAGACAAAATCTATGTCCGGGGAAGATCTATCCCTCAATATAAATGATTCGGGCAAGATCCATGTCAGACAAGGAAGATCCATCCCTCAATATAAATGCTTCGGGCAAGATCCATGCACAGGGAAGATCCATCCCTCAATATAAATCAATCGCGTTCATTGGGGTGTGTGCAGACTCCGGAGGGGCTCCTTCAGCCCAAGCGCTATAAATCAACCGCGCTCGCTAGGGGTGTGTGTATCCGGAGGGGCTCCTTCAGCCCAAGCGCTATAATAAGCTAGATCCAGGCATAAGTAAATAAAACTTGTTGTGGCATGCATCCTGATCCCATAATAATAACTTCACAGTCTGGCCCTCGGCCTCACTCAGTCATCACTCTCTCAAGTCTCTCGGACTCACAATGTCATGAAACTAGCCCAAAATGATGATATGGTGTATCAATAAATAATAACAGAGACTGAGATATGATATGAAATGAAGGAATATGACTGAGTATAAAATTTCAATTTAAACAAATAATTCAACATCAATATGACCTCTGTGGGTATCAATAATGCTGGCATATAGCCTCAACATGATTTTTAACATGATTCTCAGTTCAATTTCTTTAACATATAAAAATACATGGATAATGCCAAGTTTATTTGACTACACAATTTCATAGAACTAATTATGTCACAATTTCTACGGTGCACTCCCACACGCCCGTCACCTACAATTCACATAATACGTATAATCGGGGTTCATACTCTCAGCTACAAGATTAGAAGAGTTACTTACCTCAACAAGACAAACCCAACGTCGAGCAAGCTAATCAATACTCAGGAAATTCCATTCCGCGCGTATCCACCTCTGAGTGCCTTCTTGTCTCCTCAATTCAATGCCAACGATCCGAAACTAAAATTCACCCCTTAATGATAGTACAACGATCTACTATACTAAGCAACTTCAATCTACAATATCAATATCCATTGGGACCAACATTAGTAACCAATTCATAGTTTAGGCCATTTAGACAATTTACCAAACACCTAGTGGGCATACATTTATACATTTCTTAACCATAGAATTAGTTCTTCCAACTACCATCATTTACCAACAATTCATCCCACCACCATTCTTTAACAACTTATAATCCTAACATCAAATGTGTGACCAACCATTCTCACCCAACCAACAAAATTCTGTCAAATAATCACCTTTCAATTTCTACAATGGTTATGTATTTACATTGGAAACTTATAGCTTCCAATCACCATACCATAAGTTTTAACACATATTTAATACATAAATAATCATCATAGATTAGTTAGAGATGGTAGACATACCTGTTATAGTGAAACTCTTGAGAATCCCAACTTGTAGTGTTCTTGACCAATTTGGGGATTTAAATGGAAATCTATGGATCTTCAAGATTAATCCTTGTTAATACAAGTGTTTAGGAGTAGTAATCAACTCAAAATTACTCCAAAACTATTACCTTGGTACATAGGAGGGAGGTTTTGGACGGATTCCCCTAGATATGCAAGCCCTAGCTCAAAGAAATGACTTAGCTCTCTCTTTACCCGGCCTTGGGGGGGGGGGGGTATTTAATGGGTTCCTACGTGCGCGTCCATGCACCAGGGCAAGTGGCCGCGCACATGAGGCGGGAACTCTAAAATATGCGCGGCCGCGCATCTGGGCGCGCATATGACACAGGTTTAGTAAAATGGCAATAACATTCTGTATACATATCCAAATGATGAATGGTTTGATGTGTTGGAAACTAGACTCAAAGGGATTTTATTTGATAGGTTATACACCATATAACGTTTCATATATTGAGATTTATACTTGTTTAAAGTTAGATCTTGTGCGAACTCACTTGAAACTTCAACCCATCATATAATTTTTAATTTGACTTAGTTTTAGGGCTTTTCTTAGACCATAAACCATTCTTAATGCACCTCATACATATATTATCATGATCAATTGATATCATTCAAATTATCAATCTTGTTCATACCCAAATTAATATAATTAGCACCCGTCAATCTTCTTAATAGTCTTAAAACACTTCAAAATTTTTCGGGGTGTTACAGAACAATCCTTGGACCCAGATTTTGACCCGGAGAGTTCGGGGCTAACTTTTGTTGACTTTTTGAAAATTACATAAAGAACATAGATTTGTTAATTGAAATTGTTATCTCTTACATTGTATGATGTATTTAAGTCGTCTTTGGCTTGATTGATCACAGTGGAGGCAAATTTGTAAAGGAAAAACTAATTTGAGTATTGATTTAGCTAAATTGAGGTAAGTATCTTGCCTAACTTTGTGTGGGGGGAAACTATGTAACGACTCGACCAATCGATTTGAGTTCTAGAGAATCCTTCGGCGGTATGAGGCCTTGATAGGTTCACTTCATATATTATGACTTGCACGTGTGGTCGGAATTGAATTTCGGGAAGTTCGGTATTGATTTGTAAAGAAAAGTCTAATTTTGGAAGCTTTAAGTCAGAAGAATTTACTATGGTTTGACTTTTGAATAAACGACATCGGAATCGGGATTTGAAGATTCCAATAGGTTCGTATGATGATTTTGGACTTGGGCATATGTTCGGGTTGAGTATTAGATAACCCGGGAGTATTTCGACGTTTATTATGGAAAAATAACATTTTGAAAGTTTAAGAATTTCTTAAGTTTGGTTTGGAGTGGGCTTTGGTGTTATCGATGTCCATTTGGGATTCTGAGCCTTGGAATATTTTCGTATCATTTTTTGTGACCTTTGTGAAATGTTTGGCATCATTCCGTTTTGTTTTGATATGAATCAGACTCGTTCGCCGAAGTTTAAAGGTTTGTAAGTTTAAAGAAGGGTTTTGATCACCGATCTGTAGCTTTGATGTTGTTTGGCATGATTTGAGGCCTCGATTAAGTTCATAATGTGTTTTGGAGTGTGTTGGTATAATTGGTTAAGGTCCCGAGGGTCTCGGGTGGATTCCGGATAGTTAACAGATCAATTTTTGGACATAAGGAAAAGCTGGAGGATTCTGGTTGCTGGTGCAACCGCTTCTGCGGAAGCTTCATCACATAAGCGGTCTCGCAGAAACAAGGCAGTGGACCACAGAAGCGGCTAGAAGGAAGCTGGGTAGAGGCCGCAGGTGCAAAGGAATTCCCGCACATGCCTGACCGCAGAAACAGCTGGGAGTGAACTGGCTGAGGTCGCAGGTGTGAAGAATTTCTCGCTTTTGTGTGATTTCAGATGCGACCATTGAAGCGTAGGTGCAGACCTTGTTGGGGAGGCTGGGACCACAGATGCGGTCAAATTTTGCAGAAGCGAAACTGCACCTGCAGATATAACATCATAGAAGAGAAGGCGCATAAGCGCTGGAGAGGCCGCAGATGTGGAGGTTGAGTGGCCTGAAGGGAGCCGCAGATGCGAAAATGTTCCGCAGATGCGAACATGTCGCTGGGCAGAGGACTTGGTTTTATACGGTCTTTAGTCCATTTTCTTTCATTTTCACTTGGTTGGGGTGATTTTTGGAGAGCTTCAAGGGGGATATGTTCATCAAGCAACACAAGGTAAGTGATTCCCAACTATTACAAGTTAAATAAATGGTTTGTATATGGATTTAAACTGGAAATTAGTAGAAATTTAGGATTTTGGTAGAAATCCTAGAATTTGATATTTTTGGATTTTGAACACGAAATTAGACATGGAATTTGGAATAAGTTATATATTTTAGTTCGTGGTGTTATGGGTAAAGTTTATCTTCGAAAAGTTTTGAAATCCGGGCACGTGGGCACGGGGGTTGTCTTTGTTGGTTTTTTTAGAAAAGTTAGGAATCATTATAAATTGTTAGATTATGCGTATTGGGGTATATTTTGATTGGTTTGCACATTGTTTGACTAGTTTTGAAGAGACGGGCATCGGGTTGAGGTGTTTGAGTGGTGTTGGAGCTGGTTATGGAACTTCGAAACGAGGTAAGTCTCTTGTCTAACCTTGTGAGGGGGGAAACTACCCCTAGGTGGAATTTATTGTTATGTGTAACTAGTTGTGGGTGCTACATACGCACGAGGTGATGAGAGTCCGTACGTAGCTAAAACATACTTATGTCCGGGTAGATTTAGGACTTTATCATGCAATAATTGAATTATTTGAACTTGTTCTGCTGGCATAATTAATTAAAGTTGAATTTTATTTAAAAATAAATATATGTAATATATGTCGAGCCTTATGAATTTGAGTTATGGGCTATTTATTTGAGAGGCGTAAAGATTATATTTGTTATCTGCTCATGTGCTGTGTTGTAAACATGTGTGCCGTGATTCAATAACTTACTTTTTTTTCTTGTGGAGCGGCCGAACGCGTCAGCAGTATATAGATGCATCTATGGTTCATTCCGCACGACCCTCGGCAGTGTACACATTATTATGGATCAGGCCAAACGAACTCGGCGAAATCGTGTGTTATATCGCCATTAGTCTAAATATTCACGAGATAAACCTTCCACTGATGCCCGACATTTTATGGTATTCCTTATTTAATTTATATTAAGACTTCACTTTTTCTTAGCTGTTAAGGTAAAATACAAGATTTAGAAATTCATGCTTTAAAAGAAGTAATTGGAAGATTATGTAACTTACAGATTTACCTCATCATTTTCGTATGCTTCATATCTGCTTTTGTTTTATTATATTGCTTTATTGGACCTTTAGTAAGTGTCGATGTCGACCCCTCGTCACTACTTCTCTGAGATTAGGCTAGACACTTCATGGGCACGCGTTGATTTACGTACTTATACTGCACTTCTGCACTAAATGTGCAGGATCTGACAGGTTCATATGATGATCACCTTGGCGCGTAGGCGCACCTATTGAGGAGACTTTATGTGAGCTTCATTCCAGACTACGCATTGTAGTCCACCGAGTCTCTATTGTACTATTTATTCATTTCTGTCTTATTACATTTGGGACAGATGTTGTATTGTTATTGTAGTACTTAGAAAAATGCTCATACACTTGGTGACACCGGGTTTTGGGGGTTCCTACTGGTTGTTCGTTATTGTAGTTCACTTAGTTATTATTATTTTATCCTATAAATTCCATTTTAGACTATTTAAGTAATAGAGATTATGATTTCGAAAGTAATAAATTGAGTAAATAAATTGATAAATCAATGTTGGCTTGCCTGACGGCGGCGTTAGGCGCCATCACGACCTATAGTGGATTTTGGGTCATGACAGCTTGGTATTAAAGCATTATGTCTCACTAGTCATGAGCAAGTCTAGTAGAGTCTTGCGGATTGATATGGAGACGTCTGTACTTTTCTTCGAGAGGCTACAAGGCTGTTAAGAGCACTTCCCTTCTTTATTTCCTCATCGCGCAGTTTGATTCCATTGAGGCTTGTGCCTTTATTTCCTTCCTACTCAATATTATGCGACGTGAAGTGCTTGCTATCAATTGGGCATCGAGTAGTTGTATTGGTACTACATACGTGGTGCATGGTGTTTTTCCCTGCGTGTTTGGGCAGGCTATTATCGTCACCTTGCGGAAGGGTGTTCTGTTATTTAAGTTCAGTATCTGTTGTTCCTATGGTTTTGAGGCTATGCACGGATTGCCACGTAATAGTAGGGTGTTTGCCTACGTGTCGAGACAGTGAATGACTTGAAAGGAGGATTTTTCAGTGCATGAGTTAGAGGTTTAGCATTTAATTCCAGCAAAGGAAGGGCAATCAAACTATGGATGTTTAGGTTTTGGTTGATGGAGTAACGAGACTTGATATTTGCGAGCGTGGTGGAATTCTCATTTGTGATGTGGCGTCGTCATCCTTGTTAGAATGCATTAAGGTCCGCCGGTGTTATAGTCTTCTTTGATTTATGCCTTCGGGGCAGGGTGTTGTGTAATGGTGCCTAAGACGCGATTATCAGAAAAAGTGGTGTGTAGCGGTTCCGAATCTAATTGGTGATTCTAATGTTGATGGCTCGAGAAAGATAATATTCCAGTAGGTTTAGAGTGGGTAGGAATTCATTAGTACAAGTGCTACAGGTATGGATTTTTATTTGAGGTAGCAATTGGGCAGCGAAAAAGGAGTAAGGATATGGCGGTAGATGTCTTGCAATGGTTGGATTACTAGCAGGACAAGTATGAAACGTGGAGGTAAAGAAGTTTCTTAAAGGAGTTGGTTTAACCGAAGTAAGAGTGGCAGATTAGCAAATGGATTCTATTGTTCCCTAGCCGCGCACCTTGAGAAAGTGTATAACAGTTTGGGAATCGTGATGGAAGGTGATTTGGTCTACGAAGTTTATTTGGGATGGTGGCTACTGTATCGAAGAAGATTGGATATGGCAGGAAGGAGTTTGCTTGAAATGAAGAGGGATGTGAAAACTTGACTATCGTTTTAGGATGCAACATGACTTCGAGTTTGGAGCATATTGTTGGATTTTCAGTCAATGGGGAATAAACAGAGTTGTACAGCTGGTTGATGACCATGGGATCAGGAAGGTTTACTGATTTCGTAGTAGTTATAACCAGCGCAGCGTCGTTGGAAGATGTCGGCATGGAATTCCACATATGGGTTATCTTATGTGAGCATGTTAGCGGTTGTGTGATGTTGATGAAGCTTCTGCGAAGAATACTACTTGCTACCTGGTGGGAGGTCGTATATGTGATTGTGATGGATGATTCAGAATGTTCATAAAAGTCTTAACAAAATACTTTGAGAAATTTGGCGGGCTACCGGTACGTGATCATGGTAATTGAGAAGGAAGAATCATTGTGGGCTCTACATTATGTGATGGTAGCTTAAAGCTAAGTGGCGGAACCCCACCGTCTACGATTGGATCGCGTGGTTGTCTGCTTGTGCGGTTTCTGACTATCGATGCGTTAGTGGATTATTTATGACTAAGAAAAGAAGATGCGAGGAGTAATTCGAGCAAGGAACTTGATGAATGTGTGATATACTTTGCCTTATCGATAGAGATGCAAGTCTGGGAGGACTCGGAGTTTATGCTTCTTGTGGATGTAATGTACAAGGAAAAGAATTCAGCCGGTTGATTCTTTGAGAGGGTGTTCATGTGCTAGCGGAGCGTTGAATTTTGGATATATTTGGGATCATGTCAGAGTGGGTGACTCTCAACAACGGTCCTAGTGGGTTTAAGAATTAAAGTTCAATGCATGAGGATTTCAGGTCCGTTGTGTGGTTAGGGATTGAGTTTTCACAGTGGATTACGAGCAGGACCTGGAATGTTCTATGTTATTATCGGGTATGCGGTGCAGTATTGGACGAAAGGAAGAAATAGCTTCGGATTCGCGGAAGGTCTTGCAGAATGGGTGTACCAGTTGGAGATGCTATTGTGCGCTTGAGAAAGGTATGAGGTGATTCATGGATATTGAGACGATATTGTCGCGCGATTCGGGTCACTCGGGATGAGTGAGGATTTGGTTTGTCACGTTTTTAAATGGAGCTATTAACATTTCTAAGTCAAGTCGAGAGTAAACTAGAGGAAGTTGGGTCAGTTAGTAATGGTTGAATCAGCATGATTGTGGCAATGTTCAGTTCCTTCAGCATGTGAAGTTATACATGTGGTTTATGGTTGTACGTTCGGGCTTGATAGCCACCATAACTTGATTGATTTGGGAGGCAGTTGATTCGAATGGCCTTGTTGTGTAAATGGCCTTGATTTGGCGGTTTAGATCACAACTTGAGGTTTGTATTTTCCGCAGTTTGGGAATTAAGTTGTGTGTTGCGTTGGTTCTTCTAAAATGAGCTAAGTGAAAGTTTTCTAGCCAATGAAGTGCTTATTCTACTAGTAGTTTAGGGGTTATGATGAATTCTTGTATTCTCGCATAGCGGCATGATAGATGCAGTGAACGGCATGTGAATTTGAAATTTGAGGATCAAGGTTGCTGTTCAGTGTTGACAAAAATGTCACGAGCTCAGATGAGCCGGGAAGAATTTAGATGTTTAGAGTAAGCTGACATTATCTTAGTGTCGCCTGGGAATGGTGTTCTATGGAGGGAGCATTGTGTATTCATTTGCGGGATCTTGAATTGCTTTACAGAATTAGTACGATTAGTGGTACATAGGTGCAGACTTTGCTACCTAGTGCGGAAGGTTGTGAGAGCGTACCCCAAAGGGGAGATTTGTATGAGTGTGACATATTAGTCACGTGATTTTTAAAGATTAAAACCCAGTATAGAGACTTTGGTACTATCGTTAATGTGTGAGTTTATGGCTGGAAGACGCTATATTCCTTTAGTTGTAAACTGTGGGAGTTTGGTCCGGAGTGGATGGTTTCTCGTGTGTGTCATTAATGGGGAATTATAGATTCTTGGAAGGTTATTGGCCCAGCTTGGTAGGATCAGAATCGGTTTGAGGTCTGTTAGTAGGCCTAATGTGAACGTGTGATCTACGTCAGGTCGGATGTGTTCATTCATCATTGCATTGCTACGGAGGAGTCGTCGGGCATTGGATGTTATTCCTGTCATCAGCTATTCCGTGTAATCTCTATTGTGCCATATGGGTTGTAAGACAGCTTGATTATTCGCACACGTATTGAGGTCTTGTGTAGCTTGTGGTGTTATGTGAGCAGGATTGCTCGTGAGATGTAGGTCATTTATTGCACCTTAGTTGTGCTTGGGTTTCGAAGCATATGTCTCTATCTGTCTCCCTAGGATTTATATTATGCACTTGGTGTGCTTGTGGTCGATATCCGGGCATTTCGTAAGGATACGCGTTACGACTTGATGTGTGTTTTCTTCTTGATCGTTATGTGCGGATCGGGTGGTACGCCGCCACAGATATATTATTTGGATCTGGTGGCACACCGCCACGGGTATGTTATGTGGATCATGTTTCACACTGCAATAGTGAGATGTTGAGTACGGTCCCCTATACATATTTTGTGTAATTGTTTCTCATTCTCTGAGAAAAGTTCATAACATCTCTTTGGCCATTTTATTCGTACGCGGGCCTAGTAGTTCTTTTTACGGAGTTCATTTTTCCTAATGTATCACATTCGAGTGTGTAGCTTGTTGGTGCTTTGGTTGCGTCATATGAGATTTTGGACGGTGTTTGAGGTGGCTTATTGCCCGAGAAGCTTCTACTGGGTGAGCGGAGGTTATTGGACCTGGGATTAGTACAATCAGATTTATATTAGGTATATTTAAGAGCAAATATTGTTATTCAGTTCAGAATGAGGTAATGGTCCTTGTTAGGAGGATAGACTCTATGATTTGTTGATTCGTCATGGGGTTATTAGTTTCTACACATCGACTTCCTCTATGAACGATTTCGAATGAGGTAATGGTCCCTGTCAGGTTAGAACAAGACTTATATGCGTCATGAGATGTATTACGGGCATCAGATTCGTGAAATTCTAGCTAGTGGTCGGAGGATGTTATTATGGGCAACCAACTTATTTTGTGCAGGGTGTGATTTCAACATAGGTGTATGATCATGTTATTGTATAGTGTGTGTTAATTGATACGGTGTTCGTGCATTAGAATCAGGTCTTGTAAAGAAATTCGGAAGTTGGAATTTGGTTCTAAAGCTTGTTAGCTAAGGTTATAGGGAGAATCTTTAGTCTGGCTCGAGCTAATGTGTTCCACTTGGTTTTGGTGGCACTGGCAGGTGCCCGGGGTGTTAAACAACAACTTTGGACCACTCTGGAACAGTTCTTAGCACGTTCGAGGATGAATGTATGTTTAAGTGGGGGAGAATGTAACGACCCGATCAGTCGCTTTGAGCTCTAGCGTGTTGTTCGGCAGTTTGAGGCCTTGAGTAGCTTTACTTCAGGTATTATGACTTGTAAGTGTGGTCGGAATTTAATTTCTGGATGTTCGGGATTGATTTGGAAAGCAAATTCTAATTTTGGAAGCTTTAAGTTGGAAGAATTTACTATGGTTTGACTTTTAGGTAAACGACCTCGGAATCGGGATTTGAAGGTTCCAATAGGTTCGTATGATGATTTGAGACTTGGGCTTATGTTCGGGTTGAGTATCTGATCACCCAGTAGCATTTAGGCAATTATTATGGAAAGTTAACATTTTGAAAGTTTAAGAATTTCCTAAGATTGGTTTGGAGTGGGCTTTGGTGTTATCGATGTCCATTTGGGATTCCGAGCCTTGGAATAGATTCATATCATTATTTGTGACTTGTGCACAAAGTTTGGCGTCATTCCTGAATGTTTTGATATGAATCAGACGCGTTCGTCGAAGTTTAAAGGATTGGAAGTTTAAAGAAGGGTTTTGATCATCGATACATAGTTTTGATGTTGTTTGGCGTGATTTGAGGCCTTGACTAAGTTCGTAATATATTTTGGGACGCGTTTGTATAATTTCTTAAGGTCCCGAGGGCCTCGGGTGGATTCCAGATAGTTAACGGATCGATTTTTGGACTTAAGGAAAATCTAGAGGATTCTGGTTACTAGTGCCACCGCTTCTGCAGAAGCTTCATCGCAAAAGCGGCCTCGTAGAAGCGAGGCAGTGGAACGCAAAAGCGGCTAGAAGGGAGCTAGGTAGAGGCCGCATGTGCGAAGGAATTCCCGCACCTGCATGACCATAGAAGCGACTAGGAGTGAACTGGCTGAGGTCGCAGGTGCGAAGAAATTCCTGCACCTGCGTGATCGCAGATGCAGCCTTTGGAGCGCAAGTGCGGACCTTGCTGGGGAGGCTGGGATCGCAGATGTGGTCGAAGTACACAGAAGTGGAACTGCATCTACGGATGAAACATCATAGAAGCGAAGGCGCAGAAGCGCTAGAGGGGCCGCAGATGCGGAGTTTGAGTGGCCTGAAGGGAGCCACAAAAGCAGACTTTGTGCAACAGAAGCTGCTAATGTTTCACAAATGCAAAAATGTCGCTGGGTAGAAGACTTGATTTTATATGGGATTTGGCCCATGTTCTTTCATTTTCACTTAGTTGGGGCGATTTTTGGAGAGGTTCAAGGGGGAGATTTTCATCAAGCAACACAAGGTAAGTGATTCCCACCTATTACAAGTTAAATACGTGGTTTGTATATCGATTTAAACATGGATATTAGTAAAAATTTGGGATTTTGGTAGAAAACCTAGAATTTGGTATTTTTGAATTTTGACCACGAAATTGTACATGGAATTTGGAATAAGTTATATATTTTAGTTCATGGTGTTATGGGTAAAGTATATCTTCAACAATTTTGGGCACGTGTGCCCGAGGTTGTCTTTGTTAGCTTTTTGAGCGGAGTTGTGAATCATTATAAATTATTAAATTATACATATTGGGGTGTATTTTGATTGATTTGCACGTTGTTTGACTAGTTTTGAAGAGACGGGCATCAAGTTGAGGTGTTTGAGTGGCGTTGGAGCCGGTTATGGAACTTCAGAGCGAGGTAAGTCTATTGTCTAACCCTGTAAGAGGGAATCTACCCCTAGGTGATATTTATTGTTATGTGCAACTAGTTGTGGTTGTTGTGAACGTACAAGGTGACGAGAGTCCGTATGTAGCTAAAGCATGTTTATATCCGGGTAGACTTAGGACTTTATCATGTAATAATTGAATTATTTGAACTCATTCTGCTGGCTTAATTAATTAAAGTTATATCTGAATTTTATTTAGAAATAAATATATGAATAATAGGCCGAGCTTTAACACTTTGAGTTCTGGGCGATATATTTGAGAAGCGTAAAGAATATATTCGTTATATGCTCATGTACTGTATTGTAAGCACGTGTGTCGTGATTCAATAACTTCCTTTTCTTGTGGAGCGGGCCGAATGCCTTGACAATATATAGATACATCTATGGTTCATGCCGCATGACCCTCGGCAGTGTACACATTATACTGGATCGGGCCGAACAACCTCGGCGGAATCGTGCATTATATTGCCATTTGTCCGAATATTCACGAGATAAACCTTCCACTGATGCCCGATATTTTATGGTTTTCCTTATTTAATTGATATTGACACTTGACATTTTCTAAGTTGTTAAGGTAGACAAGATTTAGAAATTCATGCTTTAAAAGAAGTAATTGGAAGATTATGTAACTTACAGATTTACCCTATCAGTGTCGTATGCTTCATATTTGCTTTTGTTTTATTATATTACTTTATTGGACCTTTAGTAAGTGTTGATGTCGACCCCTCATCATTACTTTTCCGAGGTTAGTCTAGATACTTACTTGGTACGCGTTGATTTACATACTCATTATATACTTCTACACTAAATGTGCAGGATCTGACAGGTTCATTTGATGATCACCTTGGCGCGTAGGCGCACCTGTTGAGGAGACTTTCTGTGAGCTGCATTCCAGACTACCAAACTACGCATCTCAGTCCACCGAATCTCCATTGTACTATTTATTTATATCTGTCTTCTTACATTCGAGACAGATGTTGTATTATTATTGTACTCCTTAGAAAAATGCTCATGCACTTATGACACTGGGTTTTGGGGGTTCCTACTGGTTGTTCGTTGTTGTAGTTCACGTAGTAATTATACTTTTACCATGTAAATTCCATTTTAGACTATTTAAGTAATGGAGATTTTGATTTTGAAAGTAAGAAAATGAGTAAATAAATTGATAAATCAACGTTGGCTTTCCTGACGGCGGTGTTAGGCGCCATCACGACATATAGTGGGTTTTGGGTCATGACAAACTACCCCTTAGGATTTGGATTAATTGTGATATTCTTGTTATGTGAAAGCTGTGTACGCGAGGTGAAGAGTGGGTACACAACCTATATGTGATATTTGTTCGGTTTCGAGTATCTAGACACTTTCCATGACTTTAATTGAATTGTCATAACATGTGATATCTTTCATCGTTAATCTACTCTTACATGCTCTACTTGACCTTGTTAGCACTTGTTTTTCCTCTTACTTGTTATTTTGCTCTTGTATTCTTTAGTTGAAGTTATTGCCATCCTTATTGTCTTGTGACCTCATAATTGTTGAGTTCCTTCCATGACTCCGTGCTTATCTTCTACTTGCCTTAATTGTTGTACTTGCGCACCTTAGTTGTCACGTACTTCACTTGTCCTGTTGCTTTTGTAATATTTGTTGCATTTCTTTATTATTACGTGGTTCCTTTATTGCCATGTACGCATATCCTTTGATGGTAGATATTCTTGTAAATTGAGTTATTAGATTGTTGTTGTTGATTTAAATTATTTGTGGATCGGGTTGCACGCCGAAACGGTTGTGATATGGTGGAATAAGGGAGGACTTGATTTTGATATGGTGGGATCGGGTTATGCGCCGCAACGTATTATATATGTGATATTTATAGTGGATTAACAAAGAATTGTGATATTGATAAATGATAATACGGTGGGATCAGGTTGTGCGCCGCAACAAATTTTATATGTGATTCTTGATATTGATATGGTAAAATAAGGGATGATTGTATGTGTACAATGGGATCAGGTTGCGCGCCGCAACGAATTATGTGTATTGTACTTGTTGTTGTTGTTGTATTTTTTTGTGAGTCATGCATCCTACGTGAACCATTGTATTACTTCAATGTATCAATCTGTGGTTCTGTGGTTGCGTGGTGAATTAATTTTCAAGATGAATTTACTATAAGGAGCTACTATCTCATACCTTGTTGAGTTGTTGATAACATAAGTTTTAAATGAAAGAATTTGGGCATGCTTCCTTATGTGACTCTTAAGTTAAATCGTCGTTTCATTCGGTACTTTATTATTCTTAATAGTTGTCATATTTCACTTTAATTGATTTCTCAACTAAAATTTCTTAATCTGTCTGATGCTTGTACTTTACTTAAAAATTGTTATTATATTTTAATTAAAAAATTCTACATTAAATTCAGTAGATTATCTGATGTTTTATTTCATTTGAAAATATTATTTCCTTCACCCAAATAATTTCTAAAATAAACTTATTTTCTCATTGATTTCCTACTTGATTCAAAAGCTGTAATTATACTTTATTGTATATAAATAGATACCTCGAACATTTTTATTAGCGTTTGACACGGATACTATGTGCATGGTAGCACATGAAATTTGTCGTGAGAAAGTGATTTGGAAACTGTGGGCATAAGGTGCCATGTGTGTAAGGTTTGGAAGTTATGACCTATGATTTGAGATTACGAGGAGTGGTACCTTGCATAATTCTTGTTGAAATTAGTGCATTAGGAATGATTTGATGGATTGAGTTGTCATCGGTTTCCCTTACTTGAATTCATTCATATTTCATCTGTACCCCGACTATGTTGTTGCTTAATTACTTGGTTGTTTCTCGTCGCCATTCGTGCTCCAATTATTTTCACTGTTTATTGTAATTTATGACCCTTCTGCTATCAGCCTTACATTGATGTTCTTTCCTTGTTAGATTTATGTTATATCCCACGTAGGTTTACATGTCTGGTAGGTGTCTTGACCTGGCCTCGTCACTACTCTACCGAGGTTAGGCTTGATACTTACTGGTTACCGTTGTGGTATACTCATGCTACGCTTCTGCACATTTTGTGCAGATCTAGGTACTTCATTGAGTTGGTTTTGAGACTATGTTTGCGCGGCTGGAGACTTCAAGGTATACTTGCTTGACGTTCGCAGGTCCCGAAGTCACCTTCTGTTGTATTTTATTTCCATTATTTTCTATTATTCCGGAACAGTGATGTATTCATTATATATAAGTTACTCCTAGAATGTCTTATGACTTGTACTACCGATCTTGAGGTTATGTAACTGATGTCGGTTCAGCTCCGTTATTTCAGATAAGATTAGTTAAATTCCATTATTTATGAGCATGTGTTAGGCTTACCTAGTCTTAAATATTAGGTGCCATCACAACATCCTACGGTAGAAATTAGGGTCATGACAAATGGGTATCAAAGCTATAGGTTCATCGGTGTTACGAGTCATAAGCAGGTTTAGTAGAGTCTTGCGGATCTGTACGGAGACGTTTGTACTTATCTTCGAGAGGCTACAAAAACTATTAGTAAATTCCACTTAATTCATTCCTTATTATGCGACATTGATTCAGCTTGAAGCATATGTCTTAAATTCCTTTGCATACACTCGTGTATGATATTGCGCCCTCGGTATCAGCTATGCGCCGACGGTTCGTGATGTTGTGGATGGACCACGAAGGAGCCAGGGATGCTTAAATATTGTCTCAGCGTGTCATCCAAATTGAGGATGCGGAGGTACTGAGTGATAGTGGTAGGGTCACGAGTTGATAAGTACGAGCTTGGGAAGGTTTAATTGGTTTACTAGTTGTCACGATCGTAGTAGGGTCGCTAGTTGTATGTTGATTTGAGGATAGTTGGTGGTATTAGATACTATGTGGTTCATATGGAATTTTTACTCAGTGGAAGGTACATATTATCATTCAAGGCACTGGAGGAAGCGAGTTTGACTATCACGAGGATGGACATGCGCTTAGTAGATGACTTGGGTATCTTATGATTGGCGTTGTACGAGCTGTGAAGGTTAGTATTGTGGATCATCGGATGTTGTGTCCTATGGCTTCGTGCCAAGTAGGGAAGTCCACTATCGATGATTAGATTGCAAGGTCATGTGTTATATCAGTTTTGGCCTTAGATGTATATATGTTGTATTGAAAGGTTCCCCAAAATTTGTATATGATTAAGATCTGAGATTTGCATGGGATAATACTGGGACTTGCGGTATTTCTGCATCACTAATGAGTCTACATTTTAGTATCAGAGAGGTTAGAGAAGCAATTTGAGATTCATAGGAGGTCTGTTCAGCGTGGGCATCTCGATTGAGGCATTATGGGTGCTTTAGAGGAAATACGGTGGTTTATGAGCTTCTGGGCTACGATGTTCGTGCTAGTATTTTCTGCATTGAGTTTTGGTTTTGGGATCGCTGTGTGTCGACAGGAAGAAGTGTTACCCCAGAGAAAAGTCGAGGAGTATCCGAAGAAACAGATCGGTTCGGTGGTGTTGGGTCAGCATAGCAATGGAAGTAATTGGTCCCTTTTTTGTGGTAATTCTCTACTAGTGTTTGTGGAAGTACTCTTGGGTTGGACGATTTATGTGACTCGGTTAAATAGGGGAGATTCGGTCCAGATGGCTTAGTTACGTACGGGTGGGTCTCGGAGAGCTCTCGATGGTGTCGACCACAACTTGAGTCGGTTGTCTGCTACGGGCATAAGGAATATGTTGTGCATTATGGTTTTTTCATGGATAGATATCAGAAGTTAATAAAATGCTGGCATTATTGGATATCGCATGTGAAGAGGGAGCATTTTAGGAAAGCACCTTGTGTTTTGGTTTGCGGATGCTTGGCTAATGGTATAGTGATTACCGGGTTTTGAGGCTTCTGAGGTACGGGTTTTGATATATGGCATGGAAGACCGGTGTGGGTACTTTTGTAAGATGATGGAGCGTGAGTGATGTATCAGCCATTTGAATAGCGTAGTTCAGATCGGGTATGGAAATTCTAGTATTCATGTGGTTTCGGGGCTGGATGTCCTCGTAGGCGGACTATTTCTTGATTGCGGATTGTGAATAAATTTTGAGAATGGGATAACTGATGGCATATATTATGGACAGGTTGCAATGGACCTTTGGAAGGATATTTACTTGTTTGGGAATGATCAGAATTGGCTTGGGGGCTATTTGAAGCCCAATGGGAATGTATATTCTATATTAGATCGGGTTTGGGAGTTTTTGTGAAGTTGATATTATGGTCATGTTACCAGGCATAATGGATATTATTTGTGCCCCCGGTCTATGTTATGTGCTCCTCTCTTATGCTAGGATGGGTTGTGAGGTTTTATGATTATTCTCACACATGTTGTAACCACGTTCAAGCCTTATGGTGATATGGGCAAGATGGCCCTCGTGATATTGATTTACTTATTGCACCTTAGTTGTGCTTGCTTTCCTCCATGTTGTATTATTTTTATTCATTTTCCCACAGTTATATTGATGTACTCTATCGTGATTGATATCGGCATTCATGTGACCAGTGAACTAATGAGCGCAAAACACAACACAAAATTATTGTTCACTATTCAAAGGTAGTATAGTTTAATTATCGTCTCCACTGGGATTGGATTTAAATAATTTTCGAATAATTTTCAGTTGATTACTATCCAGAAAAATTAACACTTAATTTGATGAATATTACTATGATTAACTACTAAAAATTAAGCAATTAATTGTTGATCACAAAAGACAACAGATGAGCAATGAAGAAATATCAATGAGAGAAATAAGGGTATTTGACTAGATAGGTGCAAGATAATTGACTCAGGATCCAATTCTTGAGTTAATTCACTCTATAATACTGTTGATTCTCACGATTTCAACATATAATCAGATTACACTTGTAGTTAATGTTTCTCTTTCGATTAAACGATAATTTCATTAATTAATCCAATTGAAACACGGTAAACAATTGCAACAATAAAATGATGGTTATGATCTAAAGGGTAACTTCTCACGAATATTTTCCTATTTTCTAGTTCGATTAACAATTCAAGAGGCTCTTTTGATTACCTATTTGAATCATGAATTTAAAGTAGAGCATAACATGTAACGCAATTCAATATAAATCTCCTCTTTCGATTAAGCAAAATGAGAAATAACTCCACAATACAAATTAAAACTCCATCAATTAATTCTAGTAATTATAGAAATCGAATCCCTAATCAAGTTATCAAAACACCGTATATGTCAACACCCTAATGGAATTTACTCCATAGTTATGGAATAAGTCATCTCAATAAGGTTCAAAAACAAAGAAAACATCAATACTAACGATTCGATACAAACTCTTGTATTGCACCGATTGTAGGTTGAAATCATGATGAATTCTTGTGTCTTCTTGCCTTGGTTGCTTCGCCAATCTTTCGTAGGTCAAAGGTCCTCTAAAAATCATATTTTTGGTGTATTTATACCATGTAGAAACAAGTCCGAAAAAAATACCCTTTCCTAGTCGAACTAGGAAATCATTCTGACGATTTTGCACACCCGCGTCGTTCCATGTTGCGTGCTAGTGAGGAAATTAGAGAGCTCGCAAAAAGCCTGTCAGACCAAATTTGCACTGTCGCGCCGCGCCGTGCCTCGCGGCGCCCCATGCGGCGCGGCTGTGTCTTTTTCTCAGAGTAAATTCTTTCATCCACTTTTTGACACTTAGACTTAGTACTCGACCCCCAAACGTGATCCTGGTTTAATTTCTTGGGTTTTTACTTAAACTACAAAGCTCCAACTTGTTCGATTTATCTCCATATTATCTGAATAGCTCGGAATCTTTTTCCGCAAGGCATAAAATATATAATAAGTGTAATTCACTATCATTTGAGCTCAAACACACGTAAAATATAGTAATTAGAGTGCAATACTATGACTAAAATATAGGTTTCTAGCCTACCATCAACATCCCACACTTAGACCATTGCTCATCCTCGAGAAATCAAACTATACTTCACATAGGGACAACCTTTTCATCAAACAGCTTCCCTAACACGTCATGCCAAGTATATTTAAAATAGACTAAGCACCACATCATAACATCCTAGCCTCAAGACTCGACTCAAAAGCACCATGCATTTTTCACAACTTGATCACTTACTCTAAACAGAGGTCAAAGACTTTACCTTACCTTCATAAGTTATGTGCTCTCACACAAACAATAGAGAGTAGTTCCACACACAATAAAATTCAAGAACTAATAGGAACTCAAGATAGAAAGAATTGACTCACTCTTAGAAATAAAATTTGCCACAAAGAATGTACCATAGGCTTGCCCGTAGTGTAATACTCTACTAAGTGAGCTCATCCAGTCAAGGATCAAGTAAGAGTTAATTTTGATTGTAATGTAGGATGCAGAACAGGTAGGATACTTATGTATATTGTGGCTACATCTCCCCGAGCACTTTAATACTTATAATTTCTTAATTTAAACCCTACACTTGTGTTCAACCAAACCCCAACCTTCACATCATATTAACACCAAGCTCCTAATTTTTTTAAGCACAGATAAAGCAAGATTTACCACTAGCAAGGAATAATATTTTTTATAATATATACAAACACCAATATTTTTTTCTTTCTCTTTTTTTTTTCCAATTCCCTACATGTGGCTCTCACAATAATTCAAATAGTGCAAATTTCTCTTTTTCTATAGTTCCACTCAAAAACCCATCCATACCTCCACTTAGCTTTTAACAAGCTCATAAACATATCAAGCATTCATGAGAGGTAAACGGTTCAAACATATAGTCAATTCAAACAAAGGGGTCAAGCTTAGTGTGGTTGCCAAAGAAAATAGGATTATAGGCTCAAAAGGGCTAACTAGGATATGCAACAATTAGGCGGATCACAGACATATAATTGGTTCAACAAAGAATTTACTATATCACTTCCTAGACTGAGCAAGACTTCTCTTTCGCTTTACAAACACACAGGGGCAAGTTCTAGACATCACTGACATGCACATAATATCAATAAAAACTTCACTCACACATTGGCACATAACTCACTTAGTATCATATCTATCCCGACTCTCTAGTCAAAGTATTTAAGCAAAGTCACAATCACATAATTTACGGTACTTATTTCAGAGTCAAGAATTGAGCCTAGGCATCACAACTAAGGCACTCACCACCCTCAAGGCATATGCAGTCAAGAAAATTTCTTCCAATAGTACTATGACTCAAGATTCTTTATTCCTATAAAAAAATATTAACTACATCTGGTTCAAGTAAAACCCTTGGAAAAGAATCGTGGCACAAAGAAATTTCAAGGGAGAATTATTAAACTACCCAAGAAAGTAAAATAAAATAGAATAAAATAAAATAAAAGACATATTTTTGGATTTTCAAGATTTGTTTTGTATTTTTCTCGTTCGACTTCAAATCTCTCAAGTAGCCAGTCGATGAAATTCATCGCCGAGAAGAATCGAAACTAAACAATTATGATTACTAACTATTACATGCCGATAGAATTCAAAGTTATGAATACATACCATATTTTCTAAGAAAGAAAGAAACAAATCAAACAAAACCAACTGGTAAATAGAAAACAAGTACAAATACAACCAAATAGAAGCACCCCACCCCACACTTAAGATATTACATTGTCCCCAATAAAAAATAGTAAAAACAAGAGTGAAAAGGTAACTCCCTAAGGCCCTTGGCCTATTCCTCGTCAACACCCTCAAAGGTGCATAGGTACTCCTTAGCATCGGAGGGAACGTAGTTTACATCCTTTTCTGGTGGCATCAGTGCTCCATCTGCCAAGCCCAACCACTGCTGAGTGACCGCGGAGATGGGGTGGTCCTCATGCAGCTCTGCCAAGTTAGCCTCCACCCAAGCCGCGTGAAGGCACAAATCAACAAATAGTAGATGAAGTGTCTCCTCGACACGAAGTAATCTCTGATCGACAGGAACATCAGCAGAAGGGAGGTCTGTCATAGTTGTGACATCAAAGGCCTTAAGAGGCCGCATCACCGAAATTGTCTGGTCATAATGGAACTCCTCCTCCACATGGTGCGTCCTCAGAAGCCGAGTAATCATACTCGGGAAATACAGGCGGCGGGCCCCAAGTGGTCGTACTCGAGCCATGTGCTCAAGCATAAGCTTGCCCAGATCAAACTTCATCCGAGTCACGATAGCATAAATGAGACCCACCTTCAACCGGGAGACATTAATGTCGTTCTGAGTAGGTATGATATTTGCATTAATCAACCGGAGAACGACCCTTGCGGGACGCTGGAAATTGCACTTCTTCATGTCATTGTGGAACTCATTAGCATCCCGCATCCATGTGGTAGAAGAACCAACTCCACACAGATGTCGCCTAATATCAGGATAGAGGGGACGATGCAGTAACCTCTGGAACAACTTATGAGAGTGCTACTTAAACCCCATGATTTGATTTATTACCCATTTTAAGAAGGGAATAATCTTGCCTCCCACCTCCACTTCATACACCGCATCTAAACTAGCCTCATGTTGCCAGTTAGCATAGAACTCCGTGACCATGTTCACATTCACCGACTCACCGGAACGGAACAAAGTTTCAAATCCTAGGTATCTGATGTTGTAAATCCCCAAGTACTTCCTGGCTAGTTTGCCATCATCAATACTAACTTTCGGGTCCGGACTCACCGCCGGAACAAAGGTTCGATACTACATCCTAGCATGATCTGGAACAACCGAATGCCATACTTACAGTCCGGTACTACATCCGCAAGGGGATCAATGTGCTCCTCTTCCTCCTCCTCTGGGGCGGGGGGAGGTGCCAGCCTACCTCCTTGACGGCTACTTGAGTCAATATCGAAGAACCTGTGTTAGAATGTTTTCTAGGATGACGAGACATTGTACTTGCACAAGATGAACACAATTAGCCACAACACTTAAAATAAAAAACAAGACCAAAGGCGGCAACCACCCCACACTTATGTTATTGGAATGTTCACAAGTACAATGTATATTGATGATTCAGACTACCCCTTTGAAAGCACGCCACTAGCAATCAACAACCCACCCAACCACCAACATAATATTACAAGAACATAACCATGGACTACACTGTGTAAAATACAAAATTTAAGAATCTAAACTAGTAACTAAGAAAAGAAGAATAATAAGTTAGTCTAGTTTACCACTAACAAAATAAATAAGTTACAATACAACAGTACACATGTACTTAGCATGAATTGGACACCCCAATTAGCACCTAGCAACACATGAGCATGGGGTGGTCAATCGATTAGCACTCGGGACTAATACCTTAAAGTTTCACAAAATGAGATAACCTCCCACCCCACACTTATCATCAAGCATCGCATTATCTTCTATCAAATTTTCTCTAATTAAGCACAACCTCACCTTCTATGTCACTGGGGAATTTTATCAAACACATTGTATTCATCAAGTTCAACTCATAATTTCAACTTCAATAGGTCTAGGACCACTACACAACAACACCAATCAACCTCCCAACAATAACCACAATGTAACAATAACACAAAGTACTCCAATTTTTCACAGAACACCCTCCTTGTTTAGACCATATTGGCACCCCCACCAAACTCCATCACAAAATAATTCCAACACCATCAAAACATGCCAAAACCCACCCCCAATCATAAGAACAATAAAAAACCCACAAGTTTATGCATAATTTTCTGCCAAAATAGAGGAAAAATAGCTAAAAGATTAGCAAATATAAACTACCCAGGGTTAGGGAAATTAAATTAAAGTTAACTAAAACAATAAGAAAAGCTAAGAGAAAGAGAAAAGAAGAAATAAATTTACTTACCTTGATGATGAATGAACATGAGAGGAAGATGAGAGGATGAAGGATTTGAAGAAGAAGCAGAATTTGGAGTGACAGAGAGAGAATAGTTGGAGATGAGTTAAAGTGAAAGAATGGGGAAAAAGGGGGAAGGGGTCGGGTGTTAGAGCATTGAACTGGGCGTCCCTTATTTTTTATTTAATTTAATTTTAAATAAACTGGCTGACAAAAATTGTACAACCGCGTATCAGGTTGCGGCGCGGAAGTGGATAAGTTCAGAGACCCATGTTCTGACAGCGGCCCATGCGGCGCGCTAGGCCACTTTTCTCAAAGTATCGATTATTTTTAACTTATTAGCCTACGGGTCACACCCCAACTCTATTATTTACTTATTTTGTGTCTGATTCATGCTCATACATGTTCAAACAATTATCAAAACTCTTGAACTCTAATAATCCTACACTTTCCAATTATCCAACTCTAATATCTTGAACTCTACAAAAGCAAGAAAAAGTGTTAGAAGTAGTTTTGAGTTATAGTCGTTAGCTTGACTCCGTCACTTAGGCTCATTTTATCAGGATGCTAGAGGATCCTCCAACCAGGTACGGTTTCAACCGGTGCCCATTCACTTTAAAACTCTCATTCCCTTCCTCATCATGTATTTCAATGGCGCCATGCGATGAGACGTGCTTCACCACATATGGACCTGTCCATGTTAACTTGAATTTTCCAGGGAACAACCTAAGTCTACTATTGTATAGTAAGACTTTGTCCCCTTCATGAAACTCCTTTGGCTTAATCAGATGATCATTCCACCTCTTTGTCTTCTCCTTAAAAATTCGCTCATTTTCATACGCGTCTAGTCTAAATTCCTTCAATTCGTTCATCTGTTCCAGCCTATATTTACCTGCAAGACTAAGATCAAGATTAAGCATATTAATTGCCCAATAAGCTTTATGTTCTATCTCAACAGGCAGGTGACACAATTTTCCATACACTAGTTTGAATGGTGAAGTCCCTATGGTTGTTTTGAATGCGATTCTGTACGCCCATAAAGCTTCATCTAACTTTGCAGACCAATCCTTACAAGAAGCACTAACTGTCTTTTCAAGAAATCATTTAAGTTAACGGTTAGCTACTTCAACATGCCCACTAGTTTGGGCATGGTACGGGGTTCCTATTTAGTGTGTGACCACATACTTAGATAACAATGCAGTGAACTGCTTGTTCACAAAGTGCAACCCATTGTTACTGATAATCACTCGAGCTATCCCAAAGTGAGTAAAGATGTTCTTCTGTAAGAACTCACACACCACCCGAGCATCATTGGTCCTAGTGGGGATTATTGTGACCCATTTTGAGACGTAGTCAATGGCTACTAGGATATACTCATAAGAATAATAGTAAAGTAAATGCCCGCCTTGTCTCGCCACATGTGCATAATAATGCTCCCACCTTGTCTCGCTCTCTCTCTCTCTCTCTCTCTCTCTCTCTCTCTCTCTCTCTCTCTCTCTATATATATATATATATATATATATATATATATATATATATATATATATATATATATATATATATATATATATCGCCTTGTCACGCCGCATGTGCAAATATCAATAGTAACAATAGCGCGGCAGAAACCTCGTGCAACCCCACAACAAAGAGATGTCAACAAAAGGGCACTCCCGAGATACCGTCTCGTAGTCCCAAAAGTAAATTGCAAGAACAACAAGTACAACAACAATAATAACATTAATACAAGGTAGGATAAGTAAATCAACTCAAGAACTTTAAATCACAAATAAATGACAGAACTAATTCACAAGGAATAACCACAGTAAAGAATGCTAGGCGCAAAGAGAACAACTCAACAAGGGAAAAATTAGCAACGATCCCACAATATACAATTTAACAACAAGGAAGCTAACACGAGTAAAATAATTTCAAATAAAGACAAGTCGGCTAAGTTATATGATATCTAAACTTCTTTTAAGGTCGGGCAATTAAGAAGGAGGTATAACAACTTCAATTAAGGATAAATAGTATAAGGGTAATCTTTGCCTCAATTAAAAATGAACAATTACAGAAGAGATAATTATTTCAGTTAAGGCATATATGAGTCAAATGAACACAAGGGTGGATCATAAAGCAATTAATTCCAATTAAGCAGGTAGATGTAAAACTAGTAATTGAGAAATATAATCATAACAAGACCAACTGCATATTCAATGAATACAAGGACCTAAGAACCCTAAAAGGCCAACCATCCACAAATAAGTGTGTGCACGCACTCGTCACCTCGTGTACACAAACTACAATCAACACAGAAGACTCAAATCCGAAGGGGAAGTCCCCTACACAAGGTTAGGAAAGATACTTACCTCGAACCAAGCTCAATCAGTCCTTAAGAATGCCCTTTCCACGATTATCAGACTCTGAATGGCCCAAATCTAGCCAAACGCAAATTGCATATCATGAATACAACCATAATAGACTCATCTAATTAGTGAAATCAATATTTTAACAGAGATTCCGAAATCCGTCCTAAAAGGTCAACCTGGGCCCATGTCTCGGAATCGGATAAAAGTCACAAAATACGAACACTCATTCACTCACGAGTCTAACCGTACTAAAATTATCAAATTCCGATACCATTTTGTTCCTCAAATCATGCTTTTTCATTTTAAAACTTTTCTTCAAAAACCAACATTTTCCTCAACCCAAAACACAAATTTAACGATAGAATTGAAGATAAATTCATGGAATACATTAATTACTAGGTGAAGAACACTTACCCAATCAGATTTCTTGAAAAACCCATCAAGAATCGCTCAAAACCGAGTTCTACAAGTCAAAATATGTAGAAAATGGCAAACCCTCAAATATAAACTCTCTGCCCAGGCGTGACCGCACCTGCGACAAAAATAGCCTCTTCTGCGCAACCGCAGGTGCGCATGACCAACCGCACCTGCGCTCCCTATCGCTCCTGCGCCCAAGGATCCACTTATGCGGGGCCGCATATGTGCACCAATTCTCCGCATCTGCGGAGACTGCCCAGTCCAGCCCCTCTCGCACCTGCGCCTCATTCTTCGCACCTGCGACCATCGCACCTACGCCCAAGGTCCGCATGTGCGATTACACCAGAACTCAGACCTCCCCAAAACCATGAAAAACATCTGAAACACGTCCGAAACACACCCGAGGCCCCCGGGACCTCGTTCAAGCATACCAACAAGTTCCATACCCTAATACAGACTAGCTCGAGGTCTCAAATCACATCAAACAACGTCGAAACTACGAATTGTACCATCAATCGAGCTTATAAAGTTTCAAATCTTCCAACTTCTAAAACACGTGCCGAAACCTATCAAATCAACCCGGAATGACGTCAAATTTTGCAGGCAAGTCCCAAATAACATAACAGAACTGTTCCAACTCTCGGAATCGCATTCCGACCCTGATATCAAAAGGTCCACTTCCGGTCCAAATCTCCAAAAAATAAACTTTCGCCATTTCAAGCCTAAATCAGCTACAGACCTCGGATTCATAGTCTAGACACGCTCCTAAGTCCAAAATCACCCAACAGAGCTAACGGAACTGATGGAATTCCATTCCGGAGTCGTCTTCATATAGTTCCGACTATAGTCAAAATCCTAAGACTTAAGCTTCCGTTTTAGGGACTAAGTGTCCCAAATCACTCCGAATCATCCGATAACTGAATTCAACCACGCACGCAAGTCAATACATATAATATGAAGCTGCTCAGGTCCTTATGCCGCCGGACGGGACTTAAATTCTCAAAATAACCGGCCGAATTTAACTGAACTTAATATTTTGAAGATGCACTAAGCTTAGATAATACTGTAATATAAACTTTTAAAGCCTCAAACTAGTGTATCGGAGCAAGACACAACTTTTTTTTTTAAACCCCTCCCAAATTAGGAGGATCTATAATGTTTTCACAATTTTCCTCCAGCGTGACTCGAACCCAGGACCTAACGATCGTAGGTGGAGGTGCTTTTAACAAATTGATTTTAACAATAAGACTAAATTGATTTTTCTTAATAACGTTAATTGAATAAAATATAAAAATAAATTAGTTAAAAAACTTGTAATAACTAGGATTGCTATTTTCGGTACACCTTTTGATCTGTACTTTTGTTTTTCATCTGCCAAGCAGACGTTCACATTAGAGGTAACATCTGAAATATGCTATATATGGCCCATCAAAACTTGGAATGTGCACTTGAAAGTTTTTGCTGTCAATTGAGAATAGTGATCTATTAAGGGAAAGTAAGTCAGTATCATGACTTTCTTTCGTAATTGTTGATGATGTGTAAAAGTTGATCGAGCTATTAGGGGAAAGTGCTATGTTTACAGCTGATTAATCTCTTTATTTTCAACGAGTAACAATTGCACCTTCTTACTTAGTCTCCACCGTCCAATAATTTCTTTGCCAGATTTTCTTTTATCGTAATATCACGTAAATTTGAGCAAATTTATGAATAATTTATTTCTTTACAAAGATTAATGTGTTCAAACCTGAAAAGGTTTAGATTAATATTTTTGGGTTAGGAGAAGCATTTTATTAAAACAGGAAATTGAGCTATCACATAGAAGGAACTGAACCTGTTAAGTCTAAGTAGTACAAAACTACAGTGATAAAGTAAAAGTGGGGGGGGGGGGGTGGGGGGGGGATTTTTTCTAAAATAATGTTTGGGTTTTTACCAAAATAACAACCGAAACAAAATTAGTTTAAAATTGGAAAACAAATTGCAAACAAAAATATTCCTATTACTTTTCCATCCACATGTTCAACCTTGCCTGTTGATGAACTATAAATTTGGAATTAGCTTTAACGTTTAAATGTTGGAATCTACCTACAAAACTTTTGTTGGTAATTTGTATTCAAAATCAGAAAATCAAAGAAGAAAAAAATATTAGTTCAATAAACAAAATATAAAATAATTTCGAGCCCACAAGTTGCTTGTTTGTCCTTAAGGAATTCAATCCCCTCACTGTTGCCAAAGGTTATGAATTAATTCTTCTCAACAGAATAACTATTATGTGATAGCGACACTACAAATCATAGAACTTCAGCGAACTCAACAAACTGAGTAAATCACACTTGACACTTATATTTATTTGGAAAATAATGCAACAATATAGAAAAGAGAGGAGAAGTTTTCAAATTTTCCATATTTTAAAAATGAGGCTAAGCCTCAGAATTTATAGACAACGAAAGGATGAGATGAAAAGGTACAATTCAAAAGGTGCATCTTCTACTTCCCATTTACACCCATTTACGAAATCTAACAAATTTTAAATTGGAGATTCTTTAATTTTGAACTTTTAAGTAATTAACAAAATGAAAGGCTAATTTTCTCTAGACCTACATACACAGAGTACGTAACGCCTAGAGGGGACATGCATTGAAATGTCTTTGCAAAATGCTTGCTTTGTTGTGCTTAAAGAAATATATATCACACATATGTACATCTAAATGTTGTTGGGATATATACTATTAATTATGGTTTTGATTTAGATATAGTATTTATTATGAAATAACTGTTTATTCAGTTTTAATAAAGTTTTAATTAGATCATATATTAGTCTGTGTCATTTGCTTATATAGTAGATGATTTAGTGTATAGAGTTTAGCTTATACACGGAAGATTAAATTATCGGTTTCTTAAGTATGAAGTTTGAGTTCACAATCTAATGATGGAATTGGACAAACCATCATGGATGATTATAGCACAAGATTAAATATAATCTGTCTTGATTATGGGAGTGGTTTAATTCCAACTTCTTGTGCTAATACATTTTGTATGTATTTAACGGACCAAGTAGAGATAAGTATTTTATACTGACTTAATAAAATAAACTCTCTAGCCATTAAATGTACTTATATTCCTAATCTTGATATAATTATTATTAGTTGTGTATATTATTATTATTTTGATTTATTAAAAGGCGAGATCCTTTCGTAGGTCAATACACCTGGTAAATTAGATAATAATAATGTACATTGGCGAAGTAATAGTTAGTTGATGGAGTCCATGTCTCGGTTTAGAGATTGATCATACACCTTTATGAAAGCTTATAAGTTTTCATGTGTAAACCCGGCAGGTGAATTTTGTATCTGACACATGAAATAAGTTAAGCGAAAGTCTAAAGGAAATAATCAATAAATTAAATTGTCATTAATTTAATTTAATTGATTAGTATCTGAATTTTAACATGGAGAATTTTTAGTGAAATCTTAACATGGGGAATTTAATTGAATAAGGACTGCAATTATGAATTTTTAGTGGAATAATTCGAAATTAATTATGGTGGATATTAATTTCAAAAATTATAAATTAATTTCATAATTAGAAGTCTTGTTAATTAAATTTGGTGGTCCCTGTTGTGCCTAAATAATAGAAAATAAAGGAATCCTTTTTCTGGTGGAAAGGAAAGCCAGATTTTGGAAAAGGGTTTTAACCCTTAAAACTTGTGCTATAAATACATAAGATTTTCCACCTAGAGAAAAAGAATAGATGGTGGCCGAATTTCAGCCCCTTTTTCCTAGAAATTTCGTCCACACGAAATTGCTATTTCCGGATATTATTTGAGTAACACAGTAGAAGACCGTGGAACATTCGAGGATCATGATTGTGCGGGTGGTGGAGATTCCATTGAGAAGTTATGGAACTGAAGGCTCACGTGTATAAGAGATATGTTCACGCTTCAAAAGGTAACCCGTTGTGATGACCCAAAAGGTCATCTTATGTTTTAGAACACGAATCTGCGCTCTTAAGCGTTAAAAATCTCATTTTTTACCATCTTCGATTTACGTGCACAGTCCGGACAAGTTTTCGAAAAGCTTTTATGTTGAAAACTAATGAAAATAAGAATTTTTGCCTTAAAAGTTGATTTTATTTGACTTCGGTCAATAGTTTTGGTAAACGGTCCTGGATCTGTGCTTTGACGGTCCCGGTAGATCCGTATCGAATTATGGGACCTGGGCGTATGCCCGGAATCGAATTTGGAGGTCCCTAGATTAAGTTATGAATATTTGATGAAAATTAAAAGTTTGGAAATTATTTATTTTTAAGAATTGATTGATATTTGGCATTGTTAGTATCGGATCCGTATTTTAGTTTCGGAACCCGGTACATGTTCATTATGATATTTAAGACATGTTTGTGGAATTTAGTGAGAAATGGAGTTGATTTGATGTGATTCGGACATCCAGTTGAGAAGTTAGAAGTTTTAAAGTGTTCTTGAGAATTTCATTTGAATTGGTGCTAAATTTAGAGTTCTAGGTGTTATTTTGGCGGTTTGATCGCGCGAGCAAGTCCGTATGATATTTTTGGACTTGTGTGCATGTTTGGTTTGGAGCCCCGAGGGCTCGGGTGAGTTTCGGATAGGCCACAGTATATTTTGGACTTTGAAAAATCTAGTTTTCTGCAGATTCTGGTGTCTGGCATATCCCTCTTCGCGTTCGCGAAGGTCCTCTCGCGAACGCGAAGAGTAAACTGGGCAGCTGAGGATTTCTTCTTCGCGAATGCGAAGCGATGGGGGTGTTACCCTTCGCGAACGTGACAAGCCCATCGCAAACGCGTAGTGTTAGGCACTGGGGAGGGGGAGTCAGCCTTTTCTTCATCGTGAACGCGAAGTCCAGGGAAGGGTAGCCTATGCGAACGCGAGCAGTACCTCGTGAACGCGAAGGCTTGGCCGCCCATACACTTCGCGAACGCGACAGTGCTCTCGCGAACGCGATGAACACTGTCGCCCATCACTTAACAGAACCCAAAAACGGGATTTTAGCCAAAAACTCATTTTTCCCCAAAACCAAACGGTGAGAGGCGATTCTTCAAGAGTTATTCCTTCCCCAAATTGTTGGTAAGTGATTCTAAATCATTTTCTTTCAATTACCCATTACATTTCTTTAATTTTCAACCTAAAATCTAGAGTTTTCATGGTAGAATTAGGGGTTAGAGTAGAAAATAGGGATTTCGGGAATTTGGGAATTTAGACCTCAATTTGAGGTCGGATTCCAAAACTAATTACATATTCAGGCTCGAGGGTGAGTGGGTAAAAAGATTTTGGTTCGAACCTCAGGTTTTGACCAAGCGGGTCCGAGGTCGATTTTTCGACTTTTTTGGAGGAAAAATTCGGAAATTTAATTTATGCAATATAATTGATTCCTTTAGCAATATTTGATATTATTGAGTCATTTTTGAATAGATACGAGTGGTTTGGAGGTGAATTTCAAAGGAAAAGCTGTGATTGAGAATTAAGTGGCCTTCGAAGCGAGATAAGTGTTATGTCTAACCCTGACTTGAGGGAATTAGGAACATTGGATTATTTGTTAAGTGAAATTCATGTGAGCGGCATATATGTGAGATGACGAGTACTTATGCGCCGCCCCGGTGGTCAGGCCGTTAGAGGTAGAGGCCAGACTATTAGAGGTGGAGGTCAGACCGTTAGAGATGGAGACCAGCCAGCTAGAGGTCATCCCAGTGACGTAGTTTAGGGTGGTGGGGCCCAGCCCCGGTGTTATTCTTTCCCAGCCAGGCCTGAGGCTGAGTCATCTGATATTATTTATGCATTGCATTATTTCCAAGTTGAGATTGATATTATAGAATCAAATGTTGAAGTAAGGTTTGTACTTGTTATTCTATCTCCACGAAGGATGATGTCGTGCCATATTGTGAGTGTTAATGCACGAAGGGTGATGCCGTGCCATATTGTGAGTATTAATGCACGAAGGGTGATGCCGCCCCATATTGTGAGTGTTAATGAACGAAGAGTTATGTCGTGCCATATTGTGAGTGTTAATGCATGAAGGGTGATGCCGTGCCATGATATGAGAGTAAAAGCACGAAGGGTGATGCCGTGTCATTTATATTAATTTTATGGTGAGATTGAGAGTAAAAGCACGAAGGGTGATGTCGTGCATTTTTCTTTATTATATTCACTATTCCTGTTGATTCATGGTATATTGACTGCTCCGGTGATCATTTTGTTGTAGTTTTTTATCTTGTATTCCCCTCAGTATGTCGCCCCTCCCGACATTTCCTGTTTAGTTCTTCATTCCTGTTATTTGTGTATACACTGTTAAATTGTACAGGTTGATTGTAGGTGCCTTGCCTTAGCTTCGTCACTACTTCGTCGAGGTTAGGCTCGACACTTACCAGTACATGGGGTCGGTTGTATTGATGCTGCACTCTGCATTTTCTGTGCAGATTTTGATACCGGCTCAGGTTGATCGAGATTTGCTATTGGTCCGCTGTCCGGAGACTCAAGGTAGATCTGTCGGCGTTCACAGACCTTGAAGTCCCCGTCCATCTTTTATGTCCTACTGTTTTCTTTCATTCAGACAGTTATATTTTTTTCAGACTATTACTTGTAGTAAATTCTAAAATATTCGTGAATTGTGATTCTAGATCCGGGTGGTAGTAATTAATACCGTTTTGTGATATTCCACACTTATTATATTTCATTTGAGTTAATTATTTATATTTACTGAATCGAAATAAGGAAATGGTTTAACGATTCTCTAACGTTGGCTTGCCTGGCATGTGAAATGTTAGGCGCGATTGAGGAGCTTTGTTCACGTTTCAAGAGGTAACCCGTGAAATCTCGTTTATGCTAGTTGTCTAGATTACATGTGATTTTGATACTGTGATGGCTTCTGCTACTTATAATAATCCATCAATTGGTATCAGAGCCCACTCACATCTAATTAGATAACTAGGTTTTTCATGAAACAAGAATATCGTGTTTATGTGCGTGTTTGAATTACATGTATATGTGGTTTTCTGAAAAATTACATTGCTGTTTTGTGAATTAACTGTGCACAAATTTTGGATTATTCTTGTAATCATGAGATATCTATTTTTATTGTTATATGATTGAGATTATCTGAATTTTTTTGTAAATCCTAGAAAAATGCAAAACCTGATTTTGACCGAATTGCCGGTATTTTCGGAGGTTAGCGAACTTGACGGACTCCAATTGAGCCGAAATTTGGTGGGTCAATCGAAAATGACGTGGTGAGAAAAACTCATTGATTTTGCAATGAATCATGGTGTTTTCGGTGTTTTGAGGTCATTTGGATTGTGTTTTGGACATTTTTTTACTTTCTGGAAATTATTTCTTAATAATTTTAATTTATTTTCAATTCAATGGTGGTGGGGTGATTCCCCATGGTCTCCATGATTAAATATTGGTGATATAATGGGTTTACACACTGGCTATTAGTAAATAAACGTGTTGTTGTATTAAATTCAATAATAGAGGTGTAGGATTTTATTGACTAGGCCTTACAAGGTATATTTGATATTGTGTGATGATATATTTATTTTGTAAGAAAGTGAAATCCTCTGTTTGGTATCCTGGATGACTAATGAATTGGTTTGTTTGGAATATTTCTGCATAAAAAATATTTCTCAAATTTTAGTTTATGTTTTCATGCCCTGTGTGATTACTAGTCTTGGATTTTGATGAAATATTTTGTTCTATGGTTGGAGGTTGTAATTAAATGAAATATGACGGTATTTTATATGAGTTTTATATTATTGGCATGGCTTTTAAGCTGTGCTCCGTAATCTGCCATAAAATAATTTTATGAGCTACATGTGTCTTTACTCGTAAATTGAGAATTTTGTGAGTAATAAATAGTTACCTCTTGTAATACGCCAGAAAATTTCGAAGTACTTAAGCGCTATTAAGAAAGTTGATGTGCGCTAATTATATTATTTTGTGTGTAGACAAGGACTATTATATGAATGATATCAATTGATCATGATAATATATGTATGATGTGCATTAAGAATAGTTTATGGTCTAAGAAAAGCCCCAAAGCTAAGTCAAGTTGAAAATTTTATGATGGGATAAAGTTTCAAGTGAGTTCGCACAAGATCCTACTTCAAACACATTCTTCTACCAAACTATAACTATTTAGGGGATGATCTACCTATCAAATTAAATCTCTTTGAATCTAGTTTCCAACGCTTCAAACCGTTTGTCATTGGGACACTCTTACAAGAAGTTATGACCAAATTACCAAAGGTTGGAAAAATGCGATTCTGCGACAATTCTGCGATCGTGAAAGTGCTTCTGCGACCGCAAACTGGTCACAGAATGGACCAGAATAGCCCAGTTCTGGGTACCGATTTTTACGACCATTTTGCGACCCGCATACCCATTCTGCGGTCCATTTTTCTATTGGAAGGTTAATTTTTCTATTTTCATAACCCAACCCCATTTTGATAAATAGGCTTTGGGGTTTATTTTGGGGCAATTATCTGAGGTTTTTTTTAGAGAGAAGTGAGAGTGTTCTAGAGAGAGGAAGTAGATGAAGTATTTTGTTCATCAAGATCTTGTCCAAGCTTTGAAATCCAACAAGGAAATCTCACAAGTTCTTCATCTAAGAGGTAAGGTTCCATACCCTAGTTTTCAATTTCGGATTTGGGTAGAAGATAGTTGATTAGGAGTATGATTCTTGGGTATGAGAGTATTATTTATACATGTATATACCAATAAGATTTGTGGGAAGATTGTTGGGCTAAATTGAGAAAAGATTGAGTTGAGGAGTGAAGGAAATCTTATAGAAGAACCTTGTAGCTAAATTTGCACACCTAGTGTTTGATGAAATGCTCAAATGAGTTGAGACCATGAATATCTTTCTAATTATGGTTCAATTTTGTTATGTATCAAAATAAATTGGGATTGCTAGAATTTCCGGAACGTTGTAGTAATTTAAGGAAAGCTCAAAACGAGGTATGTTGGCTAAACTTCCTTCTTAGAATTGAATTCAATGATGTTCCCGTAAGTTTCAAGTATGGATGTCTCAAGTTCCTTATTCTATGTTGCGGGTTGTTCCCAATAAATTTGAATGTCCCAAATAAGCAAAGTGTCGAGAATTATGTATTCAAAATGTGTTTCGAATGTTCCTATCACATTATGTTATCTTTTGGGAATGTGTTCAAGAATGATATGTGTATTAAAATGCTATGTCTTTGAGTGGTGTTTCAAAGGAAGGTTATGATGTCAAATTGTGTGAGAAAACTCAATATGCTTAAGATTCTTAATTGCTCATATGTGTACCTAAAGTATTGATTGAAAATGTCTTATTGTTGATAACCTATAAAGATGGTTGGAAGTGAGATAAGTGAATTGGGGATATAAAGTGTGGCCAACGTGCCAAGAGTAAAAGTTATACTTGTGGCCAATGGTGCCCATAAAGATAGATGATGTGAGAAAGATTATGAAATGAGTTTTGATTCAACTATTCAAAAAATGACTTTGAAAATAGAATTGCCTAATAGCTTATGAACTTAAGTGATGCCCATACGTGGATATTTTAGCTAATGCTATGTTTAGTGAGTATTTTCAATGTGTTTTGCATTCTTACATATTCGTTAGTGGAAATTGTGTATTGTCTTTTATGGGAAAAAGTAATTCAAGAAGAAATCCATTGTGTTTAAAGTCTTCATTACTAATGAACCTAAAGTTGTGATTTCCGGGATATTGTATATCTTGATATTTAGGATGATGATCCATGAAAGGAAAGATATGAAAGTGTGAACTATGAAATACGGTCATTGTGCCATGAAAGAAGAATCATATGTATGAAATAATAATGTTGTAAGTGGTTGAAAGTACGGATTACGTGATATAGGGTGTGAAAGGTTATGAGATGCACATACTTGTACTTTTGTTTCCAATGTGTTATAAGCCCCTAAGTTCTTGCGATTAAAGGCTATGATGTTCCTAAATGTTCTAAATGCTCTTAATGTTCTATGATCACCCATGGCAAGTACAAGTAAGTGATAGTATGAACATGAAATGTGATCGTTGCCTAAATGAGAATTTTGAAGTGTTGTATGTCCCAATGGTTTCAACTATAGTTGTATGCTTCTGAAATAATATATGTAAATGACTTTTATTATTAAGTCCCCAATAGTCATGAACCTAGAAAATGACCTCAAGAGGTCAAGGGAGTGAATAATGAGATGAAAGGGAGATGCCCTTTGTTAAATGACGATGAACCTTAAGAAAAGGAATTGGGCCCATATGCCATTGAAATCGACTTATTGATTTACCATGCATGCGCTAATGTAATGAGTTGTGTTTCTCCATGATGAGCATGAACATGAAGTATTCCAATGATATGAGTAATTACGACATTAAATGTAATGAAAAACTATGTTGCTTTGAGTTTATATATGGTATTGTGATTCGGAATACACCTCCACCCGCATATATTGGGGTGAGGCAGTAGGACCTCTTTGTGTAGGGATTATGGTATTGTGGAATACACCTCCACCCGCATATATTGGGGTGAGGCGGTAGGACCGCTTTGTGTAGGAATTGTGGTATTGTGGAATACACCTCCATCCACATATATTTGGTGAGGTGGCATGACCGCTTTGTGTAGGGATTGTGGCATTGTGGAATACATCTCCAGCGCATATATTGGGGTGAGGCGGTAGGACCACTTTGTTTAGGGATTGTGGTATTGTGAAATACACATCCACCCGCATATATTGGGGTGAGGCGGTAGGACCGCTTTGTGTAAGGATTGTGGTATTGTAGAATACACCTCCACCCGCATATATTGGGGTGAGGCAGCATGACCGATTTGTGTAGGGATTGTGGTATTGTGGAATATACCTCCACCCACATATATTTGATTGAGGAGGCATGACCGCTTTATGTTGGGATTGTGGTGTTGTGATACACCTCCATCCGCATATATTGGGGTGAGGCTGCAAGGCCGCTTTGTGTTAGGATTGTGGTATGGTGATATACCTCCACCCGCATATATTGGGGTAAGGCAGCAGAGTTGCTTTGTGTAGAGGTTATGGTATCGTGATACACCTCCACCCGCATATGTTGGGGGTGAGGCGACATAGCCGCTTTGCGTGAGGGTGGTTATAAAGGATCCCCGACTTAATATCGATAAATTTGAATGGAAGATCTTAATAAATTTTCTTGAAGTTAACGACTATCTAAGCCCATTTATTGTTACCATGATTCATCATATTCATGTTGTATTTCCAAACCCTTGAATAGGTGTATTTGTATTGTGTGAGTGAATGTTGTGAACGGTCTATGAGACGCATAGGTGCATAATATGATATGTGAACACTAAGGACGGTCTACCAAATGTATATATATAAATTAAGGGAGGAAGGTGCCACTTTTGTTGGCATTGTTTGTATATGTTGTTACAATTACCTTATATTATGTATTCCACGTATAGTTCATATGGTGCAGTTGATCCTAAAAGAAGGTTAGAATGATGCTAGTATAATAAGACTTGAAATGTGATTTTATTGGATGTTTCGTAGTTTCTTGATGTACTTTATTTGCCTCTTATTTGAGTAACCGTATTTTCATATATTGTTTTGACTGCCTTACATACGAGTACTATTTCACATGTACTCACGTCCCTTTTGCTGGGGGCGCTGCATTTTTTAATGGATGCAGGTATACTTCTACAGGATGATATAGATCTTTGATAGGGATTTTCTTCATTACTCAGCTTATGGTGAGCCCGCTACAGTTCTAGTGGGTGTTTGGGTCTAGTTCATTTTATGTATATAGGTATCCATTGTCGTAGAAGCTCCATGTACACTGTGGATTATGTAATTAAAGATTTGAGTTTTGTCATGTATTTATGTTCACAGTATTTACAGCTATTTATAGAGCTGTGTAACCACCACGAGAAAGAAAATATGGGCCATTGAGCCAAGTGTATTTAATATGAAAGTCAAGATCTTATTATGTTATGGTAAATCATGCATGAGTACTGATGAGAGGTTAATGTAAATTATGCTTGCTCGATTGGGTTTACTCGGTTGAGCGCCGGTTGCGCTCCATAATTTCGGGGCGTGACACCTCTAAAGTGGTTTGTTTATTTGAACTCATGAAAAATTCTTAATAAATTTGTACATATGAAATTATGTTTATTCATGGATTGAGCATTATGATTAATAAGTAGATTCCACAAAATGGTCTATTTATTTGAGTCATTAAAATCTGCTTAATGTACCATGTGAAAATTATTCTTGATAAATCTACATTAGTGGTAGAGGTTCTTAACTAGAAAAAGAGTTTTATCTTTGGGTACTAGTGAGACCAACTCCACCCATGAGAAGAAATATTGGGGTTTTCGCCGAACGGGAGAAAATATAATGTCTTAGGTTCTTGTGTATTTAATAAAAGGATAATTTATTACAAAAGGAGATATGATGTATCCTAGAAATAGGAAGAAAATAATTTATGCCTTGAGGTCATAGTATAATTATAAGGAGAATGAAAATTAATATCATATTTATTTTAATCCCTGAAACTGCTTAAAACGGTTATTCTCTGAGTTTGGTTACATGCTGGTGGTCATGAATTTGATGAACTCCGATTGACCTGAAACTTGGTAGGTTCATCGAAAACAATCTAGTGAGAAAAACTCCATACCGTTTTTCGGCATTTTGAGGTCGTTTAGATGGGGTTTCAAGCAGTTTATTAAATTGAATTTGTTATAAATATGAAAAATTACTCTTTATATATCAGCTATATTTGTGTTAAATCTGAAACGTGGTGATTTAACTTGATATGATATATAGCAAGACTGCAAATCACATGGATTTAATCTTAAATACGCCAAAAATAATTTATTTGAATTTGGTCTAGTTTTTGGCGATCGTGAATTTCACGAGCTCCGAATGACCTGAAATTCGGTAGGATCATCAGAAATGATCAGTTAAGAAGAACTCACTGCAACGCAGTGAATCACATCGTATTTTGACGATTCAGGATCATTTAGATGAGTTTTTTTGGAGGTTTGGCGGATTAAAATGTGATTTACATACGAAATGTCATTCTTTCTATCATTTTATTTATGTCTTATATGGAACATGATAACACATGTTGATTTGACATTAATTGGTATATGATAAGAATGTGGGTCATATTTTATTTTATTTTTAAAATCCTTAAAATGGTAATTTTCCAAATTTGATTGTAATTTTTGGAGATTGTGATTTTAACGATCTCCGATTGATCTGTAATTTGGTAGGTTTATCAGAAACAGCCCAGTGATCAATACTCACTGCTATTCAGTGAAAAACATTAATTTTAGCGTTTTAAGACTGTTTAAATAGGGTTTTGAGTATTCTTTTAATTCTGGAACATAATCCTCAGAGAAAAGCTCGTGGTTGTAATAAAGTGGTGATAGGAATTAACCCCTATGGTCTCCATTTTTTTTAATTTATAGTGAGATAATAAATTTACGCATTGACATTAGGTCTTCCTCCATATCGGATAAATTTATTATGAACTCACTGGGTATAGTTACTAGTTATTGATAACTTGTATTAACTCTGTATCTGAGTTTAAGGGTTGAATCAATTTTGTAACTAAAATACAACCATGATTAAGTGGAGATAGAAATATATTTATATGGTCTCTCACTATTAATTTCATGTGAGTATAAATTTACGCGTCGACTTTAGGTCTTCCTCCATATCGGATAAATTTATTGCAAGCTCACTAGGTGAAATAATAGTTATTGATATCATGTACTTACTCTCCATCTAAGTATACATGTTGGATCGATGAAACTAGAGCTATTAATTATGATGTTCACTTGACTTAAATTAATGCTATACTCTCCATTTGAGCTAGGTTTGTTTTAATTTATTGGAGTGAATAATCTGGCATTACATATGTACGTTGCATGAGTAGTTCTTTTCCCATCGAAATTTTCTATTCAAGATGCATGAATATATATATGTGTAGTGTGTTTGAAATTTTAGTATTAAATGGTTAAATACAATTGTTTGAAAATAACAGTATGCTCTCCATCTGAGCTAGTTATATTTCTTTCTAGGTTGTATAATTTTTGTATTATTTAATAAACTTTGCATGAGTGTGTGTGTGTGTGTGTGTGTGTGTGTGTGTGTGTATATATATATATATATATATATATATATATATATATATATATATATATATATATATATATATATATATATATATTGAATGCAGTCTGAATTTTATTATTCAATGTTTTGACTTATTATGATCTATTTAATGTTTTATCTCAACTCCACAATGACTTAATGCAATTTATCGTATTACTTGTTAAGATTTTTCTTTTGATAGTGATAAGACATTAATTTAAAGGATGCAATATATGTACCTTTTGTTAGAAGGAATTTAATTCCAGTCTCTGGGCAAAATAAGAGATGGATATTTGTTTTATTTTTTGAATAACTCTTCAGTTATCGAGCTTGATAAATATTTTATCTCTTGTGGTACATGAATGCATGACCTTGTTATTGTATATAATGTCTCTCCTGAACAGTACAATATTAGTCTACCTCATAAGAGAATATGTTCTTCGAAATTGAGTAAAACTTATTTGTGCACTTTTGTCTAAGTCATATTAATCTGGATAGGATTTCAAGTTAGTCAAGGATGGACCTTACGGTTCATTGAAAGTAGAGGCACAACAAATTTATGGATCCCGTTTGGAAGGAAATTTGAGTAAAAGATATTTCCCTTCAAAATAAAATAAAGCTAGTGATAAGCTAGAATGAATCCCTTCTGATTTGTATGGTTAAATGAACATACTCGTAAGAGGTAGTGTCACGGCCCAATTCCATCTTAGGCCGTGATGGTGCCCAACACCATTGTTAGACAAGCTAACACTGATCAAACTAACGGTTTCCCATTTAAACAAAATACTAAGGGGATAACATATCCTCATTTGTTAAAGAGATTTAAAAATTTGCGAATGTGACATAATTAAACGGAGGTAAACGAGTACAAATCGTAATCATCTAAACCAATCCAAAATCATAAGTCTATTAGTATGTGTGCCAAGATCTGGTGTTAGAGGTATGTGGCCAATCTAGTAGAATATACAAAAGAACACTAGCCTACTGTCTGAAAGGAAATAGACAGAAAAATAAAACATAAGGGAGACTCCAGCTGCTGCAGAACGTCTCGGAAGGCAGCTCACCGTGAATCCTCGAGATGGGGATCAAATCTGTGCACCAGACTGGTAACCAGATGCACCTACCTTAGATCCTGTACAATTAAGTACAGAAGTGTAGCATGAGTACATAAATAATATGTACCCAGTAAGTATCTAGTCTAACCTCGAAGAAGTAGTGATGAGGGGTCGACTCCGACACTTACTAGGGCCAATAACACGATAATATGAAATTCTAATTAAGCATGATATACAACAATAAGACTAAGAACAAGGGATTACTGAACAAGTCTTCAGAAATATTTAAGATCTTGAATCACTTCCTTCCTTTAAAACATAGGATAACACAAACAATGAATTTATATCGATTATGAAAGAAACTTCCAGTTCTATTATCACACACGAAATACCACCGAGGACGTTCGGTCCGATCCAACATAAATGTAAACTGTGCACTGCTGAGGATCGAACGACGTGAACCATAGATGCACCTATTACCCCGCTCGCGAATCATACATGCGACGCGGTCAAATATAAATTTATCAATAAATCATAACCCTTCCTTGATTCTTTTCAAAATAAAGACAATTCGACTTGAAGCTTTTAAATCCTTAAAAATCCTCAACTCAGTTCTATTTGATACAGTTAACAAATATGATCAAAGAACGGTGTCCACAAATATGGTGTAAACCTAAAACTACCCGGACATAAACAGAAATAGTAGCTACGTACAAACTCTTGTCACTTCGTGCATACGTAGCCCCCACAAATAACAACACATATTAATTAAGTTTACATATGGGGTAAGTTCCCTCTTACAAGGTTAGAAAAGAGACTTACCTCGTCCCAAAGCCTACTCCTCGGTTCAAAAAGGTGCTCAAGCCTCCAAATTTTGGTGCCAAACGACTCAAAACTAGTCAAATATCATATAAATTAATCAATTTATGCTCAAAAGTTTATTTTCCCATTATTAAAGTGATTACCCAACCCTAAGTACAAGATTCCTAAAATTCACCCCCGAGCCCACGTGCCCGGATTCCGAAAATGCTCGAAGAAGGTTTCCTACCCATAACCTTAGGAACATAAATATATGATTTTCACTAAGTTCCATAATAATTTTCGTGGTAAAATCCCATTTTAATCAAAACCTAGATTTTTCATCTAAACCCATGATTTTTACTAATTTTTACATGTTAATCTACCCATAATCTATGTATTTAACTTATGTTGTGTAGAAATTACTTACCTCAAGGTGCTAGGTGAAAACCCCCTTCCAAAAGCTCCAAAAATCGCCTAAGAGATAAAGTGAAATGAAATAAATGGCCTAAGTCTCGCATTAAATGAGCTGGGCACAGGCCTCTGATGTCGCATTTGCGAACATGGTGTTCACAAATGCGAGGGTCATAAATGCGACAAAACTCTCGCAAATGCGAAGTCTGGCACCAGTTGCTAAGGTAGCAAATGCGACGGATGGGTCGCAAATGCGATCACTGCTGAGTTCGCAAATGCGGCTAAGGTGTCGCAAATGCAAAAAATCCCCAGGCTGAGCTTCTTTGCAATTGCGAAGCTCTTCTCGCAATGCGAAGTTCGCATTTGCGAGACCTACAACTGGTGCCAAGAAACACCAGAAATCTAGTTGTTTTTCATCCCCTCCGCACTTCCGAAACTCTCTTGAGCCCTCGGATCTACACCAAACACCCACACCTATCTAATTACATCATACAAATTTGCTCGCGCGATCGGAACACTAAAATAACATCAAAAACCACAAATCGGGCGCCAAAATGCATGAATTAACTCATGAACTCAAAACTTCTAAAAAGACTTCCGCTCGTCCGATTCCTATCAAATCTACTCGGAATGACACCACATTTTGTGTGCAAGTCTTAAATGACATTACATAACTATTCCCGATCTCAGAATTTCGTTTGGACCTCGATATCACCAAAACCGGTTCCAAACCAAATTTTAAAGAACTTCAAGAACCAACTTTTGATAATAGGTGCCGAAACGCTCCCGGGTCGTCCAAAACCTGAACCGAGCATACGCCCAAGTCCTAAATCCTCATACAAACCTATTGTAACCATCAAATTCCGATTTCGAGGTCGTTTACTCAAAGTGTTGACCGAAGTCAAACTTAGCCTTTTAAGGCCAACTTAAGGAACCAATTGTTCCGATTTCAACCCGAACCCTTCTAAGTCTCAAACTAACCATCCCCGCAAGTCATAAAACAGTAAAAGTACATACAGGGAGTCTTATTTAGGGGAACAATATTCTAGAAATCAAAACGACCGGTCGGGTCGTTACAAATAGTTTTGAGTATTTTGTGATGTTCATAAATGATTACTCAAAATATTAATATATTTATTTGATGCACCATAAGTTTTAATGATTTAAGCAATTCAAGGTTTTTAAGACTTGAAGCGGAGAAGCACCAAGGACATATTTTAAGTTACTGCAATTTGATTGTAGTGGAAAGCACCTCTCTAAAGAGTTCTTTTATTACTTATCAGTATAAGGGATTACATCTCAATTGTCTACACTGTAAGCTCCATAATAGAGTGGTGTGGTAGAAAGAAGAAATAAGTCTTTTTTGGACATGGATAGATTAATGAAGTGTTATTCAAATTTGCCTTATTCGTTTTTGGAATATTTCCTAGAAACTGTAAATTACATTCTAAATTTAGTTCCTTCTAAATTAGTACCTGTGACATCTATAGAACTGTGGACTGAATGTAAGCTCAGTTTGTGGCATGTTCAGTTATAGAATTGTCCCGCATATGTGCTGAAAGGGAAAGAGAATAAGTAATTTGGAATTAAGAATGGATAGGTGCATGTTTATTGAATATCCAAGAAAATGAATAGAGTTTTATTTTATTGTCCTAAAGAAAATAAGGCAATTGTTAAAACAAATGCATTTTTCTAGATAAGGACTGTTTAATAAACCATGTTCCTAGAAGTAAACTATTTTTACAGGAACTAGGCAAAGAAATAACTAGATGTTCAAGAACATCAAAACCCACACGTCAGGAATTGATGTTCCATTGCATTTAAGTAGTGGGAGAACGTTAATAGACATAATATGCCTTTATCGAGTGGGAGTGATGTTTGAACAGTGAACACTATAGTAAGAAGTAGCTAATATTTCAATACCGTAAGGTAATGAAGGTAATATTAGTAGTACTTCATTGTAGTAGGAGAATACTAAGGAAATCATAGTTTAGTGTACACGCTTGGGATAGTTTCGGTAATAGGATCCCTGAAGAGTTTAATACCAAACTAGATAGTGACGACAAAGAACTACTGGACAAAGATTGCATTAGAAATAACTTGGCAAGATTCTTTAACAAAACCTTATTTGGTGAAGACTTTTAATAGTCATGTAAAAGAATGCCAGAGAAAGTTGTAGATACATGGTTATGAGTTTAAGTGGGAGATTGTTGGGGCATATACTATTAACCATGCGTTTGGATATAGTATATTCTAACAATTATCATGGTTAAAAGTCTGTGATGACCCAAAATGTAATCTTTAAATTTAATAATTAATTTTGTGTTCTAAGACCTCGAAAAGTACTATTTATCATTCCTCAACTTGCGTGAACAGTCCGTAAAATTTTTTGAAAAGTTTCAGGTGAAAATGGATAAAAATATGAATTAGAACTTTAAAACTCAACTGAGTTGACTTTGGTCAACATTTTGAGCAAACGGACTCTGATCAGTATTTTAACAGTTCTGGTAGGTCCATATCGTGATTTGGGACTTAGGCCTATACCCGTAATCAAATTACGAGGTCCCTGGCCTGGGATATGGAATTGTAATAAAAAAACTTAAATGTTTAAGTTTAAATAGTGACCGGATATCGAATTATGTGCAAATGACCCCGGAATAGAATTTTGATTATTTCAACAGCTCCGTTTGGTGATTTTGGACTTAGAAGCATGATCGGAATTTTATTTTGAAGACCGTAGTGGAATTAGACTTGAAATGCCGAAAGTTGAATTTTTGGGAAGTTTGACCGGGGGGTTGACTTTTTTGATATCGAGGTCAGAATCTGATTCTGGAAATTGGAATAGCTTCGTTATGTCATTTATGACTTGTGTGTAAAATTTGAAGTCATTCCGGATTGATTTGATGTATTTCGGCACAAGATATAGAATTTGAAAGTTCAAAGTTCATTAGGCTTGAATTGAGGTGCGATTCGTAGTTTTAGCGTTGTTTGATATGATTCGAGGCCTCGAGAAGGTCCGTGTTATGTTATGTAACTTGTTGGTATGTTCGGACGGGGTTCCGAGGGCCTCGGGTGAGTTTCAGATGCTTAACAGATCGAATTTGGATTTGGAGGAGGAGCTGAAGCAGCTGGGCTGGTGGTGTGATCGCACCTGCACGAAAAAGGGCCGCAGGTGCGAGCTCGCGGATGCGAGGAATGATTCGCAGAAGCGAAAATGCATGGGCTATCCAGGCACTGTGGGTGCGAAGACCGCGGGTGCGAAAACAGTCATCACGGGTGCAAAGACCGCGGGTGCGAAAACAGTCATCGCGGGTGCGAAGACCGCAGGTGCGAAGAAATCACCGCGGATGCGAAGACCACAGGTGAGATGAAATCATCGCAGATGCGAAGACCGCAGGTGCAAAGAAATCATCGCGGATGCGAAAATTCTGTACAGAATATTAAAAACAGAAGGGGTTCCGAGTTTTGCCATTTTTTGACCTTCAAGCATGGTTTTTGGGGTGATTTTGAGAGAGAACTTGAGGTAAGTCACATGTGATCATTGTTAGTCAATTATATTGGATTATCATTGAATATTTCGAATATATTACATATTTTTGAGGTGAAATTAGAGGATTTGGGCCTAGGGATTTCAAAATGAGAACTTGAGATTTGGAGGTCAAGTTGATGTCGGATTTTTGTAAAAATGGTATGGTTGGACTCGTAGTTGAATGTGCGTTCATATTTCGTAACTTTAACCGGATTCCGAGACGTGGCCATTTTTGAGTTAATTTCAGATTTTGTTGAAAAAAAATATAGTATTTTCTTATGGAATTGATTCTATAATTTTTGTTGACTGTATCGAATTAATTATGACTAGATACGAGTCGACCGGAATCGAAAAATCGAGGAAAAAGTATACTAATTGGTTAAATTGGAGCAAGTCGAGGTAAGTAACATGTCTAACTTTGTGTGGGGGAAATTTTCCCTAGAATTGATATTAATGTGATTATTAAAATATGTTGAAAGTCGTGTACACAAGGTGACGAGTGTGTACACATGCTAAATGTGAAAGATTATATTTTTAAATTGTGTAGATCATTGTTGCGTATTTATTAAATTATTTTATCTTGTTATATTCTTCATCATTGATTTGATTTGTATACTTTAAATTTGCTTGACCTTTTCCTTCTAATTGTTTTACCTATTTGGTTGAAATTTGGTTTCTTTCATTCTGTGCATTATTTGAAATTAATTTTCTTTAAATTAAATATTATAAATATGAAGTATTTGACATTTTAAATTTGGTACAGAAGCAACGTATTAAAGATTTGAAATATTATTTTGCTAAATTATTTATTCCTGAATATTTTTATAAGATTTTTGTACTCACTGTGATGGAGCCGTGGGCTCTTTATTGTGGAAAAATACTATTAATGATTTATGTTGGCATGAGCCATGAGCTCTTTATTGTGGAAAATATCGTTGATTTATTTTGGCAAATTAAAATATTTGGGCACTTGAGGTGCAAATTGTGATATATTGTGATATTGATATGCATGCGGTAGTATAAGGTCTGAGTATTAATACATGCGGTGAGATAAGGGTGGCTTGATATGCGTGGCTAGTAGGAAAAACTACTAGAAGTTATGCGGTGTGATAAGAATGGCTAAAACGCGGGATGCTATTTCGGTAAAAATATTTTCTTTCAAATAAATTGTGAAGGTCCCCGCAGTGAGATAAGGATATGAGATATTGTAAATTTATTTATGAATTGGGACTACGAGGCGGTACCTCGGTAGTACCCTTGTTGATATTGATTTATGGCCATAGTTGCCTTCGATTAATTGTTGTGAATTTTCATAAAGTTGAAAGGAAATTCTGTTTTGATTCCACGAAATATTATTTGAAATTATTTGGTGTCATTAAATGTGACAATACTATTTGGTTCATTTTCATAGTCATTTTATCTTACTAAATTGTTTAAACATTCTCCCATGCCATTATTATATTCCAGTAGGGCCTCACCTAACCTCGTCACTACTCTACCGAGGTTAGCTTGGCATTTACTGGGTACCGCTGTGGTGTACTCATACTACGCTTCTTCACATCTTTTTGTGCAGATCCAGGTACATTTTACCAGCCTAGACGTTAGTGAGTTACCTGCGCACAGAGACTTCGAGGTATATCTGCCAGCATCCACAGACTCCGGAGTCCCCTTCTATCATTTTATGTTACTTTCTTATTTTCTTTAGACCTTGATACATAGAAACATTGAGAATAAATTTTTAGAAGCTTGTGACTTATTTCTACCAGGTTTTGGGAGTTATAATTATTTGAATTGTAGTTTATTCATTTCAGATATTTATGATTATTCTGCATTGATAGGTTTACCTAGTCTTAGAGACTAGGTGCCATCACACCCTCCTACGGAGAGAATTTGGGGACGTGACAAAGTCTAAGTGGGAGATTATTGGGATATACACTATTAACCATGATTTTGGTTTAGATATAGTATTTATTATTAAATAATTATTTATTCATTTTAATAATATTTTAAATAAATCATATATTAGTCTGTGTCCTTTGCTTATATAGTAGATGATTTAGTGTATAGAGTTTAGCTTATACACAGAAGATTAAATCATCGGTTCTTATAAGTATGAAGTTTGAGTTCATAATCTAATGATGGAATTGGATAAACCATCATGGATGATTGTAGCACAAGATTAAATATACTTTGTCTTGATTATGAGAATGGTTTAATTCCAACTTCTTGTGCCGGTACATTCTGTATGTATTGAACGGACCAAGTAGAGATAAGTATTTTATACTGACTTAATAAAATAAACTCTATCGCCATTAAATGTACTTATACTCTTAATCTTGATATAATTATTATTAGATGTGTATATTATTATTGTTTTGATTTATTAAAAGGCGAGATCCTTTCGTGGGTTATTATGCTGGTAAATTGGATAATAATAATGTACATTGGCGAAGTAATAGTTAGTTGATAGAATCCATGTCTCGATTTAGAGATTAATGATACACCGTTAAGAAAGCTTATAAGTTTTTATGTGTAAACGTAGTCGGTGGATTTTGTATCCGACACATGAAATAAGTTAAGCGAAAGTCTAAAAGAAATAATCAATAAATTAAATCGTCAGTAATTTAATTTAATTGATTAGTATCTGAATCTTAACATGGGGAGTTAAATAAGATTTAATGGATGAATATCGAAATTGAATAAGGAGTGCAATTATAAATTTTTAGTGGAATAATTCGTAATTAATTATGGTGGATATTAATTTCAAAAATTAGAAATTAATTACATAATTGGAAGACTTGTTAATTAAATTTTGTGGTTCCTGTTCTGCCTAAATAATAGGAAATAAAGGAATCATTTTTTCTGATAGAAAGGAAAGCCTAACATGTTTTGGAAAAGTGTTTTAACCCTTAAAACTTGTGCTATAAATACATAAGGTTTTCCACCTAGAGAAGAAGAATAGATGGTGGCCGAATTTCAGCTCCTTTTTCCTAGAAATTTCGCCCACACGAAATTTGCTATTTCCGGATATTATTTGGGTAACACAGTAGAAGACCGTGGAACGTTCGAGGATCATGATTGTGCGGGTGGTGGAGATTCCATTGAGAAGTTATGGAACTGAAGGCTCACGTGTAGAAGCGATATGTTTACGCTTCAAGAGGTAACCCGTGAAATCCCGTATATGCTAGTTGTCTAGATTATATGTGATTTTGATATTGGGTTTGCTTCCGCTGCTAATATTAATCCATCAAATGTGTCAAAGTTTAAAAAATGTCTTCTTCTGGGTTTTGTCTCGACACCAACAAATGACAATCAGCTATCCAAATATGAGTGCAACTACGTTTTGTCGTCTGCGCTAATGGACATTAAATAGAACTCATTGTCTTTCAACAAATATTTTACAATCATAAATTATAGCCCTAAGAGGTTGACACTATATATATCCTCATTTTAACAAATTTGACTAGTACGGTCAAACTTTTCTGTAACAGCTTCATTTCTTCCGAACTTGTTTTGGTTGTTATAACGAATAGTTATTACAGAGAGCATTTATTATAACATAGTATAAATTTATTTCATAAAAAACTTGACTTTTATAGTGAATGATTGTTATATGTCGATATTGTTATAAAGGGGTTTGACTGTGGTAGACAGCCTATTTCCATTTCTAGTTCTTTATATCTTAATTCTTTTGCTTACTTTAGGTCTTGTTTGATGCTCCTTAGTTATGTAATCGGGCTTGAGGTAGGCTTCATCTTATACCTGCAACATTAGAGGTTATTCTAGTATACAATTTAGGGAAAAGTTATCCAGTATTTGATTGTGGATACTAATTAAAACTAAAGATAAAATTTATACCATAATCATGAAATTATGTATCCCTGAAGATGAGATTATCTATCCTAACTATAGTCACAGGATTATATTGATGGATAACCTTGTTTTAAATTACACAACCCTCACGTTGTTAAACACTTTAGTCTTTATTCGGCAGTATATTGTGTTGTTACACCATATATCATTTGAATAGTTACACAGAAGCTTCCAGTTTACCATTTGTCCAGTTCACCTGGTGACCTACTAGTTTGTTCTGTCGGACTTCATGTCACGACCCCAATTCCCACCGTAGGATGTCGTGATTGCACATAATCTTTAAGACTAGGTAAGTCTAACACATGCTGATAAATAATGGAATTTAAATAATCTTATTTGAAACAACGTAGCCGAACCTACATCAGTTACATAACCCCAAGACCGGTAGTATAAGTCACAAGTCTTTCTAAGAGTAACTATATATAATGAGTACATTACTGTTCCGGGATAATATAAAACAATGGAAATAAAATACAGCAGAAGGTGACTTCGAGACCTGCGAACGTCGAGCAAGTATACCTTGAAGTCTCCAGTGCAGACATCAGTCTCAAAACCAACCTGATTCGAAGAACCTGGATTTACACAAAAATGTGCAGACGTATAGCATGAATACACCACAACGGTACCCAGTAAGTATCAAGCCTAACCTCGGTAGAGTAGTGACGAGGTCAGGTCAAGACACCTACTAGACATGTAAACCTGTGCAGGATGTAACATAAATCTAACAAGGAAAGAACATCAATGTAAGGCCAATAGCAGAAGGATCACAAGTTACAATCAACAGTAAAAATAGTGGGAGCACGAATGGCAACGAGAAATAACCAAGTAATTAAGCAACATCATAGTTAGGGTACATATGAAATATGAATGAATTCAAGTAAGGGAAACTTATGACAACTCAATCAATCAAATCATTCCAAATGCATGAATTTCAATAAGAATTACTCTAGGTACCACTCCTCGTGATCTCAAATCATAAGTCACAACTTCCAAACCTTACACACATGGCACCTTATGCGCACATTTGCAAATCTCTTTCACACGACAAAATTTACGTGCTACCATATGCATAGAATCTGTGTCAAATACTAATAAAAATGTTTGAGGGATCTATTTATATACAAAAAAGTATAATTACAGTTTTTGAATCAAGTAGGAAATCAATGAGAAAATGAGATTATTTTAGAAATTATTTGGATGAAGAAAATAACATTTTTAAATGAAATAAAACATCGGATAAGCTACTGAATTTAATATTGAATTTGTTAAATTAAAACATAATAACGATTTGAAGTAAAGTACAAGCAGCATACATATTAAGAAGTTTAAGTTGAGAAATCAATTAAAGTGAAATATGACAACTATTAAGAATAGTAAAGTACCGAATGAAACGACGAGTTTAACTTAAGAGTCACATAAGGAAGCATGCCCAAATTCTTTCATTTAAAACCGTTATGCTATCAACAACTCAACAGGGTATGAGATAGTAACTCCGCGTAGTAAATTCATCTTGAAAATCAATTCACCAAGTAACCACGGGAGCACAGATTGATACATTGAAGTAATACAACAGTTCACGTAGGATGCATGACTCACACAAAATACAACATCATCAACAACAACAACAAGTACAATACACACAATCCGTTGCGCGCGCAATTTAATCCCGTCGTACACACACAATCCTCCCTTATTTCACCATATCAATATCAAAAATTACATATAAAGTCCGTTGCAGCGCGCAACCCGATCCCACAAATAATGTAAAACAACAACAATAATCAAATAACTCAATTTGCAAGAATTTCTACCATCAAAGGGTAGGAGTACACGACAATAAAGGAACTACGTAATAATCAAGGAATGCAACAAATATTACAAAAGCAACATGACAGGTGAAGCACGTGAAAACTAATTTGTGCAAGTACAAAAATTAAGGCAAGTAGCAAATAAGTACGGAGTCATGGAAGGAACTCAACAATTAAGAGGTCACAAGACAATAAGGAAGACAACAACCACAACTAAAACATATAAGAGCAAAATAATAAGAGGAAGAACAAGTGCTAACAACGTCAAGTAGAGAAGTAAGAGTAGATTAACGATGAAAGATATCACATGTTATGACAATTCAATTAAAGGCATGGAAAGTGTCTAGATACTTGAAACCGATCACATACCACATATAGGTCGTGTACCCAATGGTCTGTAACGACCCCACTTGTCGTTTTAAGAATTTACGCCCATTCGTATGACCCGCTGGTGTTGTCGAGTTTGATTTTTGGAAGATTCGGAATTAAATTAAAAGAACAATTCTTATTTAGAAGCTTAAATGGAAAGAGTTGACCGGGGAGTTGATTTTTGAGCAAACGACCCCGGAATAAAATTTTGATGATGTCAATAGTTTCGTATGATGATTTTGGACTTAGGCGTATGCTCAGATTTTGATTTGGAAGTCCGTAAGATAATTCGACGCATTTTGGCGAAAGTTGGAAAATTGAAGATTTTGGAAAGTCCTACCGAAGGTTGAATTTTTGATAACGAGGTCGGATTTCGATTCCGGAAATTTGAATAGCTCCATTTCGTCATTTATGACATGTGTACAAAATTTGAAGTCAATCTGGATTGATTTGATACGTTTTGGCACAAAAATATAGAAGTTGGAAGATTTGAAAACTCATAATTCGATTCGATGCACGATTCGTAATTTTGAAGTTGTTTGACATGGTTTGAAGCCTCGACTAAGTTTGTATTATATTTTGGGACGTGTTGGTATATTTGGTTGAGGTTCTGAGGGCCTCGGGTGGATTTCGGAAGGTTAACGGATCAATCGGACTTGAAGAAAAGTTGCTGGAATTTTTGGGCAACTTGCTGTTTGTTTTTTTTCACAGAAGCATGAACAGTGCCCGCAAGTGCGAAATTGGGCAGCAACATAAGGACCAAAAATCAATCACTTTGTCATTTTCGATTAAGATTTTGGAGCTCAGTTTTTTGGCGATTTTGGAGGAGTTCTTCACGACTTTGACTTAGGTAAGTGTTCTATATCCTAAATTATTTATATTTTATTCATTTAATTCGGATTTAAATGGAGGAAATCAAGATTTTTGCAAAATCTTTCAAAAATAAAAATTTAAAATTTGGAGGTCGAGTTGTTATTGGAATTCGATAAAACTGGTATGGTTGAACTCGTATCGAAATGTGTGTTTGGATTTCGTAAAAATTATATCGGGTTCCGAGAGGCGAGGGCGTGTTGACTTTTGTTTACTTTTTGAAATAAATTTATAAGTCGACGTATTATTATCCGGAATTATTTTCGATGAATTTTAATGAAGTTATACAAATAATTTGGATAGATTTGAGCGGTCCGGAGGTCAATTCAAGCAAGAAGGTAATTTTTGGAATATCGGCATAACTTCAAAAAGGTAAGTGTCTTGCCTAACTTCGAGTAGACTAATTACCCCTTTGGCATCGAGTCTTGTGTGCCATTTGTGAAATGTAAAAAGCCGTGTACGCGAGGTGACAAGTACGTACTCGGGCTTATATGTGCTAAACTTATTGAGTTAAAAGTCTTGGGCATATTGGGTAGTAAATTGGATAATTGTAGGCATATATTTAATCATTTGTTTGCCATGCCTCAAATCACATTTATTGAATTTGTTTTTATATGACAATTTGATGAAATTATTACTTGTATATTTATGTGAATTCCGTGAGTTTGATGGTTAATATTTCTTGAAATTTAATTTCATTATGGATTTTTTCTATGAAAATAATTAATTAAATAAACTTAAGAAGAGGTGTTAATATAATTATCTAAATTTGGATTAATGAAGGTGTGCCCTATGTTGATTATTTTTCTATCTGTGTTGATTGTTTTTGAGGTTTTATATATACATTGTGTGGATCCTTGGGCTATTTATTGTGAAATTAATTGATTTTGTTATATCTTTGGAATTTGGTTGTGCCATTGGGAAAATTGTGATATGAATTAATTTTATTATGTTGACGTGATAATTTTCCGTGTAAATTGTTGTGTTGTGTGAGTTATTATTTTGGGGAAATAAGGGTGGTATTTCACCATTGATATTATGTGGGTATAAGGGTGGCATTTCACTGTTATTGTGTTTGTTAGAATAATGTCTGGGCGGAGCGATAAGGGTGGCTATAGGAGCGATAAGTGTGGCAATAGGAGCGATAAGGGTGGCAATATGACCGATAAGGGTGGCTATTGTCAGGGACGATATGTGATGATATGGAGTTGTGGTGTTGGTGATTTTCATGTGATGTTGTGATTTTCTTGTGTTTATTTTTATGCCTTGTGCAAGTTGTCTTGTTGTTGGTAAATAGATAATAATCTGATTTATGTTGAAATTGGGAGCATGTGGCTATTGCCAGGCGGATTATAAAATAAAATATGGGCATGAGGTGACGTGAATAAATAATGAGGATATTGGCACGTGAATTGTCCGTGCAGTTGTGATATGAAATGTGGGCACAAGGTGTTGTGATTAAATAATAATAATATTTGGCACGTGAATTATCCGTGCAATTGTGATATGAAATGAGGGAATGAGATGTCGGGGAAATAATATGATTTGATTATGGGAACAAAGTGCCGTGAAAATATTAAAAATGGGCCGAGACCCGTATTTTTATGACTATAAAATGAGGTGTCACATGGTGACCTTTTTAATTGAAAGAATTATATTCAAAGTATTTATTTGGAAGGATTTTTATTCAAAAAGAATTATATGAAAGAATTGTATTTGAAATATATTTATTTGAGGAAATTATATTAGAAGAGATTTATTGAAAGAATTTTATATTCGAAGGATGTTTATTTGAGGAAATTATATTTGAAAAAGAATTTTATTCGTAAGAATTTTGTGTGAAAGATATTTAATTGAAGAACTTGATTTAATTGGGTGTAATTGTATTTATAAATAGTTGAGCCATATTAATGGTGATTTTATTGTCTTACTGTGCACATCACTGGTTGTTTTATGTTGCCCTTATTGTTTTTTGTTTCCTATTATTTTCTATACTATATTGCATAGGTTATTGGACTACTGAATGTCTTGACTGTACCTCGTCTCTACTCCACTGAGGTTAGTCTTGATACTTACTGGGTACCAACCATGGTGTACTCATACTACACTTCTGCACATTTTTGTACAGAGCCAAGTATTGGAGGTATCAGACTCGGACAGAGTTAGAGTGGAAACACAAGGATTCAAGGTAGATCTGCTTGGTCGTCGCAGTCCCTTGGAGTCTTTTCATTTCATTGTACTGTTAATTTTTAATCAAACGGTACTGTATATTCGGTCCTCCTGACCATTCTATGTATTCGGTTAGAGTTCGTGACTCAGTACTACCAGCCATGTGAGGTTGTTATATTTGTGATTATTTTCGCTGTTGGTTTATATATTAAAAAATGGCTTGAAATATAATTGTAATTGGCTTACCTAGTCTTAGAGACTAGGTGCAATCACGATGCCTGTGGTGGGATTTTAGATCGTGATAAATTGGTATCAGAGATCTAGGTTCATAGGTTCTACGAGTCACGAACAAGTCTTGCGGATCGGTACGGAGACGTATGTACTTATCTTCGAGAGGCTATAGAATTGTTAGGAAATTTCCACTTCTTTCATTCCTGTCATGCGGAATTTGTTGAATTTGGAATTTGAGCCTTTGTATCTCTATTCTCTCACAGATGGTGAGGACACGTGCTGCTGGGTTAGCTGAGCAGGCATCCGCACATACAGCTAGGGCTACAAGAGGTCGAGGCCGAGGTAGAGGTCGAGGAAGGGCATGTGTTGCGACTGGAGCACCTGTTAGAGCAGTAGTTGAGGAGCCGCCAGTAGCTCCAGTTGGGGGATAGGTACTAGAAGCACCTGTTGTTACCCCCGGACTTCAGGAGACTTTGGCATAGTTCCTGAGTATGTTTGGTACATTAAATTAGGCGGGATTGATTTTTGTTGCACCAAATATTTTGCGGATTGGGGAAGTAGCTCAGACTCCTACCACAATTCCTAAGCAGCAGGTTCACGTTGGTCAGGTTCCGGGTGTAGTACCGGTAAAACCTGTAATTCCGGTTTGGCCTGAGGTTAGGCCAGATGCATCAGAAGAAAAACAAAAGAGACTAGAAAGGTTTAAGAGGTATAGTCCACCTACTTTCAGTGGCACAACTACAAAGGATATCCAAGGATTTCTTGAAAATTGTCACTGTATTCTTCGCACCATGGGTATTGTGGAAGTGAGCGGAGTTGCTTTTACTACATTTCAATTGTCAAGTGCAGCGTATCAGTGGTGGAAAATCTATGAAGAAGGTAGTCCAGTCGATACAACACCACCAACTTGGGCTCAATTTTTGAAAATGTTCTTGAAAGAGTTTGTTCCCCAGACTCTCCGAGATGCGTGGCGTACAGAGTTTGAACGGTTGCGTCAGGGCACTATGACAGTGTCAGAATATGCTATCAGGTTCAATGAGTAAGCCCGTCATGCACCTATCTTATACAACTGAGCATACTGTTCCGCTGTGTCGGTAGCCTTAACCGGCAAGAAGTGTGCTGATTTCGTGAGTCGATCCACAATCACCCGAATCAAGTCAAACTTATGAGGAGTGCGAGGTAGTCCTACCACAAAGTGCATATTAATCATTTCCCACTTTCACATTGGAATTTCTATGTTCTGTGCCAACCCACCAGGCCTTTGGTATTCGGCCTTCACTTGCTGACAATTTGGATACCTTCCCACAAAGTCTGTTATATTCCTCTTCATATCATTCCACCAATTGACTTCTTTAAGATCATGATATATTTTTGTAGATCCCGGGTGCACGGAATACCTAAAAATTTGAGTCTCGATCATGATTATATCACGACCCGGAATTCTCACCTTCGGACCGTGATAGCGCCTAACATTTCACTTTCTAGGCAAGCCAACGTTAGAATAATATTAGCCATTTTTAAACAATTTTAAAATTTATTACTAATAGAAAAACAAATGCTGAAGTAAAGTCTGAAATGTAGTGAATAATCCATATAAAAAATATAAGGAATGTAAATACCATCCCAGAATTGGTGTCAGAAGTGCACGAGCTTCTAGAATAATACAAATATAGGTCTGAAAAAATAAAGCTGTCTGGAAACAAACACACATCTAAAGTAAAGTAGACGGGGACTTCAGAACTGCGTACGTTGTGCAGTTATACCTCAAGTCTCCTCTGAGTAGCTTAAATCCGAGCAAGTCTATGGTACGCCGCTCGGACCAACTCTGAAATCTTCACAAGAAGTGCAGAGTGTAGTATCAGTACAACCGACCCCATGTACTAGTAAGTGTGGAGCCTAACCTCGACGAAGTAGTGACGAGGCTAAGGCATGTCACTTACATTAACCTGTACGCAATATTAGTAAAAACAATAATAATAGAAATAAATCAGATAACTCATTTTTAATAGTTGAGGCCAACTCAGCAGTCATAATAAATTATCATTTCAATCAATTTCCGTTGCACTGTGCAACCCGTTTCCATAATATATTTATTTCTCAACTCTCCAATATATTTATTTAATCAAGTATATATATAGACTTTTAAATAAGTCTGTTGCGGCATGCCATCCAATTCCCCAATATATACTTTTAAATAAGTCTATTACGGCGTGCAATCCGATCCCCCAATATAGCCTTTTAAATAAGTCTGTTGTGGCGTGCAATCCGATCCCTCAATATAGACATTTAAATAAGTCGGTTGCGGCGCGCAATCCGATCCCCCAATATATATATATATATATATACATAATATATTCACATTCGGTTCTGTTGCGGCGTGCAACCCGCTCCTCCAATATATTCATTTTAATCAAGTCTGTTGCGGCGTGCAACCCGATCCCCCAATATATATATATATATATATATATATATATATATATATATATACTTTTATTTCCGTTGCGGCGTGCAACCCGTTCCCCCAATATATAACTTTAAACAACTCATAAATGTAAATAAACATTACTCCAATAAATATCACGTCCAATGAGAAACTATTAAGCATCAAGGCACACAATAATTATAATTTATTTATGAACAAACAATGACAATTAGCAATTTATTATGGAAATCAGGGAGAAAATAGGCAGTTTAATATTTAATATACTAAATGTCAAGTAGTAATTAATGCACATAAATCAAATAAGTATGTAACAATTATTGTAGGAATTCAAGAATTAATATTTGACAAATAATAGGAGAGAAACAATTATTATAACAATTAATTCGTGTATTAAAATAAAATATGATTTTTAAATAATTATGCAAACAATTAATTTGACGACGTATAGACACTCGTCACTTTGCCTATACGTCGTTCACATGCATTTCACATAACAAATAATTTAAGGGTTCTATTCCCTCAAGTCAAGGTTAACCACGACACTTACCTTACTTCGCAATTTCAATCAATTACTCGACCACAGCTTTTTCTTTTAAATTTGACTCCAAAAGCTTCAAATCTATTAACTAACATTTCGATATACTCAATACAAATCGTAGGAATAAATTCCATATGAATTTACTAATTTTCCAGATAAAATCCGAAATTTACTTTAAACATTGACAGTGGGGACCACATCTCAAATCTCAAAAAAATATACGAAATCCTAGCACCCATTCCTAGACGAGTCCAATCATATAAAAATTATCAAATTCCGATGTCAAATGGACCCTCAAATCTTAAATTTTCGTTTTTGGAAGATTTTATAAAAAATCCAGTTTCTTCCATCTAAATCCGAAATAAATGATGAATATAGACATGGATTTATGAAATATAATAACTTTTGGTTATAGAACACTTACCCAATTAAAAGTTGTGAAACATTGCTTTGGAATCGCCAAAATCCGAGACTCAAAACTCAAAAATGAGTAAAAATGGCTAAAACCCGATTTTATGTTTTATGTCAAGCATTTCCGCTTTTGCGAAAATTTGACCGCAGGAGCGGTTTTCGCTTCTGCGGAAAATTGACCCCAGGTGCGATTACACCAGAAGGCCAAATTTCAGATTTTTCCTTAAGTCCAAATTTTGATTCCTTAACCATATGGAATCCACCCGAGCCGCCCGGGACCTCAACCAATTATACCAACAAGTTCTAAAATATTATATGAACTTAGTCGAGACCTCAAATCACATCAAATAACATCGAAATTACAATTCACACCCCGATTAGGACTTAAGAGTTTCAAACTTTTCAATTTGTAAATCTCGTGCCAAGGCATATTAAATGAATCCGGAATGACTTCAAATTTGGCACACAAGTACTAAATGACATAACATACCTATTCCAATTTCCAGAATCAGATTCCGGCTCCGATAACAAAAAGGCAACCCCGTGGTGAAACTTGGAAATCTTTAGCCTTTAAATTCCTAGTTTCCGTTAAATGGCCATAATTTGAGTTAGGGGCCTCCAAATTAAATTCCGGGCATATGCCCAAGTCCCAAATCATGATACGGACCTACCCGAACTGTCAAAATACTTATCCGGGTCCGTTTTCTCAAAATGGTGACCAAAGTCAACTCAATTGAGTTTTAACGCTCTATTTCACATTTTAGTCCATTTTTTACATAAAAACTTTTTAGAAAATTATACGGACTGTGCACGCAAGTCGAGGAATAATGAATAGTAATTTTTGAGGTCTTAGAATACTGAATTAATTATTAAATTTAAAGATGACACTTTGGGTCATCACAGATTCTTTCCCTGAGACCATCTACATTTGGAACACATAGTCGCCCTTGGTACCTTAGTGTACCATTATCCATGCCAAGAGAAAAGGCCATGGTCCTATGTTTATGAATTCCCCCTTTCAATTGTGACAACAATGGATCGTTGTATTGCTTCTCCTTGGCTTCTACAACAAGTGATGATTCAGCCCTATTTGCACAATCACCCTTCCTTCACTAGAGTCTGTAAGACAAACTCCCAAACTAGCCAGTCGGTGAACTTCCTTGTCCAATGGCCTTTGATATGCCTCCAAGTGAGCCAAACGACCCATATCTTTCCAGCTAAGAGCATCCGCTACAACATTAGCCTTCCCAGGATGATACAAAATATAAATGTCGTAATCCTGAAGTAATTCAAGTTATCTTCTCTGCCTCAAATTCAATTCCTTCTGCTTGAAAATATATTGAAGACTCTTATGGTCCGTGAATATATCCACATGGACTCCATACAGATAATGACGCCAAATTTTCAATGCAAATACCACCGCCGCAAGCTCTAAATCATGTGTTGGATAGTTCTTTTCATGATTCTTTAGTAGCCTAGAATCATAAGCAATCACCTTGCCATGTTGCATTAATACACATCCAAGCCCAATTATTGAAGCATCACAATATACCACAAATCCATTTGTACCCTCTGGTAGGGTCAACACCGGTGTCGTAGTCAATCTTGCTTTCAACTCCTCGAAGCTCCTTTCACAAGCATCTGACCATTAGAACTTAATTGCCTTCTACGTAAATTTAGTCAACAAAGAGGCAAGTGTGATGACCCAAAAGGTCATCTTATGTTTTAGAACTCGATTCTGCGCTCTTAAGCCTTAAAAATCTCATTTTTACCCTCCTCATAATTAGACTAGTGTTGTTAAATTGATTGTTCTTATCATGTTCATGGATTCTCTGGTGATAATTGAGTATTTATTTCAAAGTTAAGATTGTTATTGTGGAACCAAATGTTGAAGTAAGGCTTGTACTTGTTATTCTATCTCTCTGTTGTTATTTATGCATTGCATTATGGTAAGGTAGAGTGTTAATGCACGAAGGGTGATGTCGTGCCATATTGTGAGTGTTAATGCACGAAGGGTGATGTCGTGCCATATTGTGGGTGTTAATTCACAAAGGGTAATGACGTGCCATATTGTGAGGGTAAAAGCACGAAGGGTGATGTCGTGCCATGATATGAGAGTTAATGCACGAAGGGTGATGCCGTGCCATTTCTATTGATTTTATGGTGAGATTGAGAGTAAAAGCACGAAGGGTGATACCGTGCATTTTTCCTTTACTGTATTCGTTGTTTCTATTGATTCATAGTACATTGGTTGTTCCAGTTATCACTACTTCGTCGAGGTTAGCCTCGTCACTACTTCGTCGAGGTTAGGCTCGACACTTACCAGTACATGGGGTCGGTTGTACTGATACTGCATTATGCACTCTTTGTGTAGATTTTGGTACCGACTCGGGTTGATCGAGATTTTGCTATTGGACCGCTATCCGTAGACTCAAGGTAGATCTGTCGGCGTTCATAGACCTTGGAGTCTCTGTCTATATTTTCAGTTCTACTGTTTCTTTCATTCAGATAGTTGTATTTCTTTTAGACTATTACTTGTAGTGAATTCTAGAATGCTCATGAATTGTGACTCCAGATCCAGGTTGTAGTAATTAATGCAGTCTTTATATTATTTCGCACTCATTATATTTCACCTTAGCTAATTTGTTGTTATTTACTGACCCCAAGAGCAAGGTGGGGAGTTCTTGGAGAAAGGGAGCTGAGGGTCTATCGGAAATAGTCTCTCTACCCAAGGGTAGGGGTAAGGTCTGCGTACACACTACCCTCCTCAGACCCCACTAGTGGATTATACTGGGTTATTGTTGTTGTTGTTGTTGTTGTTGTTGTTGTTGTTGTTGTTGTTACTGAATGGGATAATAATTGGTTTAATGATTATCTAACATTGGCTTTTCTAGCAAGTGAAATGTTAGGCGCCATCACGGTTCCGACGATAGGAATTTCGGATCGTGACAAGTTGGTATCAGAGAACTAGGTTGCCTAGGTCTCATGATTCACGAGAAAGCTTAGTAGAGTCTGGAGAATTGGTATGGAGACGTCTATGCTTATCTTCCAGAGGCTATGAAGTTTAGGAACAAATTTCACTTATATTCTTCTCTGTCGTGCGATGTTGTTTTCTCTATACTGATTGAACTCTTCTACCCTCATTCTCTCGCAGATGGAGAGAACACGTACCACTTCTTCAGTTGAGCATCAGCTAGAGCCTCCAGTGGTAGCTCCTATGCGGGGTAGAGGTCGAGGCTGAGGACGTGCTAGAGGCCGAGGTAGGGGCAGGGCTCAGCCCAGAGCCCGAGAAGCAGCCCCAGCAGTGGAGCCTCAGATAGAGCTTGATGAGGAGGTTCCAGCCCAAACTGTTCTTGCCGGACCAGCTTAGGTTCAGGAGGGGTTCATTGCCACCCCAGTACTTTAGGATGCTTTGGTTCGTTTGGTGGGACAGACGGGCTCATTTCCCATGGCAGCAATAGTCTCTTAGGCTGGATGAGGAGCCCAGAATCCCACTACTCCCGCTCCGGAGCATATAGTTCCCCAGTATCAGGCTCCAGCAGCTCGGTCAGTCGGAGCAATTCAGCGGTTGTTGCAGCACAGGTCGGAGATGATCCAGCTATGTCTTCTAAGGCCTTATGGAAATTGGAAAGGTTTACCAAGATCTTTCCAGTTCACTTCAGCGGTGCCCCTTCAGAGGATCCCAGGAGTATCTCGATAGTTTTCACGAGGTTCTACGAAACATGGGTATATTTGAGACCAATGGAGTCGATTTTGCTGCATTTCAGATGACTGGTTCCACAAAGAAATGGTGGAGAGATTATTTGTTGACCAGACCAGCTGGGTCTCCTAATCTTACTTAGGACCAGATCTCTCAGCTCTTCTTAGAGAAGTTTATGCCTATCACATTGAGAGAGGAGCACCGCCATGAGTTTGAGCGTCTCCAGTAGGGCAGTATGATTATTACTCAGTATGAGACTTGTTTTGTGGATTTGGCCCGTCATGATATTCTTATGCTTCCCACCAAGAGAGAGAGAGGGTGAGGAGGTTTATTGATGTACTTGCTCAGCCTATCAGATTACAGATGGCTAAGGAGACTGGGAGTGAGATTTCTTTTCAGGCGGCTGCTAATGTCACCAGACGAGTCGAGATTGTTCTTGCTCAGGGAGGTCAGGGGTCTGACAAGAGCCCTCGTCATTCTTGTGAGTTCAGTGGTGCCTCACCTAGAGTCAGGGGTACTTTTGGTATATGCCATCCTCCCAGGCCTTTTCATTCAACACTTCAGGCATTCCACGGTGTCTCGGTTGGTCGTGGTCCTTATATGCCTTATTCCGACCAGCTAACCTACAATGCATAACCAGCTCCTATTAGTGCACCTCCACTCCAGAGTTATCAGGGTGGTTACTCAGGTCGACAAGGTCAGTTTCAGGGTCAGCAATCTCAGCAGCCGAGATTATGTTATACTTGTGGTGATCCGAGGCATATTGCTAGATTTTGTCCTCGGGCAATGGGCAGCTCACATCATCAGAGTTCTCGTGCCATTTTTCCAGCACCAGTTGTTGCACCACCTGCTCAGCGAACCAGAGGTAAGGGTCAGGCAGCTAGAGGTAGAGGCTATACTGTTAGGGGTGGAGGTCAGGCCATTAGAGGTGGAGACCAACTAGCTATAGGTCGTCCCAAGGACGTAGTTCAGAGTGGTGGGGCCCAGTCTCGGTGTTATTCTTTTCCATCCAGGACTAAGGCTAAGTCATCTGACGTTGTTATTATAAGTACTGTTTCAGTTTGCAGTAGAGATGATTCAATTCTATTTGATCCGGGGTCTACTTACTCCTATTTATCATCCTATTTTAATTCATATTTGGTTGTGCCCCGTGATTATCTGAGTGCTCCTGTGTATGTGTCCACACCAATGGGAGATGCTATTGTTGTATATTGTGTTTACCATTCGTGTGTGGTCACCATTGGGAGTCTTGAGACTCGTGTAGACCTTCTACTTCTCGATATAGTTGATTTTGATGTCATACTGGGTATGGATTGGCTGTCACCTTATCATGCTATATTAGATTATCACGCCAAGACGGTGACCTTATCCTTGCAGGGGTTGCCTCGATTAGAGTAGAAAAGGATTCTTGGCCATTCTACCAGCATGGTTATCGCTTATTTGAAGGCTCGATATGTGGTCGAGAAGGGATGTCTATCTTATTTGGCTTATGTCCGCGATTTTAGTGCGGAGGTTCCTTCCATGGATTTAGTGCCAATTGTTCGTGAGTTTCCAAAGGTGCTTCTTGCAGACCTGCCGGGGATGCCACCCGACAGGGATATTGATTTCTGCATTGATTTGGCTCCTGGCACTCAGCCCATTTCCATTCCGCCATACCGCATGGCCCCGCCAAAGTTGAAGAAATTGAAGGAACAGTTGCAAGATTTGCTTGATAAGGGCTTCATTAGACCTAGTGTCTCACCCTAGGGTGCACTTGTGTTGTTTGGGAAGAGGAAAGATGGATCGATACAGATGTGTATAGATTATCGGCAGTTGAACAAAGTCACCATCAAGAACAAGTATCCATTGCTAAGGATTGATGATTTATTTGATCAGCTTCAGGGTGCCAAGGTGTTTTAGATGATTTATTTGAGATCTGGCTATCATCAGTTGAGGATTAGGGCATCCGATGTCGCTAAGACAACTTTTCGGACTCGGTATGGGCATTATGAGTTTCTAGTGATGTCATTTGGGTTGACAAATGCCCCAGATACATTCATGGATTTGATGAACCGGGTGTTCAAGCCCTACTTGGATTCCTTAGTGATTGTGTTTATTGATGATATCTTGATCTACTCCCACAGCTAGGAGGAGCATGAGCAGCATCTTCGGATCATTCTTCTGACTCTAGCAGATAGCCAATTATATGCTAAGTTCTTAAAATATGAGTTTTGGTTGAGTTTAGTTGCTTTCTTTGGTCAATTTGTATCGTTAGAGGGTATTAAGGTGGATCCTAAGACGATTGAGGTAGTCCAGAACTGGCCTAGACTCACATCAGCTACAGAGATCTGTAGTTTATTGGTATTTGTGGGTTATTACTGTCGATTTGTGGAATGGTTTTCATCCATAGCAGCCCCGTTGACCAGGTTGACCCAGAAGGGTGCCCCGTTCAGGTGGTCAGAGGAGTGTGAAGCGAGCTTTCAGAAGCTCAAGACAGCTTTGACTACAGCGCCGGTATTGGTGTTACCCACAGATTCAGGATCGTATACGGTATATTGTGATATATCCCGTATAGGTCTCGGTACGGTATTGATGTAGGGTGGCAAGGTTATTGCATATTCTTCATGGTAGCTGAAGGTTTATGAGAAGAATTACCCTATTCATGATCTAGAGTTGGAAACCATTGTTCACGCGTTGAAGATTTGGAGGCACTACCTTTACGACGTGTCATGTGAGGTGTTCATGGATCATCAGAGCTTACAGTATTTGTTCGACAGAAGGAAATCGATTTGAGGTAGAGGAGGTGGTTGGATCTATTGAAAGACTATGATATCACCATATTGTATCATCCCGAGAAGGCCAATGTGGTGGCCGATGCTTTGAGTAGAAAGTCAGCTAGTATGGGTAGCCTATATTATATTCCAGTTGGTGAGAGACTTTTTGCATTGGATTTCAGGCCTTGGCCAATCAGTTTGTGAGGTTGGATGTTTCTGAGCCCAGCCGTGTTCTAGCTTGTACAATTGCTCGATCTTCTCTGTTTGAGAGCATCGGAGATCAGCAGGATGACAATCCTCATTTACTTGTCCTTAGATACACAGTGCGACACGGTGGTGCCAAGCAGGTTACTGTTGGAGATGACGGAATTTTGAGGATGTAGGGTCATATTTGTGTGCCTAATGTGGATGGACTTCGTGAGTTGATTCTTGAGGAGGCCCACAGTTCCCGGTATTTTATTCATCCGGGAGCCGCCAAGATGTATCAGGACTTGCGGCAACATTATTGGTGGAGGAGGATGAAGAAAGTCATAGTTGCATATGTGGCTTAGTGTCTAAATTGCCAGGAAGTAAAGTACGAGCATCAGAGACCTAGTGGTTTGCTTCAGCAGATAGAGATTCCTGAGTGGAAGTGGGAGCGTATCAATATGGATTTTGTCGTTGGACTCCCACGGACTCAGAGGAAGTTCAATGCAGTTTGGGTCATTGTGGACAGGCTGACCAAGTCAGTGCACTTCATTCCTGTGGCAGTTACCTATTCTTTGGAGCGGTTGGAAGATATTTACATTTGTGAGATCGTCCGTCTTCACGGTATGCCTGTGTCTATCATTTCTGATCGAGGTACACAGTTCACCTCGCACTTCTGGAGGGCAGTACATCATGAGTTGGGTATGCAGGTTGAGTTGAGCACAACATTTCCTCCTCAGACGGACGGGCAGTCCGAGCACACTATTCGTATCTTGGAGGATATGCTCCGTGCCTGTGTTATAGACTTCAGAGGATCATGGGATCAATTCTAGCCCCTGGCAGAGTACACCTACAACAACAGCTACCAGTCGAGCATTCAGATGGCTCCCTATGAGGCATTATATGGTAGGCGGTGCCGGTCGCCAGTTGGGTGATTTGAGCTGGGGGAGGCTCGGTCATTGGGCATGGACTTCATACAGGATGCCTTGGATAAGGCCAAGATTATTCAGGATCGACTTCGCATAGCTCAGTCCAGGAAGAAGAGTTTTGCCAACCGTAGGGTTCCTGATGTTTCATTTATGGTCGAGGAGAGAGTGTTGTTTCGGGTATCACCCATGAAGGGTGTGATGAGGTTCGGAAAGAAGGGCAAGTTGAGCCCTAGGTATATTGGACCTTTTGAGATTCTAGAGAGGGTAGGAGAGGTGGCTTACAGGCTTGCGTTGCCACCTAGTTTAGCAGCTGTTCATCCGATATTCCATGTGTCTATGCTTTGAAATTATCACGGCGATCCGTCCCATGTGTTAGATTTCAGCTCTGTCTAGTTGGACAAGAATTTGACTTACGATGAGGAGACGGTGGCTATTCCAGCCTGACAAGTTTGCTAGTTGAGACAAAAAAGTTACCCTTCAGTTCGAGTGTAGTGGAGAGGTCAGCCTATTGAGGCAGCTACTTGGGAGTTCGAGTCTGACATGCAGAATAGATATCCCCACCTTTTCACCAGCCCAGGTACTTTTCTATGTCCGTCAGAGGACGAACGGTTGCTTTAGAGGTGGAGAATGTGATGACCCAAAAGGTCATCTTATGTTTTATAGCTCAATTTTGCGTTTTTAAGCCTTAAAAATCTCATTTTTACCCTCCTCGATATGTGTGTGCAGTCCGGGCATGTTCGGAATCGAATTCGGAGGTCCCTAGCTCGAGTTATGAATTTTTGATGAACATTTAAAAGTTTGAATTTTTTTTATAAGAATTGGTTGATGTTTGGCCTTGTTGATACCGGGTCCATATTTCGGTTCCGGAACGTGGTATAGTCCAATGTAATATTTAAGACTTGTCTGTAAAATTTGGTGAGAAACGGAGTTGATTTGATGGGATTCGGACGTCTAGTTGAGAAGATAGAAATTTTAAAGTGTTCTTGAGAATTTCATTTGATTTGGTGCTAAATTCGTTCTACGTGTTATTTTGGCGATTTGATCATGCGAGAAAGTTCATATGATGTTTTTAGACTTGTGTGCATGTTTGGTTTGGAGCCCCGAGGGCTCGAGTGAGTTCTCGATAGGCCATGGGATGTTTTGGACTTGGAAAAATCTAGTATTTTGCTGCAGTAGGTGTTCTGGCATGTCCTTCTTCGCGTTCGCGAAGGTACTCCCGTGAACGCGAAAAGTAAACTGATGAGGCCGGAATTTTCTTCTTCGCGAACATGAAGGCTTGGTCGCGAACACGAAGCGATGGGGGCGTTACCCTTCGCGAACGCGACGAGCTCTTTGTGAACACGAAGGCCCGGGGGTAGCCTATGTGAACGCGAACATGGTATCACGAACGCGAAGTCTTGGAAGCCAATGCGCACCGTCGTTCAACAGTTAACAGAATCCAAACACGGGATTTAGCCAAAAAAATTCATTTTTCTCAAAAACCATACGGTGAGAGGCGATTTTCAAGAGTCGTGTTCTTCCCCAAAGTGTTGGTAAGTGATTCTAAACCATTTTCTTTCAATTACCCATTACATTTCATGAATTATCAACCTAAAATCTAGAGTTTTCATGGTAGAATTAGGGGTTAGGGTAGAAATTAGGGATTTCGGAAATTTGGGGATTTAGACCTTAATTTGAGGTCGGATTCTAAAAACAATTATATATTCGAATTTGGAGGTTAATGGGTAAATGGATTTTGGTCCGAACCTCGGGTTTTGACCAAGCGGGCTCGGGGTCGATTTTTTGACTTTTTGGAGGAAAATTTGGGAAATTTAAATTATGCAATATAATTGATTTCTTTAGCAATATTTGATATTATTGGGTCATTTTTGAATAGATACGAGTGGTTTGGAGGTGAATTCTAGATGAAAAGCTATGATTGAGAATTAAGTGGCCTTCGGAGCGAGGTAAGTATTGTGTCTAACTTTGTCTTGAGGGAATTAGGAACCTCAGACTATTTATTATGTGAAATTCATATGAGCGACGTATATGTTAGGTGAGGAGTACTTATGCACCGCCAATTTACCTGTTTTCCATGTTTCTTCCATTTTTGCTTATATTGTCTCTTTCCTATGCCTAATAGCTACGTGTTTAGACTAATGTTGTTAAATTGATTGTTCTTATCATGTTCATGGATTCTCTGGTGATAATTGAGTATTTATTTCAAAGTTGAGATTGTTATTGTGGAGCCAAATGTTGAAGTAAGGTTTGTACTTGTTATTCTATCTCCATGTTGTTATTTATGCATTGCAATATGGTAAGGGAGAGTGTTAATGCACGAAGGGTGATACCGTGCCATATTGTGAGTGTTAAGGAACGAAGAGTGATGTCGTGCCATATTGTGAGTGTTAATGCACGAAGGGTGATGTCATGCCATATTGTGAGTGTTAATGCACGAAGGGTGATGTCTTGACATATTGTGAGTGTAAAAGCACAAAGGGTGATGTCGTGCCATGATATGAGAGTTAATGCATGAAGGATGATGTCGTGTCATTTCTATTGATTTTATGGTTAGATTGAGAGTAAAGGCTTGAAGGGTGATGTCGTGCAGTTTTCCTTTACTATATTCGTTGTTTCTGTTGATTCATAGTACATTGGTTGTTCCAGTTATCATTCTGCTGTAGTTCTTTATCCGTATTTCCCCTAACATATTTCCCTCTCCCGATATTTCCTGTCTAGCTCTTCATTACTGTTATTTGTATATACACTGTTAAATTGTACATGTTGATTTGTAGGTGGCTTACCTTAGCCTCATTACTACTTCGTCGAGGTTAGGCTCGACACTTACCAGTACATGGGGGTTGGTTGTACTGATACTGCACTCTGTACTTTCTGTGCAGATTTTGGTATCGGCTCTGGTTGATCGAGATTTTGCTATTGGACCGTTATCCGGAGACTCAAGGTAGATTTGTCGGCGTTCACAGACCTTGAATTCCCCATTCAGACAGTTGTATTTCTTTCACACTATTACTTGTAGTGAATTCTAGAATGCTCGTGAATTGTGACTCCAGATACGAGTAGTAGTAATTAATGCATTATTTATATTATTCTACACTAATTATATTTCACCTTAGCTAATTTGTTGTTATTTACTGAATGGGGTAAGAATTGGTTTAATGATTCTTTAACGTTGGCTTGCCTTGCAAGTGAAATATTAGGTGCCATCTAGGTCCCAACGGTGGGAATTCTAGGTCGTGACAACAAGAGTAGAGAACCCCTCCACGAACTTTCTGTAATATCCAGCTAAGCCTAAGAAACTGCGTATCTCTATTAGAGTTGTAGGGCTCAGCCAATTCTTCACAGCTGTAGTTTTCTGAGGATCAACCTTAATTCCTTAACTAGAGACTACATGACCCAAGAATGCGACAGATTCAAGACAAAATTCACACTTTGAAAACTTTGCACATAACTTATGCTGATGTAGGGTTTGCAGAACTACCCTGAGATTATCAGCATGGTCCTCTCGACTTCGTGAATATACAAGAATATCATCAATGAACACTATCACTACCCAGAGTGGAGAAATGGCTTGAAAACTCGGTTCATAAGATCCATGAAAGCTTCCGACGCATTTGTTAGCCCAAAAGACATTACCAAAAATTCCAAGTGCCCAAATCGGGCTCTAAAAGCTGTTTTTGGAACATCCTGCTCCATGATCTTCAATTGGTGATACCGAGAACGTAAATTAATTTTGGAGAAGTACCTAGCACCTTGCAATTGGTCATCTATCCTTGGAAATGGGTACTTATTCTTGATTTTTACCTTGTTAAGCTGTTGATAGTCAATACGCATTCTCAGTGACCCATCTTTCTACCTTACAAAAAGGATCGGCAAGGCGACACACTCAGCCGGATAAAACCCTTTTCTAACAAATCCTTCAGCTGCTCCTTTAGTTCCTTCAATTCTGTCGATGCCATTCGCTAGGGTGGAATAGATATAGGATGAGTGTCTCGCCTCACATCAATCCCAAAATCAATCTCCCTGTCTGGTGGGATCCCAGGGAGCTCTTCCGGAAAGACTCCCAAAATTTCATTCACAACAGGCACAGACTCAAGTGTAGGTGCCTCAGCATCGGTGTCCATAACTCAGACCAAATAGTAAATACACCCCTTGTTGATCATTTTCGTGGCCTTAAGGAATGAAATAAACCTACGCTTCGGCACTACATCATCACTCTTCCACTCAATAACTGACTCATTTGGAAATTCGAACCTAACAGTCCTGGTTCGACAATCAAGCTTGGCAAAACAAGAATAAATCCAATCCATCCCCATTATCACATCAAAATCAACCATTCCCATTTCCATAAGATCGGCCACGGTGTCCTGAGCACGCAACATGACAACACAATCTCTATAAAGCCGTGAGGCCAAAATAGACTCACCAACTCGGGTAGATACAGAGAATGTCTCATGAAGTTGTTCTGGTTCTATCCCAAATTCCATAGCAACATAAGGAGTGACATATGACAAAGTGGAACCTAGATCAATAAGAGCATACACATCATGAGATTAGACAATCAATATACATGTGACAACATCTGGAGAAGCCTCTGAATTCTGGCGACTCCTCAAAGTATAGAAACTGTCGAATCCTCCCGAACTCTGAGCTCTACCCATAGATGCACCACGCCATACTAGTATTGGAGTGCCTCGAGCTGGAGAAGGTGTTGCAGATGTAGTAGCTACACAACTGGCTGGCTGTGCAGGGACCTTGCCCGCACCCTAGTGGGACGAACGACAATCCCTCTGAATGTGACCTGTCAATCCGTATCCGTAGCATATGGGTAAGTCCATGTAGCATATACCTAAGTGCATCTTTCCACACCAAGGGCATGAGGGCCTCCGCTGCTGTTGGAATCTACCACCATGACGACTCTACTGATAGGAGCCCCTGTTACCCTGACTGGGCCTGAAATGGTTCCACTGCTGCTACTGACTGGGCCCTGATGACGGTGCACTAGCCGAAGACTGAGCAAAAGATTGAGATGGCCCTGACGACCCTCCCTTGAATGTTGAATTTACACCACCAGAGGAACCACCCAAGTTTCCCGCAGACCGGGCCTTATTGTTACCCTCTCGCTCCATTATGTTCTTCAATTTGCGAGTCTCTGTAGCTTGAGCGAATGCCACCATCTTACCATAGTTCATATCAGAATTCAAGGAAGTTATAGAGGCCTCATTAATTACCAAGAAACTAAGTCCCTGCACAAACCAGCGCACTCTAGCCTCCAAAGTGGGCAACATGTAAATAGCATACTTGCACAGGTATGCGAATCTCATGTGGTAATCCCACACACTCAGGCTACCTTGCCTCAGGTTCTCAAACTCAGCAGCACGGGCTTCCTTAGTCTCCGCAGGAAATAAATGATCAATGAAGGCATCGGAAAACTCACCCACACCTCGCCGGAGGGCTCCCCTCCTCACGGGACTCCTCCCATAGCTCAAACCAAGAATATGCGACCTCTTTCAGGCGGTATGAGGCTAACTCCACTGCCTCTGTCTCAGTAGCACACATAACTCGGAGAGTCTTATGCATATCATCAATGAAGTCATGGGGGTCCTCATCTGGGTTAGTACCTATGAACACTAGAGGATCCAACTGGAGAAACCTGTTCACCCTGGAACTAAAAGAATCCCCTGGCTGACTAGAAGAAGTGGGTGCAACATTTGATCTATGGGCCTGGGAAGCCACTATCTGAACCAGCATCTGTATGGCTCCCCTAAGATTAACATCAGAAATACTAGAATCGGAAGTTGGAACTGGAGGTGGGATGGAATATCAGTTGGAGGGACTGTTGCACCGTCAGTAGGTGTAGAGACAGGTGCGGTCTGATCAGTTATAGCAGAATCAGGCAGTGTAGTAACTGGAGGAATATTCTTACTCCTTGGGTGCTCACCTGCATCATTAAATATATAATCAACTAGGGGTAGGCGTTCGGTCGGTTCGGTTCGGTTTTAAGAAATTCGGTTCGGTTATTTGGTTTTCGATTTTGTAAACGTAGTAACCAAAATCGAACTGAAATAAGTTCGGTTCAGTTCGGTTTTCTAATTTCGGTTCGGTTTATTTCGGTTCGGTTTTCGATTTGAACATTATCATATTGTTCTCTCTATGTAATAATTGGACCGACGAACATTATCATATTGGGCTCTCTAGCTAGTAGAGTTGATTCCAGAAAAAGTGACCTGAAACTGGATATATATGGAGTTAATTGCAGTAGTTTATTTTTGAAGTTCATGCATGACATATTGCCATCTGCTTTTAACAACATAGGAATTTTTTTTAAAAAATAAACAACAAAAAAGACTCGTATCGAGTGGAATTGAAAGGATTACAGAAAATGCTGCTATGGAGAAATGTATAACAGGTGAAGCCCATGAGACCCGAGAAGTAGTATTTGCATGCATGTTCAAGAAGCAAAATACACTTATACAAGAAATTTAGAAATAACAAAATTAATAATAAAAAGTTCAGCATTTAGGGTGTGATTGAATAAACATGAGGAACGAGAGAAGACAGAATATGAAGCATTATCTTTTCCTCTCTTTTTTCCCCTTCAAATCGTTTATTATGACATAAAGGTTATTGCATATGAAACCTGAAGTTCCTCTTAGATGGGGATGAAGATGATGAAAACCAGACAAATTTTCAATTATTTGTCTCATTTCTTTTTAACTGTTCTTCAACCTTGGGAAGACATCTGGTTTAGATTATAAAATGTGTTTCCATGAAGACTTAACTGTCTTAATTATAGAAAAGAATGAAAAAGTGCAGTCACTAAATTCGGTTTAGATTATAAAATGTGTTTGCTAATAATTTGGTTTTTCGGTTAACCGAACGAAATAAACTAATAACCGAAAAACTAAAATTTTAAAATTTTAAATCGAAACCGACCGAAAAAACCGAATAACCGAAGCCGAAATAAAAATATTTTCGGTTCGGTCGGTTTTTTCGGTTCGGACCAAAATATGCCCACCCCTATAATCAACTGCCACTCTTGGGGTGACATTGCCTCTTTGGCCAGTTTGTGCCTTCTTCTTAGGTGCCACATACTGAAAGTAAGAGTAAAGCACGAGTTAAAGGAGGGACAATCTTACAATCAGCTCTATAACACGATCGAGAACATGAAAGAAGGGTATTATTCCTAAATGCCCATGTAACCTCCTAACTATAGATGTGGTCGACAACACACTGATAAGAAGGACTCTACTAAATACGGCTCCGAGACATCCTAGGACACTTTAAAACCTTAGGCTCTGATACCAAGTTTATCACGCCCCGAACTCGGGGAGCAGGACCAGTGCTCAACCAAGTGAACATGACCGAGCAAGCCAATTAGATTCCTTCTACCCAAACTCATCCTTGAATAAATAGAATACATATTTTCATTAATTAGACAATAACGTGATCACGTCTACGATACCAATGCATTTCCAATAGTTTCATTATTTTAAAGTCTCAACTTTCACACATGTTTTTCATAGTCTGTAGTGGAATAAGCAATCCAAGCACAACATAACTAGTTTTACTTTCCCAGCACCAATGTCTACGGGGCCTCTAATAGATACAGAAAAGTATTATGATAATGCCGGCAACAAGGCTCCGGCTATACCTCAATCACAATACACAAGGAACAAAAGATACATGACCCCGAAATGAAGTGGGGCTCACCATGTCTGCTGGGAAGAGGGTGTACCGCTATCACTAATTAGTGTCTCCTATTGTGGAACCATCTGCATCCATTGAATATGTAGCGCCCCCGGCAAAAATGGACGTTAGTACATGTGGAATAGTACTACTATGAATGACAAAACACCCTCTCAATAGAATAATTAGTAATACATGTAAGAATAATCATAATATCAGTGAAAGCCTCAAACAACATCAAACCTCAAACTAGGATCAAGACAATGTTCAAATAAATTTCCATATCTTAAGTTGGGAGGTCTTTAGTACCAATATGTCACCGTTCATGATACCAATATTAACAATACCAATACCACCGTACTTTTAGTATAGAGTCCGATCATGACCCAATCGGCTAGGCCATCTCATTTTGAGACACCAACCAAAATCATAATTTTCAGCACAATCACCACCATGTGTGCGGCATGATGTCCGATCACGACCCGATCGGCTAAGACGTCTCATTCGAGACATCAACTTTTTTATACCAATCATCTCATTTCATACTTCTTTCTCATCTTTTCATTTCATTGGCACTAGTGGAAAAAATTATAAAAACATCATTCTTGGCATGTCGGCCGTATTTAGTAATTCATGCTCACCTTTTATCACTTTCAAACATCATCATTATCATCAACAACAACAATAATTCAATTCGAGGTTTATAGTACATATGTGAGTAATTAAGAGTGTTAGGCACATAGAGATATTTCACAAAATTTGGCATAATAGCCTTCGTTTGAACTTGACTTGAAGTCGCAACATTATTAGCAAACAATTCTGGACTTACAAAAATTACACGAATACCATGGGATTCAATTCTAGGAGAGTAGTTTAGCCATCATACTTCAAATTCGTCCCTTAATGATACTACAACGATCCACTACACTAAGCAACTTCAATCTACAATAACAACATCCAATGGGACCAATATTAGTTACAAATTTCATAGGTTCACTGTATTCATAAATTTCATCGCCAAGATTACCATTCATCTTCTCTCTTATTTTCTCAAAAGTACTATTCATGCTATGAACAAGAGTTTTATAATCCAATATTTCAACCACTAAAACTTATACCAAATGCTTCAAATACTTATAACTACTCATAATAAATGAGTTTGAAGCATTGAAATTACCTCTAGTAGATCAATCTTGAAAAATCACAACTTTGGATTATTTTTGTGTTCTTGAGGATTTTATGATGAAATTCAGTATTTGGATGTAAGAATGATGTTAGAACTCATGTATATTGAGTAATAATCAACCCAAAATCATTAACAACTTGACTTTGTTGATTGAACTTGATTTGAGCTCAAAAGCATCTCTTCACCATCAAGAACCCTAACCCCCAATACACAAAATACTCTCTTCCCCTAATTTTGTATTTATAAACCCAGAATTTTGGGTTTCGGATGCGGACCTGGATGCTTCGCATCCCCACTTCACTCCTCTTTGAAGCTCGGATGCAGACCTGGATGCTATGGCAGCACTTCAGTGCCAGCCTTTCTTTCGGACGCAGCCTCGAGTGCTTCGCATCCGCAGACTCCTCCGCCAGCCTTTGGTAATTTGGTCATAACGTCTTGTAGGAATGTCCAAATGACAAACGGTTTGAAGTGTTGGAAACTAGACTCAAATGGATTTAATTTGATAGGTAGATAACCTTCTAAGTTATTATAGCTTGGTAGAAGCATACGTTTGAAGTAGGATGTTGTGCGAATTGAGACATCCTTTCCACTTAATGTATCCAACTTGTTCCACACAAATTCTTGCCATTCACAGAACTCTTTTGTATGTTCCAACACACCTTAAACATATATTTTCATTTCAAAATAATGTAGTTCTATCCCATGGGTCTCCTTTAATACTCGAACACATTATTCCCAAATACCGTTGGTGCACTTTAATATCTTAAATCATTAGGAAATTTTAACGGGGCCTTACACCCATAACCGTTGATTCCACCGTTACGGAACAGATTGGGGCTGCCGCAGGGGATAAGAAGAAGAGGAAAAGAAAGTCTTTGGGCTCCCAGGGTCCCCAGGTGAAGCCAAAAAAGAGGGAGGCTTCCCGGGCTCGTAAGCCCAAGAAAACCACCAACTCCTCGGTGTCGGATTCTGACTCGTTTCACCAGCTCATGGATGAGTCCGAAGAAGATGATATCTTCGTCGCTCATAGAATGACCCTTGTTGGGTAGCAAGCGACAATCGTGGAAAAGATCTATGAGGCCAATCTTCTTCCGACTCGAGAGACGTAGATGGAGACGGGGGCTGAGACCCCCGAGAAGCTGCTTCTGTTCCGAAGGAGGCAACTTGTGTGATAGAAATCATCGAGATGCCGTCCTACACCAAGTCCATGCTTGAAGAGGTCCAAGCAGGAAAGTAAAAGTCAATTAAAAGAGTTCACAACACGGACGATCCTCTCCACTCCTTCTTTGATGGCATGGACATGACCACTTTGGAAGACTTTTCCGGGCTGGGCGACCTGGAGATCCTGAAGAAGGATGCGACTTCGGAATTTGGAGGGCCGAGTTTGAGCCCAAAATTGGTGAAATAGTTTCCCACTCAGAGCATGGACCCCGGACGTAAGAGAACGGTTATTCTTACGGTCCTGGAGGATTCTCGGGTTTTATCCGCTCCCGTGGGCATAGTCAACTACCTCTGATGTCTGGTGACCGGGGAGGACCAGGCAAAGATGAATGAGGTGGGCGCATCGAGTCTCTTCCACCAGGCACATCAGGCGCTGAACCGGGCAAGGAATCAACATCCCTTGTGAATTCCACTTAGGTTTCGATATCTCTTACTATTTTTGTTATTTTGCAGGCCTCGGTGCTTTACTCTGAGAGCTTCCTTCGGTACCTATTTGAAATCAACCAGCTTGAGTTCGAGTTCAAGGAACAGATTCGGAAGAAGGATATGCACAGGCTTCTCAGTGAGCAACAGGAAGGGCCCGTCAGGGATCTTCAGGCCGAGCTGGACAAGGCTCATAAGGAAGCTTCATCCCTGAAGCGAGAACATGCTGACCTGGTTAAAAAGGTAAAGATCTTAAAGATAAAAATGAGGAGCTAGTCGTGGTGACCAACGACAAAACTTCGCAGGTCTAATAGAAGATCGAGCTGAGCGACCAACTCTGAAGCGATATGAACGAGGTCCAGGCCATGACCGACAGGTATAAAAGCAAAATGGACATGCTGGCTTCAGAGAAGGAAACCGCTAAGGTGAAGATGGCATCGGTTGTGAACCAACTTCGGGTGGCAAAAGACAAAGCTGACAAGTGGTCTTAACTGAATGACGATCTCTGAGTACAGCTGAGCTCGATCGTCGCAAAACGGGAAGCTGTCGGTATAGAATATGAGGATGTGAAGTCCAAATTGGACACAACCTCTGCCGATGCCAAAGACATGGTGGCCCAATACAAGGCCGATGTGTAGGCAGCAGAGACCCGCTTGAATGCAAAGGACGAATATATGAAGCAATTGTCCCGAAGAGAGACCCTCAAATAGATCCACGCCTGTGGTTTTGACTTGTAGGCAGAGATCGAGGAAGCAAAAAAGCTCGTGGAAGAGGCGAAGAAGCTTTACGAGCCCGAAGGTGCCTAAGACTCCGAGGGTTCTGAGGGATTCGAAGGCTCCAATGATTCTGGCGACGAGTCAGGCCCTGGTGAAGATGAGGCATAGATGCCTTAGTATTTTTTTTGGTTTTTGTCTCAAGTATATATTATATTCTTTTATTTTATTTTGAGGCCGTTTTAATGGGACCTTTGTAGGTATATTCTAGAATATATATATATATATAAAACTTTCCGATTCTAGCAATTTCGTGTCTTTATGTTTTCACCATCTTTTCATAATTTTTATTCTTGTAATGTTTCTAATGCCTTAGCATATAATCAAATGTAGTTATAGGGTGAACGTTTTTCAGAGGTTCGAACGTAGCCTGACTTCGATACAACTTTGTTTTCTCGAGGCTATGAAAACGCGGTGTGACCGGAAGTCTTTTCAGGATACTTAAGTGATTTTAGATGATGCTTTTGACGAGGGTAACCTTTTAGCAGGTTTCAAATTTTTGTAAAGGCCTTACTTTCTGATTACGAGCTTCGGACGTCTTCGAGCCATTTTTAGGGTTGCCGTAGCCTTTTGTATTTAGGCATCGCCTAATAGGTTTGGTGACTCCGGGATTTAGCAGCCCGCGTTGTCTCAATTTCCTTTTTTTTTGACGATAATCCCCGAGTAACGGTAGCCCTTGGGCTCGATAATTCCCGAATAGGGGTAGCCCTTGGGCTCGATTGTCCCCGAATAGGGGTAGCCCGTGGGCTCTAAGGATCCAGAATATAAGAGGCAAGAATATGTGTAATAGAAAGGCAAAACTTTCTTTCATTTCTGTGTGTAAAGTACATGATCGAAAACGCGTAAAATATTGTATCCTAGCTAAAGTGGACTATGTGGTCACGCTTCACACAACTGTTTGGTCCTTACAATGAATCCTAACCACCGAGCCTTAACTTCTAGCATACAAGGTTTAATTTTTTACTTGCTAAATTTTTCCTTTCTAAAAACCTTAATGTGAGGGTAATGGCCCCCAATATTCGAAGTCGAGCTTGAGGGAGCTCGGATATTGTTGATGCGAAATGAACGTCCATTGAATCTGGTTTGAGACTGGCCTCCGAGTCTAAGTTAACACATCTTACTGTTGCCTCGTTAAAAACCTTAACGAAAAACCCATTTCGGGACAAAAACGGTTCAAGGAAAAAAGAGTACAACACGTGCTTTCAGACCTAACATTCATATCCATCATTAGTCGTTCACCTACAAATGTTAATCCTATTCGTAACTGTCACACCTTTTTTTCCCGAGGGGATAAGGGAGTGTTTCCAATTTAAGTGACATTAATTGAAATGGGATTATTTATTTAATTCAGAGTCTCCACTTGGAATAAGTTATGGCGTCCTAAGTCACCGATTTATTTTAGAATCCCAAATCGAGGAAATTTGACTCTTATTTTTGGTCTATGAACACATAAGACCGGGTAAGAAATTCTGTTAACCCGAGAGAAGGTGTGAGACACTCCCAAATTCTGTGGTTTTAGCACGGTCGCTCAACTATTAATAATTGGCCTAGTTATCTTATTTAATACATGTTTTAAACCGATATGTGCATTTTTATTCCTTTTACCGCTTTTATTACATTACTACATTTTAAAATTTTATGGAATTAATATGAGACGAGTTACGTTATCGTACACTCGTTGTTTATAGACATCGCAAATTGCGTTACGTGAAACGCCCCCGCAATCTACAACGTATTTAATTTTTTTATTATTATTTGAAGTTGTGATCGAGTCACGTGAAATGCACACTCGAATTGAGGATTACGTATCATGACCACGCTACGGGAACCGTACCCACAGTCACGATGATTTATTATTAATCGCACCTAAAGCAATCTACGATGTTCGAATATTATTTAATTACTAATTTTGAGATTATTGTAAGGTCATGAGGAATGTAATTATTTGTGGAAGAATTGGATTTATTCTTTATAGAAAAGTGGGCTAGTTTAGAGAAAGATGAGCCAACTATGTTATTTATTACTTTGGGCCTGATGAGACTAAATCTTTTGGCCCAAAATCTTTTCTTCTCCAACAGCCCAAAAATCAATTTCCTTAGAAACAAATCGTGTCCCAAGCAAATTATCCAACCCAATATCCCATATTCTGTAAATTGCTTAAACAAAACTAATGACACCACAATCTCATGAACAAAATTAGTAAACAAGCCAAATTACAGTGATTCAATAGACCCTCTATCCGATTAAATCAACTCAAAATAAAACTTTGCAACTCTAAAATTAACATCACGGTCCAATAAACATATAAGCAAGGAAACAATCAGATTCAAATGATCCAAATATCAATAGAGTAAAATACTACTTCATGTTACCCAATAATCATACCAATAGACAAGACGGTAAATGGACAATTATAATCAGTGAAAAAGGAAAATAACGGACCTTTGATATAAATTAACAGAGTTGAAATTACAAGAGCGCTAAACAATTCGACGAGTGTTGACTGGAGCTTTCACCGGCCACGAAACCTCGAACAAAAAATCGCGACTTGTAACACCGATCGACCTTGCAAAACCGGTGATTTAGTGGCTTGTTTTTGCTGGGTTTAAAGCTATTTTTTGGGGGGTGATTTTGCTGGACTTTTCGAAAGAAAGACGAAGAAAGAATGACATGAGTAGAAATTTTCTTATCCTAGAAGAAGAAAATAAATTTCTCTCAATTTCTTCCTCCCTATTGTTTTTCCTTCTCTCCCCTTTCTCCTCACATTTATCTTCTATTTATAGAAAATGTTTCGAAATTGTTTCAGATTTTGTTTTAATTATTTTTATTTTTTTATTATTTTTTAATTAAAAAGAATTCCCACTTCTCATTTTCTTTTAAAAAAAATAATAATTCCCCACTTTTCTTTACTTTTATTTTTTTAATTTCTTACTTTTTTTACTTTTATTATAATTAAATTCCCACTTTAATACTTTTCTTTTTTTTATTTCCCACTTATTTTACTTTTATTTTTTTTAATTTCCACTTATTTTTAATTTTTTTTTAAAAATTTCAACTGCCCTTAGTTTTATTTTTTAATTCCAAATTTCTTTTACTTTTCATTTTTTAAATTTCCACATTCTTTTACTTTTATTTTTTAAAATTTTTCACTTTATTTTTCTCTTTTTATTAAACAATTTCCACCTACTTTTACTTTTACTTTTTAATTTTATATTTCTACTTTTCCTATTTTTTAAATCCCATCCGAAATTTGTTTTAAAAAAAAATTAATTACTTTTATTTATTTTTGGTTTTTTAATTCATTTTATTTACATATAAAGATAAAAATAAAGATAAAAATAATACTAATATTAATAACTGACCTTTTAAATTATTATTAATTTTTACCCAATATAAAAAAATGTAACAAAGCTAAAAAAAATATATATTAAATTTCTGAAAATATTTACACAGTAGAAGGTGATAAAAATTCAAATATAGTCAAAAATTAGGTACTCACAGTAACATGATTAAAGAGTAACTAAGTTCGTACCTTAGCAGTAGTACCGCTTTAAGTGTGCAACATTTCAGTTGTTATGTAGCTGCACACCATTTCCTGCTTCGAGTTAGTATGAGCCTTTACCGATAATTTCGACGACTCGATATAGTCCTTCCCAATTTGGTCCTAGCTTCCCGTCGTTCGGGTTCCGGGTGTGCAATGTTACCTTTCTCAACACCAAGTACCCAATATTAAAGTGTCAGAGATTGGCTCTTCGATTGTAGTATCTTTCTTTCGCTGTATCTAGGCGGCCAACCGGACTAGGGCGGCCTCCGGTCTTTCATCCAATAGATCTAGGCTCATGATCATGGCCTCTCCGTTTGACCCTTCTATCGCATATTTGAACCTGAGGCTCGGTTTTTCCACTTCGATTGGTATTAAGGTTTTGGCCCCGTAGAACAATGAAAACAGGGTGGCCCCGGTACTAGACTTCGAGGTCGTACGGTATGCCCACAGAACTTTGGGCAGGATTTCCTTCCATTTCCCTTTGGCATCGGTCAACCTCTTTTTCAAGTTTTGAAGTATGGTCTTGTTTGTCAATTTCGCATGTCCGTTCCCACTAGGATGGTGAGGTGTTGATAATATCTTCTTAATCTTGTGATCTTGTGAAGAATTTATTTACCTTGCTGCCGATGAACTGTCTCTCATTATCGCACACGATCTCAGTTAGTATCCCGTATCGGCATATTATGTGGTCCTAGATAAAGTCAATGACTTTTTTTTCCCGTACTTTCTCGAACGCTTGAGCTTTGACCCATTTGAAAAAATAATCATTCATGAATAGTATGAATTGAGCCTTACCAAGAGCCTACGGTAGAGGACCAGTGATGTCCATCTCCTATTTCATAAATGGCCACAGGGACAAGACCGAGTGGAGTAATTCTCCCGGTTGATGGATCATCGGTGCGTGTCTCTGGCAGTCATCGCATTTTCGCACGAAGTCCTTCACATCCTTCTTCCTTTTGGTCCAGTAATAGTTGGCCATGATTAATTTCCGAACCAAAGATTCCGCCCTTGAATGGTTCCCACAAGTGCCTTCATGAACTTTTCTCAAGTAGTATTCGGTATCTATCGGCCACAAACACCTGGCTAGTGGACCATCTAATGTTCTCCTGAAGAATGTCCCTTCGACCAAGCTAAATCTAGCAGCCTTGGTACACAAAGTTCTCGATTCTTTTGGATCCGAGGAAATTTTCTAGTCTTCAAGTAATTTATGTACTTGTTCCTCCAATCCCAAGTAAAACTCATGAAATTTACTTCGGCGTGGCCTTCTTCTATCACTGATTTCATGAGTTGTACTACTGTCCCTGGGGTGAACTCATCGACATCCACCGACGACCCCATGTTAGCCAGAGCATCGACCTCCCTATTATGATCTCGGGTCACGTGCTGCAGGACTCATTCCTTAAATTGATGCAGCGTTACCTGTAATTTGTCTAAGTACCTTCGCATTCATTCGTCTTTTACTTCGAACGTTCCATTGACTTGATTTAACACAAGGAGGGAATCGCACTTGGCTTAGATCACCTCTGCCTCAAGGCTTTTAGCCACTTCGAGACATGCAATCATAGCCTTATACTCGGCCTCATTGTTAGACAATTTCACAGTTCTAACATACTTCCTAATTACACTCCCCGTAGGTGGTTTCAACACGATGCCGATTTTGAACCTTTTTGCATTCAAGGAACCGTCCGTAAAAAGGGTCCAAATTCTCGAGGCAGTCCCTGAGGTTAAAAATAATTCCTTTACAACTTCGGGTATTAAGGCCGGTGTAAAGTCGGCCACAAAGTTTGCCAAATTTGAGATTTGATGGCGATTGGGGTTGATACTCGATATCGTACCCACTGATTTTAACGGCCCATTTGGCCAACCGGCCCGAGAGCTTGGGTTTGTGCATGATGTTCCTCACTGGGTAAGATGTTGTGACACATATGGGGTGACAATTATAATATGATTTTAATTTTCGGGAGGCTCTTAGCAGAGCGAGCGCCAAATATTTCCAGGTGAGGGTACCTTGTTTCGGCCTCGCCTAGAGTTCTATTCACATAGTAAATAGGAAATTGCGTACCTTCCTCTTCCCGGACTAAGACTCCACTTACCGCTACCTCGGATACCGTTAAGTACAGGTACAACTGTTCGTCCGTCTTTGGAGTATGGAGCAAAGGTGGACTCAGAAGGTGCCTTTTGAGTTCTTTCAATGATTGTTGGCATTCCGGGGTCCAGGAAAGGTTATTCTTCTTCTTCTTCTTCTTCAACAGTGAGAAGAACCAATAGATTTTGTCCGAGGACCTCGATATGAATCGGCCCAGGGTGTCTATATACCCGGTCAGGCTTTGAACGGCCTTGACGTTGTCCACCACGGTGATGTCTTCTATGAATTTGATTTTGTCGGGATTGATCTCGATCCCTCAATTAGATACGATGAACTCGAGGAATTTTCCGGATTCGACCCCTAATGCGCACTTTTTTAGGTTCAGCTTCATATTGTATCTCTTCAATATGTCGAAGTTTCCTTCAAATATTTCAAATGGTCCTCTGTTTGCAAGGACTTGACTAATATTTCATCAATATAAGCTTTCATTGATTTTTCTATCTGTTCTTCGAACATCCAGTTTACTAGGTGTTGATAGGTGGCACCTACGTTTTTTAATCCGAATGGCATTACGTTATAACAATAGGTGCCAAATTTAGTGATAAAGCAGGTTTTTTCTTGATCGCCCTGGTCCATCGTAATTTGGTTGTACCCGGAATAGGCATCGAGAAAACTGAGTTTCTCGTGCCCAACCGTCGTGTCGATCATCTGGTCGATGTTAGGCAAAGGAAAAGAATCCTTAGGGCATGACTTGTTCAGATCTTTATAATCCACACACATTCTTAGCTTATTTCCCTTTTTATGTACTACCAATACATTGGCTTACCAGTCCGGGTACTTAACTTCCCGAATAGATCCTATTTTAAGGAATTTAGATACCTCGTCATTGATGAATGTGTGCTTGACCTCGGACAGTTGTCTACTTTTCTACTTAACTAGGTGAAACTTTGGGTCCAAACTCAGCTTATGATTGGTTACCTCCGGTGGGATCCATGTCATGTCAAGATGGGACCAAGCGAAACAATATATGTTAGCTATAAGAAATACAATGAGTTTTTTTCTGAGCTCAGGAGTTAACCCCGTGCCCAGGTATACCTTCTGATCGGGTAAGAGTTTGATCAATATGAGTTGCTCTAGCTACTCGACTGTTGATTTGGTAGCATCAAAATCATCGTGAGCAATGAACGACCTAGGAACTCCGTAATCATCCTCATCGCCTACTTCTCGCTCGTCTGGTTCGGTCGGGGATGGTATCGGTGATTGCTATTTAATTTCTTCCTTCCTGGCCGGCTCTGTGTTATTTGATATCGAGATCATGGGCACTGGGATCACGACTTTGCTTCTTTTATGCGTCCAATGACTGATATGATGTTAGCTGCATCAACGTTGAAGTTATACTCTGATAATCTCGGTGCTTCCCTTCCCCCGAGCAGCCTGTCAAAACCATTCTTGCTGATCAAACCTCGCTATTGGCCCCACAATTGCTTCTCTTCTCGTTCCTCGTGTTGTTATGCCCGAGCCCATTCCCCCTCTGCTATGCACTGTATGGCTGATACCGATCTCGGACCGACCTTGATTCTTGATCGATGACTATCTTAGGTATGTCGTCTATTCCTGATGGGATAAACATACCCAGAAGGGGCACCGAGTTGGTCGTCCTCGACTCTAATATTTGACTGGTACCTGTTGTGGACGTCGGCCCAAGTTACCATCGGGTACTCTACCAAAATTTTGTTTCAACTGCTACGAAACCAAGGAGCTTCGAGGGTTAAGTCTTTTAGTGAATGCTTGCACGGCCCAATCGTCCGCAACTGGAGGCAAGTCCATCCGTTCCATTTGAAATGTTGACACGAACTCCCTAAGCATATCGTTATCTCTTTGCTTAACCTTGAAAAGGTCCAATTTTCTGGTCTCGGCCTTGATGGCCCCAGCATGAGCCTTTACAAAAGCATCCGCGAGCATAGCGAACAAATCAATGGAATTTGGGGACAAGTTGTTGTACCATATCATCGTTATTTTGACAGAGTTTCCCCGAACTTCTTCAATAACACTAACTCGATTTTGTCGTCTTCCAAGTCGTTACCTTTGATGGTGCATGTGTAGGAGGTCACATGCTCATTTGGATTCGTGGTTCCGTTATATTTTTGAATATCAGGCATACGAAACCTCTTCGGGACTGGCTTCGGTGCCGCACACAGAGGAAAAGGCTTTTGGACAAATTTCTTGGTATTCAGGACTTTCAATATTGGAGGCGCTCCTAGGATTTTGATCGACCCGGGAATTATGTCTCTACCTTTTTATCGTTTGCCTAATTTATATTTTTTACCTGATTCCACCCGTTTCGTTAATGCCTCTAGCACTTTTATTACTTCGGGGCTGACACCGGACTCAGCTTCGCCTGGTCTTTCTGTGATCTGCTTATTTCTTCTGGTGTTTACCCTGGACGGTTCGGGCTCAACTCTGTTCCGGGCGCGACATTGATTTTGCAGCTACGCTATCGCCGCTTATTTAGCCTGCATAATTTCGAAGATCAATCATAGACTGACCCCATCACCCTCGCCTTCGGGCGCTTCTCGAGCCGTTGGTCAAGATCCTCCACGAACGCTGTTCTCGGGGTCGGTAGGCAGGTTGCTGTCGATGACCACATGCGAGTTAGCATCGAATAAGTCTACAACTGCGAATCCGTTAGGATCAACAAGGGGAACCTCATTGCTAGGCACCAGATTGTTATTTTCGCCATGATGGCTAAACTCAGCCTCAACGTTCAAGTGAGCAGACTAAGAATTTGACATTTATAAGTTGACCTAAAATTGAGACTTTAAAGAACAAGTATAAAATAGAGCGTGTTATGCAGATTTGTGTCAAACCACCACTATTATCCTTAGCTCCACAATGGGCGCCAAACTCTTTATCCTTAAAACGGATAATAATTAAATTTATACGCGGTTTTAAGGATATGTGAATTAATTCAACACAAACAATCAAGAACGTTAGTTAAATAAATTAAAGATAAAATAAATAACCAAACCAGTTATGATATTGAATTCGGGCTCGAATTTAAGCTCAACAGTAGTTTTACCCTCGACCGGACCCTCGATTCGAAGTCAAATGTATATGAAGAACTATGATTAAAATGGGAGCCTTTCAATAGCTCGAAAGCAAAGAAATAAATTTATATTGACTTGATATGCGTGTTATCTCTATTGAATAAGAAACTTCCCCATTATATAGCAGGAGAATTTTACCCCAAGTATATTTCTAAAAAAGGTAAAAATTCTCCTTGTACATCAAAAACTGATACGCTACGGGTATCGGGCGAGATCCGCGCAGTGGTATTCGGTTGGGTACGAATATCACGGCCCTCTATTAGTCGTGTTCAACTGTTTGTAATGCTTTCCGAGGTCTTGGAGCTCGTTCCGGGTTCGGGGGTGTTGTCTTGTCAGGCCCGGTGACGAGCACCCCGTTCCAATCTCGAACCAAAGAATACTCCGATTCGATCTCTATCTCATACATTCATATTTTGTTTGACTCACCGAAAACTCGGGGTGTGTGCTGACCCCGTGTTCACCAGTATACAATAAAAACTAGTTGTACGACTTTAGTAATACAAATAGTTATTTCAGTGAATTTGCTCTAACTTCAGAACTACAGAGTAATTTAGTGATTACCGCTTTTAAATTTTCAAATGCTGATATAATTAAACAATTTTGGCTTCTTTTTTTAAGTTTTATCAATGCAGTGGATATAATGTACGATTTGTTAGGATGATTCGGTGAATGACAACAACAACATACCCAATATAATTCCACATAGCGGAGTCTTGAAAAGATAATTTGTACGCAAATTTTATCCCTATCTTATGAAGATACAGATATTATTTCAATAATCTCTCGACTAAGGTGAATAACAAAGTAAGAGTTAATATGTGGTGAGGGCTTACTTTAAAGACTTTTATCCATGAATTGTTAATATGAATTCTCTTATCCCGCAAAAAATAATAGATTCCCGAATCAAACGACTGTAAGGTTAAAGAAGTCTTAAAATCTTTTTCTTTAATTACTGAAATAGCTATAACAAAAAGCCAAATATGTTGCTTGTGTTGTGATAGGTTACTTTTATCGTTTTCATTAATGAATAAGAAATGACGTCGCCTTTTTTGTTTTTGTGTTTAGACTTTTTGCTTCAAAGAAAAGACATGCCTTCCTCTTCTTCTCCTTCATTATTGGTTGGGCTTGGCCCCACGCCGGAGTACGATGTATTTGCAAAATCGTTGTCTATGTAGATTTGAAGATATTAATTGAATATGCCATATTAATGGACATGGGCGGATCTATCTGAAAGCAAGTAGGTTCACGTTTTCCTAAAATGTATAGTATAATTATATCTCTTCAATTCTTCACTTTTATATATATAATTTAGGAATTCAACTGAATTTAATGTTTTTGAAGACACACTAAACTTAGATAATATTGTAATATAAACTTATGAAGCCTCAAACTAGTGTATCCGAGCAAGACACAGTTTGTAAGACTAAATTGATTTTTCTTAATAACGTTAATTGAATAAAATATAAAAATAAATTAATTAAAAGACTTGTAATAACTAGGGTTGCTATTCTCGGTACACCTTTTGATCAGTTTTGTTTTTCATCAGCCAAGCAGACGTTCACATTAGATGTAACATCTGAAATATGCCATATATGGCCCACCAAAACTTGGAATAGTGATCTATTAAGGGAAAGTAAGTCAGTATCATGACTTTCTTTCGTAATTGATGATGTGTAAAAGTTGATCGAGATATTAGGAGAAAGTACTATGTTTACAGCTGACTAATCTCTTTATTTTCAACGAGTAACAATTGCACCTTCGTACTTAGTCTCCACCGTCCAATAATTTCTTTGCCAGATTTTTTTTATCGTAATATCACGTAAAATGAGGAAACTTTATGAGTAATTTATATCTTTACAAAGATTAATGTGTTCCAGCCTGAAAAGGTTTAGATTAATTTTTTGGGGTTAGGAGAAGCATTTTATTAAAACAGGAAACTAAGCTATCAAATAGAAGGAACTGAACCTGTTAAGTCTAAGTAGTACAGCGATAAAGAAAAAGGGGGGGGGGGGATATTTTCTAAAATAATGTTTGGGTTTTTACTAAAATAACTACCGAAACAAAATTAGTTCAAAATTGGAAAACAAATTGCAAACAATGTATATGGTCGAAATAGATTTCGGCATTCGTACGATTGATCGAGGTCGAAATAAAATGGATAGAAGAAAGACTTCGTAATATCAAGACGGGTTCCGAAGATGGTATGAACGAGCTTCAGATTTCAGGTATAGGTCAAACACCGAGTTCGAAGTCATTATCGAGCTCGGGTCCGAATCGAACTATGATGAGATGATTTCAAGCTTAAGAGGCAGAGGTCAATCGATACCGAGCTCGAATCATCACCTGATTCCGAGTCCACATCGAGCTTTACAAGTAATACTGACCGGCATCAAGGCCGATCGAGCTCGAGCTCACAGACAAGAGTCGTTGCAAACACACTAAGGAAGAGAATCTCGGCGGAAATTAGGAAAAAACTGATTTATCATGGGTTCTCCACTATGTATTTTTAATTATATTTAAAGTAGGATCCTCCACTATAAAGATGATGGTTACATTTCTGTAGAGGCGGTCTTTTTCTTACATTGTAATGCAACCACCATATTCTCAGATATTCAAATATTATTCTTTTAAGCTTCAATAATTGATTCAATGTGCTTAGTCCTAAAAATCATCCTCGAAGTACCGATGGACATCAATTCACATGTGGCTATTGAGGCGAACCTACATTCTGAATCTGAAAATAGCATTCATTGCGGCACTCGATCTGCACCTCGAGACACCTATAACATTGAGGAAAACGGAATCAGCTTGCGTATGATTTTCGAAATGTTGCAAGCTCAACAGGTAGCGATAGCTCAGTTGCAGAGTCAAACACAGGTACCGAGCAGACCGGAGCCCATTCTACCACGAGAGATCACCCGCAGAACAGAGCCATTTGTAGCAAGGTCAAACGACCAAGAATCGGGGACTAATCCCGGAGTTGTTAAGCTGTTCGAAGAACTGACAATACGGATCGAAGAAAACAACAAAAATGTGGAAGCGTACAACTCCATGGTTGATCAAATCCCGGGGGCACCCCCCGATATTGAAAGGCAACTTAGCCAGAAGGAAGTTCTTTATACAAAGACCGGAAGCGGTATCAAAAGAACGCAACAAACTACCTAAGGCCCTAAAAGGCTCAAACTTCATCGGAGGCCGTGTTCTCGGCATCTTCCTCATCTTCAGACTCACCCGAGTCATCAGAGTCCTCCTCAGGAAAGGCCAACCTTCGAGCTTTGTTCTCCTCTGCCCTGGCGACTTCAATCTCGGCCCCAATATTGAAGCCCTGAGCTCTGACCTCCTCGAGAGCTTCTCTACGAGCTTGCCATTTTGCATGTTCTACCATGCTCTTATCTTTGGCTTGGTTAACCTCAACATCGATCCTAAACTGAGCCACTTTGGCATCGGCTCTTTTATTGGCCTCGATCACCTCAGATCTGGCCACTTCAAGTTCATTAGCCAAATCTGCTTTAACTGAAGTGGCCAAATCTAACCGATGTTGAAGCTCTTTCATCTTTTCGATCAGCCCCGAAGCATTTTCTTTCGCAGATCGAAGTTGGGCATCAGACAACTCCAACTGAGCTTGAACAAATTCCTTTTTCGAGGCAAGGATATCCATACACTTTTTAAATTCTTCTGCCTCGGCCAGTAGCGCATCTACCTGTGAGTTAAGTCGTCCAATCTACTCGATCATCTTCCGAACCTGCAGAATCGGATCGTTAGTGATTATCTCTTTTTCATCTTTAATGTCATGGAACATTCGGAATACCTGCTCGGTCATCTCCTCGTGCTCTTCCCGAGCTGCTATCAAATCTGCTCGAAGTTTTTCACTAAGGAGCTTGTACGAATCACTCTTTTCAGTGATGCTCCGAACCTCGGCGTCATGCTCCTCCCGGATTCGAAGAAAGGCCCTGTGATACTATACCGAAGCCTACAAATAGAAGGAGAAACATTGGAATTACCTACAACTCTAAGTATAAAAAATGCGGCAAAAATGCCATCAAAGTTACCCAATTCAAAGCATGTTGGGCCTCGTTAAAGAGACAGGCGGGCCCCACCGCATTCATCACTGATTGATCTTCTTCGGTCACCAAGGACCGAAGATAACTGGCAATCCCCACAGGGGGAGAAAATATTCGGGTATCCTCAGGAACGGAGAGCACTATCTTTCGCTTACAGTCGGGATCCACACTCGGGGCTGGGAATCGGTCCACCAGTTTGTGAGCCGATGAAGGCTCGGTAGAACCCGACCACGATGCTTTTTTAGGTACCGGCATTGCACCAAAATCGGTAACCTCCTCTGAGGCAGTTGACTCAAGCCCCTCCAGAAAACTGTGGATATCGGCCGACTCCTGAACGCCCTCATAGGACCGATTCTCCAACATGCTGGCCTCTCGAATCATGGCGTCTGAAATCTGAGGGGATCCGCTAATATCAACTATCCCGAACTCATCCCTTCAAATATCTTCTACTGCCCGAGAATACCCACCCTCGGTATCCCTTTCAATCTTCTTAGCTCGAGAAGGGACAATCTCGGCTTCTTCTTGTTCTGGGATTATGGCTAGGATTCCCTGATTTGCTTCTACCAAATTGGAAGATTGTTGAATCACAACATTAGCCCGTACACAGGCTAAATTCTCATCTCCTTCTTCGGGCTCGTCCCTTAAATGGCGGACCATTTCCGAAGACATAACACTAGAGCCCCACTTCGGCTTTTGAGATCTCTTAGCCGATTTCTTCTTTTCTGAGCTCGGGGAGCCCGGTACGTCTTTTCTCTTCCTTTCTTTTACCTACTGCAGGGCAGGAACTTATTCACCACCGGATGGGGGCCTCATGACTACATCTTTCCCGAGTTCTACAAAGGAGAAAATGGGAGATTTACCAGACAAACCGATAATGAGACAAATAGATAAAAAGATTTACCATGACTACGGGCCTCCCATCGGCCCTTTGATAATTTGACTCAAGAACGCTCGGAGTACGGTCTCTACAACACCAGACCTTCGACCCATTATTTAAGATCCGGGATTGGCTCCGGCATCCGAGCTACGGCTGTGATAAGAAAAGAAAAATGGATCAACAAAATAAAAGGCAATCACAAAATCAAAATGGGCGAAGAGAAACATTTACTCAAGGCTCATATTCCATTTCTTGGGAAATGGAAAATCATCGGCAGGGATCAGGTCCGAGGTTTTGATTCGAACAAAACGGCCCATCCAACCCCGATCCCGAGTCTCGTCTATGCTCGAGAATGGTGCTTTGGTTGCTCGGCGAGCAAGCTTGATCAACCCTCCTCGATAAAGTCAGGGACTATAAAGGCGCATAAGATGATCGATGGTGAAGATACGCCCCTCGACCTTGCTCGAGGAAAATCGAAGAATCACTATACTCCAAAAGGAAGAGTGGATCTGGCCGAGGGTCACATCGTACCTCTTACAGAAGGCAACGATGACAGGGTCTAGAGGGCCCAACGTGAAAGTATATGTGTAAACACTTAAGAACCCTTCGACGTGGGTAGTAATTGATTCATCAGGCGATGGAATTACTACAAGTTTATTATCCCAGTTGCATTCTTGTATGACTTTCTTGAGAACTTTCTCGGTAATTGAACATTGGTACCTCGACATCGGCTCACACCGACCCGGTATCGGAGAAGGCTTTTCAATTTTAAAATCACCTACAGTCGAGCACCCTACCAAAATGAATTCCTCAGGGTGGGGCTCTTCCACATCCTCGCCACCGGCGGGTCGAGATGAAGAAGCAGTCTCTTTTTGCGGAATAGTTTTAGACGTTTTTGCCATCTAAAATGTCATGAACAAAGAACGGGAATATTTGGTGTTTTAAGAAAGAATTTGCAGTAAAATTCACAAATTTGCAGATGGAAAACTCAGAAAAGATGAAAAGGAACCTAGAAAATTTAGGACATCGAAGACGTAAAAGTGATGAATGGTGGAAGGAATGGCTATTTATAGATTGAAGCAATGACGGTTCAATATCAGCGGTGGCCGACCACCGTCTGACACACATTAAATGCCTTGGTAAAACTGAACCGATGGGACAGCTATCACGTACGTCATGGTCGGGATCGATGCAAATATCAGCGTATATCTGATCGAGCTGTTGGGAAAGCATATCGTTTCTCGCCACATCCTTTCCCGAGAAACGAGGGGACTATCTGTATATAGTCAAAATAGATTTCGGCCTTCGTACGATTGATCGAGGTCGAAACATAATGGATCGAAGAAAGACTTCGTAATATCAAGACGGGTTCCGAAGATGGTATGAACGAGCTTCAGATTTCAGGTATAGGTCAAACACCGAGTTCGAAGTCGTTATCGAGTTCGAGTCCGAATCGAACTATGATGAGATGATTTCGAGCTTAAGAGGCAGAGGTCAATTGATACCGAGTCCGAATCATCACCTGATTCTGAGTCCACATCGAGCTCTAGAAGTAATACCGACTGACATCGAGTCCGATCGAGCTCGAGCTCACAGACAAGAGTCGTTGCAAACACACTAAGGAAGAGAATCTCGGCGAAAATTAGGGAAAAACTGATTTATCATGAGTTCTCCACTATGTATTTTTAATTATATCTAAAGTATGATCCTCCACTATAAAGAGGATGGTTACATTTCTGTAGAGGCAGTGTTTTTGCTTACATTGTAATGCAACCATCATATTCTCAGATATTCAAAGATTATTCTTTTAAGCTTCATTAATTGATTCACTGTGCTTAGTCCTAAAAATCATCTTCTTTTCAATATTTTTTATTTTGCATTCTTTGCAATACATATTTGATACTTTTATTTATCCCTACGATTTGTATTAAATTATATCACATATCCTTAGAACTACGTACAAATTTAATTTTATCCGTTTTTCGGGTAAACAAACAAAAATATTCCTTTTACTTTTCCATCCACAATTTCAACCTTGCCAGTTAATGAACTATAAATTTGGAATTAACTTTAAAGTTTAAATGTTGGAATCTGCCTACAAAAATGTTGTTGGTAATTTGTGTTCAAAATCAGAAAATCAAAGAAGAAAAAAATATTAGTTCAATAAACAAAACATAAAATAATTCCGAGTCCACAAGTTACTTGTGTATCCTTTAGGAATCCAATCCCCTCACTGTTGCCCAAGGTTATGGATTAATTACTATCAAGATAGAACAAAATAACTATTTTGTGATAGCGGCACTACAAATCATAGAACTTCAGTGAACTCAACAAACTAAACAAATCACACTTGACACTTATATTTATTTGAAAAATAATGCAACAATGTAGAAAAGAGAGGACAAGTTTTAAGATTTTTCATATTTTTAAAAGGAGGCTAAGCTTCTAAATTTATAAATAATAAAAGGGTGAGATGAAAAAGTAAAATTCAAAATGTGCATCTTCCATTTCCTATTTATACCTATTCACGAAACTTAACAAATTTTAAATTGGAGATTCTTTAATTTTGAACTTTTAAGTAATTAACAAAGTGAAAGGCTAATTTTCTCTAGACATACATACGCAGAGTACTTAACGCCTAGAGTGGACATGCATTGACATGTCTTTGCAAAAGCTTGCTTTGTTTTAATCAAAATAATCCCTTAAGTACAGTAGTAGGTCTAATTTTATCTTTAATATTTCATCTTGAACACATATAATCCTTTATCTTTGCTAAAATGGAGCACTTATAGTCTAGTTAACAGCAAACCCAAACAAAAGGCACAAAACTAACGGCTCCTTTCCACGTGCACTGCATGTTAAAATAGAAACAAGACCCACATAGGCTCCATCTTCTTCAAATAACCATTTTAGCGTAACCATTGACTTGTATGGCTTCAAAAGAAAAACCGCGTGGATAACCCAGATGAAATTCTTCTCTGAACACAACGTGTAATGAAGGATTAGCATGATTAGTGACATAATCAATCCCAAAATAGACGGTGTATACGGGTAGAACCGAGCTAGAAAAATAAATTAGGCTCGACACATTGATAAGAGATCGAAGTTATAGATGAAACCGAGCTCGATATCGAGGTTCGAAGTTTGACAAGACCATCAGATTTGTCCTCGAATTTACCGAAGGCACGACCCATCCTACTTCTAACGGCCTCGAAGAAGAGCTTTGCCAACTCATCCGATAAGGATCCGTGATTCTCGCCATTAACCAATCATTATGGCGAAAATCATGGGATTAAGTCAAAAAAGGAGCTAACGGTCCACATAATTTCATATAAAATAATATCTTAAAAGCTTCGTCTCCCCAAAATATATAGAGGGGACCAAGTAAATCAGGAGGGGATTGTAACATACTTCAAAGAACAAGATACTATTTTTTCCAACTCTGTTCATATTATTCTAGCTTCAATAATATCAAATCTAAATTCGAATGAAGTTAACCTTTCGAGGCTTAAGTTGTTCAATCTGCATCGTTTGCATTTATTTTTCTATTTATTCTTTCATATTAAATATGATTTCTCACTTTGTATCAAATTAGATCACATATCCTTAAAACCGCATATAGATTCAATTATTATCCGATTTTGGGGGTAAATAGGCAAAATTAAACTATACCATCATTTCTTATCTTAAAGGAACTATTAACAACACTTTTCTCCTTTGTTGTTCTTGAAACTGTTTATAGGTTAGGAATCAAAAAAATTCTGCTCAACCCACAATAGCATAAATATGAGTAATTCAAAAGCCAAGCAAATTATAATATTATGGCTAAGACTATTCAATTGGACAAACGGTTGATATGATTAGCCAGTTTAATTACTTGAACATGGGGCATTAGCAGTTCCATATACAGTTTCAGTTTACACGACTAATTTTTATACAAGTTTCGAGCCGGCGGGGTTGAGTTTTTCTTTCATGACTGCTGTTTACCCGAAAAATCGAATAATATTAAATTTATGTATGGTTCTAAGGATACGTAATATCCTTTGATACAAAGATAACAGTACAAGTATTTTGACTATGAGAATGAGAACGAGAATGAGAATGATGAACGAAAAAACAGGCACAAAGAGAAATCTTTGTCTTATAAGAAAATGTATGTTATTTTCCAATCTATCCAATCTTTACAAGGATCCCCCTTTTATAATAGAGGGTCATTACATTATTTATAACAAAAATAATAAAATAAAGAATATAGTGGAGAACTCATGATGATTCGTCTCTTCCTAGATTCCCGCCAAGATTCTCTCTTTTGGTGCGGTTGTAACGACTCTTGTCTGTGAGCTCGATACTGGGTCGGCCTTTCGGTCTTGGCTTGAGTTCTTCTGCATCTTCATCGTCGAAGGACAAAGTCCCTATGGGTGCGTAATCTTGAGTCCGAGATCATTTTTCCCTCACAATCGATGTTTTAGTGCATTTAAAAGCCGGTCCCTGAGGGGTATCGACACCACCGATGATCATGTGAATGACGGGTTGTGGTTCCTCTTGCTCGTTTTGCTTGCTGAAATCCCTATTTTTAAAATGATTCTTCGCCCTATCACTGAGAAATTCTCGAAGGCTACTTCCTCTCTTAATTTACTACAATCATCCGTTCTGTGGCCATGAGTGCCATGATATTCACACATTTGATTGGGATTCATTTGGGTAGGATCAGTCTGCATGGGTCGAGGCCATTTAGCATCTTTGATGCGTCCGATAGCCGACACGATGGCGGATGCATCAACGTTGAAGTTATACTCTGATAACCGAGGTGCTTCTATAGGATCAGAATATTTATCAAATCCTCTCTTTCTCATAAGTCCCCGAGAATTTTGCCCTCGATTAATCCTTCGATTGTTCCGAACTGTATTTTGTGCCGAACCGTTGTTCATCCAATCTGCGGCGTACGGTTGGTATTGGTCTCTGTTCGACCTATGTTCTCTGTCGATCTCCCTTTGGCTTTTAGTAGTTGTCCTGCTCTGATGCGCGGGTCCATACGGAGCTCCCAACTGATCATCCTCGACCCTAATTTTCGATTGATATCGGTTGTGTATATCTGCCCAAGTTATTGCTGGATATTCAATCAAATTTTATTTCAGCCGACGTGATGCTGTCAAACTTAGTTCGTTCAACCCTTGGGTGAAATCTTGTACGGCCCAATCGTCTGTGACCAGTGGTAATTCCATGCGTTCCATTGGAAATAGGGATACAAATTCCCTCAGCATTTCATTACACCTTTGCTTTACTTTCAAGAGGTCTGATTTCCTTGTTGCAACCTTTATGGCACCAGCATGTGGTTGGTTATTTCAAGCATACGGACATGTGTAAGAGGTGACATTTCGGGAATTTCGTCCTCCAAGTCGTTACCTTTGATGGCATATGTGTAAGAGGTGACATGTTCTTTAGGATCGGTCGTACCGTTATATTTGGGAATTTCGGGCATACGGAATTTCTTGGGGATTAGTTTTGGGGCCGCACTCGAGGGAAAAGGCTTTTGTATGAATTTTTTCGAATCAAGCCCCTTTATCATTGGCGGAGGCCCCGGGATTTGATAGACCCTGGAATTATATGTTTGTTGGCTTCGACTCGTTTTGTGAGTTCCTCGAGCAATTTAGTAATTTCGGGAGCGGTCCCCGATTCTTGCTCGTTTGATTTTACTACGGCGGGCTCCGTTCTGGGGGTGATTTCTTGAAGCGGATTGGAATCCGGCCTGCTCTGTATATGAGTTTGGCTCTGTAACTGATCTATCTCTACTTGTTGAGCTTGTAGCATCTCGAAGATCATACACAAGCTGGCCCCGATTTTCCCCGCGTTATGAGTGTCTCGGGCTACGGATCGAGTACCGCCCTGAATGCTTCTTTCTGGTTCGGAACGCTGATTCGCCTCCAGAGCTATTTGTGAATTGACATCCAATGGTACTTTGGCTCGTATTTCGGGCTCTTCGATTCGAGCCTCGGTGCCATTATCGAAGGGCTTTCCAGCCCCGGGTGCCAAGTTGTTGGTTTTGCCTTGAAGGCCGGCTTCGTGGTCGATAGGTAAAGCCATTGCTGATTTGAAGTTGTAAGCTGGTGTGTACTGTAGGTTTATATCAAACAATCACCGTTATCCTTAGCCCCACGGTGGGCACCAAACTGTTTACCCGAAAAATCGGATAATGTTAAATTTATGTATGGTTCTAAGGATACGTAATATCCTTTGATACAAAGATAACAGTACAAGTATTTTGACTATGAGAATGAGAATTAGAATGAGAATGATGAACGGAAAAATAGGCACAAGGAGAAATCTTTGTCTTATAAGAAAAGGTCTATTGTTTTCCAATCTATCCAATCTTTACAAGGATCCCCCTTTTATAATAGAGGGTCATTACATTATTTATAACAAAAATAATAAAATAAAGCATATAGTGAAGAACCCATAATGATTTGTTTCTTCCTCAATTCATGCCAAGATTCTCTCTCTTGGTGCAGTTGTAACGGCTCTTGTCTGTGAGCTCGATACTGGCTCGAACCCGTCACTGGGTCGGCCTTTCGGTCTTGGCTTGAGTTCGACCTTCGGGGTTGGCGTGATGCACTTCCGACCTCGAAGCAATGCCTCGGGCTCGATAAAATTATCGAGTCGACTCCTCGAGCAGCCTTCGGACTCGAGGCTCGTTTGTACCATCTTCGGAGCTTATTGCCAAAATTCTACTCTAGTTTTTTGCCACTCGATCTCGATCGAACGTAGAAAAATCGAAATCTATCTTAACCGTATACAACTGCAAGATAGAAAGCATGTAGCTTCGCAAGTAATTAGGGATTAAGGGTGAACAGGGAAAAATGTTGTTTTAGGAAGAAACCTCTATTATGCCCATGTTTTTACTGTTGTCACGTGCACTGCACGTGGGATGGAGCCGTTAGTTTTGTGCCTTTTGTTGGGTTTTTCTATTAACTAAACTATATGTTCTCCATCTTAGCAAAGATAAATGACTATATGTGCTAAAGGTAAAATATTTTAGGACAAAATTAGACCTACTCCTATATTTAAGGGACAATTTTAATTAAAAATTCTTGTACTTGAAGAAATATATACCACACATATATAGCTCTAAATGTCTAAGTTTAAAAAATATCTTCTTGTGGGTTTTGTCTCGACACCAAGAAATGACAATCAGCCATCCAAATAGGAGTGTAACTACGTCTTGTCGTCTGCGCTAATGGACATTAAATAGAACTCATTGTCTTTCAACAAATATTTTACGATCATCAATTATATCCCTAAGAGGATGACACTATATATATCCCCATTTTAACAAATTTGACTAGTACGGTCAAACTTTTCTGCAACAGCCTTATTTGTTCCGAACCTTTTTTGTTCTTATAACGAATTATTACTATAGAGAGCATTTATTATAACATAGTATAAATTGATTTTATAAAAAAACTTGACTTTTATAGTGAATGATTGTCGATATTGTTAAAGAAGGGTTTGACGGGTAGGCAGTCTATTTCTATTTCTAGTTCTTTATATCTTAATTCTTTTGCTTATTTTAGGTTTTGTTTGATGCTCCTTAGTTATGTAATCAGGCTTGAAGGCTTCATCTTATACCTGCAACATTAGAGGTTATTCTAGTATAAAATTTAGGCAAAATTTGTCCAGTATTTGATTGTGGATACTAATTAAAATTAAAGATAAAATTTATACCATAATCATGAAATTATGAATCATAGAAGATGAGATTATCTATCCTAACTATACAGGATTATAATGATGGGATAACATTGTTATAAATTAAACAACCCTCAAGTTGTTAAACTCTTTAGTCTTTATTCGGCAGTATAATGTGTTGTTACACCATATATCATTTGAATAGTTACACAGAAGCTTCCAGTTTACCAACTGTCCAGTACACCTGGTGACCTACTAGTTTGTTCCGTTGGACTTCATGTCACGACCCCAATTCCCACCGTAGGATGTCGTGATTGCACCTAGTGTTTAAGATTAGGTAAGCCTAATACATGCTTATAAATAATGAAATTTAACTAATCTTATATGAAACAACGTAGCTGAACCGACATCAGTTACATAACCCCAAAAACGGTAGTACAAGTCATAAGCCTTTCTAAGAGTAACAATATATAATGAATACACCACTGTTCCGGAATAATAGAAAACAATGCAAATAAAATACAACAGAAGGTGACTTCGAGACCTGCGAACGTCGAGCAAGTATATCTTGAAGTCTCCAGCCGCGCAGACATCAGTCTCAAAACCAACTCGATTTGAAGAACCTGGATCTTCACGAAAATGTGCAGAAGTGTAGCATGAGTACACCACAACGGTACCCACCAAGTATCAAGTCTAACCTCGGTAGAGTAGTGACGAGGCCAGGTCAAGATACCTACTAGATATGTAAACCTGTGCAGGATATAACATAAAGCTAACAAGGAAAGAACATCAATGTAAGGCCAATAGCAGAAGGATCGCATATTACAATCAACAGTGAAAATAATGGGAGCACGAATGGCAACGAGAAACAACCAAGTAATTAAGCAACATCATAGTCGGGGTATAGATGAAATAAAAATTTCAATAAGAATTACCCCAGGTACCACTCCTCGTAATCTTAAATCATAAGTCACAACTTCCAAACCTTACACATATGGAACCTTATGCCCACATTTTCTAAATCACTTTCGCACGACAAAATTCGCGTGCTACCATGTACATAGTATCTGTGTCAAATGCTAATAAAAATGTTTGAGGGATCTATTTATATATAATAAAGTATAATTACAGTTTTTGAATCAAGTAGGAAATCAATGAGAAAATGAGTTTATTTTAGAAATTCTTTGGGTGAAGGAAATAACATTTTCAAATGAAATAAAATATCGGATAAGCTACTGAATTTAATATAGAATTTATTAAATTAAAACATAATAACGATTTTAAGTAAAGTACAATCATCAGACAGATTAAGAAATTTAAGTAGAGAAATCAATTAAAGTGAAATATGACAACTATTAAGAATAGTAAAGTACCGAATGAAACGACGAGTTTAACTTAAGAGTCACATAAGGGAGCATGCCCAAATTCTTTCATTTAAAACCGTTATGTTATCAACAACTCAACAGGGTATGAGATAGTAACTTTGCATAGTAAATTCATCTTGAAAATCAATTCACCAAGTGACCACGGGAGCACAGATTGATATATTGAAGTAATACAACAGTTCATGTATGATGCATGACTCACACAAAATACAACAACAAGAACAACAACAATAATAACAACAATAACAACAACAACAACAACAACAACAACAAGTACAATACATACAATCCGTTGCGGCGCGCAATTCGATCCCGCCGTACACACACAATCCTCCCTTATTTTACCATATCAATTTCAAGAATCACATATAAAATCCGTTGCGGCGCGTAACCTGATCCCACCATATTATTATTTATTAATATCATAATCCTACCTTATTCCACTATAAATATCACATATATAATCTGTTGCGGTGCGCAACTCAATCCCACCGTATCAATATCAAATCCTCCCTTATTTCACCATATCACAACCGTTGCGGCGTGTAACCCGATCCAAAAATAACTTAAATCAACAACAACAATCCAATAACTCAATTTACATTAATTTCTACTATCAAAGGGTATGAGTACACGGCAATAAAGGAACCACGAAATAATCAAGGAAAGCAAAAAAATATTACAAGAGCAATAGGACAAGTGAAGCACGTGACAACTAAGGTGTGCAAGTACAAAAATTAATACAAGTAGCAGATAAGTACACAGTCATGGAAGTAACTCAACAATTAAGAGATCACAAGACAATAAGGAAGGCAACAACTTCAACTAAAGCATATAAGAGCAAAATAACAAGTAAGAGGAAGAACAAGTGCTAACAACTCCAAGTATTGCATGTAAGAGTAGATTAACGATGAAAGATATCACATGTTATGATAATTCAATTAAAGGCATGGAAAGTGTCTAGATGCTCGAAACTGGTCAAATACCACATATAGGTCGTGTACTCACTCGTCACCTTGAGTACACAACTTTCACATAACACGAATAGCAAAATTATCCCAAATTCTAAGTAGTAATTTCCCCCACACAAAATTAGGCAAGATACTTACCTCAATTTGGTCAAATCAATACTCAAATTAGCTTTTTCTTTACAAATTCGCCTCCGCTCGACTCAATCTAGCCAAAGACGACTTAAATACATCAAACAATGCAAGAGAAAAAAAATTTAGTTAAAAAAGCTTTGATCTTTATACAATTTCCAAAAAGACAACAAAAGTCAACCCCGGGCCCTCCCGGTCAAAACCCGGGTCCAAGGGTAGGTCTTGACTACCCATAGTCCCACGAGTCCATATATGTGTTTGGTTTCCAAATGCGAGTCCAATTCGACTCTCAAATCCCAAATTTTGATTTTTCAAAATATTGACAAAATCTCCAAATTTTCCCTTAGATTCTCATGAATTTGATGTTAAATCTAATATAAATCATGAAATATAGTTGAAAATCAATTAGAATCACTTATCCAATAGTTTGATATGGAAATCTCTCCACAAAATCGCCTCCCACCGATTTTAGGGTTCAAAATATGATAAAATAAAGCTAAGTCTCGGAATACTCAGCTATAAACAAGCTACAGATGTCGCATTTGCGAACCCTCACAAAAGCGAAGCTTGAACAGTTCTGATGCTTTCGCAAATGCGATAAAAATATCGCAAATGTGGACACCGATATTTCGCAAAAGCGACCAGTTGGTCGCAAAAGCGACTCTACCCTAGCCTAGGCCTTCATCGCAAATGCGAACTCTACAGGCTTTGCAGAAGCGATTAAACCAGCACCAGCACTCTAAGGACTACAAAACCAATATGAAACTCACCCGAGCCCCCGAGGCTCCAAACTAAACACCCACGCAAGTCTAAAAATATAACACAAACTCGCTCGCGTGATCAAAATACCAAGATAACCTCTAGAATCACTAATAGGACGCCAAAACACATGAAAATCACAATGAACTTCAAGAACTTCTAGAATTGCAACCACGCATCTGAACTACATCAAATCAACTCCAAATGACACCAAATTTTGCAGGTAAGTTTCAAATGACGAAACGGACCTATTCCAAGTCCCAAAACTAAAATCCGAACCCGATATCCTTAAATTCAAACCATGGTCAAATTTAGAAAAATTCTAAACCTTTAAATTGCCAACTTCCTCCAAATGGTGCCGAAACCTTTTAGAAATATCTAAATGCAAATACAGGCATACGCCCGAGTCCAAAATTACCATTCGGACATACCGAAACCATCAAAACTCTAATCCAAGGTCAAATACTTAAAAGTCAAACTTAGTCAACTGTTTCAACTTCAAGCTTCTCAAGTGGAAGTCCTCATTCAAAATCAATTCCGGATAACTCAAAAACCAAAGCCGACCATGCAAACAAGTCATAATGCACTATGCGAAGATACTTGTCACACCTTCTTTTTCCCGAGGGGATATGGGATAGGGGAGTTTTTCCAATTTAAGTGATATTATTCGAAATAGAATTATTTATTTATTCACAGTCGTCACTTGGAATAATTTATGGTGTCCCAAGTCACCGGTTTATTTTAGAATCCCCAATCGAGAAAATTTGACTCTTATTTTTGTTCCGCGAATACAAAAGACCGGGTAAGGAATTTTGTTAACATGGAAAAAGGTCTGAGGCACTCCCAAGTTCCGTGATTTTAGCACGGTCGCTTAACAATTAATACTTGGCGTAATTATCTGATTTATTACATGTTTTAAACCTATTGTGCAGTTTTGTCTTTTACCACTTTTTAATATTTATGGAATTTATTTGAACAAGTCGCGATGTCGCACACGTGTCGTTTTGGTACACATTGCAAACCGCGCCACGTGAAACGCACCCGCGATTTACAACATGTTTATTTTTATTATTATTTGAAGTTATGGACAAGTCGCGTGAAACGCGCACTTGAATTGGGGTTTATGTATCATGACTATGTCACAGGAACCGTACCCATAGTCACGATGATTTATTATTAATCGCGCCTAAATCAAGCTACGGTGTTCGAATATTATTCAATTACTAATTTTGACATTATTGTAAGGTCATGAGGTATGTATATTGTTATGGAGGAAATGAAGTAAATTAATTATGGAAAAAGTTGGCTAGCTTGTGAATGTTTATTTGTTTTTGGTCATGTGCAACAATTAGCCCATAAATACGCTAGGGAAGTCCAATTAAAGTCTTACACCAATCATGGCCCAACTTAATCTCTTATAATTTTACTGCTAACCAATATTTGAAACTAGACTAAATTTATGGCAGGAAGAGATAGATACAGGTAGGACCAATTTAGTCACTAAGATAGGAGATCAAAATGAAATTAAAGCATGCTAAAATGGAAAGCCATTACTTCATTGAATAAACAAGAAAAGTAACGAATTAATAAATATTCATCAATAAAATTAACCATATGAAGTACTAAAAAGGACAATAAATTAATCTTAACAAATACTCAACATGAGAACAAATTAATCTTAGCACACTCAGATGCGAACTCGATCATATCATACTCAAAGTTAAATTAAAACAGAGTGACCCAAAACATTAATGAGAAAAACAAAATAGAAAGAGAAGTGAACCTTTGTATTGATGATTGTGGATTTAAATTACAACCACTCAATGATCGGATAGCTCTCAACTGGTCCCTTCGGATCACGGAAAACTCAAGCGGCAAATCTCAACTTGCAACCTCAATCGACCTTGCAAAACTGACGATTTAGTGGCTATTTTTAGAGCTTCTTTTTTTTTTTTGGGTTAATGATGGCTCAAAAGTGGTCAAGGGCTGGTGGTTTTGGGGTGGTGAAGCTGCTGGAGTTTTCGAAAGAAAGCCGAAGAAAGAATGACACGAGTAGAAATTTCCTTATCCTAGAAGAAGAAAATAAATTTTTCTCAATTCCTTCCTCCCTATTTTTTCCTTTCTCTCTCTCTCTCTCTCTCTCTCTCTCTCTCTCTCTCTCAATCACATTTCTCTTCTATTTATAGAAAAATAATTTCGGAATTTTCAGGTTTTTATTTTTTTATTATTTTTTTATTTTTAATTAAAAAGAATTTTCACTTCCCATTTTTCTTAATTTTTTTTAAAAAATAATTTCCTACTTTTCTTTACTTTTATTTTTAATTTCTCACTTTTTTTTACTGTTAATATATTTAAAATCCCACTTTTTTACTTTTCTTTTTTTTATTTCCCACTTATTTTACTTTTCTTTTTTTATTTCCCACTTACTTTCACTCTTTTTTTAAAAAAAAATCAGATATCTTTACTTTTATTTTTTAATTCCAACTTTATTTTACTTTTCATTTTTTAAATTTCCATATTCTTTTACTTTTATTTTTTTAATTTTCCACTTTCTTTTACTTTTTTTATTAAACAATTTCTACGTACTTTTACTTTTCAATTTTATATTTCTACTTTTCCTATTTTTTATTTCCCATCCGAAATTTGTTTTAAAAAAAAATTATTATTATTATTAATTTTTATTAATTTTCGGTTTTTAATTCATTTTATTTAAAAATAAAGATAAAAATAATAATAAAAATACTACTAATAGTAATCTCTCTCTCTCTCTCTCTCTCTCTCTCTCTCTCTCTATATATATATATATATATATATATATATATATATATATATATATATATATATATATATATATATATATATATATATATATATATAAAAAGTGTAACAAAGCTAAAAAATATATAATAAATTCTGAAAATATTTACATAGTAAGAAGGTGATAAAAATTCAAATATAGTAAAAAATTAGGTGCTCACAATACTCATGACCTCAAACTGCCAAACCGGACGCAATTGCTCAAAACGACCAGCCGGGTCGTTACAACCTCCCCCACTAAACATATATTCGTCCTCGAACATGCCAGGATTCGTTCCAAAGCTATCAAATCACTGCATGAGCTCACCATACATACAACCTGGGGGTGATTCTACGTCACCCTAATCCATGTAGGCTTGACAACGCAACTTAACTGAAGATCTCACTTCATCTTTAGTCCATAACCTTAAGAGAAAACCCAATCCTCCATATCTGAAACTCATCATAGGAACTGAATCTCGCATCAATACACTGTATAAGCCTGAACAAGCTGAATCGAGCCACAATCCCGACCCAAGGTACAATCACATGATGTTCTACACAACTCAAATGCCCGCAGCAATAACTTCAGACCACCATAGTTGTCCAACAACAATCTTGGTATCGGTAATACATTTCATATCGAATAAAACTTTTTTTCAAAATTCCAAAACGCTACCCATGATAAAAGAACATGAAAAAACTCATAACCATCCATGAAATCAGCAAGCCAAGAAGCTCTCTGGTCCGTTAAGGGCCATTGCCCAATTCTAAGCGGACATAGCATCATCCTTCAAACACTCCTCATCCCGATACAATAGTGAAAATCTCAGGTCAAGAAACCTCATCTCAGCCAATACAAGTAACCCAACTGACAACTCACTCCGAGACCACACAGATTCTCACACAAACGGTCCGTACACCAAACCAGCAATAACTTAGATATATATCAAAAATAAAAGGAAAGCAAGGTACGAGGACTATCTAACAAGTACAACATATATAACAACAAAAGTACAATTTTGTTAACTCATCCCACATAGGAAAAACAAAACACCAAATAAACATAAGGGAAAGGGTGTCCCACATAACATCCGATGCGGTGTGCAGCCTGATCCCAAATATATCAATCCACATAGGGATACCAATTGAGCTAAAGTGCTCGGGTTCAATATGGTAGGCTAGAAACCCATGTTTAGCCGTAGTATTGCACTCTAATTACTACATTTTACATGTGTTTGAGCTCAAATAATAGTGAATTATACTTATTACATGTTTTATGCCTTGCAGGAAATGATCCCGAGTTGCTGAGGTAATTTGGAGATAAATCGAACAAGTTGGAGCTTTAAAGTCTGAGTAGAAGCCCAAGAAATTAAGCCGGGATCATGTTCGAGGGTCGAGCATCAAGTTTGGATGTCCAAAAGTGGATAAAAGAATTTACTCTGAGAAAAAGATAAAGTTGCGTCGCGAGGCACAGCACGGCAGTGCAAATTTGGTCTGACATGCTTTTTGCGAGCTCTTTGGATTTCCTCACGGCGCAGTTCGGGTGTGCAAAATTGTCAGAGTAATTTCCTAGTTCGGTTGGGAAAGGGTAATTTCGTCCGGCCTTATTTCTACATGGTATAAATACACCAAAAATATGATTTTTAGAGGACTTTTGACCTATGAAAGATTGGAGAAGCAACCAAGGCAAGAAGACAGAAGAATTTATCAAGATTTTAACCTACAATCGATGCAATATGAGAGTTTGTATCGAATCACTAGTATTGATGTTTTCTTTGTTTTTGAACCTTATTGAGATGTCTTATTCCATTGCTATGGAGTAAATTCCATCAGGGTGATGACAGATACGATATTTTGATAACTTGATTAGCGATTCGATTCTTGATAATTGTTAGAATTAATTGATGGAGTTTTAATTCATATTGTGGAGTTATTTCTTATTTTGCTTAATCAAAAGAGGAGCTTTATATTAAATTGTTTTACATCTTATGCCCTAGTTTAAATTCTAGATTCAAATAGGTAATTGAAAGAGCCACTTGAATTATTAATCGAACTAGAAAATAGGGAAATATTCGTGATAAGTTACCCTTTATATCATAACCATAATTTTATTGTTGCAATTGTTTACCGTGCTTTAATTGGTTTAATTACTGAAATTAATATTTAATCAAAAGAGGAACATTAACTTCAAGTGTAATCTGATTATCTATTGAATTCGTGACAATCAACAGTTTTATAGAGTGAATTAACTCAAGAATTGGATCCCGAGTCAATTATCTTGGACCTATCTAGTCAAATACCCTTATTTCTCTCATTGATATTTCTTCATTGCTCATTTGCTGTCTTTTGTGATCAACTGTTAATTTCTTAATTTTTAGTAGTTAATCGTAGTAATAGTCATCAAATCAAGTATTAATTTTTCTGGATAGTAATCAACTAAAGATTATTCGAACACTGTTTAAATCCAATTCATGTGGAGATGATAATTAAACTATACTATCTTTGACTAGCGAGCAATAATTTTGTGTTGTGTTTTGAGCTCGTCAAATTTTGGCGTTGTTGCCAGGGATTGGCAATCAATAGTGCTTAAAATAGTTTTTAGTACTAATTCAGGAACCAACTTTTACTTTAGTGTATTCACGTTTTCTCATTTGTGTGCAGGATACAGGTTTGATTTCTCTAGTATATTGATCTACGTCCAATCCGCACTCGATAATGAGTGAAAATGGTCATTGGAAGAATAGTACCCAACAAGAGTCGGATTCAATTTCCACAGGGAGTTACTATGGGTGTTAGGAGTATACACTTGACGAAAGAAAATGGAATAACTAAATTATGCTTCCAAAGAAAAGGTTTTGATTTCTAATTCTAATTTTACTCTAGCAATTATAAGCTAAGAAAATAAACTAGAAGCGAATAAGTTTTTTGGTGTTTTTCCAAATAGTTAAATAGCCTAGGGATGTGATTGTAACCTAGGTGTTCACCTAATGGGTTAAATACGTTAACACTTGTTTCGTAATTGGGGTGTATTATAGCTCTCAACTCTACGTTACCCACTTAATACATCTCGGTCAAAGAGTGATTTTGCCCAATTTAGCATTCTCAAGCCTAAATGGGTATCAAACTAAATAGTTAATATGAACTCAAGTCAGATTCTTACTATCTCTAGGTTGAACCCTTTAATTGGGTTAATCAATCTCTCAATTGACCAAATTCCTTGTTAGCTAAGTTATCCTAGACAATGTCCCTCTTTCTCAAGTAGAGACTAAATCAAATAGGCATGAATTAATATTTGCAACTATTAATTCTAAAATTAAAGCATAAACTAAGCTAAATAATCAACACACAATCTTAAACAAGCATTAAATTAGATATCCATAAGGTTTACACCTTAGGGTTGGATCACAACCCTAGTAAGAATCTAGCTACTCATAGTGAGAAATGAAGAAAACAAAGAAGCAATGCTAATTAAAATCATAATCAAAGAATAAAATGATAAAATATGATGTTTGAAACCTAAAGTAATCACAAACTTCCTAAATTAGCAAAATATAATAGCTACAAAAGCCCAAAATTCATTGACAAAAATGCCTCTCGGGAGTTTCTGCGGCCGCATAATTCCATGTGCGGTCCGCAGATTTCTTCAGCTAGCAAAGTCTTGGATTCTGCAGCAGCACAATTCTGGTTTGCGGATGTAAAGCATCTTATGCGGTTGCACATTTATTGTGCGTTCCACACTTCAGGCAAGGCTCAGGTCTTGGTCATTTGCACACTCTCTGAAGTTTGAATCATTTGCCAGTGCAAACCTTATTCTGCAGCCGCACAATTCATGTACGGTATTCACATTAGCTAGAACTTTGTTGGGCTCTTTCACTTGTCCTGCGGCCGCAGATGGAATTTACAGTCCGCACTTTTTTCTGTGGACCGCACTTCTTAAATTCTGCGCCCCTTCTTACCTTGTGAGTCGGAACACTCCTTTTTGAGTCGGATTTCATCATGAGAGCTCAAACTTCAAACATTCCTACAATTTGCACACTTTTATTAGTTTTAGGAACATAAATCCATACTTTTGGACTAAAATGAAATAAAAAAGGCGCCAATAAGTAGTCAAAATCTACACTTATCATGTATGACTCGATCTTCTTCAAAGGAAGTGATACCCTACGAACCAGAGTTGGAGAAACACTTGCGACAACTGAGAAAAGAAAGAGAATTAATAGAAAATTTCTTGGGTCATACTTCGACTCAAGATAACATGGCAAACAAAGAGAATGATGGACTATACTTAGCTGCACGGGTAGCAGTTAAACCAGCCCTAAGAATTGCTGAGGAGACTCTCGAAGATAATGAGGGTCGAAGATTCAATCTAAACCAACCCTTGGTTGAAGACCAATTCGAGAATGCAGCACCCAGAACTGGAAGATCATTTGGTGACTATGACAGACCAGTCTACAATCAAGAACTATCAAGTGTTAGACCTCCACCCATAGCAACAAATAACTTCGAGTTGAAGCAAGGCTTGCTTCAAACCATCCAAAATAGCTGCATGTTCAGAGTGAAGGTGAATGAAGATCTAAACACTCACTTGATGGACTTTGAAGAATTCATGAACACTTTCCAGTACAATGGAGTATCAAAAGATGCAGTATACTTGAGGGCATTCCCCTTTTCATTGAAAGATGATGCGAAGCACTAGCTTCGTAGCTTACCCACAGGGTCGATCAGGACATGGGAAGAGATGACCAAAAAGTTTCTTGACAAGTATTTCTCACCTGTAAAACAGGAAAATTCAGAAAGGAAATCCACAATTTCTGACAGAAGGAGATAGAAACGATTTTTGAAGGTTGGGAAATATTAAGGGAGATAGTCAAAAAGTGTCAGCACAATAGAATTGATTTGTGGATGAAACTCCAGGAGTTTTGGGATGGACTAACACCTTCCTCGCGAAGAACTCTGAATACTGCATGTGGTGGTACACTAATGAAGAAAACTCAGGAAGAGGTTGTCTTAATTCTTGATGAATTATCTCAGGATGCTAACTAGTGGTCTGTTGAGAGTAATGACAGAAGAAAATTAGTTAGAGTTCACTAGGTGGACTCTAACACATCCTTGCAAGCCCATCTATACAGCATGGCCAAGGAGATAAGAAAGCAGACATTTGCCAAGGTACAAAGTAATCCGCAAGTAGCATGTGACTTTTGTGGAATAGGACACTGTCGTACCCCATTTTCCTTTCTCGCGAAAATAGAGCTTCGATGTATTGACAACTCTTTTAAAATAAAGGGGTGTTAAAAGAGAGAGTCTTCACCTAATGATTTTTAAGGTGCGCTAGGGAACCTATTTTTCAAATAACCCTTGATTAACCAGTTGTGTCACCAAATATCGAGCAAGGGCTCAAATTACCTTGAGGAGAAGGTGTTAGGCACTCCTTGAGGTCCACAACGGTGGGTCCTGGCCGAACTCGAGTTATATGAATTAGTATAAGAGAAGGGAAGCAATTTGGACAAATAAAGTGATTGACTTTAAACAAAGGTGGGGGAGGAGGGGGTCCTAAGTTTTTTAGCCTAAAGGATCACTCCGTGAAACATAAATAATACTTCGTAACTCCCTCAAGATGGGGTGTTACACATATTTTTCAGCGGGCACATACTATCATCTCCTGCTACACGATTACTATCTTTAAGATGTTTACCTAAAGCGCACTAGTCAATTCTAAGTCGCACTCTACGCATGCACTACCCGTCCCATGCCTATGGTCCAGGAGGCATTTGGACCTCTATTTCAGGGTGGTTCTAGACTTTAACTTAGGTTGCTCAAAAAGGAAAATACTAGGTGACATGCAAAACATTTAGGACTTTCACATATAAGCAAATAAGGGCTCAAGTTAACCTCCGCATCTAGACAACAAACGCATGCCAAACTGATTAACATTGATAGATTGCAGATTTTAATAAGTTTGCAGAAACTTATAGGCAGGATCTCTATGTGATGATGAATTCAATATCGTATATGTGGTGCTGCTGTCCCAAGTTAACTGATTTACAGATTATGGGGAGTTAGGAAACCTATAGACGTGATTTCTAAGCGACTATACAGTATAGGAGTATTTGTTATTGCACGGTGATTATTGAGACTGCGGGTTATAAGTTAATAAACCTACAGACATGATCTCTAGGTGATTTACGTAGTAGGGACAATAAATCTATTGGAATTTCTCAAAATTACTTATAACTCCTAATAATCGCGTGGATAACAGCGTTTTAAGAGCGAGTAGTGAGGTCCTATAGGCATGATTTCTAGAGACTGGCGATTGAGACTGATTCTCATATATTTAGCTCCTATAGGCATGCTTTCTAAAGGTTGACAGTTTGAGCTGATTTTATACATATTTAGCTCCTATAGGCATGCTTTCTAGATGTACAGTATGATGCAATAGCGAATTTAAGTAATTAAAATCCTACATGCATGATATCTAAATAATCGGAAAGAAGTAGACATAAGAGCACATAAGACATTTAGTCAAACGATCATGCTTTTGAATAATGTGCAGGTATTAAGCAAGTAAAGTGAAGTGTGTGATTTCCTATAGGCATGGTTTCTAAGTCGTCGAAGCAGATATTATACATCCTATAGGCATGCTTTCTAGCGAATAACTGAGCAGTCATGCAAAGTGCTCACTTCATATGGATATGCTGTTTATAACAACGCAAAAGTAGACATAACGTCTGAATAGAAACAAGTAGGGCGTGTGTGTGCTTCTCCTAATATCATGATTTCTATAGGGCTCATGTAATCGAATAACACATATAGCAAACATATTGTCAAGTCCTATAGTCATGTTATCTACCCATGGCATGTAGATATAGAATTCTACCCATTCCCTTCTCACTAACACCTCAATTGTTTATACAAAGTATTATTACAGACCCAGATTAACAAGTAAAATAGTAATATTACATGGTAATAGACATGCCCAAATAAACAACTAAATACCCAGCCTTGCTGGGCCTTCAACATTTTCGGCCTAGCATATCACACGATCACAGGTCCATAGGGGTGTTCAGACCCCTCTAGTGAGCCACAACACCAAATATTGCATCACTTGGAATCAACACAATACATGATAGGGAGGTAGGGTATTAGGGACAGTTTTCTTTAGAAGTTGAAGAATGACTAGAGCCTAAACCTAGTGTGTCAGAGCTCACAAGGGCCTCAATTGGACCCCGAGCAGTGCTCACACTAGGGAGGACAACAACAGAGCCTAGATAGCCTTGTCTTTCAGCCGGCTAGGAATAGGAATTTAGAATGTCAAAGTAACAAGTAAGGAGGGTAGATAGAAATCACTGAACTGAACATACAACACAAATAGTCAAGCAAGGCAGTAGGTTCAGCAAGGTGCACATATCAAAGTATCACATAAGCGAACATCATAGGAATTAGGAGAAGAGACATGATTGCAAGCATACATAGGTTGCACCGGTGGACATCTAAGGGTCTAACCTAATGCCACATTAATCAACACTTGAACACAATAGAGGATACACATGTTGATAACCACAGAAATGAGAGAACAGTAGATAGACCAAGACATACTAGGAAACATGTTATCACAAGAGTCTTAGAAAATAGAGTTAGAAATCCAGGACAGCGTGAAACGAGTTTGAACAGGTCTTAAAACACTCAAATATACACAGGATTCATTGAAAGTTCATTCAAGTAAAGGGGTTCTCATAGATCTAGGGCATTATCTAAGCATAACATGCAAAACACCATACAGCCATAATACTGAAGTCCAAATTAACATGTTAAGATGCTACATGGGTATAGAACTAATCCTAGGAGATAAGAGATCACAGGGTGCAGATTATGGTGAAGCATGACATGAACAATAGACTATTCTCAAGCATCAATTAACACAAAATGATATCAAAGATGAATACAATCATAATTGAACCAAAGTTTAGATACATGTACAGAAAGAAATTAAACATTATGAAGGTTTAAACACTAACCAGTAGAAAAATTAAAAAAGTGCAGAGTGTAGTAGAAAAAACCCCAAATTCCCGATGCTTCAGAGTTCACAAGAGCCACGAGAATGGGCTCCGAGTAGGGCTTGCACCAAAGGAGGTTGTTCAACAATTTAGAGAGCAGTTAAGCCAAAAACTAGAAAGAACAAAGTCCACAGTAGCAAGAACCCAGAATTTCTGGCCTTGGCTTTCAGCCGGCCAGGAACCAGAATATAGAACAAGAGTATTTAGAGAACAAAGAGCCATAACTTCAGTTTTTTGTAAACCTTCACGATTCAAGTCTGTCCCAAAAGGGGAATGGGGAGGGGTTTATATTGTAGTAGAAATTAACATCCAAACAAGGAAAATTATCAATCAAGCACAAGAAAGGAAAGAATCATCACATGCAATTAAATCAGTAAGGAAAAGAGAAAAATCTCAAACCCTAATTTTAGGGAAAGTGTAAATTTGGCAGAAATCTAAAATAAATAAAAGGTAAAAATCACATACTGCATAAAATAAGATGAACATAGATAGAAATAACTTTTAAAATCAAAGAATCGAACCAGGTTTGGTTCGATTTAAAAGAATCTGAAACCCTAATTTTAGGGTGAGTAGGAATCACAGAAATACACCGAGATTCATGCCAAGAATAAACATAGACGAAAATAGGTCAAGGAACTGAACTAACTTTGATTCAAAGTGGATGATATACGCTTTTTATGCTTAGGCAAGCGATATATAGAAGGTTCCTGTACCAAGGGGGAGTCGAATATGGCAAGAAGTAATCGTTTAAACCCATGTCCGATGGGATTAGGAGAGAAAATTGGGGGGAACGACGGTTAGGGTTTGAGATATGAGAGATGAGAGGTTTCAAGGGCAGCGGGCGGTGAGGAATGGTTAGGGTTAGGGGCGTTAGGTTAATTAAAAAGGGACGGGTTAATATGGGCCGTTGATCTCGAAGATCAACGACCATGATTAGTCGGGGGTTCTAGGTCGGGTTGGTTAATTGGTTGGGTCGGGAGGTTATTTGGTTTGGGCTCAAAGGTTATTGGGCTGGGATTGGGTAGTTTTAGGTCCGAAAAGAGGTTAAAGAGTAGGCTATTATTTAAATATCTAGTATTTTATAAATAAATAATTTATAAAAGTAATTAATAAATATAAAAAATATTATTTGTGCATGAAAATGATTAAAAACAATTATTTAACATTATAAAAATATAAAAAATTATTTTTTGCATAAATAATGTAATTATATATGCATATGGGCTATTGTTGCAAAATATGCAATTTGGCCCTAAAAATGCAAATGTAATTACAAGAAATGCCCCTGAAAATATTTAAAACCTCATATTGGTATAAATTATAAGTTTATATGATTAAATCATCATAAAAATAATTTGTAGGATAATTATTGGATATTTATATAATAAAAATGCATAATTAAATTGATTTAAAGTCTTTAAAAATTATGGCAAAGTACGAAAAAATACTTGTGTATGCTTGTAAATCAAATGATGATGTATATGCGCTATTTTGAAGGTATATATATATATATATATATATATATATATATATATATATATATATATATATATATATATATATATATATATATATATATATATATATATATATATGGAAAATATGAGGGAAACATCGGGTATCAACAGCTGCCTCTATTTACTCGGGAAGGATGAAAGAGTTGTCGGGTAAAGAAATAATGATCGATTTTGACCGAACGGGGTGATTTTGAAAAATATAGGCCCGACCCTGGTTTTTGAGCTGTCTACATATCCCTAGTTTTACAGGAATCAGGCCATGTGTAGTTCTGGATCCAACGGTGGAATAAACCGATGGAGTTATTGTTGGAACGGATAAGCTTTTCTGGACTGGGTGATATCGAGATTGTAAATGGATGTATCTGGGGGGGGGATGTGGATATTTGAATGGTTATCAGATGGGAACAGGTAACGGATGGTGGATGAAATGATTGGAAGATACGAACGTTGAAAGGAAACCGAAGCGAAGATTACTCCCGTTAGGAGAACGGTTACTTCCCGAATTACCTGCAAAAGTTAAAACACAGTGCATGTAAGTATATATAGATCATTGTGAGAATTTAAACATGATGCAAATTCCTTTTGGACCATGAAGGTTGTCTTTGGACGATGGGGATGGTGTCCTTAGACCATGACGTCCCGGGCCACGAACCGTGAGATAAGGTATTCGCAGGCCATGAAATGATGTTCTCGGGCTATGAAGATGGTGCCTCCGAACTATGATGCCTTTAAATAATGATGTGCAATATTGAGAGATCCTCAGGCCATGGCATGGTTTCTTCCGGATATGAGGATGATGCCTTCGGACTATGACGCCTTCGGAAACTTTGGCTAGGCTTAAGCCAATGAGATGCAAAGACATGATGCTTGAGATGAAACAAGGCAGAGCTTAGTCTTGTGTAGAATCGGGGGCAGAGCTTAGCCCCGAGAGAAGAGAATAATATACGGTTTCAAATAGCATAGCATTTGTGGTTACACAAGGAGAGACAATGTTTAGTCTCATGCAAGAATGGAGGCAATGCCTAGTCTCGTGCAAATGGAAGGCAATGCCTAGCCTTATGCGATTAAGGAGGCAGGGCTTAGCCTCATGCAATGGAATGCAGTGTTTAGCCTTATGCAATTAAGGAGGCATGGATTAGCCTCATGCAATGGAAGGTAGTGCTTAGCCTTATGCAATTAATGAGGTAGGGCTTAGCCTCATGCAAGATAGAGACAATGCTTAGTCTCGTGCAAGGGAAGGCAGTGCTTAGCCTCATCCAAGTGGGAGACAATGCTTAGTCTTGTGCAGGGGAAGACAGTTCTTAGACTTATGCAAGATTGGAGACAATGCTTAGTCTCGTGCAGGGGAAGGCGGTGCTTAGCCTCATCCAAGTGGGAGACAATGCTTAGTCTCGTGCAGGGGAAGATAGTTCTTAGCCTTATGCAAGATTGGAGACAATGCTTACTCTCATGCAAGAGGTGGCAAGGCTTAGCCTCATGCAAGTGGGAGACAATGATTAGTCTCGTGCAGGGGGAAGGCAATGCTTAGCCTTATGCAATTGATGAAGCAGGGCTTAGCCTCATGCAAAGATGAAGACAGTGCTTAGTCTCATGCAATGGAAGGTAGTGCTTAGCCTTATGAAAGATGGGAGACAATTCTTAGTCTCATGCAGTTGAAGAGGCAGGGCTTAACCTCATGCAAAGATGGAGACAGTGCTTAGTCTCATGCAAGGGAAGGAATTGCTTAGCCTTATGCAATTGAGGAGGCGGGGCTTAGCTTTATGCAAAGATGGAGACAGTGCTTAGTCTCATGCAATAGGAAAGACAGAGCTTAGCCTCATCCAAAGATGGAGACATTGCTTAGTCTCATGCAAGGGAAGGCAGTGCTTAGCCTTATGCAATTGAGGAGGTAGGGCTTAGACTCATGCAAAATAGGAGACAATGCTTAGTCGCATGCAATTAAGGAGGCAGGGCTTAGCCTCCCGTGCAATAGGAAAGGCATAGCTTAGCCTTATGCAAGGAAAGGAAATGCTTAGCCTTAAGCAGGAAAAGGAAATGAGTGATAGCAGAGTATTTCTTAGCTGGAGATATGTTTGCGTTTGGCAACTTTGTCGTTATGAAGACAGTGATTCTGAGGTGTGCCCGAGTTTGAGAATATATTTTTTGTTCCTACATCCAAAAGACAATCGTGAGTTTTATGGGGAGGTTGGTTTGTGCCTCCGCCTGCTTGCTTTACTTTGCTCTGCATTGAAATCCTACTCGAGTTACCACAGGTAGCATCTGGTTGTTTCATAAAAATAAAGTTTTCGAACATGTGTGTGCATATGATGAATGTAGTAATTTAAAATACATTAGTATGAAATATCAGATAAATTAGATGAACCAATGACTGTGACACTTTAGAGACACTGCGACTTCCTTAGAATTTTGAGGGTCCCCAGTTTACTTAGGCGGTTCTCTGACCGTTCTGCACATGGTGTCGTTGGCTAAGCTTGACCCCGAATTTTGAGGGTCCTTCTCAAATTTCTACCCTAGTTTCTGATTATATGGAAAATGAGAATTTTATTGAATTGTGACCGAACCCACAGGGTTGCCTACGTATCCCATCTTAAAAGGGAATCAGGTCAAGCGTAGTTCAGTTAGATTAATTGCATAAATGTAAATAACTTTAAACATAGTATCTTTTGACTGCATCTGAGTTGATAGGATTTGGCCAAATCTCTCCATCCATTTCTGCGAGTATGAGTGCTCCTCCTGTTAGAACAATGTGAACCATATAGGGTCATTGCCAGTTGGGTGAGAATTTTCCTTCGGCTTCATCCTGATGTGGAAAGATTCGTTTCAGCCCTAGCTACCGTGGTGCGAACTGTCTAGGTTTGACCCTTTTGTTGAAAGCTCTGGACATTCTGTTTTGATAAAGTTGACCATGATACACTACATTCATTCTTTTCCCATTAATGAGAGCTAATTGTTCATAGCGACTTCTTACCCACTCTGCATCACTGAGTTCCGCTTCATGTATAATTCTCAGGGAGGGAATTTCTACCTCGACGGGAATGACGACTTTAGTACCGTAGACCAATAGGTAAGGAGTTGCCCAGGTTGACGTGCAAACTATGGTCCGGTACCCCAATAAGGAAAATGGTAACCTCTCGTGCCATTGCTTGTGGTTGTCTACCATCTTCCTCAGTATTTTCTTGATATACTTGTTTGCGGCCTCCGCGACTCCATTCATTTGAGGCATGTATGCTGTGGAATTCTTGTGCTTGATTTTGAAGGCATCGCACATAGCTTTCATTAGATCACTGTTGAGATTGGCGGCATTGTCGGTGATGATGGACTCTGGAACCCCGAATCAGCAAACAATACGATCTCTGACAAAATCTGTGATGACTTTCTTGGTTACAACTTTGTAGGATATAGCTTCGACCCATTTTGTGAAGTAGTCTATGATCACTAAAATGAACTCGTGCCCGTTTGAAGCGGCAGGCTCGATTGGTCCAATGACGTCCATTCCCCAAGCGTTAACCTAATCCAACTTTCGAAAATTGATTTCGACCCCGATATCAAATTTTTCACTGCTGACCGAATTCGCCAAATTTACAACTTTCGCTAATTCAAGCCTAATTCCACTACAGACCTCCAAATCACATTCCGGACGCGCTCCTAAGTCCAAAATCACCTAACGAAGCTAATGGAACCATCAGAATTTAATTCCGAGATCGTTTACATATAAGTCAACATCAGGTTGACTTTTCTAACTTGATGTTCTAAATAAGAGACTAAGTGTCTCAATCCACTCCGAAACTACTCCGGGTCCGAACCAACTAACCCGATATATAATAATATATCTGAAAAGAACAAAAGAAAGTAGAAATGAAAAAAACGAGGCTATAACTCTCAAAATGACCGGCCGGGTCGTTACAGATTCTAATAGAAAGAAAATGAGCCTTCTCTGCGGAAGCTCTCTCTTAGCTCGTATGTAACCCTAGTCACATTTTGTCAATTCTTTGTGATTTTTCAATGTTATCATCATGTTTTCAAGAATGATTCTTTTTCTTTCTATTAAATCATTACAAACTCCATAGTAATTAGTTCATCCGTAACTGGGTTTCTTTTTTCGTTTCTTAGGATTATTAATTTTTATATTGTCTTCCAAGTATAACGTTTATGGAAAGGAGCTAGGGTTTACATCATGTTTAGAGAGAATGAGAGAACCTTCGAGACTATGTCTCTGTTATGTATTAGAAAAATGAATCAGCTCTTCTAATTACAAAGGTGGGCTTCTCTATTTATAGTGACCCGGAAAAATACAATGGACTTACTTGGCAACTGGTAATGGCGTAACTATACAATTAGGCTAACAACAAATATAAATACAACGTAACGTAAAGCTAGGCCCAAACACTAGCCATCATCTAATTGGCCTATTCTAACAACAATCACTTCTGCAATAAATGGGGGAGATGTTTTCCTCATTTCAAATATTTGAATTGAAAAATATGAGTTCGCCTGATCATAATTCAACACTCAACTCTCAGCCCCCAATGCACACGCTCAATAGGTACCTGCGCTCACTAGGGGTGTTCAGACTCATGAGGGGCTCCTACAGCCCAAGCGCTATAATCTGCACTGACAACTCACGTGCTGTACGGGCCCGCACGGACAACTCACGTGCCACCATATCATATTAGAATCTGCACGGACAACTCACGTGCTAAGGTACAATACCTCACAAACAGGCCATCGGCCTCACTCAATCATGAACCTCTCTAGTCTTATAGCTCTCAATAAAGAAAGGGAAAATAGCCCGAATCAAAGTGTTACAGTATATCATCAGGGAATATAGCAGAGACTGAGGTAAACATGTACGAGAATCACTATGACTGAATATAACTACCATGAGCAGTAATATAGCCTAAGCATGATTTCTAACATGAAAGACAATCAAGTTCTAGTAGACAGGAATGCATATAAACACAAATAAAGGCTATTAGACTTCATAGTCTCCCGGGACGGACCAAGTCTCAATCTCTCACGGCGTACACCCACACGCCCGTCACCTAGCATGGGTGCCACCTCCAAACAGTCACATTATACCGAACTCCGGGTTTCATACCCTCAAGACTAGATTTAAAACTGTTACTTATGTCAACAACGTAGAACTCCTACTCCGGAATGGTCTTTCCTCTCGAACCGGCCTCCAAATGACCACAATCTAGCCACAAGCAATAAAATACGATCAATATGAGCTAAAGGAATGAATCCCACAAGGAAAATACCAAATGATAGGCCAAATCTCGAAATTCACTCAAACCCGGCCTCCGGGCCCACATCTCAAAATCTGATAAAAGTCACAAAACCCGAAAGCCCATTCATTCACGAGTCTACCCATACTAAATTCATCAAAATCCGACCTCATTTGGTCCCTCAAATTCCCAAATTACTCTCTCCAAAATCCCAAGCCCTAACCCCTTATTTCACTTCAAACATCCTACTAATTAGGTGGAAAATCAACGGGAAAATACCATAGCTAATGATAATGGAGTTCAAGTAACTTACCTCAGTGAATATCCTTGAATCACCTTCAAAAATCACCCCAAAAGCTCCAAAGGCCGAATTGAAAATGGTGGAAATGAGAAAATATTACGAAGTCCCCTTTTTATACCTTCTGCCCAGCGAAACCGCACCTGCGGTCCATTTTACGCTTCTGCGATACCGCACATACGGAATTTCCATCGAAGCTGCGAAAATCAATTAAAATCCCAGGTTTTGCATCTGCTGCCGAATCTCGCATCTGCGGTTGCACACTTGCGCATCCCTCTCCGCTTCTGCAAAAATCGACCAACTCCTCACTTCCGCATTTGCGACTCAGCCTCGCATCTGCGGGCTCGCAGATGCCACCATTATTATGCACCTGTAGTTCCAGCCCAGGTCCTCTATGTCCGCATCGGTGGCTCCCCAAGCGCACCTGCGACCTCGCACCTGCGACTCCACCTCCGCAAGTGCTAAAAAACACCATCAGCAGCAGTTCAGCTGCATTTCCAAATTCCAAACCTCCTGTTAGCCATCCGGAATCACCCCAAGCCCCTCGAGACCTTAAACAAACATACCAACAAGTCATATATCAACATACGAACTTAGTCGAGCCTTCGAATCACTCAAAACAACATCAAAACACCAAATTACCCTCAGATTCAAGCCTAAGAACTTCTAAATTTCCAAATTCGACAACCGATGTCGAAACCAACCAAACCACGTCCGAATGACATCAAATTTTACAAACACGTCAAAAATGACACCACGAACCTACTCCAACTTCCATAAATCCATTCCGACCCCGATATCAAATTTTCCATTGCCGACCGAAATTGCCAAATTTCCAACTTTCGCCAATTTAAGCCTAATTCCTCTACGGACTTGCAAATCAAATTCCGGACGCTCTCCTAAGTCCAAAATCACCTAACGAAGCTAATGGAACCATCTGAATTCAAACCTGAGACCGTTTACACATAATTCAACATCTGGTTGACTTTTCCAACTTAAGGTTCTAAATAAGAGCCTAAGTGTCTCAATTCATTCCGAAACCACTCCGGACCCGAATCAACTAACCCAATATATCATAATATAGATAAAAAGCACAAAAGGAAGCAGATATAGGGAAAACGGGGTTGTAACTCTCGAAACGACCGGCCGGGTCGTTACATCCTCCCCTCTTAAACAAACGTTTGTCCTCGAACGGGTCTAGAAACGTATTTGGAGTCTCAAATAGGTGTGGATATCTACTCTGTATCTCCCGATCGGTCTCCCAGGTGGCCTCCTCCACAAGATGACCTCTCCATTGCACCTTCATCGAAGCTATATCCTTTGACCTCAACTTCCGAACCTGCCGATCCAAAATGGCTACCGGCTCCACATCATAAGTCATTTCACCCTCCAACTGAACCGTGATGAAGTCCAAATCATGGGACGGATCGCCAACATACTACCGGAGCATGGAAATATGAAACACTGGATGCACACTCGACAAGCTGGGTGGCAAGGCAAGCTTATAAGCCACTTCCCCTATCCTCTGAAGCACCTCAAAAGGCCCAATGAACCGGGGGCTCAACTTGCCTCTATTCCCAAAAATCATAACACATCACAGACCTTCCTGTCCGAGTAGCTCTTCTGCCTAGGCTGCGGTATGCGAAGTCCCTCCTGAATCAATTTCACCTTATCTAATGCATCCTGAACCAAGTTTGTACCCAAGAGCCTAGCCTCACCCGGCTCAAACCATCCTACCAGAGATCTACACCTCCTCCTATATAAAGCCTCGTATAGAGCCATCTGAATACTCTACTGGTAACTGTTGTTATATGCAAACTCCACGAGCGGCAAGAACTGGTCCCATGAACCCCCAAAGTTAATGACACAAGCGCGCAACATGTCCTTCAATATCTGAATAGTGCGCTCGGACTGCCCATCCGTCTAAGGGTGAAAAGTTGTGCTCAACTCAACCTGAGTACCCAACTCTCACTGCATGGGCCTCCAAAACTGTGATGTAAACTGAGTACCTCTATCTGAAATGATGGAAACTGGAACACCATGTAGGCGAACAATCTCTCGGATATAAATCTCAGCCAACCGCTCTGAAGTGTAAGTAGTACCGACTGGAATGAAGTGCGCAGACTTGGTCAGCCGATCCACAATCACCCAAATAGCATCGAACTTCCTCGAAGTCCGTGGGAGCCCAACTACAAAGTCCGTGGTGATCCGCTCCCACTTACACTATGGGATCTCTTACCTCTGAAGCAAGCCACCCAGTCTCTGATGCTCATACTTAACTTGCTGACAATTGAGACACCAAGCCACAAACCCGACTATATCCTTCTTCATCCGCCTCCACCAATAGTGCTACCTCAAATCCTAGTACATCTTCACGGAACCCGGGTGGATAGAATACCGCGAGCTATGGGCCTCCTCGAGAATCAACTCCCTGAGCCCATCTACATTAGGCATACATATCCGGCCCTACATCCTCAACACGCCGTCATCACCAATGGTCACATCCCTAGCATCATCTCGCTGAACCCTATTCTGAAGAACGAGCAGGTGGGGGTCATCATACTGACGCTCCCTGATACGGTCATATAGAAACGACTTGGAGACCACACAAGCCAATACCCGACTCGGCTCCAAAATATCCAATCTGACAAGCTAGCTCACTAAGGCCTGAAAATCCAATGCCAAGGGTCTCTCTGCTACTGGGAGATATGCTAAACCCTCCGCCCGGTAACTGAAAGCATCGGCCACCACATTGGCCTTCCCCGAATGGTACAAAATAGTAATATCGTAGTCCTTAAGAAGCTCTAACCATCTCAGGTGATGCAAGTTAAGATCCTTCTGCTTAAACATATGCTGCAAACTTCGGTGATCAGTATAGATCTCACAATGAGACCCATACAAATAATGACGCCAAATCTTCAAGGCGTGAACAATGGCTGTTAACTCAAGATCATGGACATGATAGTTCTTTTCATGGGTCTTCAACTAGTGTGAGGCATAGGCAATCACCCTACCCTCATACATTAGAACACATCCAATACCTACCCTCGAGGCATCACAGTACACGATGTAAGAGCATGAAGCTAATGGCAGAACTAATACTGGAGCCGTGGTCAAAGCAATCTTGAGCTTCTTAAAGCTCTCCTCACACTCATCCGACCACCAGATTGGAGCACCTTTTTGAGTCAATTTGGTCAAGGGCGATGCAATAGATGAAAATCCTTCCACAAAGCGACGGTAATAGCCCGCCAAACAAAAAAAGCTCCTAATCTCCGTGGCTGAGGACGGTCTAGGCCAACTCTGCACCGCTTCTATCTTCTTCGGATCCACATAAAAACCCTCACTAGACACCACGTGCCCCAAGAATGCTACGTAACCGAGCCAGAACTCACACTTGGAGAACTTTGCATAAAGCTTCTCCTCGCTCAATCTCTGTAATACAATCCTTAAGTGCTGAGCATGCTCCTCCTGGCTGCGAGAGTACACCGGGATGTCATCAATGAATACAATAATGAATAAGTCCAAATAGGGCTGGAATACACTGTTTATCAAATGCATGAACTCTACTGGGGCATTGGTCAGCCCAAAAGACATCACCAAGAACTCAAAATGGCCATATAGGGTCCTGAAAGCTGTCTTAAGAATATCCAAATCCCGAATCTTCAGCTGGTGATAACTGGACCTCAAATCAATCTTGGAGAACACCCTCTCTCCCTGAAGTTGGTCAAATAAATCATCAATACAAGGCAAAAGATGCTTGTTCTTAACTGTGACCTTGTTCAACTGCCTGTAATCAATGCACATCCTCATGGAACCATTCTTCTTCTTTACAAATAGAATCGGTGCACTCCAAGGTGACACACTAGGACGAATAAACCCCTTATCAAGGAGTTTATGAAGTTGTTCCTTCAACTCCACTGGTGCCATACGATACAGTGGAATAGAAATGGCTGAGTGCCCGGCAATAAAGCAATACCGAAGTCAATATCCCTATCAGGCGGCATGCCCGGTAGGTCTGGAGGAAACACATCCGAAAAATCCCAAACCACCGGAACATAATCAATGGCAGGAGTTTCTGCACTAAAATCTCTCACAAAAGCCAAATAGGATAGACAACCCTTCTCAACCATCCGATGAGCCTTCAAGTATGATATCACTCTACCGGGAATATAGTCTATAGAACCACTCGACTCAACCCTCGACAGCCCCGGCATAGCCAATATCACAGTCTTAGCGTGAAAATCTAGAACAACATGACATGGAGACAACCAATCCATACCCAATATCACATAAAAATCGACCATACTAAGCAGAAAAAGATCCACTCTGGTCTCCAAACCCCCAATGGTCACCACACATGATCGATATATGCGGTCCACAATAATAGTATCACCCATAGGAGTAGATACATGAACAAATGAAACGAAGGACTCACTAGGCATATCCAGAAAATATGCAAAATACGAGGAAATATATGATTACGTGGAACCATAGTCAAATAATACATAGGCATCTCTATGACAAACTGACACAATACTTGTAATCACAGCATCTGAAGCAATAACATTTGGTCTGGCCGGGAGGGCATATAGACGGGCCTGGCCACCCCCTGATCTGCCTTCCCCTCTCGGGCGAACCCTAGCTGGCTGGGCAGGTGGTGGAGGAACTGGTGCTGGTGTCATCGGCTGAGTACTCCACTATAGAGTCCCACCCAATAGCCTAGGGCAATCTCTCATAATATGACCAAAATCTTCGCACTTGAGACAACCTTTCCTCTGACGAAATTGCTGCTCCTGATGCCTAAAAGAACTGCCTGGGGATGTCTGAGCGAATGGGGCATGATGAGAACTCTACGCTGGTAGTGCACTGAATGATGACTGGCCCTGCTGATGACTGTGATAACCATGGCTAGATGACGCACGACGGTGAAATGGCCGAGCTGACTGAGCCTGTCTGAAATGACGACCTCTACCGTGCTGGAACTGACCCCATAAGGAGCACCGCTGAATCCACCCTGACCATGAGGCCTCTTGGCCTCCCTTTCAACCCTTTCCTAACCATTAACCATCTCAATCTGCCGAGTAATGTCGATAACCTCATCAAAGGTAGCACCAGACACTCATTCTCTGGTCATAAGCAACCGTAGTTGAAAAGTGAGACCATCTATAAACCTCATGATCCTCTCCCTGTCTGTGGGAACCAACCAGATAGCATGACAGGCCAACTCCGAGAATCACATATCATACTACATCACAGACATATCACCCTGGCGATGCTTCTCAAACTGTCTGCGCAGCTCCTCTCTGCGAGACTGAGGCAGGAACTTCTCCAAAAAGACCACGGAGAACTACTGCCAAGTAAGGTGTGATGCGCCAAGAGGCCTACACCTCTCGTAAGTCTCCCACCATCTGAGTGTAGCCCCAGAAAAATGAAAGGTAGTGAATGAGACCCCACAAGTCTCCAAAATACCAGTTGTACGGAGTATCCTCTGACACCTGTCCAAGAAGTCCTAGGCATCCTCTCTCTCTATGCCACTGAAAGGTGGAGGCTGGTGTCTCCCAAACCTCTCCAATCTACGTTGATCATCCTCAGGCATAGCAGGAATCACATAATTCATAGCAGCTGCAACCGGCTAGGCTAGTGGTGCCCCCGGTGTCTGGAATCCCTATACCACCTGCTCTGGTGTGCGGGAAGAGGGAGTCTGAGCACCTTCCCCGGCCTGAGAAGTGGCTGCTGCGGTCGCAACAGAGACCGCCTGAACAAGTATGGTACATGTGGTCAGAATCTGAGCTAAGGCCTCCTGAAGGCCTGGAATCATAATAGGCACATGTGGTGCCTGAGCTGGTGCATCAACAACCGGGATCTGGTCCTAATCTGGGGCAACTGGTAGATTTGCAGGTACTGCCCCAGCTGCGGTGTGGGTTGCACCTCTGCCCCTACCACGGCCTCTACCGCTGCCTCGGCCTCTTGTGGCCCTGGCTGGTGGTACTGGTGGCTGGCCCTCCTGACTGGTAGTAAGAGTCCTCACCATCTGTGAGAGAATGAAACAACAGGTGTTTAGTTACCAGAATAGACAGATTCGCACGACAAGAATCCAAGAATGTGAAATTTTCCTAAGGGTTCTGCAGCCTCTCGAAGATAAGTACAGACGTCTCCGTACCGATCCGCAAGACTCTACTAAACCCGCTCATGACTCGTGAGACCTATGTAACCTAGGCTCTGATACCAACTTGTCACGACCCAAAATCTAACCATGGTCGTGATGACGCCTATCGTGGTACTAGGCAAGCCGACCTTCCCAAAAATACTTCCTAACTAAATATAAAAGTAAAGTAAGCTTTCCATATCAGGAATTATTTTCATAAAATCAAAGTTAAACTCAAATTGGAAACAACGTGCGGAAAACGAGCCCCAAACATCGGGGTGTCACCAAGTCATGAGCGTCTAAGTATATAAAACTATTACAGCCAATGTCTAAATATCAGTACAAACGAAAATAAATATGGAAGGAGTAACAAGGTTCTGCGGACGCTGGCAGCTACCTTGCAGTCTCCGAAACTCAAATAGGCCTGGACTCAACAGTCTCTGTGCGTAGACACACCTGGATCTGCACATGTAGTACAGGGTGTAGTATGAGTACAACCAACTCACTAAGTAACAACAATAAATAAGGAATTTAGAAGTAGTGACGAGCTATACAGAACGATTAGTTGATAATTTTCATAGTTAAGAGTAAACATGAGTATAAGATCAGTTACATAATTACCAATTCCTGCTAGACAATTATCAGCTAAATGCATCAACAAAGTGAAATAGATGAAACCTCACAGACACTATCACTCGAACCCTCAATAACTCGACACTCAATTCTCAGCCCTCAATGCACACGCTCAATAATTACCTGCGCTCACTGGGGTGTTCAGACTCATGAGGGTCTCCTACAGCCCAAGCGCTATAATCCACATGGACAACTCGCGTGTTACACTGACAGCTCACGTGCTATAATATCATATCAAGTCCCACACGGACAACTCGCGTGCCACACATCACATCGGAATCCGCGCGGACAACTCACGTGCAAAGGTACAATACCTCACAAACAGGCCCTCGGCCTCACTCAGGCATGAACCTCTCTAGTCTCATAGCTCTAAATAAATAAAGGGAAACCAGCCCGAATCAAAGTGTTACAGTATATCATCAGGGAAAATAGCAGAGACTGAGGTAAACATGTACAAGAATCACTATGAGTGAATATAACTACCATTAGCAGGAATATATCCTAAGCATGATTTCTAGCATGAAAGAAAGTCAAGTTCTAATAGACAGGAATGCATATAAACACAAATAAAGGCTATTAGACTTCACAGTCTCCCGGGACGGACCAAGTCTCAATCCCTCACGGCGTACACCCACAAGCCTGTCACCTAGCATGGGTGTCACCTCCAAATAGTCACATTATACCGAACTCTGAGTTTCATACCTTCAAGACTAGATTTAAAACTGTTACTTACCTCAACTGCGTAGAACTCCTACTCCAAAAGGCTATTTCCTCTCGAATCAGCCTCCAAATGACCCGAATCTAGCCACAAGAAATAAAATACGATCAATACAAGATAAAGGAATGAATCCCATAAGGAAAATACCAAATTATAGGCCAAATTCCAAAATTCACTCAAACTCGGTCCCTGGGACCAAGTCTCGAAATCCAACAAAAGTCACAAAACCCGAAAGCCCATTCATTCACGAGTCTACCCATACTAAATTCATCAAAATCAGACCTTATTTGGTCCCTTAAATCCCCAAATTACTCTCTCCAAAATCCCAAGCCCTAACCCCTTATTTCACTTCAAAACACCTACTAATTAGGTGGGAAATCAACAATAAATACCATAGCTAATGATAATAGAGCTCAAGCAACTTACCTCAGTGAACATCCTTGAATCCCTTTGAAAAATCACCCCAAAAGCTCCAATGTCTGAATTGAAAATGGTGGAAATGAGCAAAAATCACGAAGTCCCCTTTTTATATCTTCTGCACATCGAAACCGCACATGTGGTCCATTTTACACTTCTGTGATACTGCACTTGCGATATTTCCATCGCAAGTGCGGAACTCACTTAAAATCTGCAGCTGAATCTCGCTCCTGCGATTGCGCACCTGTGCGTCCCTTTCCGATTCTGCGAAAATCGACCAACTCCTCACTTCCTCATCTGCGACTCAGCCTCGCATCTGCGGGCTCGCAGATGTGACCACTCTTACGCACTTGTGGTTCCAGCCCAGGTCCTATATGTTCACATCTGCAGCTCCCCAAATGCACCTGCGACCTCGCACATGCGGCTCCACCTCCGTAGGTACGGAAAAACACCAGCAACAGCAGTTTAGCTGCATTTCCAAATTCCAAACCTCCCATTAGCCATCTGAAATCACCCTTAGCCCCTCGGGACCTCAACCAAACATACCAACAAATCATATATCAATATCTGAACTTAGTCGAGCCTTCGAATAACTCAAAATAACATCAAAACATCAAATTACTCTCGTATTCTAGCCTAAGAACTTCTAAACTTTTAAATTCAAAAACCGATGCTGAAATCAATCAAACCATGTCCGAATTACCTCAAAGATTACACACAGGTCACAAATGACACCATGAGCCACTCCAACTTCCAAAAATCTATTCTGACCTCGATATCAAATTTTTCACTGCCGACCGAAATCGCCAAATTTCCAACTTTCGCCAATTTAAGCCTAATTCCACTACGGACCTCAAAATAACATTTTGGACTCTCTCCTAAGTCCAAAATCACCTAATGAAGCTAATGGAACCATCAGAATTCAAACTCGAGACCGTTTACATATAATTTAACATCCGGATGACTTTTCCAACTCAAGGTTCTAAATAAGAGACTAAATGTCTCAATTCATTCTGAAACCACTCCAGACCCAAACCAACTAACCCAATATATCATAATATAGCTGAAAAACACAAAAGAAAGTAGAAATGGGAAAAACGGGGCTATAATTCTCGAAATGACCGGTGGGGTCGTTATATCTAATTTCATTTGGATTGTATTGTCTATTACTTGGCTTACCTAGCGAGTCGGGTTAGGTTCCATCACGACTATTGATTTTTGGGTCATGAAAAGTTGGTATCAGAGCTCTAGGTTCATAGGTTTTGCGAGTCATGAGCAAGTATTTAGTAGAGTCTTGCGGATCGGTATGATGTCGTCCATACCTATATTCGAGAGGTTGTAGGTCATTTAGGATGAACTTCACATATTTCTTTCCTTATAGTGCGACATTGATTCAGCTTAAAGCGTAACTCTTTTAATTCCCTCCATGCATTTGTATGCGCATGGGAATGCTCGGTATCAGCTGTGCATCGACATCTTGTAACTCCATAGATGAGGTGAGAGATATGATTTCTGTGTGTTGATGATGGGTCAGTCTGGAGGACTTGAGGCCGGGTTTTGACTGCAGCTTGAGCACGAGAATTTCGGTTGTGTGTGCATGTCCCTTTGGGCTTATATGTTCGGTAGTGTACCTATAAGTAGAATTTATGGTCGGCGAGTGGTTGGATGACTAAATGATGAGTAGGATGTGACTACGAGTTGTGTTAAGATTATCTGAATGTGAAGAGAAGAGTTTGTTTGAGGCATAAAAAGGACTGATAGGTGCTTGGTTTCTGTCTCGATGTGGCATGTAGTCCCGAGTTATGAGGGTGTTGGAAGTTTTTCCATGTTTAATTGTGGGGTGGATTTGATTCTCATGCCTTATTGATGAGTTCAGACTCAGGAAGATTAAGTGGTGGAATAGTAGTTGTGGCTAGAATATAATATTTACGTTGGATAGTGTCGAGGCTCGCGATATTTCTATATCATTATGGATTATGCATTTTAGTATCAGGAAGACTAAGTGGTGGAGGAAACGGCTTTAGATTAATAGAAGGTCTCTTCAAAGTGGGTGTCTCGGTTGTGGTACTTTGGGGTGCTTAGAGGGAATGCAGAAGCTTATGGGCCTTAGAGCGGTGTGGTTTTTATGCTAGAATCTCTTATGGCGAGCTTTGGGGTAAGGATCATGGTGTTCTCGCAAGGAGGGGTATCAAATTGAGGGTAATTTGGAAGAAACTCAGAAGAAACAGGGCAGTTTGATAGTAAATTGGATCAACGCGGTAATGATATAATCGGTTCTTTGGGTGCTTATAATGTGGTGGGTCTCCACAGGTGTTTCGTGGCAATGCTCATGGGTTTCGAGCAACTACGTGGCTTGGTTGAGTTGGAGGGATTCAGTTCGGATAGCTTGGTTATGTGCAAATGGGTTCCAAGGAGTCCTCGATGATTTTTATCACGGTTCGAGGTGGATATTTCCTACTAGAGTGAGGAACATGTTGCGTATTTGGATTCTCCTGGATGAGATCAAATAGAAGGTTTCTGACTGATCAGGATTGTGTTTTGCATGTGCAAGGTCACAGTTCAGTTTTAAAAGGAAGGTCATGAATTCTTAGACAGCACTGACGGTTTGATATGTCTAGATGGATACTATTACTACTTGGTATTTCCTGAGAAGTGTGTACATTTCAGAAGGCTCATTGTGTTTTGACTTACGGATGCAGCATTTATATTGCAGTGCTCGCCTGGTTAGTTGACTGCTGAGATTTAGATTTTGTTATGTGGCACGGAAGAATTATAGAAGTATTCCTCGTGGGATGACTATATATGAGAGATGTGTTAGACATTTGGGCGGTGGAGTTGGGATCAGGTAGGATGATTCATGTGTTCTATAGATTTGGAGACTGGGAGTTCTTAGAAGCAGATTGTTTCATGGTTGTGGACTTTTTGAGGTCTATTTGTCTATTCGGGGATGACCAGAGTTGATTTGGGGGCCCATTGATAGGCCCAATGAAGATGTGCATTCTGTATCGGATCGGATTTGATTTCTCCTGCGCAGCTGTTACCACAGGTATATCGTCGGGCGGAATAGATGTTATCCACGCCTTGGTCTGTGTTATGTGTTCCTCTCTTATGCTATGACGGGTTGTGAGGGTTACATGGTTCTTCGCACGCATATTGTAATTCAATTTAGGCCTCATGGCACTATGGGCGAGATGTCCTTCGTGATGTTGATTTTCTTATTGCACCATCGTTGTGCTTGTCCTCAGTATTGTTTGTTCCTAATAATTTTCCCATAGTTATATTTTGCGCACTCTATTGTGCTTGATATTGACGCACATGTGATCAGTGACCCCGAGTATTATGGCTCGATGGGTACCCTATATGGATTGATGTGATGCACACCGCAATGGTACTGTGATGAAATGTAACTCCTAATGCTTACTTCGTGTAGTTTTTCTTCCACCTTGTTGAAAATAGTTCATGGAAAAATGCTAAAATTTCCCTGCATGTTTAACTTGTTTAGTAATCTTCTTATTTAACTTTCTTACCGTTATCTGCCATGTCCAAATTATTACTTGTTGGTGTACGCGATCGTGTTGTGTGGGGCTCCATATGATTATTGTTAATACTTGTCGTCGAGGCTGCTTGTACTGGCTGAGATGAGGTTTCTAGACTTGATAATGTCACTATTGTATTAGGATGAGGAAGGTTTGGTAGAAAAATACTATATTTTGCTGAGGATTTGGGCAAAATGGCCTTGGTCGGACGAGTGAGTTTCTTGGCTTATTGATCAGATGAGTGGTTAAGAGGTTATGTGTGTTTATTTCATCATCAACAAGGTATGAAGGTTTTAAACGAGGCTCTAATCGATATGAGGTTACTACTGGTACCATATTTATTTTTGGGCAGTAATGGTGGTCAGCAGTTCCTGCTGTGAGTGTCTGAGTAATGGGGGCATATCATGCAATTTCATCTTGGGGTTATGGTTGTGACCTAATACAGATTGTTCAGGCTTATACAGTGTGTAGATATGAGATTCGGGTCTTGTGATTAATTCAGGATGTTAGAGATTGGTTCTAAGGTTAAAGGCCAAGGTTTAAGTAAGAATCTCTAGTTATGTTGCGTTGGCAGACTTATATGGAGCAGGGTGACGTGGGATCACCCCCGGGTATCTGCATAGTAAGGTTACACCGTGATTTTATAGCTTTGTAATGACTCCTGGCACGTTCGAGGACGAACGTATGTTTAAGTGGTGGAGGGTGTAACGACCCGACCAGTCGTTTTGAGCACTTGCACTTTTCTCAGTAGTTTGAGGGCACGAATATCCCTGCATGATGTATTATGTGATGAACCGATAGGTCATCTTATGTTTTAGAACTTAATTTTGTGTTTCGAAGCCTCAAATACCTCATTTTGGCCCTCTTCGATTTGCGTGCACAGTCCGGGTATTTTTCCAGAAAACATTTATGTTAAAAACTGAAAAATATGAAATCTTTGTCTTAAAACATATTTGAGTTGATTTTGGTCAACTTTTTGAACAATCAGATTCGGATCCGTGTTTTGACGGTCACGATGGGTCTGTATCGTGATTTGGGACTTGGGCGCATGACCGAAATCGAATTCGAAAGTCCCTAACTCGAGTTATCGCATTTTGTTAAAATTTGAAAGTTTAAAGGCTTAATGAATCTAAAAGTTTGATCTATGTTTGAAATTGTTGATATCGGTTCCATATTTTTGTTCTGGAACTCGGTATTTGTTCATTTATATATTTATGACTTGCCCAGCAAATTTGGTGAGAAACGGAGTTGGTTTGACGTGATTCGGACGTCCGGTTGTTGAAATAGAAGTTTTAACATTTTCTTGAAAATTTATTTCTATTTGGTGCTCAATTCGTAGTTTTAGGTGTTATCTTGGCGATTTGGTCGCGCGAGCAAGTTCGTATAGTATTTTTAGACTTGTGTGCATATTTGATTTAGAGCCCCGAGGGCTCAGGAGAGTTTCGGATTGGATCCGGAATGATTTTTCATAATTTTGAGTGCCGTTACTAGTGTCATCGCATTTGCGATATTTTTGTCACAAATGCGACTATCGCAATTGCGAAGCAGCCTCGTATTTGCGAACCTCGGCTGTTGGGGATTGGATCGTATTTGCGATGAAGTTGTCGCTTTTGCGAAGCCTGAAGAGTTTCGCATTTGCAAATTTTGTATCGCATTTGTGATGAAGGCCTCGTCTGTCATGGGTCGCATTTGCGGAGATCGCATTTGCGAACCCCCTGTCGCAAATGCGACATCTGCAGCATGCTAAATACTGAGAATTCTGAGATTTAGCTTTATTTTGTCATATTTTGAACCCTAGCGTCGACGGGAGACGATTTTGTGAATGGATTTTCATACCAAATTATTGGGTAAGTAACTTTAATTAATTCTCAACTACATTTCATGATTTTACATAAGATTTAACATCAAATTCATGAGAATCTTGGGAAAAGTTTGGGGATTTTGTGAATACTTTGAAAAATAAAAATTTGGGATTTGAGAGTCGAATAGGACTCGGATTTGGAAACAAAATACGTATTTGGACTCGTGAGGCTATGGGTAGTCAAGACCTACCCTTGGACCCGAGTTTTGACCGGGCAGGCCTGGGGGTTGACTTTTGTTGACTTTTTAGAAATTTTATAAATATCACAACTTTATTAATTGAAATTATTTTCCCTTGCATTGTTTAATGTATTTAAGTCGTCTTTGGCTAGATTGAGCCGAGCGGAGGTGAATTTGTAAGGGAAAAAGCTAAATTGAGTATTGAGTTAGCCGAATTGAGGTAAGTGTCTTGTCTAACTTTGTTGAGAGAATTTTTCCTACTATTTGACATTGTTTGCTACATGCGGGGATGATACATATATGAGGTGACGAGCATATATGCATGTGCCAGGGTTAACTATGCTCGGGGGTAAATTATGTTATAAATTGTGTCTTGTAGAATCACATGACCTTCTTGCCCCATGCCTTACTTGACTCCTAGATACTAAGAACATAGTATTAAATGTTAGAAACTAAGACTTAGCTTATTATAACTTGATCAAATTTGATGGAATTCTGAGAATACATTGGTGTGTTTAATTCGGTCATCAATATGCATAATCATTAATACATTGCTACGGCCGATATCCTTGAGATACTAGATTCTATACTTGTGTTGTAGATCATTTGTGAGATTCGTTGGAATACTTGAATAATAAGGTTCTTGCGGGTTCATTGAATTATTGTTGGCTTGGAATATTGTGATTGGGATTCATTTGGAATATTCATTTAAACACTCTCCTTGATGTTATTTATGCTTCCTGCCTTGTTTGTCATTGATATACATATACTTGGTAAGGAAGAGTGTAAAGCACGAAGGGTGATGCCGTGCATTTGTTTATACATTATCATGTGAGGGAGAGTGTAAAGCACAAAGGGTGATGCCGTACCATATTATTGAGAGTAAAAGCACGAAGGGTGATTCTGTGCCATATCATTTATGAGTAAAAGGACGAAGGGTGATGCCGTGCCATGTTATGTGAGTGTAAAGAACGAAGGGTGCATGAGTTCATGGCAAGATGGTTGTTTTCGTGCAAGTGAGGACGAGGGACATGCATTATGTTGTGATATCTTTCCTTTGTGTATGCGTTCATGCCGTTACATTGAGCTGTTAATGTTGTATTTATGATTCCTATGTGACTTGTCGTTAATGCCCTGTTCTTATTCTTTATCTTATTTGTTATTGTGTCACTCATGCCTTCTACTTGCTAAACTTGCAAATACCATGCCTACTTCCTGCTGTCATAATTATATCTTTGTCGTATCTATTTTGGTTTCACTTAGTACATGCCTTCTACCGTGTTAGTCATTCATGCTTCTACTTATTAACGCATAAAGTTCATCTGTTCCTCTCTTATTCATTATATTTGTATTTATTCCTCAACCATGCTAGTTAGTTGAAGTTATATTCCTTTTCCTGATTGTTCTCATCACCTCTATGCTTTCCGCCTAGTCTGTTACTGATGCCCTTATGTACATTCTCGTTCATTTTTGCTATTTGCATATTTCCTACTTTGCCATCACTGTTATCGGCATTTCTGTCATCCGGTTGGTACTGTTGTATACATTGTTGGTGAGGATGAGATAAATGCACGAAGGGTGTTGCCTTGAAATTGACTTAATATCAGTGTATATTTCTCACGTTATGAAAGTTATGGGGTAACTATTATGGTTTATTAGTTTCGCTCTAAGGAAAAGATTGGTTGAGATATTAGAAACTATTGAATTGTGATCTCTTCTAGTACTTTGTTATTGTTTTGTACATTCGTTTAGTGTACTTTATCCCGTTATACTGTAGTATAGTTCTATTGCTAGATTTTGGTACAGATTTTTATTAGTGAGAATCTTTTTACTAAAAAGCCTTGTCACTACTTCGACGAGGTTAGACAAAATACTTACTGGGTACATGGAGTCGGTTATACGCATTCTATACTTCTGCATCTTGCGTGCAGACTTTTGGAGCGGAGCTGCTGGTGATGTCGGGAGCTGACCCTGAAGATATTCATGCATTCCGGATATGGATGCCACTTGTCCTTGGTGGCTTTAGATTTTGTTAATCTGTTTATGTAGCTTTCAAACAGATCGTGTAATTATTTGTATCAGCTTTATAAATTCTAAGTCTTAGAAGCTCATGATTTGTACTACCAGTTCTTGGGTTAATTTGTAAATGTCTAGATAATTCTTCACTACTTTCCTATAATTTTATTTAAATTGTATTGTATGTTAGTTGGCTTACCTAGCGAGTCAAGTTAGGTGCCATCACGACTATTGATTTTTGAGCCGTGATAAAAAGTAGAATGAATTACGCACGCAATAGTGATATAAAAAAGATCTAAAACGATTGATGAGCAGGTAAAATGCAGTAGTTTAGTATTATCAAGCGACGTGATTAATTTGGTGCAAATTTAATTTAACAATGCCTGAGGTATTAGTTGCTTTACAGTGATATTAAAGACATATTTCCTAATCAAATAGAAGGACATTTATTACGTTAATAACTTTTATAAAAATTAAGCAAAAACCTAAAAATAATTAATTTACAGAAGAATTAAGAGAAAAAGAAGGATTTAATTGGGATCCAAGGGCACTGATATATCTATAAAAATAAAAAATAAACAATAAAAGTATTAAACTCTATGCCTTAACTTAAGGAAAAAGATGTTTTCATTTTAAAAAGGTGAAAAACAAACATAAATAATCACCTTCCTTGTAAAAATAAGTAAATCTATATACTATCAATTTATATAAATAAAAAAAACAATTACTCACGTTAATTATCTCAACTGAAACATTATGTTATTTGGCCCACGCGCAGCATGGGCTATCCTTACTAGTTCATTATAAACGATAAAAGGAACCCATCACAACACAAGCAATATATTTGGCTTTTTGTTATAGCTATTTCAGTAATTAAAAAACAGATTCTAAGACTTATTTAACCTTACAGTCGTTTGATTCGGGAATCTATTATTTTTTGTGGGATAAGAGAATTCGTATTAACAATTCATGGATAGAAGCCTTTAAAGTAAGCACTCACCAAAAAATCTGAGTCGAGGGAATATTGAAAATAACTTCTCTATCTTCACAAGATAAGGATTAAATCTACGTACAAATTACCTTTTCAAGACTCCGCTATGTGAGATAATACAGAGTATATTATTGTTGTTACTCACCAAATCATCCTAACAAATCGTACATTATATCCACTGCATTGATTAAATATTAAAAAAAAAAAGCCAAAATTGTTTAATTATATAAGCATTTGAAAATTTAAAAGCGGTGGAGTGGTGAGAATATATATATATATACTGGGTAGAAATTATTTTACACATACGAGGAAGGAGTTGGAGTTGGAATACGAGGGATCATGTGCGTGTATATATAATTCAAAAAAGACTATAAAAATGAGGTGAGCCGAACATAAATGTAAGCTCAGCCTGCTCTAGCTTTGAGACTTTAGAATATTGCGCCAGGGAAATGTAGCAGAAAGTTTGAAAAAACAAAACCGAACGAAATGAAAGCTCTTGCTTTGAGAGTACTTTAGATTGCGCGGCGAGAGGTAAGGGGTTAGTTTCACCGGTGATCACTAAATTACTCTTTGTAGTTCTAAAGTTATAAAATTAATTTTTTTTGTAACAGCAAATTCACTGAACTAACTATTTGTATTACTAAAGCCATACAACTAATTTTTATTGTATATGGGTGAACTCGGGGTCAACACACACCCCGGGTTCTCGGTGAGTCAAATGAAATATGAATGTATGAGATAGAAACCGAATCTGAGAACTCTTTGGTTCGAGGTTGGAATGGAGTGATCACCACCGTGCCTGACAAGACAACACCTCGCGAACCCAGAACGAGCTCCAAGACCTAGTAAAGCATTACAAACGGTCAAACGACTAACAGAGGGTCGTGATATCCGTACCAAACCAGATATCACGGCACGGATCTCGCCCGATACCGATAGCGTATCAATGATTGATGTACAAGGAAGATTTATACCTTTTTTAGAATTGTACTAGGGGTAAAATTCTCCTACTATATAATAAAAAAGTTTCTTATTAAATAGAGACATTGTAACATGCATATCAAGGCAATACAAATTTACTTCTCTACTTTCTAGCTAGTGAAAGGTTCTCATTTTAATCATAGTTCTTCATATATATTTGGCTTCGAATCGAGGGACCGGTCGAGAGCAAAACTACTGTTGAGCTTAAATTCGAGCCCGAATTCAATATCATAACTGGTTTGGTCATTTATTTTATCTTTAATTTGTTTAACTAACGATCTTGATTGCTTGTATTGAATCAATCCACATATCCTTAAAACTGCATATAAATTTAATTATTATTCGTTTTAAGGGTAAACAGTTTGGCGCCTACCGTGGGGCTAAGGATAATAGTGATGGTTTGACATAAATCTTCATAACACGCTCTATTTTACACTTGTTCTTTAAGGTCTCAATTCCAGGTCAACTTAAAAATGTCAAATTCTTAATCTTCTCACTTGAACGTTGAGTCTGAGTTTGGCTATCATGGCGAAAATAATAATGTGGTGCCTAGCAATGAGGTGCCCTCTGTTGATCCTAACGGCGTCCTAGTTGAAGACCGAATCGATGTTAACTCATAGGTGGCCATCGACGCCAACCTGCCTACCAACCTCGAGAACAGCTTTCGCGGAGGAGCTCGGCCAACGGCTCGAGAAGAGCCCGAAGGTGAGGGCGACGGGATCAGTCTACGATTGATCTTCAAAATGTTGCAGGCTCAACAGACGGAGATAGCGTAGCTGAAAAATCAAGGTCGCGCCCCCAACATATTTGAGCCCGAACTGTCCCGGGAAAATACCCGAAGAAATGAGCAGATCAACGAAAGGCCAGGCAAAGCTGAGTCCGGTGTCAGCCCCGAAGTAATGAAAATGCTTGAAGCATTAACAAAATGGGTGAAATTAGGTAAAATGAAAATTGAGGCAAACGACAAGAAGGTAGAGACATATAATTCCCGGGTCGATCAAATCTCAGGAGCGCCTCCAATATTGAAAGGCCCGGACACCAAGAAATTTGTCCAAAAGCGTTTTCCTCAAGTGCGGTACCGAAGCCAATCCCAAAGAGGTTCCGTATGCCTGATATTCCAAAATATAACGAAACCACGGATCCAAATGAGCATGTGATCTCCTACACATGCACCATCAATGGTATCGACTTGGAATACGACGAAATCGAGTCAGTGTTATTAAAGAAGTTCGGGGAAACTCTGTAATAACTTGCACCCAAATTCCATTGATTCATTCTCTATGCTCACGGATGCTTTTGTAATGGCTTATGCCATGGCCATCAAGGTCGAGACTAGAAAATTGGACATTTTCAAGGTTAAGCAAAGAGATAACGAGATGCTCAGTGAGTTCGTGTCAAGGTTTCAAATGGAACAGATGGACTTGCCTCTGATTGTGGACGATTGGGCCCTTCAGGCATTCACTCAAGGACTTAAGCCCCGAAGCTCATTGGCTTCAAAGCAGCTAAAACAAAATTTGGTAGAGTACTTGGTGGCAACTTGGGTCGGCGTCCACAACAGGTACCAATCAAAAATTAGAGTCGGGGACGACCAACTCGGTGCCCCTTCTGGGTATGTTTATCCCATCAGAATAGACGACATGCCTAAGAGAGTCATCGATCATGAATCAAGGTCGGTCCGAGATCGGTATCAACCATACAGTGCACATCAGAGGGGGATCGAGCCAGGACGTAAACCCATGAGGAACGAGTAAAGAAGCGACCGTGGAGCCAATAGCCGAGGTCTGAGGTTTTGACAAGCCGCTCAGGGGAAGGAAGCACCGAGATTATCAGAGTATAACTTCAACGTTGATGCAGCGAGCATCATATCGGCTATTGGACGCATCAAAGAAACCAAGTGGCCTCGAACATTGCAGTATGATCCTACCTAGAGAGATCCTAACTTGTTGTATAAGTATCATGGCACTCATGGCCACAGGACCGAGGGCTGCCGACAATTGAGAGAAAAAGTTGCCCGATGTTCAATAACGAGCACCTCCGAGAGTTTCTGAGTGATCGAGCCAAAAACTACTTCAGGAACAAGGACTCCAAAAAACAGACTGACCAAGAAGAACCTCAATACGCCATCAACATGATCATTGGAGGGGTCGATGTTCCTTAGGGGCTAATGATAAATCGCACTAAAGTATCCATCACGAGGGAAAAGCATACCCGATATTACATCCCGGGGGAACCATTTCGTTTAACGACGAGGATGTTGAGGGAATCGTATAGCCTCATAATGATGCACTGTTGAAATTCGTATCAACAAATTTTGAGTTATACGTGCATTGATTGATCTAGGCAGCTCGGCCAACATCATCAGATCGAGGGTCGTAGAGCAGTTGGGTTACAAGATCAAATAGTGTAGGCGATCCTGGTGTTGAACGGATTAACATGGCATGTGAAATTCCTAAAAGAGAAATAACCCTGCCAATGAATACCGTCGGGATGATTCAAGATACAAAATCATACGTGATTGAAGGGGACATGAGGTATAACACCTTATTCGGAAGGCGATGGGTTCACAACATGAGGACAATACCCTTAACATTACATCAAGCATTGAAGTTCCCTACGCTGTGAGGAATCAAGATGGTCTACGGAGAGCAGCCGGCGGCAAAAGAAATGTTCGAAGTCGATGAGGTGATCCAAATGCCAATGATCTCAATGTCAAAGAACACAAAGTCGGCCAGGAAGGAAGAAATTAAATAGCAATCACCGATACCAGCCCCGACCGAACCAGAAGAGCGAGGAGTAGGCGAGGAGGATGATTATGGAGTTCCTAGGTCGTTCATTGCTCCCGATAATTCCGATGCTACCAAATCGATGGTCGAGGAGCTGGATCAAGTCATATTGATCGAACACTTACCCGATCGGAAGGTATACCTAGGAACGAGGTTAACTCCCGAGCTCAGAAAAAAACTCATTGAATTTCTTATAGCTAACATAAATTATTTAGCTTGGTCACATCTTGACATGGAAGGGATCCCGCCGGAGGTAACAAATCATAGGCTGAGTTTGGACCTGAAGTTCCACCCGGTTAAGTAGAAAAAGAGACAACAGTCCGAGGGCAAGCACACATTCATCAAGGACGAGGTATCTAAACTCCTTAAAATAGGATCCATTAGGGAAGTTAAGTATCCGGACTGGTAAGCCAACATAGTGATAGTACCTAAGAAAGGAAATAAGCTAAGAATGTTTGTGGATTATAAAGATCTGAACGAGGCATGCCCTAAGGATTATTTTACTTTGCCTAACATTGATCAGATGATCGACGCGACGGTCGGGCACGAGATACTCAGTTTTCTCGATGCCTAGTCCGGGTACAACCAAATTTGGATGGACCCGAGCAATCAAGAAAAAACCTCCTTTATCACTAAATTTGGCACCTATTGTTATAACGTACTGCCATTTGGATTAAAGAGCGTTGGTGCTACCTATCACCACCTAGTAAAGTGGATGTTCGAAGAACAGATAGGAAAATCAATGGAAGTTTATATTAACGACATATTAGTCAAGTCCCTGCGAGCAGAGGACCATTTGAAACATTTGAAGGAAACCTTCGACATATTTAAGAGATACAATATGAAATTGAACCCGGGAAAGTGCACATTTGGGGTCGGATCCGAAAAATTCCTCGTGTTCATGGAACGTCAAGGCCGTTCAGAGGCCTAGGCCGATTCATATCAAAGTCATAGAAGACATCACCATGGTGGACAATGTCAAGGCCGTTCAGGAGGCTGACAGGGCGTATAGCCGCCCTAGGCCGATTCATATCGAGGTCCTTGGATAAAAGCCATCGGTTTTTCTCACTATTGAAGAAGAAGAAGAACTTTTCCTGGACCCCAGAATGCCATCAAGCTTTAGAAGAACTCAAATAGTACCTTTCGAGTACGCCCTTGCTCCACACTCTGAAGGCGGATAAGCAGTTGTACCTTTACTTGGCGGTATCCGGGGTAGCGGTAAGTGGAGTCTTGAACCGGGAAGAGGAAGGTACGCAATTTCCTATTTACTATGTCAGTAGAACTCTAGGCGAGGCCGAAACAAAGTACCCTCACTTGGAAAAATTGGCACTCACTCTGTTAAGCGCCTCCCAAAAATTAAAATCATACTTTCAAAGTCACCCCATATGTGTCATAGCATCTTACCCACTGAGGAACATCATGCACAAACCCTTGACAAATTAGGAAAAGGGTCTGAACTCGGCATCGTGTTGGAACCACCTACGGGGAGTGTAATTAGGAAATCTATTAGAACTGTGAAATTGACTAACAATGAGGCCGAGTATAAGGACATAATTGCAGGTCTCGAATTAGCTAAAAGCCTTGCGGCCGAGGTGATCGAAGCCAAGTACGACTCCCTCCTTGTGGTAAATCAAGTCAATGGAATGTTCAAAGTAAAAGAGGAACGGATGCGAAGGTACTTTGATAAATTACAGGTAACGCTGTATCAATTCAAGGAATGGGCCCTGCAGTACATGCCCCGAGATTAGAACAATGAGGCCGATGCTCTGGCTAACCTGGGGTCATCGGTCGATGTCGATGAGTTCAGCTTAGGGACAGTAGTACAACTCATGAAATAGGTGATAGAAGAGGGCCACGCCGAAGTAAATTCCACTAGTTTAACTTGGGATTGGAGGAACAAGTACATAGATTACTTGAACACTGAAAAATTTCATCGAATCCCAAAGAATCGAGAGTTATATGGTAAGTGGATCGGTCCGGGACCGCGGGCCAAACGGGCCAGGACCGGTAGGATCGGTATTCGTGGGCCTAGTCTGGGCTTCTGGGCCGGTTCTACAATTGGGACCAAGATCGTTTGGGACCGGGACCGTATCGGTCCTTGGCGGGCCAAACTGTCCCAACTATCAAATTTTTTAAAAAAATGTAGTTTAAAATCTAGTCATTGGGGGATGTCACAAAATAGCCGTTGGCGGTTGTCACAAAATAGTCGTTGGATATTTACAAAATAGCCATTTAATCCTTCCCCCCCCCCCTCCCCCAACTTTGTTTTAACCCCAAACTTTTTATAATTATACTTTTCCCCTATTTTCAACTATAAATACCCCCTCATTCTTTCATTTTTCTTATAAAATCATCAATCTATCACAATCTCTCTCTAATATTCTTCTATAATTGCTACTATTGCTTACTTTATTGTTACAATTTGTGAAAAAATTATAAAGTTGGTGAATTGAAGTCTTCAAGTCTTCAACGATAATCAATTTTCAACAAGTTGTTCGTCAATTCGGTAAACCTGTTCCAACTCATAAGTTTTAATATTATAGTTTTGTTTGTTTTATTTATTTTCTATTACTTGATTAATTAAGATGTCTTCCTTAAAAAAATTTGGTAAACATAAGGGAAAATCCAAGAGTGGGGAATCTAGTGCTCAATCTGTTCCTCATCCACTACCCTGGGTTCCCCGAACCAAACCCCATATCTGTCCTAAACCTGCTATTCTTGATAGTGATAATAGTTTATTACAATTTACTAAGAGTCAATTTTGCTATAATATTAGAGTTGGTGAACAATTACACCATGAATTAATAAATGCTCTTTATTCTAATCCAACTATTGATGAACATGATGATGAGGAAATAGATTTTGATGAAACTCAACAGGATGATGATACACCCACTAGTACTTCTCCTGATGTTAACCCAACTAGTGATAACCCTGCTAATCCAAATGATGTCCCAAATGATACTCTTGTTACTACTCCTATTTTTTCTAGACAACCTACCAAACAGACGGAAACATCTCCTGTTTGGCCATTCTTTACTCAACTAATTCCAGAAAATAAGACTAAGTGTAAAACTTGTGGCACGTAGTTAGCTTTTAAATATTTAGGGGGGGGGGGCGACAACTTTGGCTAGACACATATTGAAACAGCCTCAAGATAGAGTGAGATATCTTTGACCGAGGGGAAAAGTGTACCTACTCCTAGTGAGGTTGACCCTAGTACCAGTTCAAATCAATTTCAATCGGGAATTAACACTGTTACCGGTGGTATTTTATATTATGATCCAAAAAACGATTGGGAAGAATTGGCAAAAATGGTAATTGTTATGTGTTTACCCTATAGTTTTCCTTCTGACCCTAACTTTGTGCATTATATTAGAAACTATTTTAATCCTACTTATAAAGGTTATCCTCGCACAACCGTAAAGAGAAATATTTATAAATATAAACATGAATATGATCAATATTTGCGCTATTTATTTACTCATTAAATTGTCGTGTTACTATTACAACTGATATTGGTAGAAGTGGTAACCATTGTGATTACCTTACTGTTACCAGTCATTGGATTGATGGGGATTGGATAATGCAAAAGCGCATTATTTCTTATAGAATAATTAATTCACGTCACACATGACAGTTTATTGCCAGCACAATTACGGATATTTATAGATATTTTTGCATTAATGATAAAATAGTGTCAGTTTCAATGGATAATACTACTAGTAACACAAATGCTATAACCTTCCTTACCACTACGCTAAATCCTTCATTTAGTAATATTTTTCATGTTAGATGTATTTGTCATATTTACCATTTAATTGTGGGTAATGGTATGAGAATTTTAAATATTGAAATTGAAAAGGTTAAAATGGATCTTAACTGGCTTTTTGATTCAAACCGTAGAAGTAAACTTAGAGAATATTTTAAAAGATGCGATGAATTTGGCCTAAGAGAAAGAAAGGTTCCTACACCTTATTCAACTAGATGGAATTACATGTATGCAAGTTTGGTTGTTGCACATATTGAAAACTTTGGCTAGACACATATTGAAATACCCTCAAGATAGAGTGAGATATCTTCGTCTGAAAGTATATTGCTACAAATGACTTTTCTGGGCAATATTATCCTACTATTTCTAACTGTTTAGTTTATATTGCAGAACTTACAAATTTGTTTGCTCATTTTTCATAGGGTGGGAAAATTTATAAACTTGCTATTGATTCTATGAGAAAAAAATTTAAAAAATATTTTTTTCCCTATTCCCCCTATTTATGGTGTTGCTGCTTTGTTAAATCCTTGTATACAATTAAGAGGTCCTCAATTTCGGTATGAAACTGTTTATAATGGTTTAGCACTTGAAGATGAGGAGTTGTCTCAACTTCCAGAAGCAATAGCCTCAATTAGAATAAATGCTCAAACTATTTTTAATACTTATCAAGTTGCATTAAATCATGCTAGACCAAATGTTCCGGCTCCTTCTTCTTCTGATTCTCAATCATCTAAAAGAACTGCGGAAGTAAGATCACTTAGTGCTTGCGCGGGGTTTAGGGGTTCTCAAGGTTCTAGTAGTAGTGATTTTTCAAAATTAAATGAGCTTGAAGTTTATTTGTCGCAGGGAATTGAGGAAGTAAATCCCGACGGCTCCTTTAATCTTTTGGAATGGTGGAAGGACAAAGAAAAATACTTTTCGGTTCTTTCAAGGATTTTCCGAGATATTTTAACTATTCAAGTTTCAACAGTGACATCGAAGAGTGCTTTCAGTCAAGCAAGACTTCAACTCGGTGATTATAGAGCGTATATGAGGGAGAGCTTGGAAAAATCAGTACTTTTTAGAGATTGGCTCCGTTTGGAAAGAAACAAATATTGGACTTGCTGAATCAGAACCAGATACCAACTGTCACGACCCAAAAATTCCACCACAGGCGTCGTGATGACACTTGGTCTCTATGACTAAGTAAGTCGATTATAATCATAATTCAAGCCAGTTTTCTTTTTTAAAACATATAATTTAATACAACCTCCCAAGACTGGTAATACTGAGTCACGAACTCTAACTGAATACATGGAATGATCTCGAGGATTGAATGTACAATATTGTTCGAATAAGAAATTATCAGTACAATAAAATGGAAAGACTCCAAGGGACTACGATGACCAAACAGTCCTACCTTGAATCCTTGCGATCATACTCAAATCTCTGTCCGAACTCGATATCTTCAATACCTGACTCTGCACAAAAATGTGCAGAAGTGTAGTATGAGTACACCACGGTCGGTACCCAGTAAGTATCAAGACTAACCTCAGTGGAGTAGTAACGAAGTACAGTCAATACACTCACTAGTCAAATAACCTGTGCAATATAGCATACAAAAATAATAGAAAACAAATAGCAGTGATAGCAACACCAATCAACTAGTGATTTAAACTGCAAGGCAACATGAACATCATAAATATTGCTCAAACGAATAATAAATACAAGTACAACCAATTAATCAAGTCCTTCAAGATATACATCTTTTATCTATAAGTTTTTCAATAAATGTCTCTAGAATATAATCATTTTCAATAAATATATTTCGAATTTCCTTCAAATAAATATCTTTCCATTATAATTCTTTCAAATAAATATCTTTCGAATATAATTCTTTCAAATAAATACCTTCCGAATATAATTCTTTCAAGTAAATATTTTCAAATATAATTCTTTCAAATAAATATCTTTCAAATATAATTCTTTCAAGTAAATATCTTTCAATTATACTTCTTTCGAGTAAATATCTTTCAAATATAATTCTTTCAAATAAAAATCACCATGTGACACCTCATTTAACTTTCGTGGCGTGAGAAATATATTCAACATATTGCATCAAATGGGACGACAATACCTTCATGCACTTGTCTCATTCTCACCCAATAATATATATATATATATATATATATATATATATATATATATATATATATATATATATATATATATATATATATATATATATATATAGAGAGAGAGAGAGAGAGAGAGAGAGAGAGAGAGAGAGAGAGAGAGAGAGAGAGAGAGAGCACGGCATCACCCTTCTTACTTTACACTCTTCCTTACCAAGCACATGTATATCATTAACAAGCAAGGTAGGAAGCATAAATAACATCAAGGAGAGTGTTTAATCCACAACACAATACAACAATTCATATCGCAATTTGCCACTCACCACAACCAAAGTCTAAATATGTAGTAGAATCAATAAATTTCTCAACAAATAGCCCAAGGTTCCGCACAACGTATATAAAACCTCAAAAAGATCAACAGAGGTGAAAAATACTTAGTATAGGACAACGCCTTCATTAATCCAAATTCTTGATAATTATATTGACTTCTCAATTTAAACTTATTTTATAAATATTTGCAAATAAGGATTTCATCATGAATTTAATTCCAAGAAAAATATCAAATCAACAAACACACGGAATTCACATAAAATCCAAGTGATCACAACACCAAATTATTATATAAAATACAAACTCGACAAATAAGGAATGAGGCATGATAATTCAAGGATTTACCAAATGCCAACAATTATCCAATCTAATACATAAAGCTGCCTAAAACATTAAACCAATACAATTTGGACATATAAGCCCGAGTACGTACTCATCACCTCACGTACACGGCTTCCAATCACACAATTTTCAAATAAGACTCAATGCCTAAGGGGTAATTCCCCCACTCAAGGTTAGTCAAGATACTTACTTTTTTGAAGTTATGCTGATATTCCAAAATCGCCTTCTTGCTTGAATTGACCTCCGAGCAACTCAAATCTATCCAAATTAATTGTACAACTTCATCAAAATTCATCGGAAGTAAATTCCGGATAACAAAATACCAACTTAAAATTTTATTCTAAAAAGTCAGCGCGGGGCCCGCTCCTCGGAACCCGACAAACTTTTTACGAAATCTGAACACCTATTCCGATACGAGTTCAACCATACCAAAATTATCAAATTCCGATAATGGATCGCCCTTCAAATATTAAATTAAAGTCTAGAGGATTTCTACCATTTTCAACCCAATTCACTAATTTAGTGATAAAAACAATAATAGATTCATGTAATTTAACCCGAGATTCCTTCGTCCAAAAATAGAAAAATGTGACGAATTTGGACTTTATTCTGCTGCCTAGGGGTTTGTTCTTTGCGTTCGCGACCCTCCCCTCGCGTTCGCGATGAATAAAATCTCCAACAACTATTTTCAAACTCTTCTCAGACAACCTCTAGTATAATGGTTATAACTTTTTGTACAGAATTTCAAATAATGAATGGTTTAACTTTATGAAAATTAGACTCCAAGGGCTATAACTTTTATTTATTGCTCATCTCCCAATTCCTTATATATTGCGAGATATAAGCTTCCAAAGTTATCCCTATGCAACAGAAATTTTCAAACTCTTCCCAGATAGCCTTTAGTTTATCCACCATAACCTTTTAGATACAACTCCAAATAACAAATGGTTTACCTTTCTGAAAACTAGACACATAGGGATACAACTTTCATTTTTGGATCATCTCAAATTCCTTATAGATTGCGAGATATGAACCTCCAAATTCAGACGAAGGGCAGCAAAAATTCCTTCTTCGCGAACGCGAAAAACAAAGTCCCAACAGAAAAATCTTTCTACGCGATCGCGAGGGGATCCTAGCGAACGCGAAGAACAACACCAGAACCAACAACCAGCAGTATCAAAACACCCAAACTTGGTATGGAACCACCCCGAATCAAACCCGAGGCCCCCCGGGATCTTGTCCAATCATACCAACCAGTCCCAATGCATAACAAAAACCTGCTCGAGGCCTCAAGTCACATCAAACAACATCAAAACCATCAATCACACCCCAATTCAAGTTTAATGAAACTAAGAAATTTCAACTTCAACATTCGACGCTGAAACCTATCAAATCAAGTCCGATTGACCTCATATTTTGCATACAAGTCATAAATGACATAACGAACCTATCAAAATTTTCAGAACTGAATTCCGACCCCGATATCAAAAAGTCAACTCCCCGGTCAAACTTTCAACTTTAACTTCATATTTTCGTCATTTCAAGCCTAATTTAACTACGGGCTTCCAAATAATTTTTCGGACACACTCCTAAGTCCAAAATCATCATACGAAGCTATTGGAATAATCAAAACTCTATTCCGAGGTCGTTTATTCAAAAGTCCAACTCTGGTCAACTCTTTTTATTTAAGCTTAAAAAATGAGAATTGTTCTTTCAATTTAATCTCGAATCATCCGAAAATCAAACTCGACCACACCCGCAGGTCATAATACATATTATGAAACTGCTCGAGACCTTAAGTCACTAAACAAGGCGTTAATTCTTAAAACAACAAGTCGGGTCATTACAAAGATGAATCTTACGAAGAAATACTAGCTGAACTTGTGGAGGATTCTGCTTCGCCCAGAAGCAGCGATGACCAAGCTACTTTTTTGCCACCACCAACAGAAATTCCTCCGGACCTTGATGGATTTATGAAATTTGTAAGAGATACCATATAACTTGTATGAACAAAAATTAGTATGTATTATGTAACTTGTATTTTTGGCACATCTTGATTAGTTTCTTTTTTTTTTTTTCTCAATGGTGGTATTAGCACCTTGTTGTTCTCATTCCATAGGGGGGAAGGAAGAATAAGAAAGATATTGCCATATTGTTTTAATGCAATAATAAAATTACAAGGCATTGCTTTGAATATCTCTTTACAATATTTTTGTCTTTAGACTATAAATTTGAATTAAATTTTAACATCTTTTTGTCTCTAATTTCTATTTAATTTTAAAAAAACAAAATATCAGTTGGGCCCACTTAGCCCGCGGTCCAGGACCGTTTAGCCTGGGACCATGAGTTCGCGGGCCCAGTCCCGGGCCGGTTCCTACAAAAAGACCATTTGGCCCGGGACCGTTTGGCCCGTTTAATTTGGGATCGGCCCTGGATCAGGACCGTTTGGACCGGCCCACTTGGCCCGTTTAGGGCCCGGACCGGCTCACATGCCAGCCTTAATTTAGCATGGTCGAAAGGACATTTTTAAAGAGAACATTCAACGGTCCACTTGCCAGGTGCTTGGGGCGGAGAGATACTGAATACGCCTTGAGAAAAGTTCACGAAGGCACTTGCGGGAACCAATCAGGGGTGGAATATGTGGTTCAGAAATTAATAAGGGTCGGCTATTACTGGACCAAAATGGAGAAGGATGCGAAGGACTTCGTGCGAAAATGCGATGGTTGCCAGAGACACATACCGATGATCCATCAACCGGGATAATTACTCCACTCGGTCTTGTCCTCGTGGACATTTATAAAATTGGGGATGGACATCGTCGGTCCCTTACCGTGGTCCCCGGTAAGGCTCAATTCATACTATTCATCAATGATTATTTTTCCAAATGGGTCAAATCTCAAGCGTTTGAGAATGTTTGGGAAAAGAAAGTAATTGACTTCATCTCGGACCACATAATATGCCGATTCGGGATACCAGCCGAGATCATGTGCGATAATGGGAGACAGTTCATCGGCAGCAAGGTAAATAAATTCTTCGCAAGATCACAAGAATAAGAAGATATTATCAACACCGTACCACCCTAGTGGGAACGGATAGGCGGAATCGACAAACAAGACCATACTTCAAAACATGAAAAGGAGGTTGACCGATGCCAAAGGGAAATGGAAGGAAATCCTGCCTAGAGTCCTGTGGGCATACCGTACGACCACGAAGTCTAGTACCGTGGACACCTCATTTTCATTGGTCTACGAGGCCAAAACCTTAATATCAATTGAAGTGGGAGAACCGAGCCTCAGGTTCCAATATGCGATAGAAGGGTCAAACGGCGATTCCATGATCACGAGCCTAGAGCTATTGGATGAAAGATGGGAGGCCGCCCTAGTCCGGTTGGCCGCCCAGAAACAGTGAAAGAAAGATACTACAACCGAAGAGCTAATCTCTAACACTTTAAGATCGAGGAATTAGTCTTGAGAAAGGTAACATTATACACCTGGAACTCGAACGACGGGAATCTAGGACCAAATTGGGAAGGACCATATCGAGTCATCGGAATTACCGGCAAAGGCTCGTACATACACGAAGCAGGAAATGATGTGCAGCTACCGAACAACAGAAATGTGGCACACTTAAAGCGGTACTACTGCTAAGTACGAACTTAGTTACTCTTTAATCATGTTACGAATAAGACTAACATTTGCAGGTAAATAACCAAGGATGGATATGGATGTTAGGTCTGAAAGCACGTGTAGTACTCTTTTTCCCTTGAACCATTTTTGTCCGAAATAGATTTTTCGGCAAGGTTTTTAACAAGGTAACAGTAAAACGTGCTAACTTAGATTCGAATGTCGGTCTCAAACCGGAGTCAATGGGCATACATTTCACATCAATAATATCCAAGCCCCCTCAAGATCGACCTTGAATGCTGGGGGCCATTACCCTCGGATTAAGGTTTTTAGAAAGGAAAAATTTAGCAAGGAAAAAAGAAAACCTCGTATGCTAGAAGTTAAGGCTCGGTGGTTAGGATTCATTGTAAGGGCCAAACAGTCGTGTGAGCCGTGTCCACATAGTCCACTTTAGCTAGGATACAAGCTTTTACGCGTTTTTGATCATGTACTTTACATACAAAAATGAAAGAAAGTTCCGCCATGCTATTACACATTTTCTTGCCTCTTATATTTCGAATCCTAAGAGCCCATGGGCTACCCCGATTCGGGGACTATCGAGCCCAAGGGCTACCCCTACTTGGGGACTGTCGTCTAAAAAATAAAATTCGGACAACTCGGGCTACTAAATCCCGGAGGTACCAAACCTATTAGGCGATGCCTAAATACAAAAGGCTATGACCACCCTAAAAATGGCTCGGAGACGTCCGAAGCTCGTAATCAGAAAGTAAGGCCTTTATAAAAACTCGAAACCTACTAAAAGGTTACCCTCGTCAAACGCATTGTCTAAAATCATTTAAGCATCCTGAAAAAACTTCCGGGCACACCGAGTTTTCAAAGCCTCGAGCACACAAAATTATATCGAAGCCAGGCTCCGTTCGGACCACTAAAAAGTGTTCACCCTATAAATACATTTGATTCTATGCTAAGGCATTAGAAACATTACAATAATAGAAATTATGAAAAGATGTTGAAAAAGTAAAGACACGAAATTGCTAGAAAGGGAAAATTTTATATATATATTCCGAAATATACCTACAAAGGCCCCATTAAAACGGCCTAAAAAATAAAAAAAAAAACATAATATATACATGAGACAAAAACCAAAAACAAATGCTAAGGAATCTACGCCTGATCTACACTAGGGCCCGACTCGTCGCCAGAATCGTCGGAGCCTTCGGATCCCTCGGAGCCCTCGGAGTCTTCGACACCTTCGGGCTCGTAAAGCTTCTTTGCCTCAGCCTCGAGCTTTTTCTCTTCCTTGATCTCTGCCGACATGTCAAAACCTCGGGCGTGGATCTCTTCGAGGGTCTCTCTTCGGGATAGTTGCTTCATATATTCGGCCTTTCCTTTCAGGAGGGTCTCTGCTACCTCCATATAAGCCTTGTATTGGCCACCATCTCTTCAGCATCGGTAGAGGTTGTGTCCAATTTGGACTTCACATATTCATATTCCTTACCGAGGGCATCCCGTTCTGCGACGACCGAGCTCAGTTTTACTCGGAGATCGTCATTTAGTTAAAACCGCTTGTCAACTTTGTCTTTCACCCGGAGTTGGTTCTCAACTGATGTTAGCTTTGCCTTAGCGGTTTCCTTCTCTGAAGCCAGCAAGTCCATTTTTCTTTTCCACCCGTCGACCATGGTCTGGACCTAATCATCTCGACTCAGTTGGTCAATAAGGTCGATCTTCTATTGGACCTACGAGGTTTTTTTGTTAGTCACCACGACTAGATCCTCATTTTTAGATTCAAATACCTTTACCTTTTCAACCAGGTCGGCATGTTCCCGCTTCAGGGACGAAGCTTCCCTCTAAGCCCTGTCTAACTCGGCCTGAAGATCCTTGATGGCCCTGTCCTATTTCTTACTGAGAAGCTTGTACATATCCTACTTCTGAATCTGCTCCTTGAGCTCAAACTCGAGCTGGTTAATTTCAAAGCGATACCGGAGGAAGCTCTCGTGGTAAAGCACCGAGGCCTGCAAAACAACGAAAATAGTAAGAGATATCAAACCCTAAGTGGAATTCACAATAGAGTATTGATGCATTACCCGTTTCAGCGCCTGCTGCGCCTCATTGAAGAGACTCGATCCGCCCACATCATTCATCTTTGCATGGTACTCCTCAGTCACCAAGCATCGGAGGCAGCTAGCTATGCCCAAGGGAGCGTATAGAACCCGATCATCCTCTGGGACAGTAAGAATAGCCATTCTCTTGCGACCGGGGTCCACACTCCGAGTGGCAAACTGTTTCACCAGTTTTGGGCTCGAATCCAGCCCTCCAAATTCCGAAGGTGTGTCCTTCTTTGGGATCTCCAAGACACCCAGCCCGAAAATATCTTCCAAAGTGGACATGTTCACGTCATCAAAGAAGGAATAGAGAGGATCGTCCTCACCGTGAACTCTTTCACTTGACTTTTCCTTTCCTTTTTAGGCCTCTTCAAGCATGGACTCGGTGTAGGATGGCATCTTGATGATGTCTATCATACCGGTCGCCTCCTTCACAACAGAAGCAACTTTTAGGGGGTCTTAGCCCCTGTCTCCATCTCGGCCTCTTGAGTCGGAAGAAGATCAGCCTCATGGATTTTTTCCATGATTGCCGCTTGCTCCCCGGCAGGGGTCAATCCATGAGCGATGAAGATGTCATCTTCTTTGGACTCATCCTAGAGCTGGCGAAGCGAGTCAGAATCCGGCACCTAGGAGTTGGTGTTTTTCTTGGGCTTACGAGCCCAGGAAGCCGCCCTCTTTTTTGGCTTCACCTTGGGACCCGAGGAGACCGAATACTTTATTTTCCTCTTCTTCTAATCCCACATGGCAGCCCTGGACTGTCCCGTAACAGAGGAATCAATGGGTAAGGGCACACCCTCATCCCCTTACAAGGGCCTAACTTGAGTGGTCTTAGGCAAATCTGCGAAGAAAAAAGAAAAGATCGGCGTTATTCTGAGAAGAGCCTTACCATGAGAACGGGCTTCTCATCGGCCCTTCCAAAGCTTGCACCACGAGCGCTTGAAGTATGACATCTGCTTGCAGATGCATTTGATCTACTCTTTGAGCCGGGGGACAACATTGGGAATACGGGCAATAGTTGCATGACCACAAATACTGATGATGAGAAAGGAAATAAAGGAAAATTGACACTTAAGGAAAGACTACACTTACGAGATGCATTCCACTTCTCGGGAAATGATAGGAACTCGGGAGGGATCAAATCTTCAGTCTTCACCCCAATGAAGTGCCCCTGCCAGCCTCGATCTCGATCTCGATCCTCGTCGATGCTCGAAAAGGGGGCCACGCTGGCCCGGCGAGTGAGATTGATTAGTCCCCCTCAAAAAATATGGGGACTATATAGACGGATTAGGTGGTCGAGGGTGAACCAATGTGACTTTGTGTTGTTCAAAAAGTAACATAGGAGGATCACGATCCTCCAAAGAAACGGGTGGATTTTCCCAAGGCACACCTTGTATCTCTAAAGGCCAAAACTATTGGTTCGACCGGGCCCAGTGTCAAGGGATAAATGTAAATACTTAAATACCCCTCCACATAAGTGGTAATATCATCCTCAGGCCCCGGGACTACGAACGTCCTTACCTCCTCATTTACAGTCCTCTCGGATTATGTGAAGGGTATCTTCGGTAATAAAGCATATATATCTCGATGCCCCTTCACATCGGTCTTGTTTGGATGAGGCCTTCTCGACTTTGACGTCGTCTGCAATTGAACATACCCCCAGGAATAAAGTTTTTTTATTTTCATGGGGGGCTCTGGGGCCGCTTCGGTAGCAGCCACTTAGGGAGAAACCACCTCTGGAGCAGCCGTCTCGAGAACAACCACCTCGGGAACGGCCGCCTCGGTACTTGTGGAACTGATTTGGAAGTCTTGGCCATCGTGATCTGGAGAATAAGAAGATTTGAAACGAAGATATGAAGGTTTAAAGGAAAGATATGAAAGTTTGAAGGAAAAGGTATGAATGTTTGAAGGTTTGAAGGTAGGATGAAGATCTAGGTAGAAACCTAAGAACAATTATGAAGATTTGAAGATCAAAGGTAAAGAGATAAAGATTTAAAAGAGTTGATAGCCGCTAGAGAATTCGAAGATAAAAGCTGCGATTGGAAAGTGGAAGAAGTACAAAAGGTTGAAGCTTTTATAGGAGAAAATATAATCATTACGCGACGTGTCACATTCGGAGGCGACCAACCGATGGTTGACACATGTCCGAAGTCAGAACGACGAGACTAATGGGACATTTAGCTTATTCGTCGTCTCGATTGTAACGTACAAAGGAAGGAACCGGAGTTCATCCATTGTTTTCCATCGTTTCGGCAAACCTACTCTTAGAGAAACAAGGGGACTATCTGTATACGGGTCAACTCGGGGGCAGGACATACCCCGAGTTCTCGGTGAGTCAAAAAAAATGAATGTATGAGATAGAAACCGAATCTGAGAACTCTTTGATTCGACGATGGAACGGGGTAGTCGTCACCGGGCCTAACAAGACAACAACACCCCCCACCCCCACCTCCCGAACCTGGAACAAGCTCCAAGACCTCGGAAAGCATTACAAACGGTTGCACACGACTAATAGAGGGCTGTGATATCCGCACCCAATCGAATATCACGGCTCGGATCTCGTCCGATGCCGGTAGCGTATCAGTGATTGATGTACAAGGAGGATTTTTATCTTTTTTAGAATTGTACTAGGGGTAAAACTCCCCTACTATATAAAAGAGAAGTTTCTTATTCAATAGAGACATTATAACACGCATATCAAGGCGATACATATTTATTTCTCTACTTTCTAACTATTGAAAGGTTCTCATTTTAATTATAGTTCTTCATATACATTTGGCTTCGAATCAAAGGTCCAGTCGAGGTCAAAACTATTGTTGAGCTTAAATTCGAGCCCGGATTCAACATCATAACTGGTTTGGTTATTTATTTTATCTTTAATTTGTTTAACTAACGTTCTTGATTGCTTGTATTGAATCAATACGCATATCCTTAAAACCGCGTACAAATTTAATTGTTATCCGTTTTAAGGTAAATATTTATAATAGTAAAATCGGCAAGCTATGTATTAGTTGCCCATAAAATACAAAACATACTAGAAAGTCAAATTGCTATATCATCATTTTGCCACTATGTACACGCCCACGTGAGAAAACTTTTAACACAAAAACCAACCTTTTCATAACCTATATTTTAAACATAAGCAATTAAAAAACATAAAAATTAGAAGGAAACAAAAAGTTTTTTTTTTTTTAAATTATAAGTATTCCCGAAGAGTTACTCTGTGGTTGCACATTATCTTCCTTTGGAGTAGGGGCGGACGGTGTTAGCGCGGTGGGACAGGTAAAAGTCAAAGTATCCATCTCACTCCCCATGTATTATGACGTTGACATTTACTCTTCTAGTTTCATAAACAGTGACGTTCAATTTTTGATAATTCCTCCCCTCTTTTTCCTTTATAAATACCCTTCAAAGCCCAAAACCACACAGATCTCTACAATCACTTACATCGCTCCCTACGTTGTGTAATTGCTCGTTGTTCTTTATTTTTAATCAAAACTCTCTGGTTTGCTTACTGCAAAACCAGATTTGCTTAAGAAGAGAGCGACCCACAATTTAAATGAAAAGTAGCAGTAAGTACAATATTAGTTCAGAAAAGCCTGATAGGAAAACAGTGGAAAGGAACAGAAGAATCTATATGAAGTATCTTTGTTCTAAGCTTATTTCTCTCATTCCTCCCCACCACTTTAAACCCTCTACGGTACGTACGTTAAACCCACTCTATATGATTATGTTTCTATGATTGCTTGCACCGTAGGAACTAAGTAATAGTTTGTTTTGCTTCACTTGAAAAATAATTCATGATTAGTCTGTCCATCTTGCGAAAATGAAATAAAATTGAAATTAACTGCAAATCAAGAGTGAACGCTAGATGCTATAATCCTGCCACGGTAGAGAGCTGCTGAATCTCAAAACCAAGTCCTTTTGATGGGGATTTTTGGGATCTCACGGTTCTTTAATCTCGGATTTTGGTTTTGGAAATTTTCTAATATTTTCATCGGGATTTTGTAAGGCCAAGTCTTTGTAGTCAAGACGATATGTTGGACAAGCAAACTACTAAAACTAAGTACTATTGATCTTCTTCCTTCCACTATAGGATCAATATTGATCTGTTTTAATATGTTAGAAATGCTACTTTAATTTCTCTCCAAGAGTAGAAGCCAGACAGTTAATTTTAAGCAAGCCATGATTCTTCTTTTTATTAAAAAAAATAAAAATCTAGGGTTTTTTTTAGTTGTATAAGATGCTCTAAGATGGAGAAAGAAAGAGAAGGATGGGCATTGTGCAACCGCTATAGCCTTTAGCAACTTCATATACTCTCTCAGTTCTCACTGCATAACTCTCAACAATCTATCAAATTTTAAGGACCTTTTATTTAACTTAAAGGATTTTAAAAGGTTGCAAGTAATGTACATTTTTCAAATTCACTTGTGCAGTTATCGCTGCTATTCACTTGACCTTTGCTTTTGCCTTACGAGGAAAATCAATTAACAAAACTCCTAATTACCTTAGTACTTGTATTTACATGTGATGATTGTTATCTAATACTCCTAATTTGCGAAAACTCGTTAGCAAAGTTCATATATTTGATGAATTTTAAACCCTATTCTTGCTCAAATTCAACCGATTGAAATTCTGCTGTCAAATGTGTGAGGAAATTTTGTAAATGCTTTCAATAGATAAGTTGATTTAAGAATTTCTAGATTTTCTAAAGTTTTGTACATTGGATAATACGTACCTAACTAATTTCTTGGCAGAAGGTCGGCACACCATTGCCTTTTTCTTATGAGCCAACAATTTATCCTGCCTTAAATGTACTGGAATTGAAGGGAGCCTTTAACCAACGGTAAAGTTGTCTCCACGTGATCACCTATAGGTCACGGGTTCGAGCAGTGGAGGCAGTCACTAATGCTTGCATTAGGGGGTCTGCATTATACCACGGGGTGTGGCCCTTCCCGGGACCCTTCATAAATACGGGATGCTTTGTGCACAGGGTTACCCAAACTGTATCGGAGTACTCACCGTTCTTCGGACAATATCTGATATAATCCTTGAAATGGTTGTTGGAATTTCTCTTAATGCCTATTAGCTTGTTTAAAAGTTCTTGCATTAGCTCAATGTATTAAGACAACTATAGCCTTGTACCTTAAATATGGTTTCAATATTATTCGTAGTGTTTATTCAATGCATAGAATATAATCTTTTTCGGTAAATCAAATTTTCCTTTTTGTTTCCTTAAAGATGGGTTGTTAATTCTTTTCTTGACAATTCCTAGCGAAACAATTTCAGGAGATGCTTTCACAACAAGACCAAGTTGATCAAACTATTACTTACATTGAGCAATTAAAAGAAAGAGTAGAGGTATTAAAGAGAAGGAAGGACGAGCTCGTAGCACAAGGCACAGGTGAAAGAAGTAGTACTTCAAAGAAAGTAATGACAACTTGTACTTTAGAAACACCAGCGGTTGAAGTTAGAGAGTTGGGTTCAACTCTAGAGGTAATTTTAATTAGTGGTTTGAAAAAGAACTTCGCCTTGCAAGAAGTTATAAACGTCTTAGAGGAAGAAGGAGCTCAAGTTGTTACTGCTCATTTTTCAACAATTTGCGATAAGGTTTTCTATACAATCCACGCTCAGGTAATTCATTTATGAGTTTATTATTAGTATGAAAGATGGTGGAAAATGTAGCTAGTTAAATTTAGAACCTAAATATTGCCTTTCTTGTTATCTTATGGTTGTAGGTGAAAATAACGAGATTAGGGATTGATGCTTCGACGGTCCAATTGAGATTGCAAAATCTGGTCTGCTAAATTTTCTAACCAGCAAGGATTAATAAGGAGATATGCCATATACGGATGTTTTAGTTTATGAAATAATAATATACTATTCATACTTTTTTGCCCAACTCTAGAGGTGATTTTAAATAGAGGTGAAGTTAGAGAGTTGGGTTCAACTGTTTTATATTTTTGGATAGGTTAGAAAAGATATCACTACTAGCATCACCTTAATAATCTTGTATAAAGTTTGGGATGCCTTCAATTTGTAACTTTTTGCACATCAATGATCAAATATTTTTGTTTGTTTTACCAAGTAACTTAGAATGTTATATTGTGTTAGTAGTTTTTTCCCCCCTCTTTTGTTGGTTTCAAGTTGGCATGCTTATGTACACATAGAAATCATTGCTCCCAAGGCTACAAATAGCGTAATTAGTTTATCTTTTCATCTTGATGAATCAACAACGGATGCTGAGATGTTTAATTTTTGATCTTTCTTGTTTTCATTGATCTTATTGGGAGAGGGGTAATTAAGAGGTACTATGCCTTTAATTTACAAGGGGAATGGTGCATTTTGGAAGTACGTATACTTTGTGTTTAGATGTAATGCTAGACCTAGTGTCCAAAATCTCTCAGTAACTATTTTAGTCAATAATTTGGTCGAAAATAACAAAGCTACCTAATTAAGCCGCACTTTCTCTTAGATAGCGAAAGAGAAAGAATCACAAATTAAATAACGTCCCAAAAGAAAAAAGGGTAAAAGCAAAAAGGAGTAGACTGGACTTCAACGCTTTCGATCCCGTCAACCTTCGACAAAACCTAAGATTGAATGGTTATGTATAGTAAGAAAAGGTAACTAATTACCTGTATTGCATACAGATATACCGATTCAAGATTGAATGATATGCGTTCGAATTCGAAATACTATCACAATACATTCGCTTGACTAAGTCTGAAATATATAAGTCGTATTATTAAATAAATTTTTAACATATATACATGATCAAAGTTTAAGTTCTATTCGAATACCCATAACATATGTACCACATTCGCCTTTATTCCTCTAACTATATATCTGCATCATATGACATGTGTCTTTTAAATGGAATAGAAATATTTATCCTGATAAATAGATGTATATATTCACTTATAGCGAGTAGGGGCGGATCTAGAGCATTGACTACGGGTTATCGAAAACTCAGTAACTTTGCGTAGACCCTGTATTTATATTAAGAAATTCACTAAATATTTATAAATATCTAATTATAAACCCAGATATTATTGCATATTAATTTAAAATTACGGTAGGAACTCATAAGTCTCAAATCCTGAATCCGCGATAGCTAGCCATGTCTTTCACAATCGCACACGTGAAACTTGAGATTGTGTATCTCCAATTTCAATTGGACTGAGAAATTGGTCGAAACCAACAGTATGAAAGCTTCAGTCAACGGCATCTTTCTCCTTTTTTTCCTCCCTTTATTCTTCTTCGTCAAATCCCAAAACCACACGCTGCTTCTTACTACTTGTTTTACATTCAAGATCTGCATATCTCGTCCTCTTCTTTTTTCTATTATGTTCTGGAAATACGATACAAAATGAGTTGGGAGCTCTATTAATTTGTTAGTACTACGTACTATTCTTTCCCTTTAGTTTCTTTTCTTTATGTTGTCAAATACCAGCTGAGAAAGTCCGAAGACGCTAAAGCCAATCTATTCTGTGGATGCGATTGACTATGTTTCTCTAGCCGCTAGAATTTCCATTGGCAATGCATGTATGTATCTAAGATAAATTTCATCGGCCGAACCCGTAACTTAAGCCCTGTTTGGCCATAAATTTTATCAAAATAAATTTAGGTTTTATTTGGTAAACACATGTTTGGCCATAGATTTTGCCTACATTTTAGCAAAATTCCATATCCCAAAACCAGCTGGGCCAAAATATCACTATTACATTTTTTAAAAATTGTCCCAAAATTTTGTATTATAAAATAGCCCACCATTTATTATTTTGTAACAATGTTGCTTCGTCTTCTCGATCACCTGATAGTGTATCACGTAGTTCATTATAAAAATTATAATTTTGTATCAAATTTATTTATGTTCAGGACTATGGTTTGCGATAATATAATGAATGTTATTGATAATGGTATTGTTGGGTATTTGTGATGGTTTTAGAACTTGTTGGTATAAGTCATGTTTCATATTTTTCCAAAATAAATTTGGAAAATATGTTTTGAAAACTGATGTCCAAACACATTTTCATCTTCAAACCAAACTTCACCCAAATCAAAATTTTCAGAACAAATTTGGGAATCTATGGCCAAACGCTAGCTTAGTCTCTAGCTCTTCCCATGTTACTATCATGAAGAAAATGTTGTAACAGATTATCCGGTGAAAATGGATAGTCAGGAGTCTTGGGATATAGAGGTACCAAAGTGTACATCATAAAATTATAGGGTGTTTAGAGTTAGTTAAGAGGGTAGTTAAACTGGTTAGTGGACAGCTGTGTATGAGTTGTCATTTAGTTAGTGAGCACTATATAGCCTTGTATTGAACGAAGACATTGCTCTTAGAAGAATAGAATTTTGATTTCACCTCTTCTTCATTTCTCAATCTTCTTCCTCACCCATAACCGAAGATGGTATCAGAGCGGGAATCGCTAGGACTATAATTTCGATCTATTTCTGGCGAGATTCAAATTTTTCCGGCAAAATACAGAGCTAAGAAATTCTTCAATTTCGAGCTCAATTTCAAACAATCATGGCAGATAACGAAGTCAGTTCACTCGATCATAATCATCTGTTATTTTTACAAGTTTCAGACGCTCTAGGACTAGTCTTAATTAAGCTCAAGCTCACAAGTCCAGAAAACTACGCATTGTGGAGCAGAGCGATGAAATTGGCACTCCGGGGAAAGGGCAAGCTTAGATCTATGGATGGATCTTGTGTAAAAGGTATGTATATATGTGAATTAGCAGAGCAATGGAAAAAATGTAACACAATTTTTCTATCGTGGATTGGTAGTACTGTTTCAAATGAATTAAAGTCTAGCATTGTATATGTATCGAATGCAAAAAAAAAGTATGGGCTGATTTTCAGGAGAGATTTGATAGGTCAAATCTGACAAGGATCTATCATCTTTGGACTGCTATTGCGACTTTGAGGAAAGGAGCTAACTAGATTACTAGCTATTATTCGAAAATGAAGGACCTATAGGATGAACTAAATGTCATAGCACTTCTAGCCTCGTGTGACTGTGAGGAGTCCAGCCTTCAGTAAAGCTCTTGAAGAACATTCGCCTATTGCAGTTCCTAGCACATGGGATTGAACGAAAGTTATGGTAATGTTCGAAGTAATGTCTTGTCCAAAAGACCTGTGATCACATTGAATGAAGCTTATGCAATAGTTACACAAGAAGAAAGTCAAAGAACTCTAGGAGTCACAAGCACATTGAAGGATCCTCTCATAATGCTGGCAGGAAAAGGCCATGAGTTTAGACCTAAGAGGTTAGGATTAATCTGCGTCTATTGTGGTTATAAGGGACGCCTCAAAGAATTTTTTTACAAAATAGTTGGATATCCACAAGATTTAAGGAGTAAGAAGAAAAGGCAAAACACGGGAGGCAGGAATTATGTGAACAATGTAATAAGTGAGGAGAAACATGCACCTATGCTGCCAATACAAGGAAATTTCTTCACTGAGGATCAATATAATTAACTGGTGAATTTGTTGCAGAAGACTACCACACATGACTGTTCCACCAATACTGCAGGTATTATCACTTTAATGGCAAATGCAACTGCTAATGATCATCTTTGGATAGTGGGCTCAGGTACTACTCACCATGTGACACATTGCAAGAATATTTTAGGTAATATTAGAAAAGCATATCATAGAACAGATGGAGTAGAGTTACCTACAGGCAGTAAAGCAGAAATTACACATATAGGAGAAGCAATAGTTTTAGGGAATACAACTATTGAAGGAGTTCTGTATGTGCTAGATTTTAAATTCAACTTATTGTTAGTGTCAAAACTCACTAGCTAATTATGTTGCTCAGTTAGTTTTTACCCCGATTTTTGTATATTTCAGGGGCTCTACAATGGCAAGGTGATGGGGATTGGTAGAGAAAATAATGAACTATACTTGATAAAAGAAAATTTACCATAACAACAATTAGGTTTTTGAAGGAAAATGGAGAAACAACACTGTGGCATTTGAGGTTAGGTCATACACCAACAAAATCTATGCAACATATTTCAGAACTAAATAAGAAGACACAAGCTATGAGAGCATGACAATTGTGAGGTGTGCCCCTTGGCAAGGCAATGTCGACTGCAATTTCCAATTAGTAACACCAGGTCAATTTGTTGTTTTCAGCTCATACACATGGATGTTTGGGGACCTCATAAGGTACCTACATATGATAGGTCAGCTCTATTTTGTTAAAATAGTAGATGACTACAACAGGTTTACTTGGGTGTGCTTAATACAGTCTAAATGTGAAGTAGTTGTTGTAATAAAGAAATTTCTTGCAATGATAAACACTCAGTTTGAAGCTACTGTGAAAGTTGTTAGATCAAATAACGGTACTGAGTTCTTCAACTCTCAATGCAATTCTTTGTTTGCTTCTCTAGGAATCATACACCAAAGTAGTTTCCCATACACCCCACAAAAAAATAGGGTGGTTGAACCAAAATATAGGCATATACTGGAGGTTGCAAAAGCCTTAAAATTCCAAAGCTCGATTCCTAGGAGGTTTTGGGGTGATTGTGTAAGAACTGCAGTATACTTGACAACAAACTGCCCACTAGTAATTTTCAAGGAAGATCACCTTATGAGTTATTATATGGCAAGCCAGCCAAAATAGATCACTTAAGGGTGTTTGGTTGTTTATGTATTGCAAGTAACCTGCCTAAAGGTGACAAGCTCACAGTTAGAGCTAAAAGGATTGATTCTTATTGGATATTCAGAAACACAAAAGTGTTATAGGATGTATGATCTAGAGAATAGAAGTATATTTGTTAGCAGAGATATAGTATTTAAAGAGCAAGTTTTTTCTTTTGAAAGAACTATAGACTCAGATTGTACAGAGGATCTATTCACTTCTCAACATTGAGTTGTATAAGCAAATGGGCATCAACCACATGCACCTGTGATACCAACCACAACCTAACCAGTTGTTGGTTACAGAAGTAGAGAATGCTAGTGTGGAAACAGACATAGATCATGCAGGTTCTGATGAAGAACATGAGACTGCAACTGCTGCTCCAATAAATGAGAATCATATTCATGTTGTCCTTGAACCAGTAACTGAGATAACAGATGTCCAGGAACCTTTCTTGGATACAATAGAAGAAATAGGAACAGTGGAAATGCATTCACAATCAGCATCTACAGAAGTAGAGACTAGGAAATCTAGTCGACAAGAAAGGCCCTCTGTTTATCTTAAAGATTACATCAATACTGCTAAGACACATACTAACACTTCCTATTCCATCTCTAATTCCATCTCTTATGATCATCTATCTCCTACATATCAGTCGTATCTCGGTGTTTTTTCAGTTCGAACTAAACCACAATCCTTTAAGAAAGCTCCACATGATCCAAGATATATAGAAGTGATGGACCAAGAGATTAAAGCACTTGAAGTGAACCACACCTGGGAAGTGATAGACTTGCCAGAAGGGAAGAAACTAATTGGTTCCAAATGGGTGTTTAAGATCAAATATAAATCAAATAGAGAGGTTGTCAGATTTAAGGCATGACTAGTAGCAAAATGATACACCCAATAAGAAGGGTTGGACTATCATGAGACATTCTCACCAGCTGCCAAAATGGTAACTATAAGAACTGTCCTTAGCATAGCAGCCTCAAAGGGATGGATCCTCTACCAAATGGGTGTCAATAATGCATTATTACACGGGGATCTTTATGAAGAAATATACATGGTCTTGCCACAGGGTTTCCAACAACAGGGGGAGAATAAAGCTTGCAGACTATTGAAATCATTCTATGGCCTGATACAGGACTTAAGACAGTGGAATATTAAGCTCACAGATGCCGCAGGGTATCAGCAGAGTGTATATGATTATTCCCTATTCACTATGCAGACAACACATGACATTGTAGTTATCTTTGTGTATGTTGATGATCTCTTGATCACTGGTAGCAATATCTCCCTTGTGGAAGAGGCCAAGAGTACATTCACAACATTTTTAAAGTCAAAGATTTGGGTGAACTCATATATTTCTTAGGCATTGAAGTAATGAGCTCAGATAAAGGGATGTCATTAAACCAGAGAAAATATGCATTGGAGTTAAAATCCAACACAGGACTAGCTGCTACCAAACCTGCATCCACTCCTATTGAACTTAATCAGAAACTCACTACCACGGAGTATGACAAATATGTAGGGCAAAATGATGATGAAGAAATACATGATGTGGGAAGTTATTAAAGGTTGGTAGGTCAGTTACTCTATCTGACCATCACAAGACCTAACATTTGTTTTGCACTGCAAGTTTTGAGTCAGTTCATGCAAAATCCTAAGCATTCACACTTAACTGCTGCACTTAGAGTGGTCAGGTATATTAAAGGTTCACCTGGTCTTGGTGTCTTTCTCAAAAGGGGCCCTATTACTCATTTTTCTGTCTTCTGTGATTCTGATTGGGAAGCATGCTCAAACACACGAAGGTCGATCACTGGATATGTTGTAAAACTAGGGGATTCCTTATTGTCCTAGAAGTCCAAGAAGCAACATACAGTGAGTCGAAGCTTAGTTGAAGCTGAATATAGAAGCCTTGCAGCAGTAGCAGCTGCGGTTACTTGGCAAGCTAGATTGTTGCAGGAGTTGAATATTGAAATACATCAACCCGTTGATCTGTATTGTAATAGCAAAGCTGCATTTCAAATAGCAGCAAATCCCATTTTCCATGAGAGGACAAGCACATCCAGATAGATTACCATTTTGTTTGAGAGAAGATTAAAAATGGACTGCTCGCCCCTCATCACATTTCAACTAAGCTTCAGTTGGCTTATCTTTTGACAAAAGGACCCGGTGTTTCTCAACACTCTTTTCTTCTTTCCATGATAGGAGTGTTCAATGCTTTCCACCCTCCATCTTGAGGGGGAGTTTCTTATCACGACCCAAACTGCATGGCCGTGACGGACAATCGGTGCCTTACGCAATCGAGTACCAACGTAACATATCTTTCTTATCATACCATCATGGGTAAACGAGACAGAAGGGCCATCATGAGATAACTAGAATAAAACATAAGGGAATACAAAATATAAGACGATCCGATATGATATAGAAACCTATACATGTGACATACGATCCTATAAGGCCGACATGATCATTTGTATACTCAAAACATAGGCCGATAAGGCAAAACAAGTATCCATATATATGCCATCTGTCTACAAGCCTCTAAGAGTACATAAATGTCATAAAGGTCAGGACAAGGCCCCGCATACCAATCAATATATGTCCAAATCATACTGACCAAATAGGCAACTCCGGAGCAAATGGAGTTCACAACCACCTTACGTTGAGTTTATAACCTACTAGGAGAACTCTCAACCTATCTATCGGGGACCTGCGGGCATGAAACGCAGCGTCCCCAGGCCAAAGGGATGTCAGAAGAAATAAAGTACCAAGTATGTAAGGCATGAAAGTAGGATATTGTAATGACCCGACCGGTCTTTTCGAGAGTTATAGCCCCGTTTCTCCCATTTCTACTTCTTTTGTGATTTACAACTGTATTATGTCTTACTGAGTTGGTTGGTTCGGGTCCGGAGTTGTTTTGGAGTGAATTGAGACACTTAGTCTCTTAATTAGAAGCTTAAGTTGGAAAAGTCTACCGGATGTCGACTTGGGTGAAAACGTGCTCGGATTTGATACATATTTATTTCTCTGCTTTATAAATATTGAAAGGTTCTCATTTTAATTATAGTTCTTCATATACATTTGTCTTCAAATCTGGGGTCCAGTCGAGGTCAAAACTACTGTTGAGCTTAAATTCGATCCCGGATTCAACATCATACCCGGTTGGCTTATCTTTTGACAAAAGGACCCGGTGTTTCTCAACACTCTTTTCTTTTTTCCATGCTAGGAGTGTTTAATGCTTTTCACCCTCCATCTTGAGGGGGAGTTTCTTATCACGACCCAAACCGCTAGGCCGCGACGGGTAATCGGTGCCTTACTCAACCGAGTACCAACGTAACATATCTTTCTTATCATACCATCATGGGTAAACGAGACAGAAGGGCCGTCATGAGATAACTAGAATAAAACATAAGGGAATACAAAATATAAGTTGATCCGCAATGATATAGAAACTTATACATGTGACATACGATCCTATAAGGCCGACATGATCATTTGTATTCTCAAAATATAGGCCGATAAGGCCATACAAGTATCCATATACATGCCATCTGTCTACAAGCCTCTAAGAGTACATAAATGTCACAAAGGTCGGGGCAAGGCCCTCGCATACCAATCAATATATGTCCAAATTATACTGACCAAATAGGCAACTCCGTAGCAAATGGAGTGCACAAACACCTTCCGTTGAGTTTATAACCTACTAGGAGAACTCTCAACCTATCTATCGGGACATGCGTGCATGATACGAAGAGTCCCCAAGCCAAAGGGACGTCAGTACAAATAAAGTACCAAGTATGTAAGGCATGAAAGTAGGATATTGTAACGACCCGGCTTGTTTTTTCGAGAGTCATAGCCCCGTTTCTCCCATTTCTACTTCTTTTGTGCTTTACAGTTGTATTATGTCTTACCGAGTCTGTTGGTTCGGATCCGGAGTTTTTTTGGAGTGAATTGAGACACTTAGTCTCTTAATTAGAAGCTTAAGTTGGAAAAGTCGACCGGATGTCGACTTGTGTGAAAACGTGCTCGGATTTGATACATATTTATTTCTATGCTTTCTAACTATTGAAAGGTTCTCATTTTAATTATAGTTCTTCATATACATTTGGCTTAAAATCGAGGGTCCAGTCGAGGTCAAAACTATTGTTGAGCTTTAATTTGAGCCCGGATTCAACATCCTACCCGGTTGGCTTATCTTTTGACAAAAGGACCCAGTGTTTCTCAATACTATTTTCTTCTTAACATGCTAGGAGTGTTCAATGCTTTCTACCCTCCATATTGAGGGGTAGTTTCTTGTCACGACCCAAATCGCAGGGCCGCGACGGGCAATCGGTGCCTTACTCAATCGAGTACCAACGTAACATATCTTACTCATCATACCATCATGGGTAAACGAGACAGAAGGGCCGTCATGAGATAACTAGAATAAAACATATGGGAATACAAAATATAAGTTGATCTGCAATGATATAGAAACTTATACATGTGACATACGATCCTATAAGGCCGACATGATTATTTGTATACTCAAAACATAGGCCGATAAGGCCATACAAGTACCCATATACACGCCATCTGTCTACAAGCCTCTAAGAGTATATAAATGTCATAAAGGTCGGGACAAGGTCCTCGCATACCAATCAATATATGTCCAAATCATACTGACCAAATAGGCAACTCCGGAGCAAATAGAGTGCACAACACCTTCCATTGAGTTTATAACCAACTAGGATAACTCTCAACCTATCTATCGGGACATGCGAGCATGAAACACAGCGTCCCCAGGCCAAAGGGATGTCAGTACAAATAAAGTACCAAGTATGTAAGGCATGAAAGTAGGATATTGTAATGACCCGGCTGGTTGTTTCAAGAGTTATAGCCCCACTTCTCCCATTTCTACTTCTTTTATGCTTTACAACTGTATTATGTCTTACCGAGTCTGTTGGTTTGGGTCCGGAGTTGTTTTAGAGTGAATTGAGACACTTAGTCTCTTAATTAGAAGCTTAAGTTGAATGTCGACTTGTGTAGGTAAGGCATTAAAGTAGGATGTCGACTTGTGTGAAAACGTGCTCGGATTTGATACATATTTATATCTCTGCTTTATAACTATTGAAAGGTTCTCATTTTAATTATAGTTCTTCATATACATTTGGCTTCAAATCGAGGGTCCAGTCGAGGTCAAAACTATTGTTGAGCTTTAATTTGAGCCTGGATTCAACATCATACCCGGTAGGCTTATCTTTTCACAAAAGGACCCGGTGTTTCTCAATACTCTTTTCTTCTTTCCATGCTAGGAGTGTTCAATGATTTCTACCCTCTATCTTGAGGGGGAGTTTCTTATCACGACCCAAATCGCAGGGCCGCGATGGGCAATAGGTGCCTTACTCAACCGAGTACCAACGTAACATATCTTTCTTATAATACCATCATGCGTAAATGAGACAGAAGGGCCGTCATGACATAACTAATATTAAACATAAGGGAACACAAAATATAAGACGATCCGACATGATATAGAAACTTATACATGTGACATACGATCCTATAAGGCCGATATGATCATTTGTATACTCAAAACAAAGGCCGATAAGGCCATACAAGTATCCATATACATGCCATCTATCTACAAGCCTCTAACAGTACATAAATGTCATAAAGGTCGGGACAAGGCCGCGCTTACCAATCAATATATGTCCAAATCATAGTGACAAAATAGGCAACTCCGGAGCAAATGGAGTGCACAAACACCTTCGGTTGAGTTTATAACCTACTAGGAGAATTCTCAACCTATCTATCAGGACATGCGAGCATGAAACGCAGCGTCCCCAGGCCAAAGGGACGTTAGTACAAATAAAGTACCAAGTATGTAAGGCATGAAAGTAGGATATTGTAACGACCCGGCTGGTTTTTTCAAGAGTTATAGCCCCATTTCTCCCATTTCTACTTCTTTTGTGCTTTACAATTGTATTATGTCTTACCGAGTCTGTTGGTTTGGGTTCGGAGTTGTTTTGGAGTGAATTGAGACACTTAGTCTCTTAATTAGAAGCTTCAGTTGAAAAAGTCGACCGGATGTCGACTTGTGTGAAAACGTGCTCAGATTTGATACATATTTATTTCTCTGCTTTCTAACTATTGAAAGGTTCCCATTTTAATTATAGTTCTTCATATACATTTGGCTTCAAATCGAGGGTCCAGTCGAGGTCAAAACTATTGTTGAGCTTTAATTTGAGCCCGGATTCAACATCATACCCGGTAGGCTTATCTTTTGACAAAAGGACCCGGTGTTTCTCAATACTCTTTTCTTCTTTCCATGCTAGGAGTGTTAAATGCTTTCTACCCTCCATCTTAAGGGGGAGTTTCTTATCACGACCCAAATCGCAGGGCCGCGATGGGCAATCAGTGCCTTACTCAACCGAGTACCAACGTAACATATCTTTCTTATCATACTATCATGGGTAAATGAGACAGAAGTGCCGTCATGAGATAACTAGAACAAAACATAAGGGAACACAAAATATAAGGCGATCCGACATGATATAGAAACTTATACATGTGACATACGATTTTATAAGGCCGATGTGATCATTTGTATACTCAAAACATGGGTCGATAAGGCCATACAAGTATCCATATACCTGCCATCTGTGTACAAGCCTCTAAGAGTACATAAATGTCATAATGGTCGGGACAAGGCCCCGCATACCAATCAATATATTTCCAAATCATACTGACCAAATAGGCAACTACGGAGCAAATGGAGTGCACAAACACCTTCCGTTGAGTTTATAACCTACTAGGAGAACTCTCAACCTATCTGTCGGGACATGCGAGCATGAAACGTAGCGTCCCCAGGCTAAAGGGATGTTAGTACAAATAAAGTGCCAAGTATGTAAGGCATGAAAGTAGGATATTGTAACGACCCGGCTAGTTTATTCAAGAGTTATAGCCCCGTTTCTCCCATTTCTACTTCTTTTGTGCTTTACAATTGTATTATGTCTTACCGAGTCTGTTGGTCTGGGTTCGGAGTTGTTTTGGAGTGAATTGAGACACTTAGTCTCTTAATTAGAAACTTAAGTTGGAAAAGTCGACCGGATGTCGACTTGTGTGAAAACGTGCTCGGATTTGATACATATTTATTTCTCTGCTTTCTAACTATTGAAAGGTTCTCATTTTAATTATAGTTCTTCATATACATTTGGCTTCAAATCGAGGGTGCAGTCGAGGTCAAAACTATTGTTAAGCTTTAATTTGAGCCCGGATTCAACATCATACCCGGTTGGCTTATCTTTTGACAAAAGGACCCGGTGTTTCTCAATACTATTTTCTTCTTTACATGCTAGGAGTGTTCAATTCTTTCTACCCTCCATCTTGAGGGGGAGTTTCTTATCACGACCCAAATCGCAGGGTCGCGATGGGCAATCGGTGCCTTACTCAACCGAGTACCAACGTAACATATCTTTCTTATGATACCATCATGGGTAAACGAGACAGAAGGGCCGTCATGAGATAACTAATATTAAACATAAGGGAACACAAAATATAAGACGATCCGACATGATATAGAAACTTATATGTGTGACATACGATCCTATAAGGCCGATATGATCATTTGTATACTCAAAACATAGGCCGATAAGGCCATACAAGTATCCATATACATGCCATCTGTCTACAAGCCTCTAAGAGTACATAAATGTCATAAAGGTCGGGTCAAGGCCCCGCATACCAATCAATATATGTCCAAATCATACTGATCAAATAGGCAACTCCGAAGCAAATGGAGTGTTCAAACACCTTACGTTGAGTTTATAACCTACTAGGAGAACTCTCAACCTATCTATCGGGACATGCAAGCATGAAACGCACCATCCCCAGGCAAAAGGGACGTCAGTACAAATAAAGTACCAAATATGTAAGGCATGAAAGTAGGATTTTGTAACGACCCGACTAGGTTTTTCAATAGTTATAGCCTCGTTTCTCCCATTTCTACTTCTTTTGTGCTTTACAATTGTATTATGTCTTACCGAGTCTGTTGGTTCAGGTCCGGAGTTATTTTGGAGTGAATTGAGACACTTAGTCTCTTAATTAGAAGCTTAAGTTGGAAAAGTTAACCGGATGTCGACTTGTGTGAAAACGTGCTCGAATTTGATACATATTTATTTCTCTGCTTTCTAACTATTGAAAGGTTCTCATTTTAATTATAGTTCTTCATATACATTTGGCTTCAAATCGAGGGTCCAATCGAGGTCAAAACTATTGTTAAGCTTTAATTTGAGCCCGGATTCAACATCATACCCGGTTGGCTTAACTTTTGACAAAAGGACCCGGTGTTTCTCAATACTATTTTCTTCTTTACATGCTAGGAGTGTTCAATGCTTTCTACCCTCCATCTTGAGGGGGAGTTTCTTATCACGACCCAAATCGCAGGGCCGCGACGGGCAATCGGTCCCTTACTCAACCGAGTACCAACTTAACATATCTTACTTATCATACTATCATGGGTAAATGATACAGAAGGGCCGTCATGAGATAACTAGAATAAAACATATGGGAATACAAAATATAAGTTGATCCGACATGATATAGAAACTTATACATGTGACATACGATCCTATAAGGCCGACATGATCATTTGTATACTCAAAACATAGGCCGATAAGGCCATACAAGTATCCATATACACGCCATTTGTCTACAAGCCTCTAAGAGTATATAAATGTCATAAAGGTTGGTACAAGGCCCTCGCATACCAATCAATATATGTCCAAATCATACTGACCAAATAGGCAACTCCGGAGAAAATAGAGTGCACAAACACATTCCATTGAGTTTATAACCTACTAGGAGAACTCTCAACCTATCTATCGGGACATGCGAGCATGAAACGCAGCGTCCCCGGGCCAAAGGGACATCAGTACAAATAAAGTACCAAGTATGTAAGGCATGAAAGTAGGATATTGTAACGACCCGGCTGGTTTTTTCGAGAGTTATAGCCCCGTTTCTCCCATTTCTACTTCTTTTGTGCTTTACAGTTGTATTATGTTTTACCGAGTCTGTTGGTTCGGGTTCAGAGTTGTTTTGGAGTGAATTCAGACACTTAGCCTCTTAATTAGAAGCTTAAGTTGAAAAAGTCGACCGGATGTCGACATGTGTGAAAACTTGCTCGGATTTGATACATATTTATTTCTCTACTTTCTAACTATTGAAAGGTTCTCATTTTAATTATAGTTCTTCATTTACATTTGGCTTCGAATCGAGGGTCTAGTCGAGGTCAAAACTATTGTTGAGCTTTAATTTGAGCCCGGAATCAACATCATACCCGGTTGGCTTATCTTTTGACAAAATGACCCGGTGTTTCTCCATACTCTTTTCTTCTTTCCATGCTAGGAGTTTTCAACGCTTTCTATCCTCCATCTTGAGGGGGAGTTTCTTATCACGACCCAAATCGCAGGGTCGCGACGGGCAATCGGTGCCTTACTCAACCGAGTACCAACGTAACATATCTTTCTTATCATACCATCAAGGGTAAACGAGACAGAAGGGCCGTCATGAGATAACTAATATTAAACATAAGGGAACATAAAATATAAGACGATCCGACATGATATAGAAACTTATATGTGTGACATACGATCCTATAAGGCCGATATGATCATTTGTATACTCAAAACATAGGCCGATAAGTCCATACAAGTATCCATATACATGCCATCTGTCTACAAGCCTCTAAGAGTACATAAATGTCATAAAGGTCGGGTCAAGGCCCCGCATACCAATCAATATATGTCCAAATTATACTGACCAAATAGGCATCTCCGGAGCAAATAGAGTGCACAAACACCTTCCTTTGAGTTTATAACCTACTAGGAGAACTCTCAACCTATCTATAGAGACATGCGAGCATGCAACGCAGCATCCCCAGGCCAAAGGGACGTCAGTACAAATAAAGTACCAAGTATGTAAGGCATGAAAGTAGGATATTGTACCGACCCGGCTGGTTTTTTCAAGAGTTATAGCCCCGTTTCTCCCATTTCTACTTCTTTTGTGCTTTACAGTTGTATTATGTCTTACCGAGTCTGTTGGTTCCGGTCCAGAGTTATTTTGGTGTGAATTGAGACACTTAGTCTCTTAATTAGAAGCTTAAGTTGGAAAAGTCGACCAGATGTCGACTTGTGTGAAAACGTGCTCGGATTTAATACATATTTATTTCTATGCTTTCTAACTATTGAAAGGTTCTCTTTTTAATTATAGTTCTTCACATATATTTGGCTTCAAATCGAGGCTCCAGTCAAGGTCAGAACTATTGTTGATCTTTAATTTGAGCCCGGATTCAACATCATACCCGGTTGGCTTATCTTTTGACAAAAGGACCCGGTGTTTCTCAATACTCCTTTCTTCTTTCCATGCTAGGAGTGTTCAATGCTTTCTACCCTCCATCTTGAGGGGGAGTTTCTTATCACGACCCAAATCGCAGGGTCGCGACGGGCAATCGGTGCCTTACTCAACCGAGTACCAACGTAACATATCTTTCTTATTATACCATCATGGGTAAACGAGACAGAAGGGTTGTCATGATATAACTAGAATAAAACATAAGGGAATACAAAATATAAGATGATCCGACATGATATAGAAACTTATACATGTGACATACGATCCTATTAGGACGACATGATCATTTGTATACTCAAAACATAGGCCGATAAGGCCATACAACCATATACATGCCATCTGCCTACAAGCCTCTAAGAGTACATAAATGTCATAAAGGTCGGGACAAGGCCCTCCCATACCAATCAATATATATCCAAATCTTACTGAACAAATAGTCAACTACGGAGCAAATGGAGTGCACAAACACCTTCCGTTGAGTTTATAACCTACTAGGAGAACTCTCAACCTATCTATCGGGACATGCGAGCATGAAACACAGCGTCCCCAGGCCAATAGGACGTCAGCACAAATAAAGTACCAAGTATGTAAGGCATGAAAGTAGGATATTGTAATGACTCGGCCGGTTGTTTCAAGAGTTATAGCCCCGTTTCTCCCATTTCTACTTCTTTTGTGATTTACAGCTGTATTATATCTTACCGAGTTGGTTGGTTTGGGTCCGGAGTTGTTTTGGAGTGAATTGAGATACTTAGTCTCTTAATTAGAAGTTTAAGTTAGAAAAGTCGATCGGATGTCAACTTGTGTGAAAACGTGCTCGGATTTGAATTTTTATGGTTCTGTTAACTCCGTTAGGTGATTTTAGACTTAGGAGCTCGTCCGAAATGTGATTTGGTGGTCCGTAGTAGAATTAGGCCTGAATTGGCGAAAGTTGAAATTTTGGCGATTTTGACCGGTAGTGAAAATTTTGATATCAGGGTCGGATTGGATTTTCGGATGTTGGAATAGGCTCGTGGTGTCATTTTTGAATTGTGTGTAAATTTGAGGTCAATCGGACGTGGTTTGGTAGGTTTCGGTGTCATTTGTGGAATTTGAAAGTTTAGACGTTCTTTAGGCTTTAATCCAGGTGTAATTGATGTTTTGATTTTGTCTTGAGTGACTCAAAGGTTCTACTAAGTTTGCATGGGGTTACATGACTTGTTGGTATGATCGGTTGAGGTCACGGAGGCCTCGCGGTGATTTCAGTTGGTTAACGGCTTGATGGGAGTTGAGGAATTTGCAGTCGAAGCTGCTGCTACTGGTGTAACTGCACCTGCGGAGTGGCAACTGCATGTTTGAGCCCGCAGAAGTGAAGGAAGAGCCACAAATGCGGCTAAGGAGGACTTGGGCAGAGGACGCAGGTGCGATGGCATTCCCGCACCTGCGATGGTCGCAAAAGCAGCTTTAGGGGTGCATGTGCGAGTTTGGACCGCAGGTGCGATATAGTTCCCGCACCCGCGAAGAGCACAGATGCGGTCACTTGATTGTAGGAGTGGAGGCAGTGTTTAAGGATTTTTCCGCAGAAGCGGAGCTTTGCCTGCAAATGCGGAAATGGAGCCGCAGGTGCGAGAAGTCTGGGCAGAACCTATAAATAGAACAGTTCGAGAGTTTTCACCATATTCATCATTTTTGAGCTCGGAATTTGGGGATTTTGAGAGATATTTCGGAGTAATCACTGAGGTAAGTTCCTTGTGTCTATTTATCTTCAATAATGGTGTTTCCCCACTGATTTTGTACCTAGTTGGTGAGTGTTTGAGGTGAAATTTGGGAGATTAGGGCTTGGGAATTAGAGAGTGATTTTTGGGGTTTTAAGGGGGCAATTGAGGTCGGATTTTGATAAATTTGGTATGGTTAGAATCGTGAGTGAATGGGCTTTCGGGTTTTGTGACTTTCGTTGGGTTTCGAGACGTGGGCCTACGGTCTGGGTTGAGCTGATTTCGGATTTTGGGCTATATTTTAGTAGTTTTCTTGTGGAATTGATCCTTTTAACCAATATTGATTATCTCGTACTGTTTGTGGCTAGATTCAGGGCATTTGGAGACCGAATCGAGAGGCAAAGGTATTTCGGAGTAGGATTTCTGCGCTATTGAGGTAAGTAACAGTCTTAAATCTAGTTTTGAGGGTATGAAACCTCGAGAATTGGTATGATGTGAATATTTGGATGTGACGCACATGCTAGGTGACGGGCATACGAGCGTGCACCGTGAGGGATTGTGACTTGGTCTGTCTCGTGAGACTGTAAAGTCGAATAGCCAGTGTTATTACTTGTTTTCCTTGTCTTTGAGCAATTGACTGCCTTTCATGTAGAAACCATGCTTAGTCCATTTGTACTGTTGGGACCGGCAACGGTCGTATACTTATTGAATTGACTGCTAATTGTTGTCTTGTACTCAGTCACAGTCTTACTTGTGTGTTATATCTCTGTTTCCTCTCATTTCTTGTTGATACTTGTTGTATTCTCTGCTTGGGCTGGTTATTATGATATTCTATGAGCCCGAGGGGCTAGAGAGGTTAGTGACTTAGATAGGGCCTGAGTGCTGAGCTGTGAGCTGTGAGGTATATGGTTCGGGTTATATATATATATATATATATATATATATATATATATATATATATATATATATATATATATATATATATATATATATATATATATATATATATATATATATATATATATATATATATATATATATATATATATATATATATATATATATATATATATATATATATATATATATATATATATATATATATATATATATATATATATATATATATTGGATTGGGCTGCGCGCCGCAACAATATAGCGCTTGGGCTGAAAGATCTCCTCCGGAGTCTGTACACCCCCAGTGAGCGCAGATACCTATTGTGAATGTGTATTGAGGTCTGAGAGCCGGGAGTATGAGCTGTTGAGATGAGTTGAGTAATTGTTTCCTTGAGAGGGTGTACTTGCTTTTATGTATTGTTGCACTTAGTTGTTATCTGTTGTTGTTGTGAAATTTCTGAAAGATTCATATCTGTTTTACTTGAGCTCGAACGGATTTGACTTACACCACCGGATTTGAAAGCATGTTCACTCTTTACTGAAAGCTTTTGAAATGAACTGTATTTTTATAGCTTGTCACTGCTTCTCAGTTCCTTATTTAATTCTGTTACTTGCTGAGTTGGTTGTACTCATGCTACACCCTGCGCATCATGTGCAGATCCAGGTGTGTATGGTTTTGGCGGTCATTGAGTTCGTGCTCGAGCTGATTATCGGAGACTTACGAGGTAGTTGTCGGCGTTCGCAGTCCTTATTTTCTCCTTTCGTATTATCTTTTCCCTCTTGTATTGGCATTTGGCACAGACTGTAGTAGACTTTGTTTATAGATTGGTTGTCAGATGCTCATGACTTAGTGACACCCCGGTGTCGGGCTATTTTTCTGCACTTATGTTTTATTTGGGTTTTACCCTCGTTTTTATGAAAAACTCTGATTATTTTAAATGTCTTAATTAATTTCTATTAAATTTTGAAAGTCTTTTGGAAAGGTCGGCTTACCTAGTATCATGATAGGCGCCATCACGACGGGTTAGATTTTGGGTCGTGACAAGTTGGTATGAGAGCCTAGGTTACATAGGCCTCACGAGTCATGAGCAGGTTTAGTAGAGTCTTGCGTATAGGTATGGAGACGTCTGTACTTATCTTCGAGAGGCTGCAGAACCCTTAGGAAACTCCACATTCTTGAATTCTTGTCGTGCGAATCTGTTGATTCTAGTAAATAAACATTTGTTGTTTCATTCTCTCACAGATGTTGAGGACTCATACTACCAGGCAAGATGGACAACCACCAGTACCATCTGCCAGGGCCGCGAGAGGTCGAGGTCGCGATAGAGGCCGCGGTAGGGGCAGAGGTGCAAACCGCAAAATAGCTGGGAAAGTACCTGTAGATCTACCAGTTGCCCCAGATCAGGACCAGATTCCAGTTGTTGATGCACCAGCTCAGGCACCACCTGTGCCTATTGTGATCAAAGGCCTTCAGGAGGCCTTTGCTCAGATTCTGACCGCGTGTACCAGTCTTGCTCAGGCAGTCTCTGTTCTGGCCGCAGCAGCCACTTCTCAGGTCGGGGAAGGTGCTCAGACTCCCGCTGCCCGCACACCAGAGCAGGTAGTACAGGGATTCTAGACATCAAGGGCACCACCAGCCCGGCCAGTTACAGTTGCTCAGGACTCTGTGGTTCCTGTTATGCCTAAGGATGAGCAGCGTAGATTGGAGAGGTTTGGGAGACTCTAGCCTCCATCTTCCAGTGGTGCAGAGGGAGAGGATGCACAGGGTTTCTTGGATAGGTGTAAGAGGTTACTACGTACAACAGGTATTCTGGAGACCAGTGAGGTCTCGTTCACTACCTTTCAGTTCTCTAAGGCTGCATTTAGTTGGTGGGAGATTTGTGAGAGGCGTAGGCTGGTCGGTGCAGCGCCCCTTCCCTGGTAGCAGTTCTCCATTATCTTTCTGTAGAAGTTCATGCCTCAGTCCCACAGAGAGGAGCTGCGTAGACAGTTTGAGTAGCTTCGTCACGGTGATATGTCCGTGACACAGTATGAGATGTGATTCTCGGAGTTGGCCCGTCATGCTATCTGGTTGGTTCCCATAGACAGGGAGAGGATCAGGAGGTTTATAGATTGCCTCACTTATCAGCTGCGATTGCTTATGACCAGAGAGAGAGTATCTGGTGCTACTTTTTGATGAGGTTGTCGACATTGCTTGTCAGATTGAGATGGTTCGCAGTCAGGAGAGGGTTGAGAGGGAGGCCAAGAGGCCTCATAGATAGGAAGGATTTAGCGGTGCTCCTTCTAGGGGTCAGTTCCAGCACGGTAGAGGACGTCCTTTCATACATGCTCAGATGGCTTGTCCAGTTTACCGTGGTGCATCATCTGGCCATGGTTCTCACAGTTATTAACAAGGTCCGTTCATCTATCGGTGCCCTCCCAGCGTAGAGTTCATCCCGTGCTCCATCGGGTTAGGGTTCGTCTATGCCAGGTCCTTTTGCCAGTTATCCCGGTGCTCGGGGCTCCCTTCAGTCCCCTGCACCAGCACCGGGGAGTTGTTATGAGTGTGGGGAGTTTGGTCACATGAGGAGAAAGTGCCCATGTATAGTGGTAGGTCCAACTCCGCAGAGGAGCCAGTCTATGTCATCAGCACCAGCCACTCCACCACCCGCTCAGCCAGCCTAGGGTGGAGCCTAGTCAGCTAGGGGTCGCCCGAGAGGGGGAGGCAGATCAGGGGTTGGCCAGGCCTGTTTCTATGCCCTCCCTTCCAGACCAGATCCCATCGCTTCAGATGCTGTGATTACAGGTATTGTCTCAGTTTTCCACAGAGATGCCTCTGTATTATTTGACCCTGGTTCCACTTATTCATATGTTTCCTCGTATTTCGCTCATTTTCTAGATATGCCCCGTGAGTCTTTAGTTTCATTTATTTATGTATCTACTCTTATGGGTGATACTATTATTGTGGACCACGTATATCAGTCATCTGTAGTGACTATTGGGGCTCTGGAGACCAGAGTGGATCTTTTACTACTCAGTATGGTCGCTTTTGATGTGATATTGGGTATAGATTGGTTGTCTCTATGTCATGTTGTTCTAGATTGTCACGCTAAGACTATGACGTTAGCAATGCCGGGGTTGCCGAGAGTTGAGTGGAGCGGTTCTATAGACTATGTTCCCAGTAGAGTGATTTCATACTTGAAGGCTCAGTGGATGGTTGAGAAGGGTTGTCTATCCTATTTGGCTTTTGTGAGGGATGTTAGTGCAGAGACTCCTTCCATTGATTCTGTTATGGTGGTGCGTGATTTTCCGGATGTGTTTCCTGCAGACCTGTCGGGCATGCTGCCTGACAGGGATATTGACTTAGGTATTGATTTGGTGCCGGGCACTTAGCCCATTTCTATTCCACCATATGTATGGCACCGACAGAGTTGAAGGAGTTGAAGGTACAACTTCAGGAACTCCTTGATAAGGGGTTTATTCAGCCCAGCGTGTCACTTTGGGGTGCACCGGTTCTATTTGTAAAGAAGAAATATGGTTCTATGAGGATGTGTATTGATTACAGGCAGTTGAACAATCTCACAATCAAGAACAAGTATCCTTTGCCACGTATTGGTGATCTATTTGACCAACTTCAGGGGCGAGGGTATTCTTCAAGATTGATTTGAGGTTAGGGTATCACTAGTTGAAGATTCGTGATTCGGATATTCTTAAAACAACTTTCAGGACCCGATATAGCCATTATGAGTTCCTTGTGATGTCTTTTGGGCTGACTAATGCCCCAGCAACGTTCATGCATTTGATGAACAGTGTGTTTAAGATTTATTTGGACTCATTCATTATTGTATTCATTGATGATATCCTGGTGTACTTTCGTAGCCAGGAGGAGCATACCCAGCATCTGAGGATTGTGTTACAGAGATTGAGGGAGGAGAAGCTTTATACAAAGTTCTCCAAGTGTGAGTTTTGGCTCGGTTCAGTGGCGTTCTTGGGTCACGTGGTGTCCAGCGAGGGTATTCAGGTGGATCCGAAAAAGATAGAGGCGGTGCTAAGTTGGCCCAAATCATCCTCAGCCACGGAGATTAGGAGCTTTCTTAGTTTGGCGGGCTATTACCATTGTTTTGTGGAGGGTTTTTCATCTATTGCATTGCCCTTGATAATTGACCCAGAAGGGTGCTCCATTCAGGTGGTCAGATGAGTGCGAGGAGAGCTTTCAGAAACTCAAGACTGCTTTGACCATGGCTTCAGTTCTAGTTCTACCATAAGATTCTGGTTCTTACACAGTGTATTATGATGCCTCACGGATAGGTATTGGGTGTGTTCTGATGCAGGAGGGTAGAGTGATTGCTTATGCTTCGCGCCAGTTGAAGACCCATGAGAAGAACTATCATATCCATGATCTTGAGTTAGCAGATATTGTTCACGCCTTGAAGATTTGGCAGCACTATCTGTACGGGGTTCATTGTGAGATCTACACTGATCACCAGAGTTTGCAGTATCTGTTCAAGCAGAAGGATCTTAACTTGCATCAACGGAGGTGGTTGGATCTTCTCAAGGACTATGATATCACCATTCTGTACCATCCCGGGAAGGCCAATGTAGTGGCCGATGCCTTGAGTCGGCGGGCGTAGAGTTTGGGGAGTTTAGCATATCTTCCAGCAGAGAGACCCTTGGCATTGGATGTTCAGGCCTTAGCTAGCCAGCTTGTTAGATTGGATATTTTGGAGCTGAGTTGGGTATTGTCTTGTGTGGTCTCTATGTCTTCTCTTTATGATCGTATCAGGGAGCGTCAATAAGATGACCCCCATCTGCTCGTCTTCCAAGACAGGTTTTGGCGAGGTGATGCTAGAGATGTGACTATTGGTGATGATGGCATGTTAAGGATGCAAGACTGACTATGTGTGCCCAATATGGATGGGCTTTAAGAGTTAATTCTTGAGAAGGCCCACAGCTCGTGGTATTCCATGCATCCGTGTGTCGTGAAGATGTACCAGGATTTGAGACAGCACTATTGGTGCAGGAGGATGAAGAAGGATATAGTTGGGTTTGTGGCTCGGTGTCTCAACTGTCAGCAGGTTAAGTATGAGCATCAGATACCGTGTGGCTTGCTTCAGAGGTTAGAGGTCCAAGAGTGGAAGTGGGAGCGGATCACCATGGATTTCGTAGTTAGGCTCCCACGGACTTCGAGGAAGTTTGATGTTATTTGGGCGATTGTAGATCATCTGACCAAGTTCGTGTACTTCATTCCAGTTGGTACTACTTATTCTTCAGAGCGGTTGGCTGAGATTTACATCCGAGAGATTGTTCACCTTCATGGTGTCCAAGTTTCCATCATTTCAGATAGAGGCACATAGTTTATATCGCAATTTTGGAGGGTCGTGCAGTGAGAGTTGGGTACTCAGGTTGAGTTGAGCACAACCTTTTACCCTCAGACGGAGAGACAGTTTGAGCGCACTATCCAGATATTGGAGGACATGTTACGCGCTTGTGTCATTGATTTTGGGGGTTTATGGGACCAGTTTCTGCCGCTCGCGGAGTTTTCATATAACAACAGTTACCAGTCGAGCATTCAGATAGATCTGTAAAGGCTTTATATGAGAGGCGATGTAGATCTACGGTGGGTTGGTTTGAGTCGGGTTAGGCTAGGCTCTTGGGTACAGACTTGGTCCAGGATGCATTAGACAAGGTGAAATTTATTTGGGAGTGGCTTCGCACAACGCAGTCTAGGCAGAAGAGCTATGCTAACAGGAAGGTCCGTGATGTTTCTTTCATGGTCGGGGAGAAGGTTCTGCTGAAGGTATCACCCATGAAGGGTGTTATGAGGTTTGGGAAGATAGGAAAGTTGAGCCCTAGGTTCATTGGGCCTTTTGAGGTATTTAAGAGGATCAGGGAGGTGGCTTACAAGCTTTCCTTGCCACCTAGCTTGTCGAGTGTGCATCCATTATTTCATATTTCTATGCTCCGGAAGTATATCGGTGATCCATCCCAGGTTTTGGATTGCAACACGGTTCAGTTGGATGGTGATATGACTTATGATGTAGAGCCGATGGCCATTTTGGAGCGGCAGGTTTAGAAGTTGAGGTCAAAGAATATAGCTTCAGTGAAGATGCAGTGGAGAGGTCAACCTATGGAGGAGGACACTTGGGAGACCGAGCGGGAGAGGTGGAGCAGATATCCACACCCATTTGAGACTCCGGGTATATTTCTAGACCAGTTCGAGGACGAATGTTTGTTTAAGAGGGGGAGGATGTAACGACCCAGCCGGTCGTTTCGAGAGTTATAACCCCGTTTCCCCTAATTCTACTTCTTTTGTGCTTTACAGCTGTATTATGTCTTATCGGGATTGTTGGTTCGGGTCTGGAGTGATTTTGGAGTGAATTGAGACACTTAGTCTCTTAATTGGAAGCTTAAGTTAAAAAGTTGACCAGATGGCAACTTGCGGGAAAACGATCTCGGATTTGAATTTTCATGGTTCTGTTAGCTCCGTTAGGTGATTTTGGACTTAGGAGCACGTCTGGAATGTGATTTGGAGGTCCGTAGTAGAATTAGGCTTGAATTGGCGAAAGTTAAAATTTTGGCAATTTTGACCGGCAATGGAAATTTTGATATTGGGGTCGGATTGAATTACCGAAAGTTCGAATAGGTTCGTGGTGTCATTTTTGACTTGTGTGTAAAATTTGAGGTCAATCTGATGTGGTTTGGTAGGTTTCGGCGTCATTTGTGGAATTTGAAAGTTTAGAAGCTCTTTAGGCTTGAATCCGTGTGTAATTGGTGTTTTGATGTTGTCTTGAGTAACTCGAAGGTTCGACTAAGTTCGCATGGGGTTACATGACTTGTTGGTATGATCGGTTGAGGTCCCGGAGACCTCGGGGTGATTTCGGGTGATTAACGGCTTGATGGGAGTTGATGAATTTGCAGCTGAAGCTGCTGCTACTAGTGTAACCGCACCGGCAGAGTGGGAACCACAGGTGCGAGCCCGCAGAAGCGAAGGAGGAGCTGCAGATGCGGCTAAGGAGGACTTGGGCAGAGGACGTAGGTGCGATGGTCGCAGAAGAGGATTTAGGGGCGCAAGTGCGAGTTTGGACCTCAGGTGCGATGTAGTTCCCGCACCCGCGAAAGGCGAAGATGCGGTCACTTGATCGCATGAGCGGAGGCAGAGTTTCGATATTTTTTCGCAGATGCGAAAATGGAGTCGCAGGTGCGAGAAATCTGGGCAGAACTTATAAATAGAACACTTCGAGATTTTTCACCATTTGCATCATTTTTGAGCTCGGATTTTGGGGAGTTTGAGAGAGATTTCGGAGTAATCACTGAGGTAAGTTCCTTGTGCCTATTTATCTTCAATAATGGTGTTTCCCCGCTGATTTTTTCACCTAGTTGTTGAGTGTTTAAGGTAAGATTTGGGAGATTAAGGGTTGGGAATTGGAGAGTGAATTTTGGGGTTTTGGAGGGGTAATTGAGGTCAGATTTTGATAAATTTGGTATGGTTACACTCGTGAGTAAATGGGCTTTCAGGTTTTTTTGAATTTCTTTGGTTTTTAAGACGTGGTCCTGGAGGAGGGGAGGTTGAGCAAATTTCGGATTTTGGGCTATATTTTAGTAGTTTTCTTGTGGAATTAGTCCTTTTAACCAATATTGATTATCTTGTACTGTTTGTGGCTAGATTCAGGGCATTTGGAGGATGATTCGATAGGTAAAGGCATTTCAGAGTAGAATTTCTGTGCGGTTGAGGTAAGTAACAATCTTAAATCTGGATTTGAGGTATGAAACCCCGAGAATTGGTATGGTGTGAATATTTGGAGGTGAAGCACATTCTAGGTGACGGGCGTGCGAGCGTGCACCGTGAAGGATAGTGACTTGGTTCTTCACGTTAAACTGTAAAGTCGAATAGCCATTATTATTACTTGTTTTCCTTATCTTTGAGCAATTGACTGCCTTTCATGTAGAAACTGTGCTTAAGCCATATGAGATCACTGTTGGGACCCGCAGCGGTCGTATACTTGTTGAATTGACTGCTAATTGTTGTCTTTTACTCAGTCACGGTCTTACTTGTGACACATATCTCTATTTCCTCTCATTTCTTGTTGATACTTGTTGTATTCTCTGCTTGGGCTGGTTATTATGATATTTTGTGAGTCCGAGGGGCTAGAGAGGTTAGTGACTGAGATAGGGCCTAAGTGTCGAGCTGCGAGCTGTGAGGTATATGGATCGGGTTGCCCGCCGCAACAAGCCTTCGGACTATATATATAAGGATCGGGTTGCACGCCGCAACAATATTGGATCGGGTTGCGCGTCGCAACAATATAGCGCTTGGGCTGAAGGAGCCCCTCCGGATCCACACATATAGTGCTTGTTGCACTTAGTTGTTATCTGTTGTTGTTGTAAAATTTCTGGAAGATTCATATCTGTTTTACTTGAGCTCGAACTGATTTGACTTACACCACCGGATTTGAAAGTATGTTCACTCTTTACTGAAAACTTTTGAAATGAACTGTATTTTTATAGCTCGTCACTGCTTCTCAGTTCCTTATTTAATTCCGTTACTTGCTGAGTTGGTTGTACTCATGCTATACCCTGCACTTCATGTGCAGATCCAAGTGTGTACAGTTCTGTAGGTCGCTGAGTTCGTGCGCGAGCTGATTATCGGAGACTTACGAGGTAGCTACCCGCATCCGTAGTCCTTCTTTTCTCATTTCGTATTATCTTTTCCCTCTTGTATTGGAATTTGGCACAAACTGTAGAAGACTCTGTTTCTAGATTGGTTGTCAGATGCTCATGACTAAGTGACACCCCGATGTCGGGCTATTTTTCTGCACTTATGTTTTATTTGGGTTTTACCCCCGTTTTTATGAAAAACTCCGATTTTTAAATGTCTTAATTAATTTCTATTAAATTTTGAAAGTGTTTTGAAAAGGTCGGCTTTTCTAGTATCACGATAGGCGCCATCACAACGGGTTAGGTTTTGGGTCATGACATATATAAAAGACATGAAAGAAACATGGAGTAAAAAACTCAAACTGTAATTCTGAATAGCTCTGTGAATCATGAAAAATTTATAATGTCATGCATGTGCGTATAAATGTCATATCATGCATAGGTGTATGCGTACATAACATCATCAAGACTCTGAGGGCATCCCATCATATCCTCAGCCACTGTGGGCGAAATCATCAACGTATACTAGCTCATCAGGTGTTGGTGCGTATATAACGCCATAACCTTTCCCCATATCCCATACACATATAATATACGCGTATATAATGCCATCTTGGCATGGGTCAATGTACATGTATAAATGAATGCAATGCATAATGAAGCAAGCCAATAAGATCTCTCGGATTAACTTTATCAACTTACGTATTTTTTTGAGACCCATGAACAGAAGATATAATAATAAGACACATGGGGAATCAATAACATAAGCACTCCTAGTGATTCTATGAATAGAGGCATTTATGAAAGTTGCGTGTTTACTCGTTTTGTTTGCATCGTATGAATCATGCCAAAAGAAAAGAATGGATAGACTTAACATACCTTAACTCCAATGAGTCCTTAATACCTTTAAATCAATTCTTCAAACAACTCAACTCAATCTACCATAGTATAAGGAGATTCAAAATCAGTATTGAGTAAAGGCTAAGTCCACAACTTAAACTAGTAACTTGGTTACGTAAATTTGGGCAACATCTACCATGTAACAAGAGCCTCCTCCAATATCATATACTAACAACAATGACCAGATCAATCTAGAAATACATAATTATCAATAACAAGAGATCATATAACAACAACAACAAGAAGAAGAAGAAGAAGAAGTCACAGCTACTTCACGACGAGCGACAAGCTCCAATTGGAATCCGTATACCCCATATCACCCCTTATAGACTTCTTAATTTAACTTAATATCATCATTAACATGATAATGAAGTCATTTATCAACGATTCCATCCTTATACCATATATTTATAATAAAGAAAACAATCCACAACTCCAATTATCCTCAATTAGCAACTTTATTCACTAGTTCATGTCTAGTCCATCCATTTAACTTAATCAATGTCAAGATAACCTTAAGCACATACAAGAACACTATATACATACCTCCTACAGTATCTTCAAGTGTAAATCCAAGTTACATTTAGCTTATAGCATCCCTCAATGTCAATACAATACCATAGAAGTGACTTAAGCTAATCTTCACTTGCAATCTCAAGTTTTATATGTTTATTTCATCAATTCACTTGATCAACAAATATACATGCATAAAAAAAGAAACAATATCATAATAAAGTTATTTTCACCATTTTTCAAGCCATAACAACATATATATAGCCTTAATACAACCCAACAAAAGATAACAACATCTCTTCCCCTTTCAAGTGTTATCTTGTAATCCTCATACAAATAACTTAAACAACACATAGATAAGATTAATCCAAAAAAATAGGGTATTATAAATACCTTAAATAATTTGGAAAACCTCGAACCAAAGCATCCCTTAGCTTACAAGTACCCTTAATCACATCACAATACCATAGAGACTCTATTCTTCACTTAGGCTAACTTTGATGATTATGGTGTATTTCTTTGGAATTTGTTTGAAGCCTTTGGGGAACTGTTTGGGAGGGTTCGGAGAGTGTGAGGCTGGAAGAAGGAAGAAAAATGAGCAAATATCATCCCAAAAATGAGATAATAATAAGTGAAGGTCGGGCCCCGACCAAGTGGGTCCCATAGAGGCTTCCTACGCAGTCTTGCGAAAACATAAATATCTCTCTACACCGATGTCATATTGACGAACGATTTGTAGAGATAGAAACTAGATACATGGAGATTTAATTAAATATAAATATATCCCTGTAACTCTCAGTATATTGGGAGAAAATTGCCTCGCAACCTGGCTTATAAACCTGCTAGTTTCTCCGAAGTGCAGCAACGTGACTTGGTGACCCTATTTTAAAAATCCATATTTCTCTACCCCGATATCGTATGAATAAATGGTTTGGACCGTTGGAAACTAGGTTCAAATATCTTCATTTTTCTACAATATATGTCCAAAAATGACATCATAAAGCTTACGAATTTAATTTCTCAAAACGGCTCGTTAGAGGGCAAATCTTAGCTCGATTTTTCCGCAACTTAAATCCGATTTTTTTCAAATTTTATATTTTATATCCAAACATTATATATAGTCATATAATGACTTTAAACTCATTTAAATCATGATTAACAAGTATCTTATTCATCTTAACTTACTTAAGACTTCGGTAAACCTTTCTTATCCTTGTAGAAGGATTTCGTCCTTTTTGAGCTTGCATTAGATAATCCTATAATGACAGTGACGTCTGAAGTACGGGGTGTAACAATATTAAATAACTTCATATACTTTCAAAGAGGATCTCATCCTATATCAGTTGACTTATGATGTACTTTTACATATGAAAACATGGGGCGTAACATCTTGGGATATAGGGGTACCAAAGTGTACATCATAAAAGTATAGGGTGTTTAGAGTTTGTTAAGAGGGTTAGTTAAAGTGGTTAGTGGACAGTTGTGTATGAGCTGTCATTTAGTTAGTGAGCACTATATAACCTTGTATTGAACGATAACATTGTTCTTAGAAGAATACAATTTCTATTTCTCCTCTTCCTCATTTCTCAATCTTCTTCCTCACCCACAATCTAACAAGGAGTCATGCACAGTGAAGAATGTTTTGACTTGAAGGGGGAAAAGGAAAAAGATTCAGCACGGAAGAATTATTTTTTCAAATTTTAGAATTAATATAGTCTTAGCTGTATAAGGGGAGTACCGTGTATATATGTCGGGTTGGTTCAAAATTTTTAAATACTAAATCAAACCAACAAAGTCGGGTTTTTTGATTTTTTTTGAAATTTCAATTTTTTTTCCGGTAAAGTCTTTATAGCACAAAATATGTAACCTGTGTTTAAAATATATCTTTAGTCCTAGTAAGATACAATTGTATAATGTATTTTCCAAGAAAATAGCACAATAATATGAAATAAGTCATAACATTATACTAAAATATTTAATAACAAAGATAATAAAATTTCATAAAGAGAATATTACTAATTGATAAACCATAATGAAAATTAACATAATAAAAAAATACTATATAGGTCATGCTAAAATAAGTATAGCTAATAAGTACTATTAATTACATAACTAAGCATGCACTAAAGAAAAAGATAAACTAAGGTATGCATTATGATTATAAACCAATGTAAAACTAAAAATAGATATCCAACACTATCATCATTCCTGGTGTTGAATTGAATTTCTTTTGTTAGCATTAGTATTGATTTGAACTTTGTTTAAGTTACTACATTTATGGGCTATACAATTTATTTACCATTTAAGAATGTTAAGTCCAAACTTGAAATAATACGTTAAAATATAAAAATATAAAAAAGTTTAAGAAATATTTATAAATTACATTACAATAAATATTTATATGTATAAAATATTTTAAAAATTATATAAATGTATTACCGGATTGGTTTATTTCGGTTTGACTTTTTTTTAATTAAATCCAAACCAAATCAATTATCGTCGGATTTTTTTCCCAATACCAAATCAAATCAATACAAACCACAATCGGATTTTGTTTTTCGGTTTGACTCGAATTATCGATTTGATACGGTTTATCGATTTTCTTTATACGTCCTAGTATCTGATTCGAAAAACCAATTTGATTCCAAACATGAAATTTTAGGATGATTCTTTGGAGATTTATCAAGAAGTTGATCAAAATATAGTAGTAGTACCCATTATAGGTACCAATATAACCGGCATAAGATAACAAACTAGACTAGATATCAAACACATCGTCAGGTGACTTATTTATAAATCCATAGTACTTGGGAGTTGTTGGTAGGCTATAATCCCGTATTTTAGTCACTTACTGCATTCTAATTCAGTACACTTTACTTATGTTCAACTTTAATTAGGTATGTTTTGCACTTATTGTGTGTTTTATTCCATGTAAGAGTGATTCTGAGCTATATAGATGTTACGGTTATTTTGGAGCTTTGAAGTCTGAGTAAAAGCCCAAGGGTTAAGTTGGGATCATGTTCGGTGATCAACGGATGATAATGCACTTTAAGAACGAAATTAAGAACCGAGTAGGCATACTGCGCATTGTTCAGTAAAATTCACATAACTTTTCGCTCATAAATCAGTTTGGGCTCCACAATATATCGTAGGAAATCTATTTAAAAAGGCTATAACTTTCATATTTTACTTTTCCCAAATTCCCAACTTACCACCCAAGTTGCGCGACAAAGTGTGCTATCGCGCACCTGGGCGCGCACTTGGGACAGAACAATGTGCAAAATGCGCGACCAAGTGCGCGATCGCGCATATACTGTCCAGGAAAAGTCCTATTTCGCTAAGAAAAGGGTAGCTTCATCCGAGATTTATTTTGGGGGCGGATTAAGTACCCCAAAATATCATTTTTGACACACTTTTGGACAGATTTCGACCTAGGGAGGCTAAGGAGGAGTTTGAAGAATACAAGCACAAGGATTTCATCATTCCTTCCTCACTCAATCCGGGTTTGTATTGTATTTATATTTTCCTCTACTTTTGTTTCATTTGTGAAGAACTTCTTCAAGTTTATGGAGTAGAACCTTTTGGGTTTTGACGAATTTGGTATATTGATGGTTGTTTGTGGATTATAACTCTATTTTATGTATTTGAATCGTTTTTGGAAGATTTAATTGTTGCATCTATATTCACTTGTTCTTGTAATCGAAAGAGGCATAACTTGTGATATATTTTCACTATATTTTTGGTTGAGTTCATAGATTCTTCCAAGTAATCGAAAGAGGCTAGTTGAATCATTGATTAAACCTAGTTAGGAGGATAATCGAAAGAGGTTCTCCAAAAGACCAATCTATTACGAATTCTTGCATATCTTCACCGAGATTAAATTGGTTCATATTGTGAGGTTGAGACTTAATTGAGAGAGGAGTTTCTACTAAACAATTATACTGATAATTAAGTGAATTCGAGAGACTCACTTGAACATTAGAAGTGAATTATCTATTAAATCCCAAACAATTATCTTGCACTTATTTCGCCAAACCCTATTTTTTTCCATTGATAACTTCCTTGCTTGCCTTTGTTGTGATTCTCATTAGTCAATAGTTTAGATTCTTAGCTAATTTCAATTCTTAATTGTATAAATCTCAACTGTTGATCCTTCTGGATAGCAATTGAGCTACAAACTACGATAATACTGTTTAAATTCAATCCTTGTGGATACAATAATTATACTATACTATCTTTGACTAGCAAGCACAATTAAAGTGTGTGTTTTGTGCTCGTCAAATTTTGGCGTCTTTGTCGGGGATTGACAATTAATACTGTTTAAAATAGTTTGTAGTACTAATTCAGGAATTTATTTTTATTTTTACTTTTATTTTTGTTCTTCACGAGTATCTCCTCCATGTGCAGGCAACATGTTAAGTCTGTGATGTATGACATGATTTTCTTGTAGAAAAGTATTACCCTACAAACCGGAATTGGAAAATCACCTGCGGCAAATGAGGAATGAGAAAGAGTTTACCGTAAGGTTGTTGGGAAAACCTTCAACCCAACAACACATGGCTAATAACGATAATAATGAGGTAGAGGCAGCTGCAAGGATAGCTATTGAGGAAGCCCATAGAGCTACTGAGGAAATTGTCGAAGACAATAAGGGTCGAAGATTCAATCTAAATCGACCCTTGATTGAAGACCAGTTCGAGAATGCGCTACCAAGTCCTGGTATAGCATTGGGTGACTATGCCAGACCAGTCTAGAATCAAAGATTTTCAAAAGTTAGACCACCTCCAATTGCAACCAATAATTTTGAGTTGAAGAAAGGTTTACTTAAAACCATTCAAAGCAGCTGCGTTTTCAGAGGGAAGATGAACGAATATCCCATTTTCTGATGGACTTCGAGGAGATTATGAACACTTTTCAATATAATGGGATGTCACAAGATGCAGTGTATTTAAGGGCATTCCCCTTTTCACCTAAAGATGATGCGAAGCAGTGGCTTCAAAGCTTACCAAATTGATCAATTAGAACATAGGAGGAAATGACCAGAAAATTTCTTGATAAATATTTCTCCTCAGCCAAGGCGGGCAAGTTTAGAAGAGAAATCTATAACTTCTGTCAGAAAGAAAATGAAACTGTTTTTGAAGCACGGGAGAGGTTTAATGAGATAGTTAGAAGGTATCAACATAACGGAATTGAACTCTGGATACAACTCTAGGATTTTTAGGATGGATTGACACTGGCCTCGCGTATAACTTTGAGCAATGCAGTTGGAGGCCCTTTTATGAAGAAGACTCCATAGGAGATAGTTACAATTATTGATGAATTATTCGAAGATGCTAATCAGTCACCCTCTGAGAGTATGGAACGAAGAAAATCAACTGGTGTTCACCAAGTTGATGCTACTACATCTGCGCAAGTACAACTTGATGTTATGGCTAAATAAATACGAAAGCTAACTGTAGCTTCGATGCAAAATGTACACCATGCATCTTGTGATATATATGGAAGAGTACACCCCACCCATGAGTGTCAAGCCTCAACGGAGGAAGTGAATGTTGTAGGAAACTATTATGCAATGGGTCAGAGGCACCCCGGCTTCTCATGGAGTTCACCTGGGGGTACTGCAAATGCATGGCAACAAAACAACCCTAGATTCCAAGAACAAGAAGCTACAAGTTTTTAAAATCAGCAGAGGCAGCAATATCACTCTCCATAGTCGAATCAATCTAGCATGGAAGATCTTATAAACATCTTCATTATTAAGACAGATGAGAGGTTTGATGCCCATGATGCAACTATCAAAAAATTGAGTACATCTTTTCGAAGAATGGAAAAATAGGTTGGGCACTTAGCTACTCTAATGTCGGAGAGAGCCCCAAGAATACTTCTCGCTGATACTGAGAGAAATCAAAAAGAAACAGTGATGGTTGTAACTCTGAGAAGTGGGCAAGTGTTTAAACATCCCACCCCGATCCAAAATGAGGTGAACTTTGAAATAGAAAGTGAGAAGCAGTTGAAAGGTGATGTTGATAAAAAGAATAAAGGCCCGGTGAAAATTGAGAAAAAGAAGGAAGAAAAATCAAGAAGGGCGGAACATGATGAGAGCAAGCATATGTTTGTGCTGCCTTTTCCCCAAAAGCTGAGTCGAGAAAAGCTGGACAAGCAGTTTGAGAGTTTCCTAGATGTGCTGAAACAGGTTCATGTAAACCTACCATTCACAGAAGTGCTCTGACAAATGCTGGCTTATGCCAAGTTCTTGAAGGATATTCTGACAAAGAAGAGGAAAATAGAAGAGACCTCAGTGGTCAAGCTCACAAAGCATTGCAGTGCAATATTGCAAAACAAACTCCCACGAAAGTGTGGAGATCTACGGAGTTTTACCATACCTTGCTCTTTAGGCATTACAAATTTTGATAAGTCTCTATGTGATTCTAGTGCCTCAATTAATTTAATACCTCTATCTATTTATAGGAAACTAGAAAAGGAGATTAGAGAGATAAGATCTGCACCAATATATTTGCAGCTGGCAGACCAAACGACTCTAATACCCGAGGGAATAGTTGAAGATGTCATAGTTCAGGTAGATAGGTTTGTATTTCCTGTGGATTTCATAGTGGTTAATATGGAAGAGAACAAGGAGGTCCCCCTTATCCCAGGGAGACCATTCCTAGCAACGGGTAGAGCAATATTAGATATACATGAGAGAAAAATCATGCTTAGAGTGGGGGAGGAGCCTGTGATTTTTCAGACGGATGTAGAAACGGGGGTAAAAAGGGATAAGCTAGCTGCTAGTGTTGTGTGGAAAGTGAAGGACGAGAAAGAGAAGACTGCGGTGAGCGAAAAAGATAAGTGTGGGGTGTACCCTAAGAAGGCTAAGAAGAAGCTATCTGAGTGGATGTGTGCACTAGTTCGGGAGCGAAGAATGGAGCCCGTCTTTGACTCAGAACCCGACTAGAGATTCAGGGAAGTTTCCTCTAGCTTATGCATTTTAATTATGTGTCATGGGGACATGCCACAACTTTAAGTGTGGGGTGGGGGATATATTTGTATGTATGTTTTGTGTATATTAGTCTTAGTTTTGTATGTTAGTTTGCAGTAGTTTGATAGAAAAAAAGAATGGTAAACCATAAAAAATTCAAAATTTTAATTTTTCCCAACGATGGATATCATTCGACAGGTTTCTTGAGGGATTAAAGTCGAAAGAAAAAGACAAAAAGATTTTCTTTTGATAGGTAGTGTATTAATTCCCCCTTGGGTTTTCTTTGTGTCGCGGTTCTTTTCCAAGGGTTTTATTTGAACCGGGTGTAGTTAGTTTTAATTTTTGTTTGGTGTAGGAAACCTTGTGATTTGGTTTGAATTGAAAGCAATATTTCTTGACTTGGTTATGCCTTGAGAAGAGTGATGCTTTGGTTGTGACCTTAGGCTCAGTTTTTGACTCTTGTATAAGCGCCTTAAATTGTATGATCTTAACATTGCTTAACTGCTTTGACTAGAGTATCTTGATGAGTCCGATCCTGAGTGAGTATGTGTCATGTGTGGGTGAGGTTTTGTGTTATTCTGTGCATTGCATTTGATGTCTAGAACTTGCTCGTGTGTTTGCAAAGCGAAATGGTAGTTTTATTCAGTCTTGGAAGTGATATAGGCATTTTTTTGTTGAGCCAGATATATGTGTTTACCCACCAAATTGTTATGTATCTTAGTTAACCCCCTTTGAGCCTATAATCTTGTTTCTTTGGAAATCACATTACAAGCAATACCTATTTGTTTGAATTGACCATCTATTTGAACCATTTACCTCTCGTGAGCACTTGAAATTGTATGAACTTTATAAAAGTTGAAGTGTGGGGGTGGTTGGTTTGGCTTTTGAGTGGAACTATTGAACTAAGGAGAAAGGTGCACTATTTTGAAAAAGAAAGAGCCACTTGAATTGAAAAAGAAAGAAAAAATAAGTGTATGATTGTGAAAAATATTCCTTGATAGTGGTTACTTGATGTAATTGTGCTTAAAGAAATATGGAGTTAATGTATATTGAAGTGAAGGTGGAATTATGGTTTGACATAAGTGTGGGGTTTTGAATGGTCAATTGTATGTATTAAAGTGCTAGAGAGGTGTAATCAATATATCCAAATGTATTCTACCCGTTCCGCAGCCTACATTACAATCAATTAAAATCCTACTTGATCCTTGACTGAATAAGCTCAATTAGTAGAGTAGTACACTACGGGCAAGCTTATGGTACATCTTTTGTTGCATATGAATGATGTTCTGAGAGTGAGCCAATTCTTCCTATCTTGAGTTCCTAATTGTTCTTAACTTTATTGTTTGTAGAACTACTCTCTATTCTTGTGTGAGGGTACTTGATTCATTAAGGAATGGTAATGTCATTGACCTCTGTGTTAGAATAAGTGAGCAGCTTGTGAAAAATGCGTAGTGTTGTTGAGTCAACTCTTGAGGCGAGGATGTTACGATCTTGTGCTTAATCTGTTCTAATATTCTTGGTGTGATGAGTTAGGAGAGTTGCTTAAAAAGGTCATGTATATATGAAGTGTAGTTTGATTGCTCGAGGATGAGCAATGGTTTAAGTGTGGGGTGTTGATGGTAGGCTATAACCCCGTATTTTAGTCGTTTATTACAATCTAATTCACTACACTTTACTTATGTTGAGCTTTAATTAGGCGTGTTTTGCACTTATTATTTGTTTTATGTCCTGTAGGAGTGATTCCGATTTATGTAGATGTTATGGCATGAATTCATGCTACTTTTAAGATTTGAAGTCTGAGTAAAAGCCCAAGGGTTAAGTCGGGATCGTGTTCGGGGATCAACGGATGATAATGCACTTTAAGAACGAAACGAAGAATCGAGCTTGCATACTGCGCATTGTCCAGTAAAATTCACATAACATTTTGCTCATAAATCTATTTAGGCTCCACAATATATCGTTGGAAAGCTATTTAAAAGGGCTACAACTTTCATGTTTTATAGTTTCCCAAATTACCGACCTACTACCCAGGTGCGCGACCAAGTGCGTGATCGCGCACCTGGGCGCGCACTTGGGGCAGAACAATGTGCAAAATGCGCGACCAAGTGCGCGATCACGCATATACTGTCCGGGAAAAGTCCTAATTCGCTAAGAAAAGGGTAGTTTCTTCCGAGATTTATTTTGGGGCGGATTAAATACACCAAAACACCATTTTTGACACACTTTTGGACAGATTTCGACCTAGGGAGGCCAGGGAGGCTAAGGAGGAGATTGAAGAACACAAGCACAAAGATTTCATCATTCCTTCCTCACTCAAGATCCGATTTTGTATTGTATTTATATTTTTCCCTACTTTTATTTCATTTGTGAAGAACTTCTATATGTCTATGGAGTAGAACTTTTTAGGTTTTGACGGATTTGGTGTATTGATGGTTGTTTGTGGATTATAACTCTATTTTATGTATTTGAATCGTTTTTGGAAGATTTAATTATTGCATCTATATTCACTTGTTCTTGTAATCGAAAGAGGCATAACTTGTGATATATTTTCACTATATTGTTGGTTGAGTTCATAGATCTTCTAAGTAATCGAAAGAGGCTAGTTGAATTATTGATTAAACCTAGTTAGGAGGATAATTGAAAGATGTTCTCCTAAAAACCAATCCATTACGAATTCTTGCGTATCTTCACCGAACTTAAATTGGTTCATATTGTGAGGTTGAGACTTAATCGAGAGAGGAGTTTCTACTAAATAATTGTACTGATAATTAAGTGAATTCGAGAAACTCACTTGAACATTAGAAGTGAATTATCTAGAGTTAAATCCCAAATAATTATCTTGCACTTATTCCGTCAAACCATAATTTCTCCCATTTATAACTTCCTTACTTAATTTTGTTACGATTCTCATTAGTCAATACTTTAGATTCTTAGTTAATTTCAATTCTTAATTGTATGAATCTCAACTGTTGATCCTCCTAGATAGTAATCTAGCTACAAACTACGATAATATTGTTTAAATTCAATCCATGTGGATACAATAATTATATTATATATACTATCTTTTACTAGCGAGCACAATTTAAGTATGTGTTTTGTGCTAGTTAGGAGTTCCTAAAGGCTGAACGCTAGCTAGTGGTCTAATTAAAGTGTGTTATGAAACCCGAAAACAACAACACAACAAAGAATCACTATATTGAATCATACATTATACCCAGAAAATGACTTTAAACGTTTACTTGGGTACTTATACATATCTTATGTTGCAATTTCCTTAATTGTCCATAAAAATTTACATGAATCAAAGAACTCAACAACTTATACGTTATCTGGACCAGTAGTGGCGAAGCCAGGAAATTCAACAAGGGTGTTCAAACCTTTGCCAGTGGGCTATATAAGGGTGTTTAAAGTCTATTTTTAATCAATGAGATAAATCTTCATTGGCCGAACCTAATTTAATCTCTGGCTCCGCCCGTGTTCTTATACGTTACCTGGACCAGAAGCACCTTACCCGATTAACACCGGCGGTGACATCAACGTAACATGAATACTCTCATTTATCAGCTTTGTCAAATTGACTAACTTAGCATAGACAGTTATCCTTTTAATTTTCTGTTGTTCTTTTGTTTTATTGGGGGGTGGTAGGGTGGGGTTGGGTGGGTTTCAATTTAACTACTTGAAATCAGAGAGCCTGGTATCAAAGGTAACATGGCACCATATGTTAATGAAAAACTAATAAAGATTGGTAATTACCACTATTATTTGTCAGCAAAATATTGGGAAAAAAATTTAGCTTCGCAAATTGAAAGAGGAGCTTTTTTGAGGGAGGGGAAGGAGGGTCATTAATGAAAAATTGTTAGACTGAAAGAATGAAAGATCTCCAAATATATGTGAGATCCAAAAGTGAAAATCGATTGAGATACTTATCCAATGTTGTTATCGGCACGGGCACATGATTGAAGTATGATAACTCAATTAATTGAATGCGTTGCTGCACTTCGGCTGGTGATAAACTTAATTAGCCGTCCACCATATAACAAATATTGAGAAATAGAAATGAATGATTAATTCGGTATCAACCACAAGAAATCAAAAGAGAAACATAGTTTAAATACATATTATATTCAATGCAGATCTCATATAATTCTATTTTCTTCCGAACGTATTTCCTTACCACGTTTACGTTCTTGACCAAAACAAAAGAAAAACGATCATATACATACGTTTTGTATTAGGATTTCAAGGACTTTGAACTTGGAAATGATCATTTGCAACACGAAATTATAACTGACTGCCACTAACTTCTGCAGTATTATGATTTGTCACTCTAATTCTTTTGAGAAAATTATGCGAATATACGATTAACGAAGTTCGATTGTGACATTTTTAAATATCTATATCTATATATTAATATAAAGCATGGAATAGCAAAAGAGATGTGGCATATCTCAAATGCCAAGAAACCTATTTTTTTTTTCTCATTTATTTGCAATTTTCTCCTTATTATTTATATAAAATAAAACTCAATTCAACTTCTGTTTAAAAAAATTAGAGGTCACAACCGTTACCAAAAATCACATACTTAAAAACCTTTCCCATTAATTAGGAATACCAAAAGCCAGTTTTGTAACGGTGCATAATCTTTGTAGCGATGCATACAAAGATGGTTTTAGTTTAAAGCATTGATCCAATCACAGAAACATACTCCAACAAAACAGAACATATGCTCTTTCCACAAGGAAAAAAAACATATGCTATTTATATTATAATAGTTGTTTTCTCTTTTTCTCTCTTAATCTTTTTGTTTGAATTTAATATTGTCTCCCTCAAAATATGCTTACAATTTTCTTGGTACTCGGGATATGCTTCATTTTCTTCATAGATTTGACTGATTTACATTCATTAGGAAAGATCAGACAAGGAAAACGCTTCTGCAATAATGTAGTTTTGTGTTATTAAAATAAGTTCACATCTTCTTGGGTATTGGCACTACATTCAAATTCACTAACGCTTCTATTGCAAATTAAAATTACATATGCAAGATTCTTCATGTATATGAAGTTGAAAAAGATAAGTAAGATGCTTCTCGTGTTGGATGGCACGGATACTCCATTAGTCACTATCAAATATCTAAACAAAGTTAGTGCTTTTTACTTTCCTAAGTAGGCTTTGAAGTTTGAACACTTGTGATGTTAGTAGACAAATTTCCTAAGAGGTGCGCAGTAGAATGGAACTTTATTATGCTTACAATCGTTTGGGTTACATCTATATCAAGGCCTCAAGGACTATATATGGACATAATTTAATTATATAGAAAAGCCAAGTGTGGTCGACCAATGGCATAATTGTAAATTTAGCTCAGGCGTAAAACTGTCATTGCATTCAAGCAATAACTCCATTAATATTTTATTTTCTCTTAAAATTGACTGCTTCTCGATTGTTCTTCAGCATCTTCTTCTCTTTCAATCTTCTCCTCACTTCTTTCTTTCGACCTTTCTACTTTGGGTATTATAAATTCAGGTTAGTGTCTCTTCTATTTTTGATTTTATTTGTTTTTTCTATTTTATTTTTCATATTTTGTCTGCGATTCTCCTTTGTTGTTGCTGCTCTTTATTTTCGTTTTTTTTGTGTTCCCTTTGTTTCTCTTTATATCTCATGCCATTTGTTTTCATATGAGTAAAGTGAAATTTGAGTTGAGAAGACCAAACAAAAAGGAAACAAAAATCAAATTTAACTGAAATCTTAAGCCAATTGCTTAGACCACAACTTAAAGCAGAAAGTATATTCCGTGAATAGCTGCAGAGATATCGAATACGAATAAAAATCATAAAAATAAGCAAACATTGGAAGAAATACAATTTGACAAAAGGGTTAGGAGACGTGAATTAAATAGACTGATCACTGATGCCACCCGAAAAAAGAGGCCCTTTAGCATGAGATGAGGAAGCAGAATTGAATTGAAAATGCGACGTCTTTCTGATAGTTCAATTAACGTTGAATAATCTAATGCTTCGTGCTCTGATTCTGCCAATGTTTATATCAATCAGAGCTCTCTTATCATAAGAGATTCATCGCTTCTCGCAAACAGGTTAACATCAAGCACAAAACATAAACTGCATACTAAAGAGTCAGAGATGATAATAAATCAAGATTGTTTAAAAATATTCTATTATGAACAATAGTATTTACCTCTTTTTCAAGTTAATATCTTCTTGTATCAAAGTTTTAATATTTTGGGTGTGATTTCAGAGAATTTTGTTGCTCGAGTATTGTCTTTGTTTCACTTTTATATTAGATTTAGTGGTTTGCTTTTTCTCCCCTGCTACATTGCCTCATCTTTTTTTTTACTGTGATAAGTTGTTTCTCTTTACATATGTTGGAAATTAGTACCTGACTGTTCTTTTTTGCTTCCCGTTTATAGGTACTACGTGGAAGGGTTTTAGTTGTGTTACTCGGTCTCTGAAGACAAGGGAAGACTTAAAGTTGTCAATGAATACGGAAGGTTGAATTTGTCTCTAGAAATACCTTTGAATTGCTTGTGCTCGAACCTATTAAGGAGTCGCACGATGATGATTAGGAAAGAAGATGATCGACCTATTAAAAGAATTTATAATAACACCTAAAAATGGCCTTCCATGGCGGCCTTTAAAATCTTGATGAGTTACATCTTCTTTAGTTAACTCTTTTGTTACATAAAATTAACTTTGACGTGCACCTCTACATTTGTCCAACTGAATTTTTTAAATTATTTACAATAATCAATACCAGAGAAGTTTGAAATATAAAAGGCATCCTAGCTTCAACATACATAATGTCATTATTCATTATGTGTAATAATGTGGCTGATGGTACATTTGAAAACAGAGAAGTATTTGTTTGATAACAAGAGGTGTAATTATGTTTCATCAAAAGTAGTTAGGATTGGTATATTATTATTATTCTTTATCTTCTTTGCTTCCGTTAGAGTTGAAAACTTTGTAGAAGGTTGATAACCTTTTTATTATGAAGTTAGAATTGCAATGGCCTAAGTAGGATAGAGGGTGTCAAGCCGATTCTGAAATTTGCCTGAGAAGAACATTGGGATAACGATAATATCAAGGCAACTTATTTTGATAGGTTTTTCTTTCACTTAGTTATGTGGAGATATTATTTGAACCAAATCCTGAATTTTTTGTTTATTAAAATTTTCTCTTCAACAATTAGATTCCTTTGTTCATACGCAGAGTTACAACCATATATGGTAATTAAGGACAATGCCTATGCCAATTACCAATAAAACTTACAATGATGAATGATCTATCGTAGTTACATTAAATTCTCAAATTATTCAATCTCTTTCACAACCTGGAGTCTTTCAACAATTGTGAAAGCCAAATAGGAGCTTTCTACAAACAACTCCACGAAAGCTATGAAAAATTTAACAAATTTCACAGCAATTTATTTTCAGGGACTAGTGTACCTACACACACATTATTTTTTGTGGTTAATGCCTGATTTTTCAGGTAGTAAGATATCATTTATAGACTGAACAACATGATTTAAAAGGGTAGGTAGGCAGTAATATTGTCATATTAATTAATACATTATTTTATACGGGTTTTGAAACTTGATCTTTTTCATAATTCTACATATGTCAATATCTTTTGTTAATATGTAAATAGAACTCCGATGTAAAAATTGTGCAACTTTTGAAGTAGAGTGCATCGTTTTTGTTAATATGTAAATAGAATATGCAAATAGTACTCTCATGTATGTTAAAAGTGTGCAACTTTTCAATGATGCCTCCGTATCTTTTTCGCAATTTCTTATCATAACAAAGTTAATTGTGAATGATGATTTCAAATTTTACGGTATTGGCCCGTGCTATGCACGGGCACAAACCATCTAGTATGGACATACTGAAGACGAAGAACACTAATGTATATATGGTAAAATTCTGTTCCATTTTTTTTCCTTTTGCATTATTTTGTGTGTGCAACATATCTTCTTTTTTGGAGGATTAATACTTTTGCTTTTTTTCAATCTCCTTTCTCTCTCTGTCTATATCTATACTATATTAGAAGCACGAAAGTCATTAGCGAAATGTCGTTCGCTTTTTTTGCCCATTAAAAACAGATTTCAAATTGGACAAATTTGTATTTGTAATTTACTTATATTTCTAATATTTAGGACTTTAAAAATCAACTAATTTTTATTTACTAAATTCTTCCTTATTTGAACTAGGTAGAAACTCTTAATATTAAGGAATATAAAATTGAGTTTTATTTTACTTATATAAATGTTTTCCATATTTAAACTGTGTAAGTATTTTCCTTAAATATTTTCAAGTTTTTAACAAGTTAAAAATTTGTCTTCATTTTAATTTTGTAGTACTAACCACGTGAGAATCATCAAACATGTCAATTCCATCTTTTTCCGATTTTGTTTGAACTATCTTGAGTATTGTTAATTTGAATATTTCACATGCGCGCAAAGTCTTAAGGTGATTTATAATTTTTAATATAAAAGTTAAATAATTAATGATGGATAACATGTATATTATATCATACACATTAAATATATTTTGTCATTTAGTTATTTTTTAATATTTATAACTTTAAAATTAACAAAACAAATATTGCTATAACATTCATGAATATTAAATACAAATGAACTAAGTTGCATCATGTTTTAACAATATTTTTTTGAATTAAAGAATGGGAATGTTAAGGTATATTTTCTCATGTTTTGAATGATAAATCCAATCAAAAGTACTATATTGCCAATTCAAATGAGATAAATGAGTTTGGATATAATGATGAACAAGAATACTTCAAATGAGAAACTTTACACAAAAATAAGTAAGGACTAATTGTTACTAAAATCGATATATCAATCGACACTCCTTCTACATTTGATGATATTTTAGGTTCTCAGGATCTGTGCCATTTTCTTTGTAAATATATATGATGTATAAATCTCTTTTTAGATGTTACTATCATTAGCGTTAACAATTTAAAATTTATTACAATATTAGTTAATAACCAAAAACACAAAAGAGAATTTGTATTTATTTGAAAGGAGAAGAAAAAGTAACATATCTTTTGGAACTTTGATATGAAGAAATACTTGAGGGGATATTTAATAGTAAGAGAAAAAAAATGCTATAAGATTTTGGTCAAAGGCCAGATATTTAAATACGGAGATATAATCTATTCTTAAAAGTTTAATTAAGAGATAGGTAACAAGCTCAAAGATTGAATGACTATAATAGTTCATTAATCACAATTAATATAAAAGTATATTTGAAAAGCTTTGTATAATTATTAGGCGAGGAAAAGTAATTAAGATTATGTCACGACCCAAAATTTCAATCTATCGTGATAGTGTCTATCTCAATACTACGCAAGCCGATAATCTCCATAAACCACAATTTCTCTTTAAGGTTGAAAATACAATATTAAAATACAATACAAAATCCCATAAATATTGATATGAACAATCCCCAAAACCTGGTGTCACTGAGTACATGAGCATCTAATATGAATACAAGTCTGGAAAATACGGTCTATGATTATCTGATGCCAGATTCAGTAACAAGGATATAGGGAAAGAGAGACAAGGTCTGCGAAACACGACAGCTACCTCTGAATCTCCGGAAAATCAACTGTGTGAGAGAATCAACACCCGCTATGTCCAGGAACACCTGGATCTGCACATGAAGTGCATGGTGTAGTATGAGTACAACCAACTCATCAAGTAACAATAATAAATAAGGAACTGAAGATAATGACGAGCTACACAGTTATAGTTCATTTTCAGTAATTCCAATAGAGAGTAGACATGCTTTCAATTCCAAAAGTTTAAGTCAAATCAGTTTTATACAGTTCAAGTTCATGTAATGAGGATATAAAATCTTTCAGAGAATTTCACATCAATGGCAGATAGCAACTAAGTGCAACAATAAATGAAAAGCAAGTACAGCCTCTCACGCAACAGATACTCAACTCATCACAACAGCTCAACCACTCGGCTCTCAGCCCTCAGCACTCACACTCAATGGGTACCCGCTCTCACTGGGGGTGTACAGACTCCGGAGGGGCTCCTTCAGCCCAAGCGCTATAATCTGCACGGCCAACTCACGTGCTACACGGATAACTCACGTGCCATAGTATCAATATCTGGATCCGCACGGCCAACTCACGTACTATAGTATCAATATCTGGATCCGCACGGCCAACTCACGTGTTGCACGGACAACTCACATGCTATAGTATCAATATCTGGATCCTCACGGCCAACTCACGTGCTGTACGGACAACTCGTGTGCTATAGTATCAATATCTCACAATCAGGCCCTCGACCTCACTCAATCATAAATCTCTCCAATCTCTCGGGCTCTCAATAATCATAAAATCAGCCCAAACAACAATGATATGGTGCATCAATAATGAACAATAGAGATTAAGATAAAATAAATAAGTAAATTGTGAATGAGTACCAAACAATAATTTAGCAGATAATTCAACATGTACACGACTTCTGTGGATCCCAATAGTACCAACATATAGCCTAAACATGATTTCTAACATGTCTTACAGTCAAATTTCCACAACACATAGATAGCATATAGCTAACAACAAGTTATTCAACTTTACAGTTTCACGGGACGGACCAAGTCACAATCTCCTCGGTGCATGCCCACACGCCCGTCACCTAGCATATGCGTCACCTCCAAAGTAATCATATGACACAAACATCCGGGGTTTCATACCCTCAAGACCAGATTTAAAACTGTTACTTACCTCAAACCGCGTAATTCTTTATTCTGCTATCCCCTTGCAACGAAAATTGGTCTCCGAAAGCCTCGAATCTAGTCACAAATAATTCGTTTCAGTCAATAAAATTTATTGAAATTAATTCCGTAAGAAAAAAAATACTAATTTTACATAAAAAACTGAAATTTAGCTCAAAAGTCGTCTGTGGGGCCCACATCTCGGAACCCAACAAAAGTTATAAAATATGAACACTCATTTAAGCATGAGTCCAACCATACAAATTTTACTCAAATCCGACAACAACTCCACCCTCAAATCTCCAAATTAAACCAGGAGGGTTTTCACAATTTTCCAACTTAATTCACCGAATAAATGTTAAAAATAATCATGAATTCGGGTAATTTAACTAATATTGAGTTAAGAATACTTACCCCATTATTTTCAGAACTTAAACTCTCTGCCCAGACATTTGCTCTACGCGATCGCGGACAAACACATTCGATCACGAAGCATAATTTTCCACTGCCCAAAAAAGACCCTACGTGATCGTGGTTGTCTTCACGCGATCGCGATGCACAGGATCCCAGCTCTACGCGATCGCATCCCTCTTCACGCGATCGCATAGAGCAAACGCGTGGCCCAACTTCCTCTCAAGTTCCCCTATGCGAACGCGGCCTCTCCCACGCGTTCGTGTAGCACAGACTAGCCCAACCTACGCGATCGTGGTGGGCCTCACATGATCACATAGAGTAAAATCAACATTGCCTCATCAAGCCTACACGATCGCTGACATTTTCATGCGATCGCGTAGAAGGAAACCAGTAATAGAAAACCAACATTGTTCAGCTGAAATGCCAAGTCCAAAATTGATCTGTTAACCATCTGAAACTCACCCGAGGCCCCCGGGACCTCAACCAAACATACCGTCTAGTCCCATAACATCATACGAAATTAGTCGAACCCTCAAATTACCTCAAACAATGCTAAAACCACAATCATACCCCAGTTCAAGCCTAATGAACTTTGAAATTTCAAGTTGCCACAAGCGACGCTAGAACCTATCAAATCAAGTCTAATTGACCTCAAATTTTTAACACAATTCATAAATGACATAGCGGAGGTATTCCAATTTTCAGAATCGGATTCCGACCCCGGTATCAAAAAGTCCACCCCCCCAGTCAAACTTCTCAAAAATTCAACTTTCTCCATTTCAAGCCTAATTCCACTGCGGACCTCCAAAACCTTTTCCGGGCACACTCCTAAGTCCAAAATCACCATACGAAGCTATTGGAATCATCAAAATTCAAATACGAGGTCGTTTACACATAGGTACATATCCGGTCACTTTTCTAACTTAAAATTTTCAATTATGAGACTAAATATTTCATTTCACTCTGAATTCCTTCCGGACCTGAACCAACTAACCTGGTAAGTCATAAAATAACTGTAAAGCATAAATTGAGTAGTAAATGGGGGAACGGGGTTATAATATTCAAAACGACCGGCCGGGTTGTTACATCCCCCCCCCCAAACATGCGTTCGTCCTCAAACGGGTTTAGAATAATACCTGGAGTGTCAAATAAGTGTGGGTATTTACTCCGCATCTCCTGCTCAATCTCCCAGGTAGCTTCTCCGACTGGCTGGCCTTTCCATTGCACCTTCACTGATGCTATGTTCTTGGACCTCAGTTTTCGAACCTACCGGTCTAAAATAGTCACCGGCTACACATCATAAGTCAAATTACCGTCCATCTGCACTGTACTGAAATCCAAAATATGAGACGGGCCCCCTACATATTTTCGGAGCATGGATACATGGAACATTAGATGAACACCTGATAAACTAGGTGGCAAAGCAAGTTCATAAGCCACATCTCCAATCTTCCTAAGTATTTCAAAAGGCCCAATATACCGAGGGCTCAACTTGCCCTTCCTCCCGAACCTCAACACACCCTTAATGGGTGAAATCTTGAGCATAACCTTCTCCCCAATCATGTGAACAACATCACGAACCTTCCTGTTGGCATAACTCTTCTGTCTAGACTGTGCCGTGCGAAGCCGTTCCTGAATCACTTTGACCTTCTCTAAAGCATCCTGAACCAAGTCAGTACCCAATAGCCTAGCCTCACCCGGCTCAAACCAACCCACCAGAGATTGGCACTGTCTCCCATACAAAGCCTCATACGGAGACACTTGAATACTCGACTGATAGCTGTTATTGTAAGAAAACTCCACGAGTGGAAGAAACTGATCCCAAGAACCCCCAAAATCAATGACATAAGCGCGTAGAATATCCTCTAATATCTGAATAGTGTGCTCGTACTGTCCGTCCGTCCTTTTGAGGGTGAAATGTTGTACTCAACTGAACCTGGGTGCCCAATTCGCGCTGCACTGCTCTCCAAAACTACGATGTAAACTGCGTGCCCCGATCTAAAATAATGGACACTGGCACACTATGTAGGCGAACAATCTCGCGAATATAAATCCCAGCCAACCGCTCCAAAGAATAATTAGTACCAACTAGAATAGAATGCGCAGATTTGTTCAACTGATCTACTATCACCCAAACAACATCAAACTTTATCAAAGTCCGTGGGAGCCCAACTACAAAGTCCATGGTAATACGCTCCCATTTCCACTCCGGAATTTCAAGTCTCTAATGCTCGTACTTTACATGTTGACAATTTAGACACCAAACTACAAACCTAATTATATCTTTCTTCATTCGCCTCCACCAATAGTGCTGCTTCAAATCCTGATACATCTTCGCGGCACCTGGATGAATGGAGTACCGCGAACTGTGAGCTTCCGGGAGAATCAACTCACGCAAACTATCTAATTTAGGCACACATAGTCTGCCCTACATCCGTAATACACCGTCATCTCCAATAGTGACTTCCTTGGCATCATCGTGCTGCACCGTGTCCTTAAGGACGAGTGGATGTGGATCATCATATTGGCGCTCTCTGATGCGATCATATAAAGAAGGCTGAGAAACCACACAATCCAAAACTCAATTCGGCTCTGAAACATCCAATCTAACAAACTGGTTGGCTAAGGCCTGAACATCCAATGCTAAAGGCCTCTCTGCTACCGGTAAGTATGCTAAGCTGCCCAAAATCTCCGCCTTACGACTCAAGGCATCGGCCACTACATTGGCCTTTCCGGGATAATAGAGAATGGTAATGTCATAATCTTTAAGCAACTCTAACTACCTCCGCTGCCGGAAATTAAGATCCTTCTATTTAAACAAATATTGTAGACTCCGATAATCGGTATATACCTCACACTGGACACCGTACAAGTAATGCCGCCAAATATTTAAGGCATGAACAATAGCTGCTAACTCAAGATCGTGGACTGGATAATTCTTCTTATGTATCTTTAACTGTCTGGATGCATAGGCAATCACCCTACCATCTTGCGTCAGTACTCTACCAAGACCAATACGCGACGCGTCATAATACACAACATAAGACTTTAAACTTGTAGGCAACACCAATACTGGAGTTGTAGTCAAAGCTAATTTGCGCTTTTGAAAGCTCTCCTCACACTCATCTGACCACCTAAACGGGGCACCTTTCTGGGTCAATTTAGTCATAGGCGATGCAATAGATGAGAAACCCTCCACGAAGCGACGATATTAACCGGCCAAACCGAGAAAATTCTGAATCTCAGTAACTGAAGATGGTCTGGGCCAACTCTGAACTATCTCTATTTTCTTCGGATCCACCTTAATTCCTTCACTGGACACTATATGTCCCAAGAATGCTACTGAATTAAGCCAGAACTCACAATTAGAGAATTTGGCATAAAGTCTCTCTTCTCCCAGCCTCTGTAATACAATACCCAAGTGTTGTGCATGCTCCTCCTTGCTATGTGAGTACACTAGAATATCATCAATAAATACTACGACAAATAAATCAAGATATGGCTGGAATACACTATTCATAAAATGCATAAATGTTGCTGGAGCATTGGTAAGCCCAAATGACATCACAAGAAATTCATAGTGGCCATAACGAGTTCTGAATGTTGTCTTTAGAATATTCGAATCCCGAATTTTCAACTGTTGATACCCCAATCTCAAATCAATTTCGGAGAACACACTCGCTCCCTGAAGCTGGTCAAATAAGTCATCAATACGCGGCAAAGGATATTTATTCTTGATTGTAACCTTGTTCAACTACCTATAATCAATGCACATCTGCATAGTACCATCTTTCTTCTTCACAAACAGAACATGTGCACCCCAAGGTGACACACCAAGCCTAATAAACCTTTTTTCATGGAGTTCCTGAAGTTGCTCTTTCAATTCTTTTAACTTAGCTGGTGTCATACGATACGGAGGAATAGAAATAGGCTGAGTGCCCTGCACCAAGTCAATACCGAAATCAATATCCTTGTCGGGTGGCATACCCGACAGGTCTGCAGTAAATACATCCGGAAAGTCTCGCACGACCGGTACTGAATCAATAATAGGAGTATCAGCATCAACATCTCTCACAAAGGCCAAATATGACAAAAATCCCTTTCCAACTATACGTTGGGCCTTCAAATAAGAAATTACCCTGCTAGGAACAAAATATGGAGAACCTCTCCATTCAACCTTTGGCAACCCCGGCATCATCAACGTCACGGTTTTTGCGTGACAGTCCAGAATAGCATGACATGGAGATAACCAATCCATACCCAGGATTACATCGAAATCAACCATACCGAGTAATAAGATATCAACCCTAGTCTCCAGTTCCCCAATAGTTACCACACACGACCGATACACATGTTCCACAGTATTTATATCGCCCACCGGTGTAGATACACAAACAGGTGAAACTAAGGACTCACAGGGCATATCCAGATAATGAGAAAAATACGATGATACATATGAATAAGTGGAATCATGGTCAAATAATATAGAAGCCTCCATGTGGCACACTGAAACAATACATGTGATCACTGTATCTGAAGCAACAACATCTGGCCTGGCAGGAAAAGCATAGAATCGGGCCTGACCGCCACCTGATCGGCCTCCCCCTCTTGGGCAACCCCTAGCTGCCTGACCCCCACCTCGAGATGGCTGGGCGGGTGGTGGAACTGATGGTGCTGGTGCCGTCAGTCGAGGACTCTGCTGTGAAGCCCCACTCAACAACCTAGGACACTCTCTCTTAAAATGACAAAATTCCCCGCACTCGAAACAACCCCTCCTCTAACGGAACTGCTGCTCCTGATATCCCGAGGAATTACCTATAGAAGCCTGAGCGAATGAGGCATGATGAGAACTCTGCGCTGGTAGTGCACTGAATAAAGACTGGCCTAAGTGAGCACTGTAAGAATTGTGGCTAGCTGATGCACCATGATGAGATGGACGACCCGTCTGAGCGTGTCTGTAAGAATGACCCATACCGTGGTAAAACTGACCCCCTAAAGGAACACCACTGTAATCACCTGGACCATGAGGCATATTAGCCTCCCTCTTTCCACGTTCCTGGCTACGAACCATCTCTATCTACCGAGCAATGTCAACTACCTCATCAAAAGTAGAACCAGATACCCTCTCCCTAGTCATAAGTAACCGCAGCTGATATGTAAGGCCATCAATGAACCTCCTAATCCTCTCCCTATCAGTGGGAACCAACCAGACTAAGTGACGAGCCAACTCAGAAAATCACATCTCATGCTGCGTCACAGACATGCCATCCTGACGTAACTGCTCAAACTATCTGCGCAGCTCCTCTCTGCGAGACTGCATCACGAACTTCTCCAAGAAGAGAATGGACAACTCCTGCCATATAAGTGGTATTGCACCAACTGGTCTGCGCCTCTGATAAGCCTCCCACCATTTGAAAGCAACCCCGAAAAACTAAAAAGTTGTGAACGAGACCCCACTGGTCTCCAGAATACCCGCTGTCCGAAGCATCCGCTGACACCTATCCAGAAAACCATGAGCATCCTCTGACTCAGTACCACTAAATGGTGGAGGTCGAAGCCTCTCAAACCTCTCAAGTATCCTCTGCTCATCATCTTCCTTAACAGGAACTACCGGGGCATGAGCAGCTATAGTCGGCTGGGCTGGGCTGGGCTGGTAGTGCCCCTGGTATTTGAAGTCCCTGTACTACCTGGTCTGGAGTACGGGCAATAGGGGTATGAGTACCTCCCCCGGCTTGAGAAGTGGCAGGTGCGGCCTGAGCCGAAACCACCTAAGCAAGACCAGTGCATGTACCAATATCTGGGAAAAAGTCTCGTGAAGGCCTGGAGTCTCAACAGGCACAGCTGGTGCTTGAGCTGGTCTGTCGGCTCAGCTATATCTAGAATCTGCTCCTGAGCTGGAGCAACTGGTGATATTATAGGTGCTGGCCCAACTATGGTATGAGCTAAACTTCGACCTCTACCTCAGCCCCGGTCTCTACCATGGCACCGGCCTCTCGCGGCCCTAACTGGTGGCACTGGTGGCTGACCGTCCGATCCGGTAGTACGTGTCCTCACCATCTGTGAGAGAATAGAATAATAAAAATTTAGTTTCCGGAATCAACAAATTCACACGCCAGAATATAAGAAAGTGAAATTTTTCTAAGGGTTCTGTAGCCTCTCAAAGATAAGTACAGACGTCTCCGTACCGATCCGCAGGACTCTACTAAACCTGCTCATGACTCGTGAGACCTATGTCACCTAAAGCTCTAATACCAACTTGTCACGACCCAAAACCCCAACCTGTCGTGATGGCGCCTATCTCAATACTAGGCAAGCCAATAATCTCCATAAACCACAATTTCTCTTTAAGTTTGAAAATACAATATTTAAATACAATACAAAATCCCACAAATACATATACGAACACTCCCCAAAATCTGGTGTCACTCAATACATGAGCATCTAATATGAATAGAAGTCCAAAAAATATGGTCTATGATAATCTGAGGCCAAATACAGTAACAAGGAGATAGGGAAAGAGAGACAAGGTCTGCGAAACATGGCAGCTACCTCTGAATCTCCGAAAAATCAACTGTGCGAGAGAAATAATACCCGCTATGTCCGGGAATACCTGGATCTTTACATGAAGTGCAGGGTTTTGTATGAGTACAACAAACTCAGCAAGTAACAATAATAAATAAGGAATTGAAGATAATGACGAGCTACACAGTTATAGTTAATTTTCAGTAATTCCAGCATAAAGTAGATATGCTTTCAATTCCAAAAGTTTAAGTCAAATCAGTTTTATACAATTCAAGTTCATGTAATCCGATATAAAATATTTTAGAGAATTTCACATCAATGACAGATAGCAACTAAGTGCAACAATAAATGAAAAGCAAGTACAACCTCTCAGGCAACAAATACTCAACTCGTCACAATAGCCCAACCACTCGGCTCCCAGCCCTAAACACTCACACTCAATGGGTAACCGCGATCACTTGCGATGTACAGACTCCGGAGGGGTTCATACAACCCAAGCGCTATAATCTACACGGACAACTCACGTGTTGCACGGACAACTCACGTGCTGCACGGACAACTCACATGCTATAGTATCAATATCTAGATCTGCATGGCCAACTCACGTGCTGCACAGATAACTCACGTGCTGCATGGATAACTCATTTGCTGCACGGACAACTCACGTACTGTACAGATAACTCACATGCTATACTATCAATATCTTGATCCGTACGGCCAACTCACGTGCTGCACGGATAACTCGCGTGCTATAGTATCAATATCTCACAATCAGGCCCTCGACCTCACTCAATCATAAATCTCTCCAATCTCTCGGGCTCTCAATAATCATGAAATCAGCCCAAACAACAATGATATGGTGCATCAATAATGAACAATAGAGACTGAGATAAAATAAATAAGTAAACTGTAACTGAGTACCAAACAATAATTTAGCAGATAATTCAGCATGTACACGACCTCTGTGGGTCCCAGCAGTACCAACATATAGCCTAAGCATGGTTTCTAACATGTCTTACAATCAAATTTCCACAACACATTGAGAGCATATAGCTAACAACAAGTTATTCAACTTTACAGTTTTACGGGCCGGACCAAGTCACAACTTTACAGTTATTCAACATGCCCACACGTCCATCACCTAACATGTGTGTCACCTCCAAAGTAATCACATGATACAAAAATCCGGGGTTTCATACCCTCAGGACCAGATTTAAAACTGTTACTTACCTCAAGCCGCGTAATTCTTTATTCCGCTATACCATTGCCACGCGAATTGGTATCCGAATGCCTCGAATCTAGTCACAAATAATTCGTTTCAGTCAATAAAATTTATTGGAATTAATTCCATTAGAAAATACTAATTTTCCATAAAAATCCAAAATTTAACTCAAAAATTATATGTGGGGCCCACGTCTCGGAACCCGACAAAAGTTATAAAATATGAATGCTCATTCAACCATGAGTCCAACCATATAAATTTTACTCAAATACGACACCAACTCGACCCTCAAATCTCCAAATTAAACCAAGAGGGTTTTCACAAATTTCCAACTTAATTCACCGATTAAATGTTAAAAATAACCATGAATTCGGGTAATTTAACCAATATTGAATTAAGAACACTTACCCCATTGTTTTATCTGAAAATTTTCCAAACATCGCCTCAATCCGAGCTCCAAAACGGTATAAATGGAAAATCAGAACTTAAACTCTTTGCCCAGTCATTTGCTCTATGCGATCGCGGACAAACACACGTGATCGCGAAGCACAATTTTCCACTGCCCAGAAAAGACCCTATGCGATCGCGGTTTCTTTCACGCGATCGCAATGCACAAGATTCCAGCTCTACGCGACCGCGGCCCTCTTCATGCGATCGCATAGAGCAAACGCGTGGCCCAGCTTCCTCTCAAGTTCCACTATTCGAATGCGGCATTTCCCATGCGTTCGTGTTGCACAGACTGGCCCAACCTACGCGATCGTGGTGGGCCTCATGCGATCGTATAGAGTAAAATCAACACTGCATCATCAAGCCTACGCGATCACGAACATTCTCATGCGGTCGCATAGAAGGAAACCAGTAACAGAAAACCAGCATTCTTCAGCTGGAATGCCAAGTCCAAAATTGATCCGTTAACCATCCGTAACTCACCCGAGGCCCTTGGGACCTCAACCAAACATACCGTCAAGTCCCATAACATCATACGAACTTATCAAATTTCAAGTTTCCACAAATGATATCGGAACCTATCAAATCAAGTCTGATTGACCTTAAATTTTGCACACAGGTCACAAATGACATAACGGAGGTATTCTAATTTTCAGAATCGGATTTTGACCCCGATATCAAAAAGTCAACTCCCGGGTCAAACTTTCCAAAAATTTAACTTTCGCCATTTCAAGCCTAATTCCACTATGGACCTCCAAAAATATTTTCGGACACACTCCTAAGTCCAAAGTCACCATACGGAGCTATCGGAATCATCAAAATTTAAATCTGAGGTCGTTTACACATAGGTCTGTATCCGGTTACTTTTCTAACTTAAAATTTTCAATTATGAGATTAAGTGTCTCATTTCACTCTGAATTCCTTCTGGACCCGAACCAACTAATCCGGTAAGTCATAAAATAACTGTAAAGCATAAATTGAGCAGTAAATGGGGAAACGAAATTATAATACTCAAAATGACTAGCCGGGTCGTTACATATTATCTTATTAATTCTACTAATATTTAGATTCGAGTTTATAATGAGATTTGAACAAACTAGAGTCGTGTCACTTAAAATTTTGATAAAATCAATGATGGACAATATTTTTAGTATTCAAATTGATTATGAAATTTGTTTTCAAAATCAAGACTTTTTTCTTTATCTACCTATATGTCATTAACATGATTTATTTTTCAAGAACGTACACTTTTTACATTTTTATTTTGTAACTCAATTTTATTATTTAATAATATTTATTATTTTTAAATTATATACTCATTGATATAGGTACACGCGCAACGCACGTGTATATATATATATATATATAAAGGAGAGACAAAAGAAGGTGATGTGGCACCTCTTAGAGACCAGGATTACTATATCTATTTTCTCTTTTTTTGGATTCATCTTCCAATTTTTTTTACTTTATCTTATTTAATAGAAGCGCAAAAGTCCTTATAGGAAAGAATAAAACGGTCTTCATATTAAAGAAGCGTTCATTCGGTGACATCTTGGAAAGAAGCAACGGTCACCTTAAGAAGCATCCGTTCAAGCAACCCAACATTTTAACTTATTAATGGAGAAGAAAAGTCTTACAAGAAAAATTGGAAATAGAAATGAAGTGATAAGACGAATTGTGTATATTAAAAATTTATTGTGTTATGACCAAAAATGTCATCTTTAACTTTAACATTCATTTATGTATTCTAAGACGTCAAAAATCACTATTTATCATTTATTGACTTGCGTGTGCAGTCCGTATAATTTTTCGGAAAGTTTTTATGTGAAAAATGGATTAAAATGTGAAATAGAGAATAGTCAATTAAGTTAAATTTGGTCAATATTTTTAGCAAACGAACACGGATCAGCGTTTTGACAGTTTCGGTAGGTCTGTCTCATGATTTGGGACTTGGGCGTATGCCCGAAATTTAATTTGGAGGTCCCTAACTCAAGTTATGGCCATTTAACGGAAACGAGAAATTTAAAGACTAAATAAAGGTTTCCAAAGTTTGACCACGGATTTGACTTTTTGATATCGAGGTTGGATTTCGAATCTGGAAGTTGGAATAGCTTCGTTATATCATTTATGACTTGTGTGCCGAATTTGAAGTTATTCCGAATTCGTTTAATATGTTTTGGCACGCGTTTTACAAATTGAAAAGTTTAAAACTCAAAAGTTTGAATTGCGGTGTGAATTATAAAATCGATGTTGTTTGATGTGATTTGAGACCCCGAGTAAGACCGTATTATGTTACGGGACTTGTTGGGATAAATGGACGAGGTCCCAAGTGGCTCGGGTGAGTTTTGGACATGGTTCAGATCGTTTTTGCAAAAACTACCAGTTCTGGTTCTGGTGTTTCTCACCTGCGACTTTTGGAGCGCATGTGCGGCACCGCTTCTGCTGCTCGGTCTTCGCTAATGCGGAAGGTACCATTTCTGTGGCTCCTTCATGCACTTTTGCGCAGTCGCAAATGCGGCTCAAGTTTCGCAGATGCGGACACACGCTAAGCAAGCCCATTTTGCAGATGCGAGATGTTTCTCGCCAATGCGATCTCGCATATGCAAAAATGCTGGGGAGAATGCTTAAAAATCGGATGTTAGCCATTTTTACTTATTTTTGAGTTTTGAGTCTCGGATTTAGGAGATTTCAAAGGGATTTTTCACGACTTTGAATTGGGTAAGTGTTCTATCGATAACCAAGAGTGATTATATTTCATAAATCCATGTCTATATTTATCATTTATTTCAGATTTAGATGGAAGAAATTGGAAATTTTGTAAAATTTTCCAAAAATAAAAAATTAAGATTTGAAGGTCCATTTGACATCGGAATTTGGTAATTTTTGTATGGTTAGACTCTTCTCTGAACGAGTGTACGGATTTCGTAAGTTTTTTTGAGATTCTAGGCGTGGGTCCCACCGTCGAATTTTGAGATGAATTTCGGATTTTAATTCGGAAAATTAGTAAATTCATATGAAATTAATTCCTACGATTTGTATTCAGTATATTAAATTGTTTATGACTAGATTTAAGGATTTCGGAAACGAATTCGCGAGGCAAAGGTTTATTGGATTCTTGAATTTGGTTGCAAAGCGAGGTAAGTGTCGTGGTTAATCTTGACTTGAGGGAATAGAACTCTTGAATTATTTGATATGTGAATTTCATGTGTAACGATGTATAGGCAAGGTGATGAGTGCCTATACTTTGTCAAATTTATTATTTGCTTAATTATTTAAATATCTTAAATTGTTTAAGACACAAATTAATTGTTATAATAATTATTTCTCTCATATTCCTTGTCAAATATTAATTCTTGAATTACTGCAATAATTGTTACATGCTTATTTGATTTATGTGTCATGATTGCTACTTGACATTTAGCATATTAAATATTAAACTGCCTATTTTCTCCCCGATTTTCATAATTAATTGCTACTTGTAATTATTTATTTCATAAATAAATTATAATTATTGTATGCCTTGATGCTTAATAGTTTTTCATTGAACGTGGTATTTATTGGAGTTTTTTATTACATTTAAGAGTTGTTAAAATATATTGAGGGATCGGGTTACACGCCACAACGAAAATTAAAATAAATATATTGAGGGATCGGGTTACACGTCGCAACAGATTTATTTAAACTTTAAATTGGGGGATCGGGTTGCACACCACAACATATTTATTCTAAGTTTATATTGTTGGAGAGGGTTGCACGCCGCAATGGAAACAAGTTGAGGGATTGTGACTGCTGAATTGACTTCAATTATAGATATTGTTTACCGGTCTTACTACTATTCCCGTTATTATTATATTATTATTGTGTACAGGTTAATGTAAGCGACATGCCTTAGCCTCGTCACTACTTCGTCGAGGTTAGGCTCGGCACTTACAAAGTATATGGGGTCAGTTGTACTCATACTACACTCTACACTTCTGAGGCCTTATTGAGACTGGATAAGTTTACTAAGATCTTTCCAGTTCAGTTCAGTGGTACATCTTCTGAGGACCCACAGGATTATCTTGACCGTTGCCATGAGGTGCTGTGGAACATGGGTATAGTTGAGACCAATGGGGTCGATTTTGCTGTATTTCAGATGACGGGTTCCGCTAATAGGTGGTGGAGAGATTATACATTGACCAGACTAGTTGGATCGCCTACATTTACCTGGGAGCATTTCTCACGGCTATTTCTAGAGAAGTTCCTCTCTATCACATTAAGAGAGGATTACCGTAGGCAATTTGAGCGTCTACAGTAGGGCAGTATGATTGTTACTCAATATGAGTCTCGTTTTGTGGATTTAGCCCGTCATGCTCTCCTTTTACTTCATACTGAGGGAGAGAGAGTGAGGAGGTTTATTGAGGGACTTACTCACCCTATTAAGCTTCATATGGCCAAGGAAACCGGGAGTGAGATTTCCTTTCAGGCGGCTTCTAATGTTGCAACGAGGATCGAGATGGTTCTTGCACAGGAGAGAGGGCAGAGGTTGGAAAAGAGGCCTGGTCAGTTTGGTGGGTTCAGTGGTGCCTCATCTGGAGGCAAGGGTAATTTTGGTAGGGGTCATCCTCCCAGACTATTTCATTCAACACTTCAGGCATCTCATGGTGCTTCAGGGGGTCATGATCCTATTATGCCTTACTCTAGACAGCCGGCATTTAGTGCACATTCAACTCCTATCAGTACACCACCACTCTAGAGTCACTATAGCGGTTATCCGGCCCGTTCTAGTTAGCTTCAGCTTCAGCAGCCACGGCAGCAGGATGGGTGTTATGAGTGTGGGAACATTGGTCACATCAGGATGTATTGCCCTAGGTTGTCGAGTAACAGATCTCGGTAGGATTCTCGTGCCATCATACCGACACCGGTTGGTTCACCGCCTGCTCAGCTAGCTAGAGGTAGGGTTCAGGCAGGTAGAGGTGGAGGTCAGGCCATTAGAGGTGGAGGTCAGACCGTTAGAATTGGAGTCCAACCAGCTAGAGGCTATCCTAGAGATGTAGTTCAGAGTGGTGGAGCCCAACCCCCGATTTTATGCTTTTCCAGCTAGGCCTGAGGCCAAGTCATCTGATGCTGTGATCACAGGTATTATTGCAATTTGCCATAGAGATGCTTCAGTTCTATTTGATCTAGGATCTACTTATTCCTACGTGTCCTCCTATTTTGCTTCATATTTGGTTGTGCATCATATTTCTATGATTACTTCTGTGTGTGTATCTATACCGGTGGGAGACTCTATTGTAGTAGACCATGTCTATCATTCGTGTGTTGTTACTATTGGCAGCCTTGAGACTAGTGTGGATCTTCTACTTCTTGATATGGTAGATTTTGATGTCATCTTGGTTATGGATTGGCTGTCACTTATCATGCTATATTGGATTTTCATGCCAAGACAGTGACCCTAGCCATGCCTGGGTTACCTTAGTTAGAGTGGAAAGGAACTCCTGGTCATTCTACCAACAGTGTTATTTCTTATATGAAGCCTCAATGTATGGTCGAGAAAGGGTGTCTAGCCTATTTGGCTTATATTTGTGATCCCAGTTCGGATGTTCCTTCTATGGACTCAGTACCAGTTATTCGTGAATTTCCAGAAGTATTCCCTGCAGATTTTCTGGGGATGACACCCGATAGAGATATAGACTTTTGTATTGATTTGGCTCCGGGCACTCAGCCCATTTCTATCCCACCATACCGTATGGCCCTGCCGGAACTGAAAGAACTGAAGGAGCAGTTACAAGACTTGCTTGATCAGGGATTTATTAGACCTAGTGTCTCATCCTGGGATGCACCAGTGTTATTTGTAAATAAGAAAGATGGGTCAATGCGAATGTGTATAGATTATCGGCAGTTGAACAAGGCTACTATATAGAACAAGTATCCACTGCCAAGAACTGATGACATATTCGATTAGCTTCAGGGTGCCAAGGTGTTTTCAAAGATCGTCTTGAGGTCTGGTTACCATCAGTAGAAGATTAGGGCATCTGATGTCCTTAAGACAACTTTTCAGACTCGATATGGGCATTATGAATTCCTAGTGATGTCATTTGGGCCGACAAATGCCCCAACAGTTTTTATGGATTTGATGAATCGGGTGTTCAAGCCCTATTTGGATTCTTTTGTGGTTGTATTCATTGATGATATTTTGATTTACTCCAGCAGTCAAGAGGAGCATGAGGAGCATGAGCAGCATCTTCGGAGTGTACTTTAGACTTTGAAGAATAATCAGTTATATGCTAAATTTTCTAAATGCGAGTTTTAGTTAAACTCAGTTGCCTTTTGGGGCATGTTGTATTGGTAGAAGGCATAAAAGTAGATCCTAAGAAGATTCAGGTTGTTTAGAATTAGCCTAGACCTACTTCAGTTACAGAGATCCGGAGTTTCCTGGGTTTGGCAGGTTATTATCGTCGGTTCGTGGAGAGGTTTTCATCTAGAGCAAGACATTGGTCAGACTGACCTAGAAAGGTGTTCTATTCGGATGGTCAGACGAGTGTGAGTTGAGCTTTAAGAAGCTCAAGACTGCTTTGACTACGGCGTGAGTGTTGGTGTTACCCATAGGTTTAGGATCTTATACGGTGTATTGTGATGCATCTCGCGTTGGGCTTGGTGCAGTATTGATGCAAGATGGCAGGGTAATTGCATATGCATCGCGGCAGTTGAAAGTTCACGACTTAGAATTGGCAGTCATTGTTCATGCGCTAAAGATTTGGAGGCATTACCTCTACGGTGTCTCGTGTGAGGTATTTACTAATCATCGTAGCCTTCAGTATCTATTCAAACAAAAAGATCTTAATTTGAGGCAGATAAGATGGTTGGAGTTGCTGAAAGACTATGATCTCACCATTTTATATCACCCCGGAAAAGTTAATGTGGTGGCCGATGCTTTGAGTAGAAAGGCTGTGAGTATGGGCAACCTTATTTATATTCCGGTTGGTGAGAGACCATTAGTTGTAGATGTTCGCTCGGTCTTCTTTATATGAGCGCATCAGATAGTGGCAGTATGATGATCCTCATTTACTTGTCCTTAAGGACATTGTGCGGCACGGTGATGCCAAAGAGGTTGTTATGGGGGAAGATAGAGTTTTGCGAATGCAAGGTCGTATTTGTGTGCCTAATATAGATGGGCTTCGTGAATTAATTATGGAAGAGGCCCACAGTTTCAGGTATTCTATTCATCCAGGTACCGCCAAAAGAATGAAGAAGGATATAGTTGCATATGTAGCTCGGTATCTGAATTGTCAGCAAGTTAAGTACGAGCATCAGAGGCCTGGTGGTTTGCTTCAGAATTTAACTATTCTAGCCCGGTAGGTCCGACAGTTGAGGTCTAAGAGTTATCCTTTAATTTTGGTGCAATGGAGAGGTCAGCCGATTGAGGCAGCTACCTAGAAGTCCGAGTCGTACATGCGTAGTAAATATCCACATCTTTTCACTAGCTCATGTACTTTTCTAATTTCGTTCGAGGATGAACGTTTGTTTTAGAGGTGGAGAATGTGATGACCCAAAATGTCACCTTTAATTTAAACATTCATTTATATATTCTAAAACATTGAAAATTATTATTTATTATTTCTCGACTTGCGTGCGCAGTCCGAGTTATTTTTCAGAAAGTTTTTATATGAAAAATGGATTAAAATGTGAAATAGAAATTTAAAACTCAATTAAGTTGACTTTGATCAACATTTTTAGCAAACGTACCCGGATCAGTATTTTGATAGTTTTGGTAGGTCCGTCTCGTGATTTGGGACTTGGGTGTGTGCCCGAAATTTAATTTGGAGGTCCCTAGCTCAAGTTATGGCCATTTAACGGAAACTAGAAATTTAAAGGCGAAAGGTTTCCACGGTTTGACCATGGATTTGACTTTTTGATATCGGGGTTGGAACCCGATTTTGGAAGTTGCAATAGCTCTGTTATATCATTTATGACTTGTGTGTCGAATTTGAAGTTATTCCAAATTCGTTTAATATGTTTTGGCACGAGTTTTGCAAATTGAAAAGTTTGAAATTCAAAAGTTCGAATCAAGTGAATTGTAAATTCGATGTTGTTTGATGTGATTTGAGACCCCGAGTAAGTTCGTATTATGTTACGGGACTTGTTGAGATAACTGGACAAGGTCCCGAGTGGCTCGGATGAGTTTCAGACATGGTTCAGATTATTTTTGCAAAAACTACTAGTTCTAGTTCTGGTGTTTCGCACCTGCGACTTTTGGAGCGCAGGTGCGGCACCGCTTCTGCGGCTCGGCCTTCGCAAATGCGGAACGTACCACTTCTGCGGCTCCTTCATGCGCTTCTACACAGCCGCAAATGTGGCTCATGTTTCGCAGATGCGGACATACATTGGGCAAGCCCATTTCGCAGATGCGAAAATATATCCGCATATGCAAAAATGCTGGGCAGAATGCTTAAAAATTGGGAATTAGCCATTTTTACTCATTTTTCAAGAATTTAAATTGGGTAAGTGTTCTATAACCAAGAGTGATTATATTTCATAAATCCATGTCTATATTCATCATTTATTTCAGGTCTATATGGAAGAAATTGAAAATTATGTAAAATTTCCAAAAACGAAAAATTAAGATTTGAAGGTCCATTTGACATCAGAATTTGGTAATTTTTATATGGTTGGACTCATCTCGGAACGTGAGTTCGGATTTCATAAGTTTTTTTGAGATTCGAGACGTGGGCCCCACTGTCGATTTTTAGATGAATTTCAGATTTTAATTGCTACTAGACATTTAGCATATTAAATATTAAACTGCCTATTTTCTCCATGGTTTCCACAATTAATTGCTACTTGTAATTGTTTGTTTCATAAATAAATTATAATTATTGTATGCCTTGATGCTTAATAGTTTCTTATTGAACGTGGTATTTATTGGAGTATATTTATTACATTTAAGAGTTGTTAAAATATATTGGGGGATCGGGTTGCACGCCGCAATGGAAATGAAAATAAATATATTGGAGGAGCAGGGTTGCACATCGCAAAAGATTTATTTAAAGTTTATATTGGGGGATCGGGTTGCACGCCGTAACAGATTTATTCTAGGTTTATATTGTTGGAGCGGGCTGCAATGGAAACAAGTTGAGGGATTGTAACTGCTGAATTGACTTCAATTATTGATATTAATTACTGGTCTTACTACTATTCCCGTTATTATCGACCTGCTTTAACCTCGTCACTACTTCATCGAGGTTAGGCTCGGCACTTACAGAGTGCATGGGGTCGGTTGTACTCTAACTACACTCTGCACTTTTTGTGCAGATTTCAGAGTGGGTCCCAGCGGCGTACTATAGACTTGCTCGGATTTCAGCTACCTAGAGGATACTTGAGGTATAACTGCACAACGTCCGCAGTTCTGAAGTCCCCGTCTATATTATTTTTTCTTTGTGTTTTCTTTTAGATAGCTTTATTTTATTCATACCCTTATTTGTATTATTCTAGAAGCTCGTGCACTTATGACTCCAGTTCTGGGATGGTATTTAGATATCGCAATTATTATGGATTATTCACGTTATTTCAGACTTTATTTTCGCATTTGTTTCTTTGTTATTAATTGATTTAAAATTGTGTCAAAATAGATAATTATATACTAATGTTGGCTTGCCTAGCAAGTGAAATATTAGGCGCCATCACGGTCCCGAAGGTGAGAAATTCGGGTCGTGATATACTGCTACTAAGTATTATTTTAGTTTACCCCTTCAACTCCACATCAGTTATCATTTAATAATTGTAACTGTTATATACTTATAAATAACCACGTTGAAATCCTTTTCTTCACCATTGCCTCTTCTTTCATATCCACACCTCATAAATCCAAATCCTTGAAAAACTATTTTACCGATATATTTGGTATTTTGCTTTCGAGTCTCCGCTAAAATAACAACAATGTAGTTTTCCGAAATGCATGGGCATGGTAAAACAGAATTGTGTGTTCAGTTGGGATTTCAAAAAAGGTTTTGGGAGTTTCTTTTTGGTTTCTCATTAAATTTTATTGTTTGCAAGTGGACTATTCATTTTTATCTTTTTATTTTCCTTGTGTAATCTCTCCTGTCATTTATAGAAGATTTAATGGTGTTTTGAGATGGAAAAAGTAGATATTAGGAGAGAGAAGCAGACTTTTGGAAATTTTAAAAAAAAATTCCTTGTGGTCTCTCTTCTCAATTTATAAAGAGTTGATGGTGTAAATAGATGGTACAAGTATTAGGAGCAAGAAGTGGGTATTTTGAAATTTTGTAATAAAAATTTGGATGAGAAGATTCGGCATTGGCGTTATGAAAAGAAAATATCAAAGGGAAATAACAAACAAAAAGATTAAAAAGTCGTTATGGAAAGAGGTAATAGGAAAAACTCTTATCATATCAACTCCTCTTTACTTCCCTTTTCTCCTTTTCTCATAAAACTCTTTTGCCAATTTTGCCTTATATTTTATGTAGTTTCAGAAGTTTTAAATTGTATTTGAAAAATAAATGAATGCGTGATCATGAAAACAACAAAGGTAACCCATTTAAGAAAATGTTATGTTGGCCAATTGAAGTTTCTTTTGAAGATTGACAAAGGAACTCAGACATGAACCAGGTCCATTCCCTGTGTACACAGGCATGGGCATATTCGAGCATGAGGGATGCACGTGAAGGAGAGAAGGTTAACTTGGTATATATGATGTCTCCCGATCGAAAAGGTTGAATAATTGATAAGGAGAAGGACTCCTTACTCAAAGAGAACACTATCCAAGATAAGGAAGGAGTTATAAGTTGAAGTTAACTAGAACTCTTCCACCAAGGAAGAGTAGCATTAGAACTCTAGTTGTTTCTTATTCTACTAACTATATATATTGCAGGATATTCTCATTCTACGGTAACGCACAAAAGCAGAAGTTAAACGTGAGTTGAGATCAAAATAGCAAGGTATTTTGCAAGCAATTCTTGTGTTATTCAAGTGTGCGAACCTGAAGCTATATGAACCAGATAGAAGAACCAGTTCCAAGCGTCTGTCTTTTATTCTAGTTTAATTGTAGTAGGTATTTTCATGTTGTACCTTTCAGCTTTACCTAGAAGCAATTGTATTAGGTACTCTAAGTATTCAAGTTAGAGTTAACTTGAAGTTGTCACAACAGTTAGAGGTTGGTTGCCACAACGGGATTAGAGTTAATCCTTAGGTTTACAAAGAGTTTTGTAAATGCTGTTTTGGCTCATTGATTTAGTGAAGTGTTGGTGAAAATCCAACTTAGTAGCAGGTCGTGGTTTATTCACCTTTTAATCCGGGTATTTTCCACGTAAAATACTTGTGTTCTTTATTTTTCGCATTTACTATATCTGCAACAGTAGTATAAGGAACACTTAGAAGAACCAGATCCTTCTATAATCAGTGTACGCAAATATTGGACACCACACAAATCATCCCCCTCCCCCCCTCCTCGCGCGCTCTTGTGTGGTATTGACGTATAAAATATCAATTGGTATCAGAGCAAGTTATCCTTGAAAAGGCTAACACCTTAGGAGAAGATCAAGATGAGTGCACCACCTGGAAACTGGGAAGGGCAATCCACTTCTAGGCCACCACTCTTCAACGGCCAGTATTACTCTTGGTGGAGAAACATGATGAGAGATCACATCATAGGAGATGACTATGAGCTGAAGGAGAAGATGTACCAAAGACAAGAGTTGACTACACTGCTGAGGATTTGAAAAAATGGGAGAAGAACTCTAAAGCCAAGAAATGGCTTTCTTGTGGACTTGGTCCAGATGAGTAAAGCAAAATCCAAAGATGTACCACTGCCAAGGAAATCTGGGACACTCTGCAAGTGGCTCACGAAGGAACACCTCAGATGAAAAGGTCTAGAGGAACTCTACTGTATTCTCAATATGAGAACTTTACTATGAAGGAAGGAGAAACCATTCAAGAGATGTACACAAGGTTCACCATATTGACAAATGAACTAAAGTCTATTGGAAGGATTATCCCTGAAGAAGATAGAGTCGAGAAGATTTTGACAAGGGTTTGGCCTGTTACTTGGGAGAGCAAAATCACTGTCATTCAGGAATCAAAGAATATCGCCACCCTCCCACTTGATGAATTAATTGAAAATCTTACTGCCTATGAACTTAGGTGACAAACCATGAAAATAGATGTACCTAAGAAGGAAATGAGTTTGGCACTCAGAATTACTGAAGGTTCTGATCTAGAAGATGATGAAATGGCTATGATCATCAAGTACATCAAGAAGTACCTGAGAAGAGGAAAGGGTCCTTCAAGAATTGGAAGCACAACAAGTCAAAGGTTCCTGAATAGAAAACCAATTAAGGATATTACAAGTGTAGGAAGACTGATCACCACATCAAGAACTATCCTCAATGGGAAATTAAATGGAAGAAGGAAAGAGCTGAACGAAGGAACAGGAAGAAGGAACAGGAAGAAGGAACAGGTTCAACCCAAGAAAAGCAAATGATCAACCAAGGCTATGGTCACTTCTTGAGGAGAAAGCTCAGATGATGATGGAGATGAACAAGCACTTATGGCCATTGGAGTATCTAATGAGGAAACTAAGGTAGGTGTAATTCATCTCAAAGACAAAATTTAATTTTTGTCTAAAAAAAGGTTATTTGAGTTACTTCTAGATTTAATTGATGAATCTAAGGATGTAAATAATGAAAAGGAACAGTTGTCTAAAGAATGTGTGATTTTGAAAGCAAAGTGCAAAAACCTAGAACTCATGGTTAGTGAAACTGTAAGTGAAAATACTGCTTTAAAGAACCAGGTTCATGCACTTGATTCAAATATCCTAAAACTTAGATTTGAAAATTTAAAACTGAAATTAGGAACATGTAAGAAGACAGTTGATCACACACAACTCAATCTAAAAGAAATATAGAAAAAATGAAAGATGAGTTGTATAAGAGGGATGAGCGGGTAAGAATTCTAAAGGAGGATCTAAGAAAGGTCAAGCATAAGCTGGACAGAACTTGTAAATGGAACAGGTCCTCCGATGCACTTTCATGGCTACATGAACATCATAGTAGCAATAGAAGAGGACTTGGCTTTGGGAATCTGCCACCTAAATGGGACCCCAAAAGCAAGTACCTTATACTTCCTGAGAACAAGATTTGCATATACTGTGGTAAAATAAGTCACTATAAAAGTGAATGCTCTGCAAAAGAAAAGGCAAGTCAAAAGAACAAAGAATTTGTTCAAGGGAAGAATAGGCTACCAAGTTGGGCTAAAAAGAATTCGATTCATCCTTTTGCCTATAGAAAGGGACCCAAACTATTTTGGGTTCCTAAGACTAACCCCTGATTTATTTTTGCAGGTCCAAGTGAAGGAGAGTAGTCAAATATGGTACATGGATAGTGGCTGCTCAAAGCACATGACAGGAAACAAGAACCAGTTCCTTTCACTTGAGAACCTTAAAGGAGGTAATGTCTCCTTTAGAAATGGGAAGAAAGGTGAGATCATTGGGGTTGGAAAGGTAGGTAAGACTAATTCTCACTCTATTGAGAATGTCTACTTGATAGATGGATTGAAGTACAGTCTAATCAGTGTATCACAGTTGTGTGATAGAGGTAACATGGTAGCATTCACCTCTACCAAATGCTTTGTGATTAATCTTACCACTAACAAGATTGTTTTGCAAGGAAAAAGAGTGAACAATATATATGTTGTAGATCTGTCCACACTTTCAGAAAATTAACTCACTTGCCTAAGTGTGTTGGATAATGATACCCTCATTTGGCACAAAAGACTTGGACATGCCAGTCTAAGTCAACTCAACAAACTCTACCTCTCCTACTTCTTGTTGTCACGACCATTGGATGCCCCGTATTCCCACCTTTCGGGTTCACCACCGTATTACTAGGTAGTGCCCCCTTTGGGCGAGTATTTAAAGTTTGAGAAATTTGGACAAGTTGAACCTCCAAGTTGCGGATAGAAGTGTTGTGGGAGGCTAATTGGGCATCGGAGTCAGCATTTTTCTCCATCATTTGCTTGAACATGTTTTCAATCCGTCCCATTTCACTATTGTAAGAACTAGGACATTGCAACGGATATGGAGGTTGGTTGTTTGGTTGTTGATACATCGGGGGCCTCTAAAAGCCCGACCCCCGATTTCCTTGATTGCTATTGTTCCAACCCCCTTGATTATTGTTGTTCCCCCAATTGCTTTGATTGTTGCCACCCCAATTACCTTGATTATTTCCTCCCCAATTGCCTTAATTACCTTGATTACCCCAATTGCTTTGATTATTGTTGTTGCCACCACTCCAATTTCCTTGGTAGCCTTGGTTGTTCCAGTTTCCCTGGTTTCCTTGTGATCTCCATTGTTGTTGATTTGGAGCATTGCTTCTTTGACCTTGATAATTGTTGACATATTGAACCTCTTCATCTTGCTCATCATATGAATTATCTTGATTATACCCACTATTACTTTGCTCAAATTGTTCTGGTTGGTTTTGTACTTGTTGACCTCGTTGTCGTCTCTTGTTTACCATCATGTTCACCCCTTCCATAGCATTCACCTGTCTCAAACCTTGAACATGTTGAAGCTGAGCCTTGATTAATTAGTTCATGGTGATTGTCAACTCTGCAATATCTTGCCCATGATCATGTAGCTCCTTATGTAGGTGAATAACATTTGGGTCACCATGAGGAATATAGTCCCCCTGCTTTCCGGTGACATAACTTTGTGTTACCGGAAAGTTAGTGAGAATCTTCTTTTGGCTGAAATTACTAAAATTCCTTTTGAAGGTTACTGATGGCTAATTAGACGCATGTCCCTCTGCATTTAATGTCTGGAACACGTGTCCTCCTATGATTTAGCATGCCTTTTGCCGGTTATCGAGGTAATTGGGGCCAAGTATTTTAGCCGCCCAAAACTCCACATATACGTATCAACTCTCTTTTCCTTTGGGTCTCACTAGTCGATTGAGCTTTCAAACTGCATTCCTGCTCTTCACCTCTTCTCTAATTTTCTCTTGACATAGAACTTTTTCTTTCTCTTCTCCAATGGCTTCTTCATCTAAACGAGCTGGTTCTTCGAAGAGTAAGATTAAGAACGAGGATTCCGTTCCTCCAACAGTAAGTTCCATAATCCCTAGAAGACTTAGTACTTTGAAGGATTTGGAGGAGAAATTTCCCACTAATAGCCCCCGTACATGGGCGGTTAGTAGGTACCCATCTTCCATTCGTCCTTCCAATATCCCTACTGTGGAGGAAAACTGCGGCTGCCAGGATTTGGACATTATCGCACCTGATCTATCGGAGCGAGTGACCCTTCCCAGAGAGGGTTTTGCATATTTCTATACGTACCCTTTTACTTTGCGTACATTTTCTTTGAACGGAGAACTTGATACTGTGATAGAGGAAATTTGTCTCCATTATAAGGTGTGTTTGATGCAAGTAAGTCCTTCTGTGTGGAGGACGGTAGCCTGTCTTCGTCGCCTGTGTCTGGAAACCAAAGAAGAGCTATCATTGGCTCATATAATGAATCTTTACTCCCTAAAAGTTTTCCGCGGGGGGATGATAAACCTCAGCAAGTGTGGTCACCATGCTTTGATATCCAGCATAGATGATGTCAAAGATCGAGGGTGGATGGAATGGTTCATTGCAATTACCTCCGGTAACATTATTCCGACAACGACATCATCCTTTCCGGTTGCTTGGAACCGCTCTCGTAAGTTCCATTCAATACGCTCCTTCTAAATGTTTTTCCACGCGTGTATTAATCATTTAACTCCTGTATGTTATAGGGACTGATGGGTCCCACCGGTGGTAGAAGGCTTGGACCGGTGGTTCAAAAGATCTTAGACATTACCACACCCGAAATCCGCTTGTGGAAAGAAATGTCCATCAAATACGGGTGAAAGGCCAAAAATCATGGTAACTATAATTTGGTTTGCTTTAGTTTTTGTATATGTGGAATTTGGCTGAATCTCCTGATTTGTTTGTCAAATTAGGTCTATCCCCGGGTGTTTACCCGAAAAATGGTACAGTTAAATTTGTACGTGATTTCTAGACAAATGAATCAATTTGATCCCATAAGATAATGAATCAGTCAATTTGGATGCAAGATATTTAGCACAAATGTAGATAAAACGATAAATATGGAGAGCCCGGGGACAGAGTTTACGGGCACGATGATGATAAGAACAACAAGCTAGAAAAATAGTATTAAGATGATCCATTGGAAGAATTATTTGATGTCTAGAAAATCGTGTCTTACAACGATTGTTGAGCCTATTATTTATAGCTCAGTGGGTGTAATGGTTGGGCCCACCACTAATGGCAATTATTGAAGTGCTGTAATGGAAACCTAATGATAAACATAAATGCCTAAATTTCTGTAATTAGTCGTTACTCTTTAATGTTGTGGAATATTCTTCATTAAAGCATCATGCTTAATGCCTTTATGGACTTGCCTTTCTTGGAGACACATGAGGTAGATGTGCCCGATTTTTTGTCCTCCCGGCACCGATTCCACGTGTCCCATTCTTTGATGGCCATGTATCATAACATATTTTACCCAATACAGATAGTCCCCCTGCTTTCCGGTGACATAACTTTATGTTACCAAAAAGTTAGTGAGAATTTTCTTTTGGCTGGAATTACTAAAGTTCCTTTTGAAGGTTACTGACGGTTGATTAGACGCATGTCCCTCCGCATTTAATGTCTGGAACACACGTCCTCCTATGATTTAGCATGCCTTTTGTGGGTTATCAAGGTAATTGGGGCCAAGTAAGTCCTTCTGTGTGGAGGACGGTCGACTGTCTTCGGCTCCTGTGTCTGGAAACCAAAAAAGCGCTATCATTGGCTCATATAATGAATCTTTACTCCCCCAAAGTCTTCCGCGGGGGGTGATAAATCTCTGCAAGTGTGGTCACCATGCTTTGATATCCAGTATGGATGATGACAACGACCGAGGGTGGATGGAACGGTTCGTTGCAATTGCCTCCGCTAACATTATTCTGACAACGGCTTCATCCTTTCCGGTTGCTTGGAACCGCTCTCGTATGTTCCGTTCAATACGCTCCTTATAATGCTTTTCCACGCATGTATTAATCATTTAACTCCTATATGTTATGGCGACCCGATGGGTCCCACCGGTGGTAGAAGGCTTGGACCAATGGTTCAAACGATCTTAGACATTACCACGCTTGAAATCCACTCATGGAAAGAACTGTCCATCAAATACAGGTGAAAGGCCAAAAATCATAGTAACTATAATTTGGTTTGCTTTAGTTTTTGTATATGTGAAATTTGGCTGAATCTCCTGATTTGTTTGTCAAATTAGGTCTACCCCCGGGTGTTTAACTAAAAAATGGTACAGTTGAATTTGTACGTGGTTTCTAGACAAATGAATTAATTTGATCCCATAAGATAATGAATCAGTTAATTTGGATTCAAGATATTTAGCTCAAATGTAGATAAAACGATAAATATGGAGAGCCCGGGGACAGAGTTTTCGGGCACAATGATGATAAGAACAACAAGCTAGAAATATAGTATCAAGATGCTGTATTGGATGAATTCTTTGATGTCAAGAAAATCGTGTCTTACATTGATCGTTGAGCCTATTATTTATAGCTCAATGGGTGTAATGGTTGGGCCCACCACTAATGGCAATTATTGAAGTACAGTAATGGAAACCTAACGGTAAACATAAATGCCTAAATACCGGTAATGAGCTGTTACTTTTTAATGTTATGAAATATTCTTCATTAAATGCTATCGGGCGCATCATGCTTATGGCCTTTATAGACTTGCCTTTCTCGGTGACACACGAGGTAGATGTGCCCAGTTTTCTGTCCTCCCGGCATCGATTTCACGCATCCCATTCGTTGGTGGCCATATATCTTAACATATTTTACCCAATACAGATAGTCCCCCTACATTCCGGTGACATAACTTTGTGTTACCATAAAGTTAGTGAGAATCTTCTTTTGGCGGGAATTACTAAAATTCCTTTTGAAGGTTACTGACGGTTGATTAGACGCCTGTCCCTCCACATTTAATGTCTGGAACACGCGTCCTCCTATGATTTAGCATGCCTTTTGTCGGTTATCAAGGTAATTGGGGCAAGTATTTTAGCCGCCCAAAACTTCACCAATACGTATCAACTCTCTTTTCCTTTGGGTCTCACTAGTCGATTGAGCTTTCAAACTGCATTCCTGTTCGTCACCTCTTCTCTAATTTTCTCTTGACACAAAACTTTTTATTTCTCTTCTCCAATGGCTTCTTCATCTAAACGCACTGGTTCTTTAAAGAGCAAGATTAAGAACGAGGATTCCGTTCCTCCAATAGTAAGTTCCATAATCCCTAGAAGGCTTAGTACGTTGATGGATTTGGAGGAGAAATTTCCCATCGATAGCCCCCGTAGATGGACGGTTAGCAGGTACCCATATTCCATTCGTCCTTTCAGTATCCCTACTGTGAAGGAAGTCTGCTGCTGCCAAGATTTGGACATTATCGCTCCTGATCTATCAGAGCGAGTGACCCTTCCCAGAGAGGGTTTCACATATTTTTATATGTACCCTTTTACTTTGGGTGCATTTTCTTTGAACGGAGAACTTAATACTGTGATAGCGGAATTTAGTCTCTGTTACAGGTGTCTTTGGCTTAAGTAAGTCCTTCTGTGTAGTGGACGGTTGCATGTCTTCGGCGCCTGTGTCTGGAAACCAAAGAAGAGCTAACATTGGCTCATATGATGAATTTGTACTCCCCCAAAATCTTCCTCGGGGGAATGATAAATCTCTGCAAGCGAGGTCACCATGCTTTGATATCCAGCATGGATGATGACAACGACCGAGGGTGGATGGAACGGTTCGTTGCAATTGCCTCCGCTAACATTATTCTGACAACGGCTTCATCCTTTCCGATTTCTTGGAAGCGCTCTCGTAAGTTCCGTTCAATACGCTCCTCCTAAATGCTTTTCCACGCATGTATTAATCATTTAACTCTTCTATGTTATAGCGACCCGATGGGTCCCACCGGTAGTAGAAGGCTTGGACCGGTGGGTTCAAAAGATCTTGAATATTACCAAGCCCGAAATCCGCTTATGGAAAGAACTGTCCATCAAATACAGGTGAAAGGCCAAAAATCATGGTATCTATAATTTGGTTTGCTTTAGTTTTTGTATATGTGGAATTTGGCTTAATCTCCTGATTTGTTTGTCAAATAAGGTCTACCCCCAGGTGTTTACCCGTAAAATGGTACAGTTGAATTTGTACGTGGTTTCTAGACAAAAGAATCAATTTGATCCCATAAGATAATGAATCAGTCAATTTGGATGGAATATACTTAGCTCAAATATAGATAAAATGAAAGATATGGAGTGTCTGAGGACAGAGTTTCCGGGCACGATGATGATAAGAACAACAAGCTTGAAAAATAGTATCAAGATGCTGTATTGGAAGAATTCTTTGTTGTCTAGAAAATCATGTCTTACAATGATTGCTGAGCCTATTATTTATAGCTTAGTGGGTGTAATGGTTGGGTCCACTACTAATGGCAATTATTGAAGTGCGGTAATGGAAACCTAACGGTAAATATATAATGAGCCGTTACTCTTTAATGTTGTGGAATATTCTTCATTAAATACTACCAGGCGCATCATGCTTACTGCCTTTATAGACTTGCCTTTTTCAGTGACACACGAGGTAGATGTGCTCGGTTTTTTGTCCTCTCGGCTTCAATTTCACGCATCCCATTCGTTGGTGGCCACGTAACATAACATATTTTATCCAATACAGATAGTCCCCCCTTCTTTCCAATGACATAACTTTGTGTTACCGAAAAGTTGGTAAGAATCTTCTTTTGACGGGAATTACTTAAATTCCTTTGAAGGTTACTGACGGTTGATTAGACGCCTGTCCCTCCGTATTTAATGTTTGGAACACGCGTCCTCCTATTATTTAGCATGCCTTTAGCTGGTTATCGAGGTAATTTGGGTCATGTATTTTAGCCGCCAAAAACTCCACCTATACGTATCAACTCTCTTTTCCTTTGGGTCTTACTAGTCGATTGAGTTTCCAAACTACATTCCTGTTCTTCACCTCTTCTCTAATTTTCTCTTGACATAGAACTTTTTCTTTTCTTTTTTCTATGGCTTCTTCATCTAAACGTGCTGGTTCTTCGAAGAGCAAGATTAAGAACGAGGATTCCATTCCTCCAACAGTAAGTTCCATAATCCCTAGAAGTCTTAGTACTTTGAAGCATTTTGAGGAGAAATTTCCCACTGATAGCCCCCGTACATGGGCAGTTAGCAGGTACCCATCTTCCATTCGTCCTTCTAGTATTCCTACTGTGAAAGAAGACTGTTGCTTCCAAGATTTGGACATTATCGCTCGTTATCTATCGGAGCGAGTGACCCTTCCCAGAGAGGGTTTCACATATTTGTATACGCACCCTTTTACTTTGGGTGCATTTTCTTTGAACGGAGAACTTGATACTGTGATAGCAGAATTTTTCCTCCATTACAAGTGTGTTTGGCGCATGTAAGTCCTTCTGTGTGGAGGACGGTCGCCTTTCTTCGGCGCCTGTGTTTGGAAATCAAATAAGATCTAACATTGGCCCATATGATGAATTTGTACTCCCCCAAAGTCTTCCGCAGGGGGATGATAAATCTCTGCAAGCATGGTCACCATGCTTTAATATCCAGCATGGATGATGACAATGACCGAGGGTGGATGAAATAGTTCGTTGCAATTGCCTCCGGTAATATGATTCTGACAACGACTTCATCCTTTCCGGTTGCTTGGAACTGCTCTCGTAAGTTCCATTCAATACGCTTCTCCTAAATGCTTTTCCACGTCTGTATTAATCATTTAACTCATGTATGTTATAGCAACCCGATGGGTCCCACCGGTGGTAGAAGTGTGGGACCGGTGGGTTCAAAAGATCTTGGACGTTACCACGACCAAAATCCGCTTGTGGAAAGAATTGTCCATCAAATATGGGTGAAAGGACAAAAATCATGGTAACTATAATTTGGTTTGCTTTAGTTTTTATATATGTGGAATTTGGTTGAATCTCCTAATTTGTTTGTCAAATTAGGTCTACCCCCGGGTGTTTACACGAAAAATGGTACAGTTGAATTTGTATGTGGTTTCTAGACAAATGAATCAATTTGATCCCATAAGATAATGAATCTATTAGTTTGGATGCAAGATATTTAGCTCAAATATAGATAAAACGATAAATATGGAGAGCCCGGGGACAAAGTTTCCGGGCATGATGATGATAAGAACAACAAGCTAGAAAAATAGTATCAAGATGCTGTATTGGAAAGACTTCTTTGATGTCTAGAAAATTGTGTCTTACAATGATCGTTGAGCCTATTATTTATAGCTCAGTGGGTGTAATGGTTAGGCCCACCACTAATGGCAATTATTGAAGTGCGGTAATGGAAAACTAACGAGAAACATAAATGCCTAAATTCCTGTAATGAGCCGTTACTCTTTAATGCTGTGGAATATTCTTCATTAAATGCTACCGGGTGCATCATGCTTAATGCCTTTATAGACTTGCCTTTTCCTGTGACGCACGAGGTAGATGTGCCCAATTTTCTGTCCTCCCGGCATCGATTCCACGTGTCCCCTTCTTTGGTGGCCACGTAACGTAACATATTTTACCCAATACAGATAGTCCCCCTGCTTTTCGGTGACATAACTTTGTGTTACCGGAAAGTTGGTGAGAATCTTCTTTTGGCCGAAATTAATAAAATTTCTTTTGAAGGTTACTGACGGTAGTTCAGACGGTTGTCCCTTCGCATTTAATGCCCGGAATAAGCGTCCTCCTATGATTTAGAACACCTTTTGCCGGTTATCCAGGTAATTAGTGTCCAGGTATTTTAGCCGCCTAAAATTCCACCTATACGTATCAACTCTCTTTTCCTTTATGTCTCACCAGTTGATTGAGCTTCAAACTACATTCATGTTCTTCACCTCTTCTCTAATTTTCTCTCGACACATAACTTTTTATTTCTCTTCTCCAATGGCTTCTTCATCTAATAGCATATTTTTCTTTCCCCGTAGGAATTCATGATGTCGAGCGAAAGAATACCTAACAATCCTTTAGTGGTTTGTGCTAGTGAACGATCGGGTAACCTTTGTTCGGTAGCAAACTTAACTTCCCGGTGGGAATTTGCTATCGAAGCAAAGATTACCTTATCCTCCCCGAGTGGAAACTTGTTTGATCGCCTTGTCATCAAAAGGTTTTATTACTGATGTTTTGTAGTATGCTTGCGGTCGTTGCTGATCTCGTCCAATTTCACACCTCTATTTGAGGATATGTAAACGGTCAATGCAATAATAATACCCAACAGAGTCGGGGTCGAATTCCACTGGGAGCTTTGCGAATGGGTGCTAATAGTATATATCTTAGTATGTGGATTTGTATATCTTAATTTGCTCTTCCGGAATGTTGGGTTTTGTTTAAAAATCTAAGTTAAACTACAATTGCAATTTTAAGAACAAAACTAGGAAATTGTTTTTATTTGTTTTTTCAAATGATAAAAAGGCCTAGGACTATGACCTTCACCTAGGTATTCGCTTAATGGGTTGTAAGCGTTAAAGCTTGTTTTATTGGTCGGGGTATATTATAGCTATCAACACTCAAGTACCCACTCAATACCACTCGTCCAGAGAGTGATTTTGCCCAATTTGGCTTTCTCAAGTCCAAATGGGTATTAAACAAAGCAGTTGATAATAAGCTCAAGTCGGGTTTTACTATCTCTAGGTTCAACCCTTTAATTGGTATTATCAATCTCTCTATTGACCCTATTTCTTGCTAGCCAAGTTTTCCTAGACTAAATCTCTCTTTATCAAGTAGAGACCAAGTCAAATAGGCATGAAATAATATTTGCAACCATTAATTCTTCAAATTAAAGCAAGAACTAGGCTAGATAATCAACACCCAACCATAAACAAGCAATAAATCAAACACCCATTAAGTTCACACACTAGGGTTGGGTCATAACCCTAGTGAAAATCTAGCTACTCATGCTTAAATTGAAAGAGAAAGAAGAAGAAGTGATAATGAAACCCATATTAATGTTTAAGATGATAAAAGTAATATTCAAAAAGCTCAAATACTAAAAAGGGCAAAGTAAACGGCTGCTGATGTCAAAAGTTCTAAAAGTTGACCTAAAAAAATTAAAATTCTTCTATTTATACAGTGCTAAAATTTTCGAACAAAATTGCCCTTGCGGAGGTTCTGCGGCCGCACAATTCCATGTGCGGTCCGCACTTTGCTTTAGCTTGACAGGATTGGACTCTTGCGGCCGCACAATTCTGAACCGCGGCCACATCTCTATCTTTCTGCGGTCCGCACATTTTTTAGTGCGACCGCACATGGCTCTTTTGCGGACCGCACAAATACAATTGCGGCCGTATAGATGATTTTTTGCGGCCGAACAATAATTGTGCGGTCCGCACTTTCTTTGAACTTGATATGCATGTTCTCTGAACTTTCGTTCTTGCCTTGATTCTGCGGCGGCACATTTCATGTGCGGACCGCACTTCTCACAGATCTCTAATAAGTTCTTCTGCATAATATGCGGCCGCAGATGATAATCTGCTGCTCGCACTTTAGAGCTTCTGTGCCTGTTTTTATCCTTGGTTTAAATTACTCCTTCTTGAGTTGGATTTCATCTTTGAGGCTCATTTTCCACCATTCCAGCTAATCAAAAAAATGCATCAATCACACATCAATTGGGACCAACAATTACCCACACACTTATGAATTTTTAACAAGGCAATGGGTTGAACTTTTAAGCACAAATAGATTTAATGTGACACTTGAGCATCAAGAGTTGACTTAATTCATCAAGGAAGCTCGATCATTCATGTAGGTCATTGTGGATCCTAAACTCCTCCTCTTCTACTCTCCGTTTTCTTATGTCACTTTAGAATGTAGCACTTAATTCAAAGATTTGTGAAAGGTTCGCTCATCTCTCTCAAAAGAATGTCACAAGTACGGTTTTAAGTACCGTAGGCTTGCCCCTCGTGTAAATCACCACTAATGTAAGCTCACTCAGCTTAAAATCACGTAGAGCTTTTTCTGAATGCAATGAAGGCCTTTGGGCTAAGGTTGGATATGCTATGATAGAACGGGTTTATCTTTCCTTAAGCACTCCATTTTCTCTTATCGGCTCATGTTTTGCCAACTTTTTGAGGCATTTTCTTTTCCATAGGGGGATTAGAGAGATTTAGCTTCACTCTTTCTTGGTCATGATATTCATTTTCTCCTTCTTTGTTTTCTCCATGCTTTGCATCATTACTATTCTTTGAAATCCCTTCAACTCTTCAACTTATTCACTTTCGTTTTGCATTTTTCTCACTTTCTTTTTGCATTTTTCTTTTTGCTTTTTTTTCTTTTGCTTGCCTTTCCTTATCTTCATTTCTTTCTCTTTTTGTGCCTTCATACCTTTTTCAAACTCCTCGTCTCTCCCCCAAACTTACGTTTTTAGTCAATTGTTTCACAAGAGTGTTAATGAAAGCTCGGGTGCCAAGAGAGGGTCACGATAGAACGGGTAAAGGCTTGTAACATGGTGATCAAATGAAAACGGTTTTAGGCTCAAATGGGTTGACTAGGGATAACAACATTGGTGGGCCATGGGAAATTTCAAACGGGTCAAGGAGAGCCTACCAAATCTTCTCAAGCCAAGAAAAACTTAAAATTTCGCCTAGAATTACATTCGGGGCAAGTTATAGACCATTTGCATGGGTACTTGGACTTGCAACAAAAACATCTCACCTCTCACGCAGCTTGATTGTTAAAAAGGATAGAGTCGAGGGCCCACAACGACCATAATCAAGATTTTAAAATTACTATGGCTCGACTAAACCACTTGATGATTGTCTGAGTCAACACAACAGTCACAAGGTCACTAACTAGAGCTATTATTTTCCAAAACAAAACTTATTTCTAACCATAAGTACATAGTTAAGTGTGTTGGTACCAAGTGAATCATATTTGACTCTTCGAGCTTGACTCAATTAGGTCTTTTTATTCCTTATTACTAATATTCTTACCTAAACACCAAAAACGGACTCAAACCCTTAAAAAGGTTATCACGCCATCCATCATTGGGAAGAGTCACCCGGTTCACACAAAAACTACCTCTGGAAAGAACCGTGGCATTAAGAAAACCAAAGGCTTATTGTCCACTCAAACATAAAAAGAATCTACTAGATTAAAAAGAAGCTATTAGATTAAACAAGAAGCTACGGAATTAAACATTGACTAATAACAAAATAAAATAAAGAAGCTACAAAGCAAGATACTGCAAGCATAATGAATATACATAATGAGGAAGGAAAAGAGAAAATATATACATCAATAGAGAGAGAAAGAGGAGAATCTATACATGATAAAAAGTAAAAGAAAAATGTTATCAGTTATTACAAACCAAATGTCAAAGCATCCAAATATCCAATAAACTCCCCCCCCCCCCACATAAAAGTAAGCATTGTCCCCAATGCTTAACAAAATAAGAATAAAGAAGGGTAAGAGTGAAGAGGACTCCCTATGTGGTTGTTTCCGTAGCAGCGTCACCTCCCTCAGTCTCCTCTAACTGGATCTCATCATCCTCGGCTCTGGGAGTAACTGGGTGGGTGAACATCTAGCGCACCGCATCAGCAGTGTCGGCAACCATGTCTGGCTCCTCAGACTGGCCAGTTGGTGCCATTGGAATAGATGGTGCTGCTGGAGCTGTTGGAGCTGCCGATGCTGGTGGGTCTGACCCAATGAGCAAATCGAATGGAAGCTCACCAGTTGCTACTATCTTGGTTACATCTCTCCTCAACCTGTCAATTGACGCCTGGGATTTCCTCATTTTCTTTAACTGCTTCCCCAGCTCCTCAATCACTGATCCATGTGCTACCAAGGTGTTCATGATGGTGGTTTGGTTTTCCAAGATCTTCTTCAATGTGTCCTCCACTGTTGAAGGAATCTGGGGTGTAGGGGTGGATGACTGTGCTACAACAACACTAGATAAGTCAGACAGCTTTGCAATAGCTGTTTGCATCTAGTTGTTGAGGCTCGCCAGTGTCTGGGAGACTCGCAGTGCAGATAGTGGATGAGTGGGCATAGGCACCGGCCTTAAAGTCAAGGTAGAGGGAACTGTTGCTAAAGGCCCTGAAGAAAGAGGTGGTGGCATGGTAGCTGTACTGGTAGAAGGAACTGCTGGAGGGGAAGGCATGTTTGCTGACTCTGCCGCTACCACCGAAGGCTCATCATACTGGCCCACGGTAGTAGTCGGCTGACGCTTATTCTTCGGGTTTATCGAGTCCTTCAGAGAGTACCAATTGAAAGGCTTCTTTGCCCGAATCTTTGTGTCAAAATTCCTCAGCTCCACTCCCGCATCCGGCACTGCCCACAGGATTGGAAGATTTGTTTCATTTTGGCACGGGTATATTCTGCTACACACAAACATCTGCCATCCCTTTGCCTCAAAGTTTAGGGTGTTCTGCTGAATAGGAATGTAACGACACGACCGGTCGTTTCGAGTATTATAACCCTTCCTCCCTATTTACTGCTCAAATTATGATTTATATTTGTTATTTGACTTGCCGAGGTAATTGGTTCGAGCCCGGTGAGGTTTTGGAATAATTTGGAACACTTAGTTCCAAGGTTTAGAACTTAAGTTGAAAAGATTTTGTGGTGCCGAGGTAGATTAATTATAACAAAGGTTGTAGAAATTTCTCGCGGCGAGTTGAAAAGCAAGCCGTGGCTCAGACCTTTTGGGTTGAACAATGCACTGGGAGTAAAGGAAAATTTTTGCCAGAAAAAGTCATTTCTGCGGCCCACTACGCGCTCGCAAAATTACTCTGCGGACCACATAATGGTTGTAGAGTGAATCAGGGGTGGGGCAGCTTGAAGGAAGATCTGCGGTGCATTATGCGACCGCTGACCACTTCTGTGGTGCATTATGCGACCGCAGAACAGGTATGTAGACCCAGGCAAGCGACCCCCAGTTTTAGGCACCAAATTTTTGCGGCCGATATACGAACCGCATATCAATTCTGGGATCGCATATGCGACCGCAGAGTGTGTTTTGGGGCTTCATTTTTCTGGTTTTATAAACCTGACCCCACTCTTATAAAATACTATTGGGGGTTATTTTGAAGGGTTTCATCTGATATTTTAGAGAGAGGTGAGAGCATCTTAGAGAGAGAAAGTGAAGACTTAGTCAATTGTTCATTAATTCTTGTTCAAGGCTTGAAGATTTCACAAGGATCTTGCTAGGGCTTCAAAGAGATAAGAATTTCTTTCCCCAATTCTTTAATTTCGAGTTTGGAGTAAAAGATGGGGGATTAAGAGTATGATTCTTGAGTGTAAGAGTATTATTTATACATGCTTGTACCAATAAGGTTTGTAGCAAGATTGTTGAATTCAAATGGGTAAGGATTGGGTTGAAAATGGTAGAAATCTTCAAAGACTTTAATTGAAACTTTGAGGGTCGAGTTGATGTCGGAATTTGGTGAAATTTATATGGTTGGACTCGTGGTTGGATGGGCGTTCATATTCCATAACTTTTGTTGGGTTCTGAGATGTGGGCCCCACAGGCGATTTTTAATTTCGGATTTTGTTGGAAAATTAGTATTTTCATATGGAATTAATTCCCACAATTTGTATTGACTGAATCGAATTAATTGTGGCTAGATACGAGACTTTCAGAAACCAATTCTCGTGGCAAGGGTATAACGAAATAAAGAATTACACGGTTTGAGGTAAGTAACAGTTCTAAATTTGGTTTTGAGGGTATGAAACCCCGGATTATGTGTTATGTGATTAGTCTTGAGGTGACTCACATGCTAGGTGACGGGCGTGTGAGCGTGCACCATAGGAATTGTGATTTGATCAATTCCATGGAACTATGTAGTTGAATAATCTGTTGATATTCATACATTTTCTATGTGTTAGAGAAAATTGAGCTGAGACTCATATTAAAAATCATGCTTAGGTATATGCTGTTATTATTGGTACCCACTAGGGTCATTTATGTGGTTGAATTATATATTCAAATTGAAAATTCACACTCAGTCATGTTCATTCATTTCATATCATATCTCAGTCTTTGTTACTATTTATTGATACATCATATTATTATTTTTGGGCTGATTTTCATGATATCTTGAGCCTTAGAGACTGGAGAGATTGATGAATGAGTGAGGATGAGGGCCTAATTGTAAGGATATTTATGGGATCGAGCTGCGCGCCAAAGCATGTTTCATTGTTATATGCCATGATTGGCTTGATATAGCGCTTGGGCTGAAGGAACCCCTCCGGAGTCTGTACACACACCTAGTGAGCGCAGGTACCTACTGAGTGCAAGTACCGAGTGTTGGGTGCTGAGTGACTGTGAGGAATGAGTGACCGTGAGGAATGAGTGACTGTGAGGAATGAGTGACTGTGAGGTTGGAGTGAATGAGAGGACTGAGTGACTGTTACTCTGAGAGGATGCAATGATTTCATTATTTCTGCATTTCAGCTGTCATATATCACTGTTTTGGAAAATTTCTAAAACATGTTATCTTCTGTTTCAGTCGAAGTTGATATGAAATTACTATGGAATTTTAAATGTTGAACTTGTGAGTATGTCTACCCTTTTATATTGGAAATTACTGTATTTGGACTTAGCCGTGAAGCTCGTCACTATTTTTAGTTCTTTATTTATTAGTGCTATTTACTGAGTTGGTTGTACTCATACTACACCCTGCACTTCGTGTGCAGATCCAGGTGATCCCGGACAAAGTGGGTGTTGATTCTTTCGCACAGTTGATTTTCTGGAGATTCAGAGGTAGTTGCCGTATTTCGCTGACCTTGTCTCTCCTTCCTTATCTCCTTGTTTATTGTATTTGGTCTCAGACTATTCTAGACCATGTTATTTTTTCAAACTTGTAACACATAGATGCTTATGTATTCAGTGACACCAGGTTTTGGGAGTGTTTGCATCGGTATTTGTGAGATTTTTGGATTGTGTTTAAACATTATATTTTCAAACTTAAAGGAAATTGTGGGTTATTGATGGTGTCGGCTTGCCTAGTATTGAGATAGGCGCCATCATGACATGTTAGAATTTTGGGTCGCGACAAAGAACCCCTTTTGTGATCCATGGTGGTGGTGGTCCTGGAGCTACCAGAATCTCAGCTAGCCATGGGTGAGCTGCATCGCCAATAGCCTGCCTTTCCAAGTATTGCAGCGGCTCAACATCCTCCAACACTAAGTATGTGTTCAAGGTGCTCTGGTCAAACCTCACTTTCAGATTCCTCACTTTCGTCACTTTGGTCCCCTTCTTTATGTGCGCCACATTGGCGTAAAATTCCCGGACCAGGTACTCTTTGGCATCTACCACACTTTAAGTGAACCATGTGCACCCCTTCCGCTCCCGGAATTGTCTCAACATCGCCGAGTTGTATTTATCAAGATCTTTCAACAAGAACTGACGCTCAAGAGTGAGCGATCTCGACGGCCACCACTCTCAAAAAACATTGAATGCGGTTAGATTGACGAACCTATCTTCCCAAATTATTTTCTTCTTCGACCTCTCAAGGCCGGCAACTCTGGTATCACCCCTTCGGCCATCATCCGGGATCTCATCGTATCCAATGTAGTAGCTAGTATGTCGGGGGCATGTGTAGATGATGGCTCTGAAGCCTGATTGTTACCTTCCGACCCCTCAGAAGTGCTCTCAGAAGAGGTAGGCTCGTTTCTCAGTTGGTATCTATCCTGAAGTGGCTGTGCCTGCAATTGCACAACAGGCTGCTCTTGCACTGAGTTGCCCTCTGATGCTTCCCTAGACAGGGCATATGAACTTGATTCGGAGGGTTCTGGCTATCTACGTCAGTCTACTATGGCTTTCTTACTGATTACTCTTTGGAGGGCGAGGGGTAAATTGCTTTTGCCTCTGGCTATGGAAGGTTCACCCCTCCCCTTTGATGTATCACCACGACCACGGGATCTAACCATATTCTGCACAAAACAATAGCATGGGTCAGTTCTATTTCAAGTGAAGGTAAGCAGAAAGTTGTAGAACAAAACATGATGCATGTTGGGGAAGTGCGGCCGCAGGTTGGGTTGTGCAGACCGCACAATTTGACACTGCGGTCACAGAGATAAAACTGCGGTCCGTACAATTTTTAGTGTGACCGCACATCTGAAGTACAGACCGCACATACTTTTAGTGCGTCCGCACAGTGAATACCTTAAAAATGGCAACTCTCTGAAAACAGAGAATGCCCCGATCTGCGGCCGCAATTGAATTTCTGCGGACCGCATAATTCCTTGTATAGCCGCACATTTCAAAACTTAATCAGGCAGAGTTCTTATGGTTTCGATTTTATGCATAAATTGGACAGTGTAGTCGCACTTAAACATGAAAAACCAAATACCCAGTCCCCAAATAGCAACTAGGATTTTACCCAACATAATTTACACCCCACATAGATATGAAATTGACAAATGGTCTAAAATAACTAATAAATTATAAACTAACTAAGAAAAATGAAGAATTCTAGAAATGATTTGAACATACCAGTGATGAAGTGGTGTTAAGGAATGATCAAAGATGCTCAATTAAGTGGCAGATAATTCACTCAGTAGTGTGCAAGATTTTAGACTTTGTTTTAATTTCTCAGAGAGTGTAAAGTCTCAACAGTAGCCTTAGGGCTACTATTTATCCTATACTGGATTGGCTAAGGGTTCAAGAGACGAGTGCGGCAGCAAAATTCCTTCTGCGGTCCGCACTCTGTTACCTGTTGTTCACTTTCCCTCTGTTGCTCTGCGGTCCGCAGAATTATGTGTGCGACCGCAAGTTTTGGTGCGGACCACAGATTTTCTTGTGCGACCGCACTTTGTCCATTTCTCTGACAGACAAACTTCAGAGAGTTTGCAATTTTTCATCTCAGTTTGTGCGACCGCAGTTGACTTCTACTATAGCATTCAAAATTGTATGGTCCGTACTTTTTCCATACTTAGTCAATTTTTCTGAGCACAGTTCCTGCAACACACTTCAAAACCAGTTAGCACAAAATAAGACCTATCTAAAGAAAAAGAAACATGGGTTGCCTCCCAAGAAGCGACTGATTTAACATCGCGGCACGACGCAGATTATCATCACTTTAAACGAATCACTGCCACCACGTGGCCATCATCAGCTTGTCCCAAATAATGCTTCACCCGGTGTCCATTGACTCGAAATACCACATCACTTTTGTTCTTCAAGTCCAATGCACCAAAAGGTGTCACACCCACAATTTCAAAGGGACCACTCCATTTGGATTTTTGCTTTTCGGGAAATATTTTCAATCGTGAGTTGAACAACAAAACAAGATCGCCCACCTTGAACTCCCTATTTCAAATGTATTTGTCATGAAGGTACTTCATTCTCTCTTTGTACAAGGACGAACTTGCATATGCATGGTACCGAAATTCATCTAATCCATTCAAATGTGCAAGCCGCAAGTTAGCAGCTGCATCCCAATCAAGATTTAACTTCTTTAAAGCCCATATGGCCTTGTGCTTCGGTTCCACCGGAAGATGAAAAGATCTTCCAAACACCAACCGGTATGGAGACATCCTGATAGGAGTTTTGAAAGCAGTCCGATAAGCCCATAGTGCATCATCAAGCTTCTTTGACCAATCTGTCCGATTAGCATTTACTATTTTGGACAAAATACTCTTTATCTCCTTGTTAAAGACTTCCACTTGACCGCTAGATTGAGGGTGATAGGGAATCGTAACTTTATGGGTGACACCATACTTGCTAAGCAAGGTATCAAAAGCTTTGTTGCAAAATGCGACCCCTCATCGCTTGTGATAGCCCGCGGAGTACTAAATCTTGTGAAGATGTTCTTCTTCAAAAATGCCATCACACTTTTTGCTTCATTGTTGGATAGAGAAACGGCCTCAACCCATTTAGACACATAATCAACCGCGACCAAGATGCAGGTGTTTCCACAAGAACTCACAAAAGGTTCTATGAAGTCAATACCCCACACATCGAAAATATCAATCTCCAAAATGGTGTTGAGGGACATTTTATTTTTCTTTGAGATTTCACCAGACATTTGACATTCATCACAATGCTTGACTAGATCACTTGCATCCTTGTAAAGAGTGGGCCAATAGAAAATGCAACTTAGCACTTTGGCCGTCGTTCTTGCTCCACCATAGTGACCACCATACGGCGAAGAATGACAAGCCCCAAAAATTTCAACTTGTTCCTCCTCTGGTACACATCTTATAATCACTCCATTCGTACAAATCCGGAAAAGGTACAGTTTATCCCAATAATAGTCTTGACAATCCCATTTGAGCTTCTTCTTTTGGTTTGAAAAGAACTCATCCGGGATGATGCCACCAACAAGAAAATTTTCTAGATCCATGAACCATGGCACCTCTATCATTGAAATGGTTAGGAGTTGCTCATCGGGGAAGGAGTCATTGATTTCAAGGCCATCATGCGGCCTCCCCTCCTCCTCCAAACGAGACAAGTGGTCCGCCACTTGGTTTTCACTTCCTTTTCGGTCTTGAATGTCTATGTCAAACTCTTGAAACACAAGCACCCATCTCATCAACCGGGCTTTAGAATATTTCTTGCTCATAAGGTAACGAAGTGTCGTATGATCCGTGTGGACAATCATTTTTGCACCCATCAAGTACGGGCAGAACTTCTCAATGGAAAACACAATGGTAATGAGATTTTTTTCGGTCACAGTGTAATTGACTTGGGCATCATTCATGGTCTTACTATCATAGTAGACCGGATAAAAGATCTTATTGATACGTTGTCCCAAACCTGCTCCAACCACCACATCACTAGCATCACACATGAGCTCAAAAGGAATGCTCCAATTCGAGGCGGTGATAATGGGAGTAGTTGTCAACTTGAACTTGAGCAATTCAAATGATCTCATGCAATTATCATTGAAGTGAAATTTAGCATCTTTCTCCAAAAGCTTGCACAAGGGGCCCATTACCTTGGAAAAATCCTTTATGAAATGCCAGTAGAACCATACGTGACCCAAGAAACTTTTCACGCCCTTCACGGATGTTGGAGGTGGAAGTTTAGAAATTACCTCTATTTTCTCCTTGTCGACCTCTGTTCCCTTCTTTGAAATTTTGTGGTCAGGGACAATACCCTCCTCGACCATGAAATGGCATTTCTCCCAATTCAACACCAAGTTCGTTTCTTTACACCTTGCCAATACCTTATCCAAATTTTCCAAGCAATCATCAAAGGAATCCTCGACTACCGAAAAGTCATCCATGAAGACTTAAAGGTAGTCCTCTACCATATCCGTAAATATCGCCATCATACACCGTTAAAAAGTTGTCAGTGTGTTGCATAAGCCAAATGGCATCCTCATGAAAGCGAAAGTGCCATAGGGACAAGTGAAGGTTGTTTTCTCTTGAGGATTTGATTGTAGCCCGAATATCCATCTAGAAAGCAATAGAACGCCCGGCCGGCCAACCTATCAAGCATTTGGTCAAGAAAGGGTAATGGGAAATGGTCTTTCCTTGTGACTTTGTTTAGCTTCCGATAGTCCATACACACTCTCCACCCAGTCACCGTTCTTGTTGGAATCAACTCGTTCTTATCATTGGTGACCACAGTTATGCCCCCTTATTCGGAACACATTGCACCAGAGAAGTCCACGAACTGTCATAAATGGGGTAGACAACCCCGGCATCTAACCACTTTATGATCTCTGTTTTGACCACGTCTTGCATGGCTTCATTGAGTCTCCTTTGATGTTCAATGGAGGGTTTGGCATCTTCCTCCAAGTTAATCTTGTGCATGCAAAATGTAGGGCTTATTCCTCGAATATCCGCCAAAGTCCACCCAATAGCTTTGTTCCTCTTATGGAGCACCGCCAATGTAGAGTCAACCTACACGTTAGTCAAACAAGAGGAAAGAATAACCGGTAAAGTAGTGCAAGGGCCAAGAAATTCATACCTGAGATGTGGAGGCAATGACTTCAACTCCAAGATAGGAGGCTCTTTAATTGAAGGATTTATAGGAGGAGTTTTCCTATTTTCAAGATCCAAGGAAAGTTTCCGAGGTGCATAATTGTACGACCCCATCCCTTGCAAATAATTTACACATTCCATGAAGCCATCCATTTCATCATCATCAAAATTTAGCAAAACGGCCTCAAGCATGTCACCCACATTAATCGTGGCACTTGTATCATCAATAATCACATCGGTCACCAAGTCCACGAATGAACACACTTCATTGATATTCGGTTGCCTCATAGATTTGCACACGTGGAACACCACCTTTTCATCACCCACCCGGAAAGTGAGTTCACCGGCTTCCACATCAACAAGAGCCTTTCCCGCAGCAAGGAAAGCTCTACCAAGTATAATCGGCACCTCATAGTCCACTTCACAATCAAGAATCACAAAATCCGCAGGGAGAATGAACTTGTCAACCCGAACCAATACATTCTCAATCACCCCCAATGGTCTATTCATTGTACGGTCGGCCATTTGTAATCTCATAGATGTGGGTCTTGGTTTCCCAATTCCCAATGTTTTGAAAACCGAATAGGGCATCAAGTTGATACTCGCCCAAAGGTCACATAGAGCTTTTGCAATTTCGGCACTTCCAATGGTATAAGGAATTGTAAAGCACCGGGATCTTCCAAAATTCATTGATCTCTTCTTTGTCACAAGTCTTTCATAAACTTAGCATATCCGGGCATTTTCTCCAAAGCTTCAACTAATGGCACATTTATAGAGAGACTCTTCATCATATCAATGAACTTCTTGAATTGATTCTCGCCATTTTTCTTGGCAAGCCTTTAAGGATAGGGAGGAGGTGGCTTAGGCAATGGTTCCTTAGCTTTTTGCACTACCATTTCCGGTATGTCAATCACATGATCCCTAGACGGGTTCACATCCTCTTGAGTCTCTTCCACTGTGTCATCAATATCGATCCCCACTTCATCATTTGCTTGCACCACATTGTTCGGGATCTCCTCTTTTTCTACCACTTGCTCATCATCCACAAGTTGCCTTTGGCTTGAGGTAGGTGTATTCCCACCTCTTCTATTTCTTGTAGTAATGTCCATGGCATGCCCCGTAGAGTTCCCACCCTTCTGGTTCACTACCGTATTTGGATGAGAATTTAAATCTTGAGAGATTTAACCCATTTGCACTTCTAAGTTACGGATTGATGTATTGTGTGAAGCAAGTTGGGCAACAAAATCGTCATTCTTCTCCATCATTTGCTTGAACATATTCTCAATACGACTCATTTCATTATTGGAGGAACTAGGACCATGAGAAGGATAAGGAGGTGGGTTGCTCGGTTGTTGGTACATCGGGGGCCTTTGAAAACCCGACCCCCGATTTTCTTGGTTATTGTTCCACCCGCCTTGGTTGTTGCCTCCCCAATTGCCTTGATTATTATTTTTTTGCCAATTTCCTTGGTTATTTCTTCCACTCCAATTTCCTTGATTGTTTCCACTATTCCAATTGCCTTGGTTGCTAGAATTCTAATTTCCTTGATTGCTAAAATTCCAATTGCCTTGATTATTTGAAGGTCTCCATTGTTGTTGACTAGGGCCTTGGTAGTTGTTTCTTTGCCCTTGAAAGTTGTTCACATATTGAACCTCTTCATCTTGATCATTGTAAGAATCTCCTTAATCAAACCCACTATCATCTTGCATAAAATTGTCCACCCTTTGTTGCACTTGTGGACTTCTTGTTCTTCTCTTGTTTACCATCATATTGAATCCCTCCATATATTGACTTGCCTCGGGTTTTGCACTTGTTGAAGTTGAGCCTTTGCCAATTGGTTCATGGTGGTTGTAAACTCGGCTATTGCTTTCCCATAGTCATGTAACTCTTTATGAAGAAGAATCACATTTGGATCACCTTGTGGGACATTGGCTTTGGATCGCTACGCCGATGAAGTATCAGCCGTTTCATCCAAAATAGCACACGCCTCCGCATAAGGCGTTGTCATGAAGTTCCCACCGGCAAGTTGATTCACTACACATTGGTTGGTGGTGTTGATCCCCCGATAGAAATTTTGTTGAATCATGTTCTCCGTCTTATCATTGTTGGGGCACTCTTTCACCATTGTCCTATATCTTTCCCATATCTCGTGTAGTGGTTCATTAGGCTCTTGCTTGAATGCTAGAATTTCATCCCGAAGAATGACAATGTGCCCGAGAGAGAAGTACTTTGAAATAAATTTATCCGCTAGTTTATACCAAGTATGAATGGAATGATTTGGCAAACGTTCCAACCAATCTAAGGCTTTCCCCCACAGAGAGAAGGGAAAAAGCCTTAGCCTCAAAGTGTCCTCGAAGACATTTGTTTGTTTGCTCCCCCAACACGTATCAATGAACCCCTTCAAATGTTTATATGCATTTTGACCCGATGCACCGGTGAAGAACCCTCGTTGCTCGAGCAAAGTGAGTATCACGTTGGTTATTTGAAAGTTGTCTGCCCTAATACGGGGTGGGACTATAGCACTTGTATACCCTTTATTCGGCAACACCGGGTGTGGAGCCGCACGTGGTGGAGGTGGGGTGGAACGGGCACATTGTCTTGAGGCGGTTGGCCTCGTCTATTGGCTTGAGGTTCAAGAGGGACCTCATCCATTGCATTATCATCAACGTCCACATCCGCCACGGCTATGTTTCCGAGCTCGTTGTTTGCCATGATTACACCTACAATACTCAGACATTAGTAACAAGGAAGGAAAAAAAGATATTCCAAAAACACACCTAAATATATATATCTAACACCATTTTTAGCTCCCCTACAACGGCGGCAAATATTGATCTCGTCCAATTTCACTCCTCTATTTGAGAATATGAAAACGGTCGATGCAATAATAATACCAACAGAGTCGGGGTCGAATTCCACTAGGAGTTATGCGAATGGGTGCTAATAGTATATATCTTAATTTGCACTTCCGGAATATTGGGTTTTGTTTAAAATTCTAAGTTAAACTACAATTGCGATTTTAAGAACAAAACTAAGAAATTGTTTTTGTTTGTTTTTTTTAAATGATAAAAAGGCCTAGGGCTATAACCTTCACATATGTGTTCTCTTAATGGGTTGTAAGCTTTAAATCTTATTTTATTGGTCGGGGTGTATTATAGCTATCAACACTCAAGTACCCACTCAATTCCACTCGGTCAGAGAGTGATTTTGCCCAATTTGGCCTTTTCAAGTCCAAATGGGTATTGAAAAAAGCAGTTGATAATAAGCTCAAGTCGGGTTTTACTATCTCTAGGTTCAACCCTTTAATTGGGATTATCAATCTCTCGATTGACCCAATTTCTTGCTAGCCAAGTTTTCCTAGACTAAATCTCTCTTTCTCAAGTAGAGACCAAGTCAAATAGGCATGAAATTATGTTTGCAACCATTAATTCTTCAAATTAAAGCAAGAACTAGGCTAGATAATCAACACCCAACCATAAACAAGCAATAAATCAAATACCCATTAAGTTTACACACTAGGGTTGAATCACAACCCTAGTAAAAATCTAGCTACTCATGATTAAATTGAAAGAGAAAGAAGAAGAAGAAGTGATAATGAAACCCATATTAATGATTAAGATGATAAAAGTAATATTCAAAAAGCTCAACTATTAAAAAGGGCAAAGTAAACGACTGTTGATGTCAAAAGTTCCAAAACTTTCCCTAAAAAAATTGAAACTCTTCTATTTATAGAGTGCTAAAATTTTCAGACAAAATTGCCCTTTCATAGATTCTGCGGCTGCACAATTCCAAGTGTGGTCCGCACTTTGCTTCAGCTTGACAGGTTGGACTCTTGCGGCCACACAATTCTGAATCGCGGTCGCATCTCTATCTTTCTGCGATTTGCACATTTTTTATTGTGACCACACATAGGGCTTTTGTGGACCGCACAAATGCAACTGCGGCCGCATAACTGATCTTCTCCGGCTGCACAACAATTGTGCGGTCCGCACTTCCGTTGAACTTGATATGTTCTCTGAACTTTCGGTCTTGCCTTGCTTTTGCGGCCGCACATTTCATGTGCGGACCGTACTTCTCACAGATCACTGATAAGTTCTTTTGCACAATCTGCGGTGCGCAGTTTAGAGCTTATGTGCCTGTTTTTGTCCTTGGTTCAGATTACTCCTTATTGAGTTGGATTTCATCTTTGAGGATCATTTTCCACCATTCCTGCAATTAAGCATATTTCTTTAATTTTTTGGGAACACAATTAAACGCTTTTGGACTAAAACGAAAGCAAAAAGGCTCTAATAAGTAGTCAAAATCCCCACTCATCAGCTGCCTCGTTAAAAACCTTGCCTGTAAAAACCCAATTGGGATAAAAAAACAAAATGAAGGACAAAAGAGTACAACACATACTTTCCGTTTGACTGTTGTTTGTCAGTAGTAATATTTTTTAGATGAGCCACGTTCCAGTTGCTGGGCAACTTGTCTCCGTTGCGGGTTTCCAACTCGTATGACCCTTTACTGGTGATAGCCGAAACCTGGTAAGGGCATTCCCATGTAGAGGCTAATTTGCCGGCGTGAGTTCTCGGGTGTTCTGAGTCACCTTCCTCAAGACCAAGTCTCCCACTTTGAAATAACGAAGGTTGGTTATTTGATTGTAATACCGCTCCACCCTCTGCTTTTGGGCTGCCATTCTGATATGTGCCAAGTCCCTATGTTCCTCGAGCAGTTCTAAGTTGATTAGCATTGCCTCGTTATTTGACTCTTCGCCTGCCTGTAAATACCTTAAGGTTGGCTCCCCTACTTCCACCGGTATCAAAGATTTTGTGCCGTATACAAGGGGAAAAGGGGTTTCTCCCATGCTCGACTTGGTCGTTGCTCGGTAGGCCCATAGCACTCCCGGAAACTCTTCGGGCCAGCTGCCTTTTGCTGCTTCTAGCCTTTTCTTTAGATTTTGCACAATTGTTTTATTTGTTGACTCCGCTTGGCCGTTTGCGCTCGGATGATAGGGTGAAGAGGTAATCCTTTTTATCTTCAAATCTTCGAGGAATTATATGACTTTTGCGCCGATAAATTGGGGCATGTTGTCACATGCAATCTCTTTCGGTATTCTGAACCTGCAAATTATGTTTTCCCATAGGAAGTCGACCACTTCGCGTTCTCCAATCTTTTGATAAGCACCTGCTTCCAACCATTTGGAAAAATAGTCAGTTCAAATTAGAGAATTGAATGCAGTGGTTTTGCTGGTTGATGTACTAGTGGTGTGTGGCGTTGGCACATATCACATTTTCGCACAATGTCCTTGGCGTCTAGTTCCATATGGGGCCAATAATACCCTTCACGAACTAATTTCAGCACCAAAAAACCTGTGCCCGAGTGGTTGCCGTATATTCCTTCGTGGATTTATCTCATGACATAGCTGGCTTCTAATGCTCCTACACATCGGGCCAGCGGGCCTTGGAATGATTTTCTGTACAATTGGCCCTTGTCGAAGGTGTATCGCGCGACTTTGGTGCGCAGTGCTCTTGATGCTTTGAGTTCTTTGGGCAGTTTTCCGTGCTCGAGGTAATCAATTATCTTGTTTCTCCAGCCCCAAACCAAATTGGCCGAATTCATCTCATAGTAACCATCTGTGCACAAGGCTGAGTTCATCAGTTGTACTATCGTACCTGATTCTGGTCCTCAGAGTTTTGTTGATGAGCCTAGGTTTGCTAATGCATCTTCTTCCGCGTTTTCTTCCCTCGGGATGTGGGTTATTGACCACTCTCGGAATCATGATAATAAGGCCTAAACCTTCACCACGTATTGCTGCATTCGCTTATCTTTGGTGTCAAAAATTTTGTAGACCTGATTTACCACTAGCTACGAATCACATTTGATTTTGACGGCTTCAGAGTCGAGCCCACAGCCCAATTCGAGCACTGCAATCAAAGCTTCGTACTATGCTTCATTGTTAGTTAAAGGAATCGTTCTGATAGCTTGCCTTAAGGTTTCCCCTAAAGGTGTGATCAAGACTATCCCAAGCCCGGACCCTTTCACGTTTGAAGCTCCGTCTGTGAACAAGGTCTAGACTCCTGCTGTCGGTTCTGATAACATTATTGCCTCTTTGGTAGCCAGGGGTAATAGTCCCAGGCTGAAATCGGCCACGAAGTCAACCAGGACTTGTGCTTTAATCGTTGTCCTTGGCTTATACTCTATGTCGAATTTGCTCATTTGAACGTCCCATTTGGCCAATCTACCCAAGAGCTCGGGTTTATGGAGTATATTCCTCAAAGGAAATGTATTTACCACGGCTATCGTGTGTCATTAGAAGTATGGCCTCAGCTTCCGAGCAGAGACCACGAGAGCTAAGGCCAGTTTTTCCAAATGTGGGTAGCGAATGTCTACCCCCGTTAAAATTTTGCTAACGTAATAAGTGGGGGATTGAGTACCTTTATCCTCCCGGACTAAGACTGCGCTTACTGCAACTATCGAGACCGCTAGGTAGACCACCATTGTTTCTCATTCTTTTTTGCATCGAGAGCAACAGAGGGCTTGATAAGTATTCCTTTAATTCCTTCAAGGATTGTTGATACTCTGGTGTCCATTCGAAATTATTTTTCTTTTCTAGCAGTGCGAAGAAGCAATGATATTTCTCTGATGATCGGGAAATGAACCTGCTCAAAGCCGCTAATCTGCCTGTGAGTCTCTATACTTCCTTTACGTTGGATAGTTGATCTGGGATGTCCTCTATGGCCTTGATTTTGTCGGGACTTACCTCAATTCCTCTCTGTGAGACCAGCAATCCTAAGAATTTACCTGATCCGACCCCGAATGCACACTTCTCGAGCTTAAGCTTCATATTATGTTCCCTCAGTGTGTCAAATGTTTCTTGTAGATGCCTCAGGTGGTTACCTGCATCCAGAGACTTAACGAGCATATCGTCTATATATACTTCCATAGTTTTTCCTATTTATTTTTCGAACATCTTATTTACAAGTCGCTAGTAAGTGGCTCCAGCAGTTTTTAGTCTGAAAGGCATTACGTTGTAACAATATGTACCAAAATTTATTATAAACGAAGTCTTTTCCCGGTCTTTTGGGTTCATCTTGATCTGATTTTACCCGGAATAGGCATCGAAGAAACTCATTAACTCGTTCCCGGTCGTATCGTCGATCATTTGATCGATATTTGGCAATGGGAACGAGTCTTTCGGGCATGCCTTATTAAGATCTTTATAATCTACGCACATGCAGAATTTATTATTTTTCTTAGAAACTACTACCATATTAACTAGACAGTCTGGATATCTTACCTCTCGGATTGAACCAATATTAAGTAGACAGGTTACCTCTTCTCTAACGAATTTATTCCTTGCTTATGCGATAGGGCGCTTATTTTGCCTTACCGGAGGTACGCTCGGGTTCAAGCTTAACTTCTGCATGACTATCTCCATTGTGATGCCTATCATATCCTCGTGCGACCACGCAAAACAATCAACGTTAATTTTAAGGAATTCAATAAAATCTGACCTGAGCTCTAGGTGCAGTCCTGTTCCCAAATGGAACTTCCTTTCGGGGAATTTTTCAAACAGTGCAATTTTCTCCAGTTCTTCTGCCGTGGACTTCGTTGCGTCAGTTTCTTCCGGTATTTAGAAATACCTTGGTACCTGATGTTGTTCCGACTCCTCGTCTCCGGGGCAATTTCCTCTAGTTCGGGGGCGGAATCCAGTTCCGATAATTGCTATGCTGCAGGTTCCTTTCCCTTACTATGGGAAATTGAGATCGCATCCATCTCTCTAGCCACCGGTTGATCACCTCTTATCTGATTGCTCCCCTCGGGTGTTGGGAATTTCAGTAGTTGGTGGTACGTCGAAGGCACAACTTTCATCTCATGCAGCCATGGCCTCCCTAGGATGATATTATAGCCCATATCTCCATCTACTACTTAGAAGAGAGATGTCTTTTTTACGCCATCGGCATCCGTAACCAGTAAAATTTCCCCTCAGGTTGTCACCCTTGCGAGATTGAAACCAGCAAGGATTTTTGTTGCTATGACAATGCTCCTGGTGAGTTTAGCTTGATCCATAACTCTCCATTGTATGATATTGGCAAAATTTTCTGGATCTACTAAAACACATTTTATTTTGAAATTTAACACATTCAAAGAAATTACCAGTGTGTCATTGTGCGGTAATAGTAATCCGTCCACGTCTTCGTCCGTGAACGTGATATCATCTTCTCGGAACCTCTTGTTATAGGTTGTCGATACTTTTATCTTATTTGAAGCCGAGAAGGTGATCCCATTAATTTCATTCCCTCCGAAGATCATGTTGATCATTTGGAGCGGAGGTTCCTCTCCAGCTTTCGAGGTTTACACGTCTCCCCTGTCCCAACCATAGTTGTTCTTTGCTCAGTCACTCAAGAATTATCTGAGGTGACCATTTTTTAACAGCATTTCCACTTCTTCATGGAGGTGCCGGCAGTCCCAAGTCCGGTGACCATTAGTTCCATGATATTCACACCATAAGTTTGTGTCCCTATGGTCGGTATCGGACCTCATCAGTCTCGGGAACCGTGCCTCTTTGATTCTCTCATGGCCGATACTAATTCCACCGCACTGACGTTGAAATTATATTATGATAACTTTGGATAGGAAGGGCCTCGTGACCCTGGGATATCCCTATCCTGCAGTGGTCTGTAATTCCGACCACGATCAGTTCTCTTGTTATTAATAAACTTGTCAACCGACCGGAAGGTCCTGCCGCGACCTTCCGTCCGCTCATAGGGTAGAAGACGACCCCTTGAAACTCATCTATCTGAGTCGGCATTGTCTTTCACTTTATCTTTGTTCTTCTCCCGTCCTTTTGCTGATGACGGGAAGTCAACCTGATCGTCTTCGATACTTATCTTTGACTTGTACCGGTTGAGGATATCCTCCCAAGTTGTCTCTTGAAACTCGAGCAGACTTTCCTTCAGCTTCCGGGAAGCATCCGAACTCCTTGGGTTTAAACCCTTAGTGAACGCTTCAGCTGTCCATTCATACGGAACAGCCGATAACAACATCCTTTACTTCTGTAACCGACTAACGAACCTTTGTAACAATTCGGACTCTCCCTGTGCGATCTTGAATATGTCGGCCTTTCGGGCTTGTACCTTTCTCGCACCGACATGGGCCTTGATGAATGAATCTGCGAGCATCTCGAAGGAATCTATGAAGTGCTCGCGTAGTAATGAGTACCACGTCAAGGCTCCTCTCATGAGAATCTCACCAAATTTCTTTAATAATATAGATTCAATTTCATGAGGAGCCAAATCGTTTCCTTTCACTGTCGTTGTGTAGGTGGTGATGTGTTCCTGTGGATCTGAAATTCCATTGTATTTCGGCACTTCATGCATTCTAAACCGCTTAGGGATTAGTTCTGGGTTTGCACTCGGTTTGTATGGTAGTTGAATATACTTCTTCGAGTTCGGACCCTTCAATATTGGCGGTGCGCCCGGGATCTGATCCATGCGGGCATTGACTTCCTTCATGAACCGCAAAAGTTCTTCCTTGAATGGGTCATTGTCGCTGTTGAGTCCAGATATGCTCCCCCCCAGGTCCGTCAAAGCCAACTTCGCCCCTAGGAGTGTTGTTGTCGACTCTCTGCGTTGTTTGGTTCGTGGGAACAACTGGAGGAACTGGATCTCGCATGTTTGAATTATTTGAAGCACCCGATAGTGCTTGTTTTAACTCCGTCATAACCTAATCATGCCGCGTGAGGTGGCCTAGGATGATTGCATGTTGCTCTTGCAGGATCCTCACCAGGTCTGCTACATGCCCCTGGTCAGCATCATCTGGAGTCGTTTGCCGTACTCGTCTAGGGTACCGCCCGTCATACACCGGCGTGGCATCTTGCCCCTCATTACGAGTGTCGCTGATTGAGTCCTCGGTCTTGCGAGTTCATTTTTGATCTGATTGTACCCGGAATAGGCATCGAGGAAACTCATTAACTCGTGCCCGGCCGTAGCATCGATCAAAGCTTGTGAGTGAAAGAGGTAAGGATCAACTTAACCACACGACTGTCTAGGCCCCACGGTGGGCGCCAAACTGTTTACCCGAAAAATGGTACAGTTGAATTTGTTCGTGGTTTCTAGACAAATGAATCAATTTGATCCCATAAGATAATGAATCAGTCAATTTGGATGCAAGATACTTAGCTCAAATGTAGAGAAAACGATAGATATGGAGAGCCCGGGGACAGAGTTTTCGGGCACGATGATGATAAGAACAACAAGCTAGAAAAATAGTATCAAGATGTTGTATTGGAAGAATTCTTTGATGTCTAAATCGTGTCTTATAATGATCGTTGAGCCTATTATTTATATCTCAATGGGTGTAATGGTTGGGTCCACCACTAATGGTAATTATTAAAGTGCGGTAATGGAAACCTAACGGTAAACATAAATGTCTAAATTCCTGTAATGAGCCGTTACTCTTTAATGCTGTGGAATATTCTTCATTAAATGTTATCGGGCACATCATGCTTAATGCCTTTATAGACTTGCCTTTCTCGGTAACACACAAATTAGATGTGCTCGGTTTTCTGTCTTCAATTCCACGTGTCCTCTTCTTTGGGTATTTTACCCAATACAATATTAACTAACCAAAACTGTAACAAATAACAAACCTACCGAAAAAATTCGAATGACGCTTATTTTCACCCCAACTTTAACGGGAAGAAGAGATGTTGCTTATTTTGGATAGTAGAGGATAAATATCATCATTTTCCGAATAAAAAAGGAGGTAGAAGAAAAAAAATGAGAAAAGAAAGAAGAGGAGAGTGGTGGGGTCAGGAGTACACGCTGTCTTCAGGCAATTCCATGTGCACACATGGCGTTATGCTCATATTACTCCTCTTCTCTTCCCTTTCTTCTTCCCCTGCACCAAACCAAAAAGACTTTGGCTTTTTCCCTCTCTTTGGCTTTATTAATTTATTCCTCCCTCTAAAACTAGTATTCACCCCTACGGAACAATCACAATCATATTACCCAAAGAAACAATCAAATATTCAGGTTTATGAACACAGAGAAAAAAGGGGAAGCAGAAAACGAAATGGAGAAGAGCAGTGATGGGTTTGTAAGAGCTGATCAGATTGATTTGAAGAGTTTGGATGAACAACTGGAGAAGCACCTTAACAGAGCATGGACTATGGAAAAGAAGAAACCATTCGATGATTCGTGCATTAATTACACTACCGCCACCGCCACCGCCACTGCTGCTGCCCTCTCTTTATCTTCCTCCGTCAAGCCCAAGAAAAGATACGACTGGGAAATTGACCCTTCCAAGCTTATCATCAAAAGTGTCATTGCTCGTGGCACTTTTGGTACCGTCCACCGTGGCATTTACGACGGCCAAGATGTTGCCGGTCAGTCACCTACCTGTTTTTTAACCATAACTCAAAAACAAATCTGTTCAATGGTTTCTGGGTGATACAGTTACTCATTTACTTTTGATTTTTCGTTTTTGTTTCCTCTAAAAAAAAAAAATTATTATTATCATTATTATTGTTATTATCTATTTTAACTTTTTTGGAGGGGCAGAGAGGGAACCGCGTGAGGAGGTGTGTCGCAGCATTTCTGGGACTGTCGGTCCATTTTCCTTTTATATTGTTAAGAAGTTATTTTCTTTTCACTTTTATCCTATCCTTTTATTTAGTTTTAGTGCATGGATCATGCTATCATGAAGAGTAGGTACTAGGAACTTAAACAGAATTGATGGTAAAAAAGTGATTCATGCGTTTACAATTTTTGGAAAGTCATTAATTCTTTAATAACTAGTGGAAAAATTGTGCTCAGTGTTAATTTTGTGGGCCTATTCATGGTTCAATTTTAATGTTCCCTACCTCCCTATAGGCTGCTGAACTACTACTCCCTCCTTTTCAAAAATGGACTAATAAGGAAACAGTGTCAATCTTTTTGAAATGGAGGTAACTTTATTCAAGGTTTGCTATGCATGGTTGCTGTTTTTATTAGTTTTCTTCATCAGGTTGTATTGTGATTTTGATGGTCTGTCATTTGAGTGTATTCGTATGGAATCCGTGAATAATGGCACGGGTTTGGATTGAATTGTGCAAGTTGCAGATTGCATTAACTTGGCTGGTCTTCATATTGCTGTATTTCTGAACTTTCATGTGATCCTATCTGTTATTCAAGTAATAAAGTAATCGAAAACACTAATGCTTGTCATCTTGATCCTACTACTCTGGATCTCATTTTCTAGCTCTCTCATCATTTTTGGTTTTCTGTTTTTGTTTTTATGTTCTTGCTTTAAATAGCGTTTTGGTGTTAAATGTGGTTGTCGTTGTCACTGCTACAGGGCCTTAACAAATTTGCTTGTCCAAAAATTGTCCATTTTTCTAGTTCAAACTTTTTAACAAATTTTGGAATGATTTAATGACTACCATAAATTAGTGTTCTTGCTAACTTGTTTCTCGTTAACATTCCTCAGTGAAACTACTGGACTGGGGGGAAGAGGGCCACAGAACAGATGCTGAAATAGCATCACTAAGGGCAGCTTTTACTCAGGAAGTTTCAGTGTGGCATAAGCTTGACCATTCTAATGTTACAAAGGTGACATTCAACCTATAAACTTTTTATGAGGGAATGATTTAAAACCTCTCGGATACTACTGCTTCTGCATGAAACTTCAGTTCCTGTCACGGGCTAAAACTTTGATGGTCCATCTACTAATAATTTCCAGTCTAAACTACCTTTTACTCAGTTTATACTTTTTGCACTGCTTTTGGAACAAAGTGTGGACATAGTGCTTGTAGAGAACTTCAACAATAGCAATGCCATTGTAATATGCATGATGAGCCTCTATCTTTCCATTTCATGGCCAAGAAACTTCGTCTAGCTAGTTTGGTGGTGATTAGCTATTGTAAATCACAGCTTGCTCAAGATGTGTACATATTTTAAAGAAATTAATTATTAGATATTTAAGGTAAGATACTATGTTTTAGATTTTAACCAATTAAAAACATGAGAGATGGTGGTTCTACAGTAGGAAAGAGATTATAGTGGATAAATAAATTTAGTCCTGTGATTACTGAAGTCAGTAGTGAGAATATGGACATTAATTATCCTTTTTGCTATATTAGCAGATTCTTATTAGTAGTACCGAAAAATATGTGAGTCATGCTCGTGTCACCTCCTAAATTTGAATTTGATGACAAGTTATATGTGTATCAAAAGTGTGCTTATCTTTGCGTCACGAATATGAGTGTTCCACTATTCTGTCAAATTGCTGAAGCTTTGCAGAAGGCTGTCTTTTTAATTCAGTTTTGTAACTTTTGCATGAGGTGTTCCTTATAGGAATTAGTAGCTACTTATGACGGGTAACTCAATAAACAGAGCAATACCTCCCAAAAAGAGAAGAACAAAAGAAACAACATATCGACTTCTATAAGTCACGTAAATAGTCACAGTATTTTTGAGCTTATAATGGTAGGTTGTGATGATTTTCTATTATGAAAATGAGAAAAAGGCTGATCTTGGGAAATTTAGCAAGCTCTTGATAGGTTGATGGTGGAAATCAGAACTTCATATTGACAAGGACTACCTAGACACCACTACCTAACTTTTCAAAGCGGGAATAAGGAAAAAAGAATATTCCGTATATAGGCCAACTTGAATAGATGAACCTTAAACTCCAATCATCAGGATACAAGGCTGTAAGTTGTAATAGTGTCTTTTTGAATTTTGTTTACAATCTTGACAAGTTATAATTTGGTAGTCAAGTTCTGATCTCTTATATATATTGATCTACTTGAGCTATCATGTTGCATGGAGTATATAAAACATTTTGATTCTGAAAACATTCTTGCAAGGACAAAAGACATCTTATGTGTTATTTCTGGTTTAAACAAATGAAATACAAAATTAATTCATTGATGTACCAGAAACCTTTATGGTGAAGGGGTGAAAGCATGATGCTTGAAGGACAGTTAAGGGTGATGTGAAGCATGCCTATACCTATTCGTTGGCTGTAGCAAATGACTGCAATTTCAAATTTGTGTTAATTTTACAGGCTCCTGTTTATAATGATCTACGATGTCTGTGCTGGTTGGATGCCTAATCTTTAGTGTTGTATTTCATTCACAACATAAAGGCCGTTGGACTATGGAAACTGCAGATGTCCAAAGTCTTATCTCATGTCATAGCATACCAACTGATTGTTGCTTAGATTTACCCATACTTCTTTTTCCACATAATACAACTAATATATCTCTCCAATCTCACAGTTCATCGGAGCAACCATGGGCTCTTCTGGGCTAAATGTACAAACAGAAAATGGTCACATTGGCATGCCTAGTAACATATGCTGCGTCATAGTGGAGTACCTTCCGGGCGGTGCATTAAAATCTTACCTTATCAAGAACAGAAGAAAGAAGCTAGCATTCAAAGTAGTTGTGCAGATTGCACTTGATATGGCCAGAGGGTAAATTGGAGCTCTGACTTTTTCTCATGTATTTTAAACCCCTCTGAATTATATATACAATTTATCATTTACTGAACTGAGGTCAATCATTTGAACTTTTTTAGGTTAAGTTACCTTCACTCTGAGAAGATTGTGCATAGAGATGTCAAGACAGAGAATATGCTATTGGATAAGACACGTACAGTAAAAATTGCAGATTTTGGGGTTGCTCGCGTTGAGGCCTCTAATCCCAATGACATGACCGGGGAGACTGGAACCCTTGGATATATGGCTCCTGAGGTAATTCTGGAAGTGGAGTAGGATTCACCTCTCCATGAATGTCTTTCATTCATGTCAGTAATCTGTCTGGTCATTTCTGTTCTTTTGATGGATTAAGCAGATTCAGCGTATATAAAGCTTTTTCTTGGTATTCTTGCTTGCAAATGTTCCCTTATTTTTCACCAAGATTCATTCGTCAACTTGTGTACAATGCATAAGTGTGCAAGAGACACATGCTATGAGCCTTGATCTAACTTACTACAGAACACAATGTTCGGTGTTGATTTTTCGAAATAAGCTAAATCTTTTCCTATTGCAATCCCCATCTTTTTCTCACCTGGAGGAAGAGTGACGTGAATGTAGGGATTTTAACCCCCAAAATCGAGTGAATTAGTGAAAGAAAGTGTTGGATAAACTTTTTAAAATGCTGGGAAAGCAAGAATGAAAACATTGCAAATGAAAGAGTTGTACTTTACATCCGCTGTTGCTGAATTGTTGAATGCTCAAACTACAGGTTCTCAATGGCAATCCATACAATAGAAAATGCGATGTTTACAGTTTTGGCATATGTGTGTGGGAGATCTACTGCTGTGACATGCCATATTCTAATCTCAGCTTCTCAGAAGTAACTTCAGCTGTGGTTTGCCAGGTAAAGCCTCCAACTTTTTAGCACTTTTTGGATATAAGTAATGACATGTGAAGATTGAATAACACAGATAGACAAGAATGTATAGTTACTGGTTTCTTCTTGATCATCTGCCTTTGCCTCCTTGATAACTGCGGTTTCTGTTGTGCCACACAGAATCTGAGACCAGAAATTCCAAGGTGTTGCCCTAGTTCCCTTGCTAATGTAATGAAGAGATGTTGGGACGCTAACCCTGACAAGCGGCCTGAGATGAACGAGGTAGCATCCATGATAGAGGCTATTGATACATCAAAAGGCGGAGGAATGATTCCCGCTGATCAACAACAGGGTTGTTTGTGTTTCCGAAAGTATCGTGGGCCTTGAAGCTTGTAGCTCAAGCAGACATGCAGAAGTAGGTAAATTCTATCTCAATTTCCAAATATTTGACGAAGGAAGTGAACTTGCAGAGCCAGAATATTTTCGCGGTTCTATTGGGAAGCTGTGTACATGTATTCTCTTGGTTGATGTAACTAAAAGCTTATACATTCATGTCTTCTTTTCCATTTGTTTTCTTCCTTTTTTTTCTTTTTCCTTATAATATATCCATTGTTTCTTTTCTTTTTTATTTCTGGGAAATTTTCAAATATGTCATCAAGTTGGCTTCTGTAGGTTGGGTGATGGAATTGACACTGCTTTCTTCTCATGTCAATACATTTATTTATATAACAGTAGTAGTCATAAACATTTAGGCTAAAATGAAATTCTTTTTTTTTTTTTTTCTGTTTTCTTTTCAGTCGTGAGTCAATAGCATGGTAGCCTAGTTGTACTTTCCAGGATTTTTTTTGCTATACATGGGGAATGGGAAGGGGAAATAGAGAGTTTTCTACTTTGATAACACAATTCCTAATGTGTAGAAAAAAAAAATAAGAAGCTAAAAGCATAAGAAATATTTACACAATCAAGTCGCTGAAACTGCATTTACACAGATAATGAACTCTAATAATTGACCGGTAACCTAGAAAAGTAGTAAGCAATCTGCTATAACGCGCTAATTGTACTGATAATAATTAAAAATTCCTTACACTATCGGTAAATCTAACTTAAATCCTAAATTGAACTAAATTAGGGTGTGGTGTTCCCTGGAAGTTCAATTTCACTTGACTTTCCATCATCGTCCCAGTTGGTGGAGCGATAATATGTTGCATAAAGGATGAGCTGAAGTGCTCCAGATAACGCTCCCAGGCCATTAGGTACCTATTATTATCAAACAATACAGATTCAAAATGCTATTATCATGCTTTAGATTATGTAGTAAACCAGTAATGTACATGAATTAGCAATATATTCAGTATCGAAGAATAAGAAAATGAATTTAATTACCAAGATGTAGGGATCAAATTTGAGGAATGCATAGGCGAACCAAATACATCCATTAGCAAAGTTTGCAAGTGACAGGAAAAATGGCATGTATTTCACACTCTTGGTGCTGATGACTCGACGCTAAAAGAAAACAGCAAATGTTAGTAATTAGTGCATACATATGGCAAATTAAAAATTGAATGTAAAAAAAGAAGAAGGATTCCAATAGACAAATTAATACCATGACGGTGAGGGGCGAAGTGTACATAAGAATATTGAAAATGACAGCCAATATTCCAACAAGCATGGATCTGGACTTGGTATCATGGAGGAAAGTAAGCGTAACGAAAATGACGATCGCCACAAATATTACTTCAATTATCAAAGCAATTATAATCCTCCGCTGATATTCAGTTATTAAAAAAAACACAAGTTAGTTCAAATTAATTTGAATAATTAAGTAATTAAAAGTGTATATAATAAAATACGTACACGTTTTGGCCATTCGGAATAGATAAAGAAGATTGAGACATAAATTAATTCTATAACAAGACCGATGCCGTTAATGGTGATGACCAGAAGGCTATCTGGATGAACAAAGGGCATTCCATAAAATATCCACACTGCACAATTTAGAACAGTAGCAACATAAGGGTCTGGTCTGAATTGCATCACCGTCTTTACTTTCCATATTTTAATGAACGTTGGCCTGCCAAAAAAATACAGCTAAATGTTTGAAGGATCAAAGATATATACTTTATTATTCATAAATTCATAATGCACATTATTGCAGAGGACTTACACAGGGGATAGGAAGAGGAAGAAAGATATAACATTTCCTGCATTAATTATGCATGGAAAAGAAATGTTAATTAGTTGATATATATATAACTTAAAAACCGGTATTGATGAATATTGGATAGTACGTAAGACACATACCAATAATTCCAACAATCGTCCTTATTGTCTCTGTATTCGCCATCTATCTGATTAATGCTCGAAATAGAAGATCATAAAGGAAATTAAAACGAGCTGAAGATGCAACAGAAAAGCTAAGACAAGGCAAATGGCAAAGGGAGACTAATAAAATCGGTGAATTTCAGGCAGGAGATCATGTTTTGGATATGGATTGTATATTGGAAAGTACGTATATCACTTGCAACTTGTATGCATTAATAACGCATCTCTCAAATACTATATGACAAACATCAAATTCTTAAGTACCAACAATAGATGATCAAATTTTCCTGTTTTCAGTTAATTTCATACTGAAAACAAATAGATACAAAGAAAAAAGGTCGAGTGATCGTAGCTTTTTTCGCGGCTGTATGCATCCCATGCATGCAACGTTATCCACAAAATTTTCAAGAGCAACGGCAATATTACGGTAATGCTAGTGACCACAAATTTTTCCGTTAAATTTTGCGGCTACTTATCCTAATCCACTTACCTACTAATTATCTCACTAGCAAACCTGCCTATGGTAGTGACTATGCACGATCCACTGTTTTCCAAAGCATATATTTATAAAAACAAATATTCAATTACTCTTGAAAACCATTTTGCACATATAAAAGGGAGTCCTACGTTCTTCCTTCTTATGATATTCCTTTTTGATCGATCCAGCCTGATTAGAGTGGAGCAGCTACTCGTGAAAATTAGAAGTAATGTGTGAAAAGGATATTTCCAACGTTATGTTTAAGCTCAAACTTTTCCTCCAACTTTGCATGAATATATTTGGTAGTACAACGTTTTTATAACGAATTTGTTATTTCTAATTTTCAGATAATAAGTTCCAAATAATAATTATGCATTCACAAAATTAGAGAATGACGACAGTTGGATTTATAATGTAGTTTATAGACGCCTGAATTAATTTGATCAAAGAAAGGGAGGGTAATGACATGTAACAACTGTGGTGAACTTGGACACAATGCTAGAGGATGTGCAAAGGTAATCAATACTATAACTTTTTCTATCATTATTTTTCTTTCAACATCTAATAAAAGCATTCTTTCTTACTAACAACACTCTAAAGGAAAGCTGCCCATTGGAGGTAAGAAGAAGGGAAAGTAGACAAAAAGAAAGAGAACTTTACTTGATGAAGCTACTGATGATGAACAGCCCAGATCTCCCTCTCATGCACCAGTGCCACAAGAAGCCAGTGATGAGGAAATTCCCTTGTCAGCCCCTCAGCCAAGTCAACTTATTCAAACAAGTCAATCCAGCAACTTCTTGTATATGACAACCCCTTCAGTGCAGAGGCAAGAACCAAGTTGCAGTGCCTTTGCGGACTTTGACTACCCAGACTTTGATACGGAGCCTGAAATAGCTATAAGGCCAAGAAGTATCTCCGAGGCAAAGACTAGACTACAATTGAGGTAACTACAAAGTACAACAATTGGAACAAGGTCAATTGAATTTGTTGGTGATGCCAGTGATGTGAGTGAGCCATCAAAACTTCCATTCTCACCAAAGAAGCTGCAATGGCAGGGAATAATTTGTTATTATTGGTAACCAGCTTAACAAACAAAGATTGGCCAAGTTGAAAGCAAAGAAGGGTAATGGGAAGAAGTAGACTTAATGCAATTTGGTGTGCTGGAATATGGAGCTATTAAACTCTATTATGGTTGTTTATTCTTGGTTGTGATGTAATTATTGCTAGGCAAGTAAACTTGTTATTTTTGGTTGTGTGACTGTTTAGTTAGTGACCTGTTAACTTGGATGTCATGTTATCACTTGGTTGTGTAATTGTTTGGGGTAATAAGTTGACATCCCCTTGTTTGGGGTTTAATATAGTTTGATTGTTTAGTTAGGGAAACTTGGATGTCATGTTATCACTTGGTTGTGATATGTTTTTGGGGTGTTAATGCGATATACCCTTGTGAATGAAGCAACTATTAGTTTATGAATTTAAATGTTCGTTTCATTGTTATTCATTATCCAATTTATAGATGATGTCCAACCCCTTAATTGTCTAAGATTTAGGAATCTGCAGGGTCATCATTATAATATACTGTCCAGATTTTCACAGAGACAATGCTTTCAACACATACAATTTGTGTGTTTTGTAACTGCTATGTTCATCAACCCATATCTCGGAATCTGCAAGTTATCACTATGTAACTGCTATGTAACATCACCTAATAATATAGCAGGTTCATCACAATTGGTTCCCTCAAATACATACACAATGATGGCTATGAACACATACAACATCAACAAATAATATAGCTTCCAACAAAATCCATAAAACTAAGATTACATTAACTAATGTAAATGGTTCAAAACAAAATACATAACACCAATATTACATCAACAAAATGATAATAAAGATGCACCTATTCAAACGAGAAGAAAACTAAAACAATACATATTCACTAAAAAAGATCACAACAATAAACATCAACAAGATTCACAAAAATTCACTTTATCATCGACGTCGCAACAAATCCAACAAAAGGTTCCCATGAAACCATAAGCATCATCCTCGTCTTCAAACCCTTCTCTTCCAATTTCATTAGTTTTGCAACTTCAGCTTGGTGTAGAGCCTCCATGGCAATTAATTCTTCTTTCAATTTATCCCTATCAATTTTAATCGCTTACCAAGACGATGTTAAATCTTTAGTTGTAACCAAATCACTGTTCAAGGAGATTTCATCTTCACATTCAAAATAACCACAAGAACGATTCTATCGAACACAAAAAAGACTATAATTTAGAGACTATAATTTAGAGAAAACTGATAATAATTTAGAGCTTTTGTTAAATAATCACTAACCTTAGGCTTTGGGCATTTATAAAATCGCCTTCTAGGGTTAAATGGAGTTGTTGAAGTGAAATGGTTTGCAATGATGCCACAACGACACCTAATTTGGGATGAACAGCTTCCTTGTGACAGTGAAGGCTAAGGAAAATAGGATTGGGGTCGGGTGAATGATGGTAGGCTATAATCTCATGTTTTAGTCGATTATTATATTCTAATTTATTGCACTTTAATTTAGTTGAGTTTGAGCTTTAATCGCTAGTGTTTTGCACTAATTGTGTCTTTTATGCCTTGTAGGAGTGATTCCGAGCTATGTAGATGTTATATAATGAATTCAAGTAATTTGGAGCTTTGAAGTCATAGTAAAAGCCCAAGAAATTAAGCCGGAATCATGTTTGGGGATCAACGGATGATAGTGGAATGAAACGAAGAATCGCGCAGGCATATTGCGCAGTATCTAGTAAAATACGCATAACTCTTTTCTCAGAACTCCGTTTGGACTATACAATATATTGTTTGAAAGATAATTCAAAGGGCTACAACTTTTGTGTTTTACATAGTTTCCAATTCCCAACATAATATGGTGAAGGGTTCACGGCAAGTGCGCAGCCGCGCACTGACTGCGCATATGGGGCAGAACAGTGTGAAAAGTGCACAGCCAAGTGCGCGGGCACACTTCCAGGTGCACAGCCGCGCACGTCCAAGTCCGGAAAAGTATCCTTTTTCATATAGGAGAAGGTGTATTTATTTGGGCCCGACCCTACTTGGTATATATACATAGTAAAATGGTATTTTGAGGACTTTTGACATAATTTAGACCTAAGGAAGCTAAGGAGAAGAGGGAGAAGCAAGAGCACAAGGATTTCATCATTCATCTTCACTCAAGACAAGGGTTTAGATGTTTTATGTTTTTCTTTGACTTAAACTTAATTGTGATGAATTTCTCCATATCCATGGAGTAATTCTTCCTTAAGGATTGATGGATTTGGTGTTTTGAGAATTGTTTGTAGATATTAACTCTAGTTTTATGTATTGAAGCATTTTGGGTATTTTTATTATTGAATATATATATATATATATATATATATATATATATATATTCACTTATTTATGTAATCGAAAGAGGCATAATTTTTTACATTATTTTATTGGTTGAATTCATTGATTCTTGTTAACAATCGAAAAAGACTAGTTGAATTAATGTTTAGACCTAGTTAGGAGGATAATCGAAAGAGGCTCTCCTAAGGATCAATCCACTACGAATTCTTGCATATATTCACCGAGCTTAACTTATTTCATATCGTAAGGTTGAAACTTAATCGAGAGAGGAGTTTCTACTGAATGTTTGAACATAATAGAGTGAATTCGAGAGACTCACTTGAATCATAGAAGTGAAGTAACTAGAGTTAATTTCCCAAACAAGTATCTTACACCTATCCAATCAACTCTTATTTTCTCCCTTTGATATCTTCTTGCTTACTCTTGTTGCGATTGTCATTAGCCAATAGTTTAGACGTTTAGTAAATTTTAGTTTTATATCACACAATTCTAAATTGTTGATCATCTTGGATAGCAATTAAAACTAGAAGCTATGAAAATATTGTTTAAATCCAATCCCTGTGGATACGATATTTTATATACTATATTTGACTAGCGAGCATAATTTTGTATTGTATTTTTAGGCCGTCAAATTTTGGCGTCGTTGCCGGGGATTGAAAATCAGCAGTGTTTGAAATAGTTTGTAGTGCTAATTCAGGAATTAGGTTTTAGTTTTCCTTTTCTCTTTTCTTTTCTATTTTATTTTCTTTATTAGTTAACTTCATTTCAAGATTTGTTTTGTAGTACCTAAAAAGTTGGAGAAGATACTGTGGATATTGAACTCTAAATGTTGTGAAGATGGAGTACAACCAGCCTAAAAAAATGGTTGAAGAGTTAGCAGTTGACTATTATCAGCTATGTGTTTTAAATACGGTGAAAATGATCTATGGGTTGACTGTCAAGCAGGTATGTATTCCTCCTATGGTTCGTTTTTTGAATAGTCTTACTCTGTTTCTAGTCCGTACAAGTATGAGTATTCATATGGGCACAATATTGACTCTGGTTGGGATGAATACCATTATTATAACTGGAATGGAAGCGAAGTGAGACAACCACCTCAGGGGGAGAATGATAGTTTGGAAGAGCTTATGTATAAGTTCATAAATAAGCTGGTAGAGAAATTTACACAAGATGATGAAGCCATTAACAACCTAACAATGCAAGTGAGTCAATTGGTAAGTACACTGTCAAGAAGCTCATTGCATTGTGATGGTGATATATGGAGGAGATACCCTGTGAGAATGAGCCTACCCAAGAGGATGGGCATCCACAGAGAGAGCTTTTCACTGTTCAAGATGACTCTCATTCAACCGAGATGGTCGAAAATAAGATTGTGGTTGAGTGTGAAGCAACGGAAGAAGAGTTCAAACCCCTATCCATATTTCCACATCCGCAACATGTAATAGAAGAGAATGAGAAACAAATGGTCTTGGATATACCAGAGGAATATTCACTTGACCTTTCGTCCTTGTTTTCTTATTCTAATCTTGATCATGTGAATTTTATTTTAGGGGATCTGTAGGAATATGTATTGATTGATCCTGTGAAAGAATGCAGGAACAAGTTGAGGATGATAACAAAAGAGCAATTCACCTCTCAAGATGAGGACAAGAAAGAAAGAAAAGAGCGGGTCTTGCAGGTATCCTTAGAAGAATTGGGCTTAATGAGCTCCATAAAGAATCCCAAGGAGCGAATATGTGATGACCCGATAGGTCATCTCATATTTTGAAACCTATTTCTGTGATTCGAAGCATTAAAAATCATGCTTTAGCCTTCCTCAATTTGCGTCCGCAGTCTGGACATCTTTCCGGTAAGCTTTTATGTTAAAAACTGATAAAAATAAGAATATTTGCCTTATAAATTAATTTGAGTTGACTTCGGTCAACGTTTTGAGTAAACAGACCCAGATCCCTATTTTGATTATCCCGGTAGGTCCGTATCGTAATTTGGTACCTTGGTGTATGTCCGGAATCGAATTTTGAGGTCCCTAGCTCGAGATATGGAATTTTGATGAAAAATTAAATGTTTGAAAGTTTAATAATTTTTAGAATTGACTGATGTTTGGTCTTGTTGATACTGGGTTCGTATTTTGGTTACGGAGCCCGGTACAGGCCCATTACTATATTTATGACTTGTCTGTGAAATTTGGTGAGAAACAGAGTTAGTTTGACGTGATACGGACGTTCGGTTGTGAAAATAGATGTTTTAAAGCCTTCTTGAAAATTTCATTTGATTTGGTGTTTGATTCATAGTTCTAGGCATTATTTTGGTGTTTTGGTAGCGCGAGCGAGTTCGTATTATGTTTTTAGACTTGTGTGCATGTTTGGTTTGGAGCCCCGAGGGCTCGGGTGAGTTTCGGATAGGCTACGGGTGTTTTGAAACTTAGAAAAATCTGGTTTTTGGCTTCAGCTGTTATCTGGTGTTTCCTTCATCGCGTTCGCGGAGGTACTCTCGCGAACGCAAAAGGTAAAATGGGGCAGGATGATTTTTTTCTACACGAACGCGAGGCAGTGGGGGCTTACCCTTCGCAAACGCGACCATCTTCTCGCGAACGCGAAGCTTGAGGGACATGGGGGAGAGGACACTCGTTCTTATACACGAACGCAAGCACTGACTCGCGAACGCAGAGGCCAAGGGGGAACAGCCTTCGCGAACGCGAAGAGGAACTCTCAAACGCGAAAGCCATTTGGGTTGCTGCACATCGCAAACGCGGCATGCCTTTCGTAAACGCGAAGAAGGCCTGACGCCCAGACCTTAAAACATTTCAAAAATGGGATTTTATCCATTTTTCATAAACTCTCCACTAGAGCTCGGCCTAGGTGCGATTTTGAAGGGAAAACTCAACACCAATTCATAGGTTTGTACTTTTTAACTCATTTTCTTCCATTTCTATCATCACCCATTAAATTCCTAACCCTAATCTTTATTCTTTCATGGTAGAAAACTAGGAATTTAGGAAGAATTGGGGATTTAGACCTCAATATGGGGTCAGATTCTGAAACTAATTATATACTCTATCTCGGGAGTGAACGAGTAAATGGATTTTTAGTCCGAACCTCGGGTTTTGACCAAGCGGGCCCGGGTCAATTTTTGAATTTTTGGGGGAAAGTTTGAGGAATCTAAATGTATGCATTGTAATTGATTTCTTTAGCAATATTTGATATTATTGAGTCATTTGTGGATAGATACGAGTGGTTTGGAGGTGGATTCTAGAGGAAAAGTGATAATTGAGCATTGAGTGGCCTTTGGAGCGAGGTAAGTGTCGTGGTTAACCTTGACTTGAGGGAATAGGACTTGTTTGTCTATTTGCTATATGTTTAAATGTTGGGGGACAACGTATATGTGAGGCGACGAGTACTTATGCGTTGTAGTCGGGTTAAAGCATGCGGGTGGGGCTTGGTTTCTTGCAATTATAGCTTCCTTTGTTCATGTTATCTGTGTTTAGACTAGTATTGTTAAATTGATCGGTCTTATCATGTTTATGGATATTCTGGTGATAATTGAGTATTTATTCCGAAATTGAGGTTGATATTGTGGAACCAAATGTTGAAATAAGGCTTGTACTTGTTATCCTATCTCCCTGTTGTTATTTGTTCATTGCATTATGGTAAGGGAGAGTGTTAATGCACGAAGTGAGATATCGTGTCATATTGTGAGTGTTAATCCACGAAGGATGATATCGTGCGATATTGTGAGTGTTAATACACGGAGGGTGATGCCGTGCCATGTTATGAGAGTTAATGCACGAGGGGTGATATCGCGTCGTTTCTATTGATTTTATGGTAAGGTTGAGAGTAAAAGCACGAAGGGTGATGCCGTGCATTTTTTCTTTACTGTGTTTACTTGTTCTTATTGGTTCTTAGTATGTTGGTTGTTCAAGTTACCATTATGTTGTAGTTCTCTATCTCGTATTCCCTTTAGCATGTTTTCCCCTCCCGATATTTCTTGCCAAGTTTTTCTTTGCTATTATTTATGCATATACTGTTAAATGCACAGGTTTGTTATGTATGTGTCTTGTCATAGACTCGTCACTATTTCGTCGAGGTTAGGCTCGACACTTACCAGTAATGGGGTCGGTTGTACCGATACTGCAATCTACACTTCCTATGCAGATTTTGGTATTGGTTCCAGTTGATCGAGAGGCATAGCAGCTCGTACTTGTTCATCGGAGACTCAAGGTAGATTTGTTGGCGTTCGCAGACCTTGAAGTCCCCGTCTATCTTTTTAAATTTTTTTTACTGTTTCTTTCATTCAAACAGTTGTATTTCTTTTAGACTTTTACTTGTAGTAAATCTTAGAAGTTCGTGAATTGTGACTCAAGATCCGGGTAGTAGTGTATATATTGAGGTTGTTATAAATTTCCGCACTCATTTTAACTCGTTATAGCTTAGTTGCTGTTATTTACTAAAATGTATAAGAATTGACTTGATGATTCTCTAACGTTGGCTTGCCTATCAAGTGATATGTTAGGCACCATCACGGTCCTGACGGTGGAAATTCCAGGTCGTGACATGTTGGTATCAGAGCACTAGGTTTCCTAGGTATCACAATTCACGAGCAGGCTTAGTAGAGTCTGGAGGATCGGTACAGAGATATCTGTAATTATCTTCCAGAGGCTTTGAAGTTTAGGAAACAATTTCACTTCTTTTCTCCTCTGTCGTGTGATTTTGTTCTCTCAATGCTAATTGAACTCTTCTACTCTTATTCTATCGCAGATGGCGAGAACATGTAACGCATCTTCAGCTGAGCAGCAGCTAGAGCCTCCAGTGGCAGCTCCTACGAGGGGCAGAGGTTGAGGCCGAGGTCGTTCCAGAGGCAGAGGCAGAGCTCAGCCTAGAGCTCGAGCAGAAGCACCAGTGGTGGAGCCTCAGGTAGAGTTTGATGAGGAGGTTCCAGCCCAGACTGTTCCTGCCGGCCCAGCAGGTCCTGAGGGGGTTCATTGCCACCCCAGTGCTTCAGGATGCTTTGGTCCGTTTGGTGGGCCTTATGGAGAGTGTGGCCCAGACTGGTACATTTCCCATGGCACCAGCCATCTATCAGGCTTTAGTAGGAGCACAAACTCCTACTACTCACACTCCGGAGTAGATGGCTCCCCAGTATCAGACTCCAGCAGCTCAGCCAATCGGAGTAGTTTAGCCGGTTGTTGCGGCACAGACCGGTAATGGGTCAGCTATGTCTTCTGAGGCTTTGTGGAGATTAGACAGGTATACCAAGATCTTCCCAGTTCACTTTAGTGGTGCTCCTTTAGAGGATCCCCATGAGTATCTTGACAACTGTCATGAGGTGCTACGGAACATGGGTATAGTGGAGACCAATGGGGTCGACTTTGCTGCATTTCAGATGACTGGTTTCGCCAAGAAATGGTGGAGAGATTATTTGTTGACCAGATCAGCTGGATCACCTGCTCTTACATGGGACCAGTTCTCTCAGCTCTTTCTAGAAAATTCTCTCTCTATCATATTGAAAGGGGAACATCGCCGTCAGTTCGAGCATCTCCAGCAGGGCAGTATGGCTGTTACTCAATATGAGACCCATTTTGTGGATTTGGCCCGTCATGCTCTTCTTCTGCTTCATACTGAGAGAGAGATGTTGAGGAGTTTTATTGACAGACTTGCTCAGCCTATCAGATTGCAGATGGCTAAGGAGACTGGGAGTGAGATTTCTTTTCAGGCGGCTGCCAATGTCGCCAGGCGAGTCCAGATGGTTCTTGCTTAGGGAGGTTAGGGGTCTGACAAGAGACCACGTCATTGCGGGGGGGTTCAGCGGTGCCTCATCTAGAGGAAAAGGTACTTTTGGTAGAGGACATCCTCCCAGACCGTTTCATTCAGCACTCCAGGCATCCCACGGTGCCTCAGGTGGTCGTGGCCCTCATATACCTTATTCCGACCAGCTAGCCTACAATGCACCACCATCTCCTATTAGTACATCTCCGCTCCAGAGTTTTCAGGGTGGTTACTCAAGTCGATAGGGTCAGTTTCAGGGTCAGCAGTCACCACAACCGAGGTCTTGTTATACTTGTGGTGATCTGAGGCACATTGCTAAATTTTGCCCTCGGGCATTGGGCAGCTCACAGCATCAGGGTTCTCGTGCTATGGTTTTGGCACCAGTTGCTGCATCACCTGCTAAGCCAGCCAGAGGCAGGGGTCAGGCAGCCAGAGGTAGAGGCCAGACTATTAGAGGTGGAGGTCAGGCCGTTAGAGGTGGAGGCCAGCCAGCTAGAGGTCATCCCAGGGACGTAGTTCAAGGTGATGGGGCCCAACCCCGGTGTTATGCTTTTCCAGCCAGGCTTGAGGCTGAGTCATCTGACGCTGTTATCACAGGCTGACTAAGTCAGCGCATTTTATTCCTATGGCAGTTGCCTATTCTTCGGAGCGGTTTGCAAAGATCTACATCCGTGAGATCGTCCGTCTTCATGGTGTGCCCATGTCTATCATATTTGATCGAGGTACATAGTTCACCTCGCACTTCTGGAGGGCAGTACAACGTGAGTTGGGTACGTGCATTGAGTTGAGCACAGCGTTTCATCCTCAGACGGACGGACAGTCCGAGTGCACTATTCAGATCTTGGAGGATATACTACGCGCATGTGTTATAGACTTCGGAGGATCGTGGGATCAGTTCTTTCCCCTTGCAGAGTTTTCCTACAACAACAGCTACCGGTCGAGCATTTAGATAGCTCCCTATGAGGCATTATATGGTAGGCGGTGTGGTCGCCAGTTGGGTGGTTCAAGCTGGGGGAGGCTCGGTTGTTGGGTACATATCTAGTACAGGATGCCTTGGATAAGGTCAAGATTATTCAGGATTGACTTCGCATAGCTCAGTCCAGGCAGAAGAGTTATGTCGACCGTAGAGTTCTTGATGTTGCATTCATGGTCGGAGAGAGAGTGTTGCTTCGGGTATCACCCATTAAGGATGTAATGAGATTCGGAAAGAAGTCAAAGTTGATCCCTAAGTATATCGGACCTTTATTAGATTCTAGATAAAGTGGGAGAGGTGGCTTACAGGCTTGTGTTGAAACCGGGATTATCAGCAGTTCATCCGGTGTTCAACGTGTCCATGCTCTGGAAGTATCATGGCGATTCGTCCCACGTGTTAGATTTTAGCTCTATCCAGTTAGACAAGGATTTAACTTACGAGGAGTAGACGGTGTCTTTTCTAGCCCGACAGGTTCGCCAATTGAGATTAAAGAGTTATCCTTCAGTTCGAGTGTAGTGGAGAGGTCAGCCCGCCGAGGCAGCTACTTGGGAGTCCGAGTAAGATATGCGGAGTAGGTATCAACATCTTTTCACCAGCCCATGTACTTTTCTATGTATGTTCGAGGACGATCGGTTATTTTAGAGGTGGATCATGTGATGACCCGATAGGTCATCTCATGTTTTGAAACCTAATTCTATGATTCGAAGACTTAAAATCATGTTTTAGCCTTCCTCGATTTACGTGCGCAGTCCGAATGTTTTTCCAGAAAGGTTTGAGTCAACTTGAGATGACTTCGGTCAACGTTTTGAGTTAACGAATCCGGATCCGTATTTTGATGGTTTCGGTAGGTCCGTATCGTAATTTGGGACCTGGGGGTATGCCCGGAATCGAATTCCAAGGTCCCTAGCTCGAGATATGGAATTTTGATAAAAAAAATAAAAAATTCGAAAGTTTAATGAATTTTAGAATTGACTGATGTTTGGTCTTGTTGATACCGGATCCGTATTTTAGTTTCGGAGCCAGTTACAGGTCCTTTATTATATTTATGAATTGTCTGTGAAATTTGGTGAGAAACGGAGTTAGTTTGACATGATTCGGATGTTCGGTTGTGAAAATAGAAGTTTTATAGTCTTCTTGAAAATTGCATTTGATTTGGTGTCCGATTCGTAGTACTAGGCGTTATTTTGGTGTTTTGGTCGTGCGAGCGAGTTCGTATGATATTTTTGGACTTGTGTGCATGTTTGGTTTGGAACCCCGAGGGCTCGGGTGAGTTTCGGATAGGCTACGGGTATTTTGAAACATAGAAAAATCTGATTTTTGTCTTTAGCTGTTATCTGGTGTTTCCTTCATCGCGTCCGCGGAGGTACTCTCGTGAACTCGAAAGGTAAAATGGGGCAGGATGATTTTTTTCTACGCGAACGCAGTAGCTAGGTCGCGAACGCGAGGCAATGTGGGCTTACCCTTCGCGAACGTGACTAGCTTCTCGCGAACGCGAAGCTTGAGGGACCTGGGGGAGGGGACAATCGTTCTTCTACATGAACGCGAGCACAGGCTCAGGAACGCGGATGCCGGGGGGACAGCCTTCGCGAGCGCGAAGGGGAACTCGCAAACGCAAAAGCCATTTGGGCTGCTGCACATCGCGAACGCGGTTGGCCCTTCGCGAACGCGAAGAAGGCCTGACGCCCAGACCTTAAAACATTTCAAAAACGGGATTTTACCCATTTTTCATAAACTCTCCATTAGAGCTCGGTCTAGGTGCGATTTTGAAGGGAAAACTCAACACCAATTCATAGGTTTGTACTATTTAACTCATTTTTTTCCATTTCTATCATCACCCATTAAATTCCTAGCCCTAATCTTTGTTCTTTCATGGTAGAAAACTAGGGATTTAGGAAGAATTGGGGGTTTTTGCAAATTGGGGATTTAGACCTCAATTTGGGGTCGAATTCCGAAACTAATTATATAATCGGGCTCGGGGGTGAACGGGTAAATGGATTTTGGTCCGAACCTCGGGTTTTGACCAAGCAAGCCTGTGGTCGATTTTTGACTTTTGGGGGGAACGTTTGGGGAATCTAAATTTATGCATTGTAATTTATTACTTTTGCAATATTTCATATTATTGAGTCGTTTGTGGATAGATACGAGTGGTTTGGAGGTGGATTCTAGAGGAAAGCAGTAACTGAGCATTTAGTGGCCTTTGGAGCGAGATAAGTATTGTGGTTAACCTTGAATTGAGGGAATAGGACTTGTTTGTCTATTTTCTATATGTTTAAATGTTGGGGGACAACGTATATGTGAGGTGACGAGTACTTATGCGTTATAGTCGGGTTAAAGCATGCGGGTGGGTCTTGGTTTCTTGCAATTATAGCTTTCTTTGTTCATGTTATCCGTGTTTAGACTAGTATTGTTAAATTGATCGTTCTTATCATGTTTACGGATCTTCTGGTGATAACTGAGTACTGATTCCGAAGTTGAGGTTGATATTGTGGAACCAAATGTTGAAGTAAGGCTTGTACTTGTTATTCTATCTCCCTGTTGTTATTTGTTCATTGCATTATGGTAAGGGAGAGTGTTAATGCACGAAGGGTGATGCCGTGCCAGATTGTGAGTGTTAATGCACGAAGGGTGATGTCGTGCCATATTGTGAGTATTAATGAACGAAGGGTGATGTCGTGCCATGTTATGAGAGTTAATGCACGAAGGGTGATGTCGTGCAGTTTCTATTGATTTTATGGTGAGGTTGAGAGTAAAAGCATGAAGGGTGATGCTGTGTATTTTTCCTTTACTGTGTTTACTTGTTCTTATTGGTTCTTAGTATGTTAGTTGTTCAAGTTACCATTATGTTGTAGTTCTCTATCTCGTATTCCCCTCAGCATGTTCCCCCCTCCCGATATTTCTTGTCAAGTTTTTCCTTGCTGTTATTTGTACATATACTGTTAAATTGCACAGGTTTGTTATGTACGTGTCTTGTCATAGCCTCGTCACTACTTCGTCGACCTCTATATTAGAGTAAGTGAGTGGGTTGTGAATAATGCATGGTACTTGTGAGTCAAATCTTGAGGTGAAGATGTTACACTATTGTGCTTAGTCTATTTTAGATATTCTTGGTTTGATGAGTTAGGAGAGTTGCTTAGTAAGGTTGTGTCTATACAAAGTGTGGTTTGATTACTCGAGGACGAGCAATGGTTTAAGTATGGGGTGTTGATGGTAGGCTATAATCTCATGTTTTAGTCGATTATTACATTCCAATTTACTGCACTTTAGTTGAGTTTGAGCTTTAATCGCTAGTGTTTTGCACTAATTGTGTCTTTTATGCCTTGTAGGAGTGATTCCGAGCTATGTAGATGTTATGGAATGAATTCAAGTGATTTGCAGCTTTGACGTCATAGTAAAATCCCAAGGAATTAAGCCGGGATCATGTTCGGGGATCAAAGGATGATAGTGGAACGAAACAAAGAATCGAACACGCATATTGCAGAGTGTCTAGTAAAATGCACATAACGTTTCGCTCGGAACATCGTTCGGGCTCCACAATATATTTTTGGAAGCTAATTTAAAGGGCTACAATGTTCATCTTTTACGTTGTTTCCAATTCCAAACGGAAAAGGGTTAAAGGTGCGCGGCAAGTGCGCGTTCGTGCACTGACCGCGCATACGGGGCAGAAAAGTGTGAAAAGTGCGCGGCCAAGTGCGCAGGCACACTTCCAGGTGTGCGGCCACGCACGTCCAACTCTGGAAAAGTATCCTTTTTCGCGTAGGAGAAGGTGTATTTGTTTGGGCCTGCCCCTACTTGGTATATATGCATAGAAAAACGGTATTTTGAGGACTTTTGATATAATTTAGACCTAAGGAAGCTAAGGAGAAGAGGGAGAAGCAAGAGCACAAGGATTTTACCATTCATCCTCACTCAAGACAAGGGTTTGAATGTTTTATATTATCCTTTGACTTAAACTTTATTGTGATGAATTTTTCCATATCCATGAAGTAATGCTTCCTTAGGGATTGATGGATTTGGTATTTTGAGAATTGTTTGTGGATATTAACTCTAGTTTTATGTATTGAAGCGTTTTGTGTGTTGTTATTGTTGCATATATATTCACTTGTTAATGTAATCGAAAAGGGCATAATTTGTGATGTTTTGCATTATCTTATTGGTTGAATTCATTGATTCTTGTTAGTAATCGAAAGAGGCTAGTTAAATTAATGTTTAGACCTAGTTAGGAGGATAATCGAAAGAGGTTCTCCTAAGTATCAATCCACTATGAATTCTTGCATATCTTCACCGAGCTTAACTTACTTCATATTGTAAGGTTGAGACTTAATCGAGAGAGGAGTTTCTACTGAATGTTTGAACATAATAGAGTGAATTCAAGAGACTCACTTGAACCATAGAAGTGAAGTAAGTAGAGTTAATTCCCCAAACAAGTATCTTACACATATCCAATCTACTCCTATTTTTTCCCTTTGATATTTTCTTGCTTACGCTTGTTGCGATTGGCATTAGCCAATAGTTTAGACTTTTAGTAAATTTTAGTTTTAAATCACACAACTCTAAATTGTTGATCATCTTGGATAGCAATTAAAACTAGAAGCTACGAAAATATTATTTAAATCCAATCCTTGTGGATACGATATTTTCTCTACTATATTTGACTAGCGAGCATAATTTTGTGTTGTGTTTTTAGCCCGTCAAATTTTGGCGTCGTTGCCGGGGATTGGCAATCAACAGTGTTTGAAATAGTTTGTAGTGCTAATTCAGGAATTAGGTTTTAGTTTTTCTTTTCTATTTTATTTTCTTTATTAGTTAACTTCTTTTCAAGATTTGTTTTGTAGTACCTAAAAAGTTGGAGAAGATACAATATTGAACTCTAAATGCTGTGAAGATGGAGTACAATCAGCCTAAGAAAACGGTTGAAGAGTTAGCAGTTATTATCAGTGGTTTGCTATGTGTTTTAAATACGGTGGAAATGATATACGGGTTGAATGTCAAGCAGGTATGTATTCCTCCTATGGTTCGTATTTTGAATAGTCTCACTCTGTTTCTAGTCCGTACAAGTATGAGGATTGATATGGGCACAATCTTGACTCTGGTTGGGATGAATACCATTATTATAATTGGAATGGAAGCGAAGTGAGACAACCACCTCAAGGGGAGAATGATAGTTTGGAAGAGCTTATGTATAAGTTCATAAATAAGCTGGTAGAGAAATTTACACAAGATGATGAAGCCATTAACACCCTAACAATGCAAGTGAGTCAATTGGTAAGTACATTATCAAGAAGCTCATTGCATTGTGATGGTAAATATATGGAGGAGATATCCTGTGAGAATGAGCCTACCCAAGAGGATGAGCATCCACAGAGAGAGCTTTTCACTGTTCAAGATGACTCTGATTCAACCTAGATGATCAAAAATAAGGTTGTGGTTGAATGTGAAGCAACGAAAGAAGAGTTCAAACCCTCATCCACCTTTCCACATCTGCAACATGTAGTAAAAGACAATGAGAAACAAATGGTCTTGGACATACCAGAGGAATATTCACTTGACCTTTCATCCTTGTTTTCTTATTCTAACCTTGATCATGTAAATTTTATTTTTGGGGATTTACAGGAATATGTATTGATTGATCCTGTGAAAGAATGCAGGAACAAGTTGAGGATAATCATGAACGAGTAATTCACCGCTCAAGATGAGGATAAGAAAGAAATAAAGAAAAGAGCGGGTCTTGTAGGTATCCTTAGAAGAATTGGGCTTAATGAGCTCCATAAAGAATCCCAAGGAGCGAAAATGAGGAATGAATTCAGAATTAGAGGTAGAGTTCATAAGTTCTCGGAAAAGAAGAAAATTCAGGGAAGTCTTCTTTACCGTATATTTTTTAATTATGTGTTATGGGGACATGCCACAACGTAAAGTGTGGGGTGTGGGATATGTTGTATGTATGTATATATGTATGTATGTATGTATGTATGTATGTATGTATGTATGTATGTATGTATATTAGTTTTAGTTTTCTTTTGTTAGTTTGAGTAGTAGAGATAGAAAAAAATTGAAAAAAAAAACATAAAATTTTAAAATCCACGACTTTTTCCGACGATGGATATCATTCGACATGTTTCTTGAGGGATTAAAGTCGAAAGAAAAATGCAAAAAGATTTTCTTTTGTAGTTAGTGTAATAATTCCTCCTTGGTTTTTCTTTGTGCACGGTTCTTTTCCAAGGATTTTGTTTGAACCAAGTGTAGTTAGATTTTTGTTTTAGAAGTAGAGAACTTTGTGCTATGATTTGAAATGAAAGCAATATCTCTTGACTTTGTTATGCCTTGAGAATAGTGAGTTCTTTAGTTGTGACGCTTAGGCTCAATTTTTAACTCTTGTATGAGTGCCTTAAATTGTGTGATCTTAACTTTGCTTAACTGCTTTGACTAGAGTGTCTTGATGAATCCAATCTTGAGTGAACTATGTGCCATGTGTGTGAGGTTTGTGTATTCTGTGCATTGCATTTGATGACTATAACTTGCGTCGTGTGTTTGCAAAGCGAAATAGTAGCTTTGTTCAGTCTTGAAAGTGATTTAGGCGTTTCTTTGTTGAGCCAGTTATATTCTATTACCTACCTAATTGTTATGTATCGTAGTTAACCCCTTTGAGCCTGTAATCCTATTTTCTTTGGCAATCACATTACAAGCCTTACCCAATTATTTGAATTGACAATCTATTTGAACCTTGTACCTCTCGTGAGCACTTGAAATTGTTATGAACTTTGTAAAAGATGAAGTATTGGGTGGTTGGTTTGGATTTTGAGTGGAACTATTGAAATAAGTAGGAAGGTGCATTATTTTGAAAAAGTAAGCGCCACTTGAATTGAAAGAGAAAGAAAAATATGTTATATTGTTGTGAAAAATATTCTTTGATAGTGGTGACTCTTGATGTAAATGTACTTAAATAATTCGGGAGTTAATGTGTGTTGATGTGAAGGTGGAGTATGGTTTGACATAAGTGTGGGGTTTTGAATGTTAAAGTGTATGTATTAAAGTGCTTAGGGAGGTGTAGTCACTCTTATATCTAAATGTATCATACTCGTCCCGTAGCCTATATTATAACCAGTTAAAAGTCCTACTTGATCCTTGAATGAATGAGTTTAATTAGTAGAGTAGTACACTACGGAAAAGCCTATGGTTCATTTTTTGTGGCATATGAATGTTATTTCTAAGAGTGAACGAATTCTTTCTATCTTAAATTCTTAATTATTATTAAATTCTATGGTGTGAGGAAATACTCTCTATTGTGTGTGAGGGCACTTAATTAATGAAGGAAAGGTAATATCGTTGACCTCTATGTTAGAGTAAGTAAGCGAGTTGTGAATAATGCATGGTACTTGTGAGTCAAATCTTGAGGTGAAGATATTACATTATTTTGCTTAGTCTATTTTAAATATTCTTGGTGTGATGAGTTAGGAGAGTTGTTTAGTAAGGTTGTGTCTATATAAAATATGGTTTGATTGCTCGAGGACGAGCAATGGTTTAAGTGTGGGGTGTTGATGGTAGGCTATAATCTCATGTTTTAGTCGATTATTACATTCCAATTTACTGCACTTTAATTGAGCTTGAGCTTTAATCGCTAGTATTTTGCACTAATTATGTATTTTATGTCTTGTAGGAGTGATTCTGAGCTATGTAGATGTTATGGAATGAATTCAAGTGATTTGGAGATTTGAGGTCATAGTAAAATCCCAAGGAATTAAGCCGGGATCGTGTTCGGGGATCAACGGATGATAGTGGAACGAAACGAAGAATCGAGCAGGCATATTGCGTAGTGTCTAGTAAAATGCACATAACATTTCGCTCGGAACTTTGTTCGGGTCCACAATATATTATTGGAAAGCTAATTCAAAGGGCTATAACATTCATGTTTTACATGTTTTCCAATTCCCAACATAACAGGGTGAAAAGCGTGCAGTCGCGCATTGACCGCGCATATGGGGCAGAACAGTGTGAAAAGTGTGCAACCAAGTGCGCGGGCACACTTCCAAGTGCGTGGCCGCGCACGTCCAACTCTGGAAAAGTGTCCTTTTTCGCGTAGAAGAATGTGTATTTGTTTGGGCCCGACCCTACTTGGTATATATACATAGAAAAATGGTATTTTAAGGATTTTTGACATAATTTAGGCCTAAGGAAGCTAAGGAGAAGAGGGAGAAGCAAGAGCACAAGGATTTCACCATTCATCCTCACTCAAGACAAGGGTTTGGATATTTTATGTTTTTCTTTGACTTAAACAATTGTGATGAATTTCTACATATCCATGAAGTAATTCTTCCTTAGGGATTTATGAATTTGGTGTTTTGAGAATTGTTTATGAATATTAACTCTAGTTTTATATATTGAAGTGTTTTGGGTTTTTTTATTGTTGTATATATATATATTCACTCGTTTATGTAATCGAAAGAGGCATAATTTGTGATGTTTTGCATTATCTTATTGGTTGAATTTATTGATTCTTGTTACTAATCGAAAGAGGCTAGTTGAATTAATGTTTAGACCTAGCTAGGAGGATAATCGAGAGAGATTCTCCTAAGGATCAATCCACTACTAATTCTTACATATCTTCCCCGAGCTTAACTTAGTTCATATCGTAAGGTTGAGATTTAATCGAGAGAGGAGTTTCTACTAAATGTTTGAACATAATAGAGTGAATTCGAGAGATTCACTTGAACCATAGAAGTGAAGTAACTAGAGTTAATTCCCAAACAAGTATCTTACACCTATCCAATCAACTCCTATTTTCTCCCTTTGATATCTTCTTGCTTACTCTTGTTGCGATTGCCAGTAGCCAATAGTTTAGAGTTTTAGTAAATTTTATTTTTAAATCACACAACTCTAAATTGTTGATCATCTTGGATAGCAATTAAAATTAGAAGCTACGAAAATACTGTTTAAATCCAATCCCCGTGGATACAATATTTTCTATACTATATTCGATTAACGAGCATAATTTTGTGTTGTGTTTTTAGCTCGTCAGTGAGCCCTAATTCTTTGTCAATAGAGAATGTAATGGGGTATGTGGGGTTTTAGTTTGGTGGGGTCAAGTGACTTGACAGCTGACATGGAAAAAATTTGAGGGGGTCAACTGCCACGGTGTAGCTCCTTTGGGGTTAGGGGTAATTTTTAAAAGTTGATTAATGGTAGGGGCTAGATTGGACGGATAGTATAATGGGGGACAGAAGTAAATATTATAGTATAATAGAGGGGCAATTTTAGACCTTTTCCCAATTTTTAAATATACAAACTAGAAAAACTTAAAGGATTAATAAATGTCAAATATTCAAAAAAAAGATATTTATGTTTTGATTTTTATATACTAAACTCCTTACTCTATGTGGGTGGTAACTATTACAAATGTCCAACTTATCCTACTGCCAGTGCATTTGTGCAGTTAGAGTAGCAAATCTTGCCAGCTGCAATATTTTGATTTTATTGGATTGAAGTGAAAGGATAAGTTTATAGAACTAGCAAAAAGAAATCCCCAATTATGGTTCATTCAAACATACATTTATTCTGTTGAAATAATGCTTGTTGGGTTAAAGTAATTTTCTTTACGCCACCCACATGATGGATATATCCTTGTGAACTTCCCTTTTTTTTAGGTATATAATTTCCTGCCAAGACTTATTTAGTTCGTTTCAAAGAATGTTATTTTGATGGAATTTGATGCAAATGTCAAGGCTCAGACCTAATCGTTAGCTATAACGATGAAACTCTCACTACCCGAAAATAGGAAAATCGAAAAAAGAAAATAGTGTTTACTCAAGTACTATTGCAGTTGGTCTAAATGCAAGTTTCGCTAAGGATGTTCTAGCTTTAATATATATATATATAAAGTAATTTTTGATTTATATATGCAGTATAATTTTGTATATATACAATATAATTTTTGAATGAAGAGTGTTCAACTTACCACCCTACCTTGTATATGGCTATGCCACTGCACAATACAGTTTTTCAGCGTAAACATAATATCAGATATAATTGTCCTAGTGCTTCTTGATCAAAATACAGAAAAAAATTGATTATCTATTAGTGTACACTCATTAAATCTTCTTTATTCAAACAAACGGGCTTAAAATAGGAGCACCGTTGTAAATGACTATTTTCTTGATTTGAATATAATGTTAAAGTATACATGATTATTTGGAGTAATAATATATCTTGCAGATGTGTAGAATCTTCTCTATCTTTGTCAAGTTTCCATATTTTATTCATTTAGATGGCCGTGCCTATCAGGTTAAGAAAACTAAAAAGAATTATTGCTTAACTACATGTAGAAATGTTTTACCATTGACGTTGAACTTTCAACTTCTTCCGCTAGATTGGTTTACTACGGAACAGTAATTGAAACTATAGTTTGTGGAAATGTTTAATGTTTGGTTAATTCAAAGAAGATATATCTCTAGTCTATTGATAATATCAATTTTCAGAGAAAACTTTATGGTCAACTTTGCAAAAAGGCAAGAGTCTCCAAGTCATTCTTATTTTAATTTTTAATTAGTTGCAGGATTTAAAAATGAATGAATTAGGCGTTTGGGCACACATTATATATGTTATTTGCAAATATTAATTTGGTGCAAATCAAGGTTGAAAAACTTGTTTTAGGAGCATTTTTAGTGAAATCGGGGATTTTTCATTATTTCACTAAAAAATTATTATTTTTTAAAGTGAAATTCATGTTCAAACAAAAAACATAATCAAATTCATATTATTTTTTTCAACTTCAATCAAATTTTGCTCAAATAAATATATTTTAATGATATCTCTTGGTATCTCACATATAATGCATGTGCGTTCAACTCTCACTATCAATAATCTATCTTCCTTCAACTTCACTAATCCCTCGATGTAATAGAAATATTTTTTTGAATAGGAATGTTTTTCTTTAGTTATGTATTATGTACGTTACTACGTACAATCGCAAAATACCCCCTCTTGCCCAAAAGCTATAAATAAGAACAAACACACGAGACATCTTTAATTTGTAACCCTCGCGTAAGGCTGAATTTGCCTTCAATTCTTGCATTACTTGACCGAGAAATGCAACGTTACTGGTCTGTCTGAGCTTTCAGCCAGCAGACAAAACAACCTCCCCCACCCCCCCCCCCCCAAAAAAAAAAAAAAAAAAAAGACCAATGGCGTCTATCCTTGTTACAGCAAACACTTTCAAAACCCAAACAGCATGAGAAGTATCAAGTGTGTATACTTCCAATAACTCTGGCTCCTACTTCATGCTTTTCTTCCCTATTCAACTCACTCCCCCTTTTAATTAGTATCGAAAATTCAAAATCATGTTTGTTTGTACGTCCTTATCTCAACCTCCTCTTTAACTCATCAGATCAGACTCTCTATGCTCACGGATTCTGTATGAAAGTTGTAATCTTTTGATAACCAAATCTTGAGTAATTGGGAATTAAGAAGTGAACATTGGTTTCTGGAATTTGGGTGTTTGATAAATTAAAAAAAAAAAGACTATGGTAATGGAAATTGTGGTCTCCGTAGTGTTGCTGTTAGTGGGAATAGCTGTTTTGGTATTCATTCATGTTTGTATTGTTGGAAGAGCATTTAGGAGCAGAAATGGTATAAATGGTGTCATTTTTAATCCAAGAAATGTGAACAAAAGCATGTCAAAGGAAGATATAAAGAAGCTGCCCTGTTTTGATTACAGTGTGGAAATAAAAGGAAGTAGTAGCCCTGTGGATTGTGCTGTGTGTTTGGAGAATTTTAAGGCTGGTGAAAAGTGCAGGCTTTTACCAAAGTGTAACCATAATTTTCATGCTCAATGCATTGATTCATGGCTACAGAAAACAGCTGCTTGTCCAATTTGCAGAGCCAGTGCTAAATCGCCATTGAAAACAGAGCAAGAAAACAACAATTCTAGTGAAGTTGGACTTGAAATGACTTAAAGGTAACAATTGTTTATTCTGATCTTTTTTTTTTCTTGGGAGTGGGTAGTAGTTTGAAATTTGATTCCTTGCTTCTGTTGGAGGAGAGAGCTAAATACGTGGCTGACTTACGTTATAAATTGTGGGGAAAAAGAAAAGGATGAGTAGTTTATTTCATATATTTATTGCGCTTGATTCCTTTCCATAGCCATGTATTCTTTTTCTTTTTTTTAATTTCTTTCAGCAATTGTAAGCTTTGTTTTATTGAAATTAATGCTATAATGCTGTCAAATATACAATTGCTCGTGTTCTTCTCCTTCTATCTTTTAAATTTGAATTTATGGAGAAGGAAATAAAAAGAGAGGGCCCGGAGAAAGCGATCTTGCCAAGGAAAATACTAATCGGTTAGCCCAATAAATAAGCGATATGTGTCTTTTTGATATATACTTTATTACTAATAATATTTAATTAATGTATTTACCCTAAATTTCTCACTTAAACATTATAATGGACACAGTTTGATCAGATCCCTAGTCCAATTAGTTTTGTTAAAGATGAGATCGAATAAAATATTGGGACTAATACGCCAAGTTATTATCAGATTTGTAGGTGGTTGGGTGGGGAGCTTAATATCTATCGTCTAATCATAGTTTTTGTTGATCTTACAACGGGGCCTCAATTATCATAACTTTCGGTTTAAGTGTGTCTAGCAGACTAACAGTAGACAATAATTATTACTTGGATTAATAAATACTTAATTTCAGATCAGTTTTTTATGTATTTACACTGCGCGTGTTTTCTTTTAGGACAAATGTCCAAATATGTCCTAGTACTATACGAAATTGAGCACATTTGTCATTCGTTAATACTTTAGCTCAAATATGCCATTACGGTTACATAGTTGATTCATATATGCCCTTAGAGTTACACGGTTGGCCCATATATATCCTTTTCGAACGGAATTCACCCAAACTAATTAGCTCTTTCGTTAATTGTATTAAAGTGTATTACAAACACTATTTTCTTTTTATTAATACTTTGTTTTCTTTACCTTTCTCTTTTCTTTCTTCTTTTTTCTTTTCTTCTCTTTTTTTTTTCCTTTTTCTTTATCCCTTATCCGATTTCCTTCATTACTGATGTCTTCTCCATTTTTGTCACCAATTTCACTTGATAAAACTCATGAATTCCAATTATTAAGAAAATTCTCTCATAAGATAATCAAGTTCCAATTTCACTGGCCCTCTAAATAAACGAAATTAAATTGTTCTAAAAATTATAGTTTGAACTTTAAAATAATAAAAACATCTCAACCTTTAACAATATTCAAAAGACCAAAATATTTAAATTATTTTCAGAAAGATACTTTAATAATTAAAAGTCTAGAGTTCAAGTTGTAGTGTTATAAATTTGAGTTGTTAGTGTCACACCTCCTTTTTCCCCCACAAAAGATATATGTGTTATGGATTATTGTGGGTTAAAGAGTTTTTCCAATTAAAGTGACAAATTTGAGTAGGGATTATTTTATTTACAGAGTCGTCACTTGGAATTGATTTTTTGGGTGTTCCAAGTCACCATTTATTTGAATCCCTAGTCAAAGAAAGATTTGACTCTATTATTATTGATCTGCGAAAACAAAGTGTGGGTAAGGAATTCTGTTGACCGGGGATAAGGTGTAAGGCATTCCCCGAGTCCCGCGGTTCTAGCACGGTCACTTTATTGACTACATTTGACTTATATTATTTTTGGATAACCTGTATTTTATTGGTTCTCATATTTTACCTATGTCCGCTTTTATTGCTTGATTAGATTTATGAAAACTATCTTGAAATAAGTCACGCGTACGTGTACTCATTTTTGTTTGGCATCGAGAATCATGTCATGCGTACGTGTACACAATCAAACACATTTATTATTATTCGAAGTTGATTGGTCAAGTCATGTGAACGCGCACTTGTATTATTTTTCTAAACTAATTTGAAATTATTGTAAGACCAAGAGTTTATGGATAGAAAATTATTTGAAAGTCGGGAAATATATTAGTTATTTAAAGTATTGAAAAGTCATCCACACTTAGAAATATTTACAACTTATTACTCTATCTTTGAAATTAGGAGACATTTATCCATTATGGAAGAATGAACTAATTATTAGTCTAGTGACAAAATTATTGGGCCTGACAGATTTATACTCAATCTAACCCATGTCTAATTCTTTCTTTCCTATTAAATGTGGTAACTCATTTCTGGTTCACTTACTTGAACTCCAACGCATGGCCCATTAATATGGCAAGATCTTCATTCTTAATTCTAAATAGCAAATCTCATTAAGATGAAATCCTATTCAAATAATCTGTTGATAAATCACTTGAAACATGTAAAAAAAAAAACTACAACATGATAATGTGTATAAATAAAACAATACAAAAAATTATCACATGAACCTCTATAAGAACATCACACAAAACAATGAAATAATTAACAAAGGGAGGATAAACAATGAACCTTTAAGCAAAAACTTTCCTTCAGAACTTGATTTATGCAAAAACAATTACGAGTCGAGCAAATACACCAAACCAAGGGTAAATCGGCAGATGAACAGAAAATTTAACGACGAACCTTCTAAATTTCGAGCCCGGATCGAAACTCGACTATACCTCGTGAGGCTGCTGGTTTTTGGCGTGAGAAAAGTGACTATCAATGAAGCTTCACAAGGTATTTTTAGGCTTGAATTTGAGGCATTTTTGGGTCTTAAACAGGGTGATGAATTGCTTAAATTTTCGAAAGAAATATTGAAACGAGTAGAAATTCACTTAGCGCAGAAGAAGAATTTTTTTTCTCTCAATTCTCTCCTATATTTTTCCTTCCTTCTCTTTTTCTCCTCACATTTCTCTTCTATTTATAGGAAAAAAATTCGGAATTGTTTCAGATTTATTTTTTTTATTTTATTATTTTTAATTAAAAAAAAATTTCACTTCCCATTTTTCTTATTTTTTTAAAAAAAAATAATTTCCCACTTTCCTTTACTTTTATTTTTTAATTTTTCACTTTTTTTACTTTACTTTTTTTTATTTTTCACTTATTTTACTTTTCTTTTTTAAATTTTCACTTATTTTACTTTTCTTTTTTAAATTTTCACTTTCTTTTACTTTTTTTAAAAAAAATTCAGCTACTTTTACTTTTATTTTTTAATTTCATCTTTCTTTTACTTTTTATTTTTTTAAATTTTCACATTCTTTTACTTTTATTTTTTTAATTTTCCACTTTCTTTTACTTTTTAAAAAAAACTAATTTCCACATACTTTTACTTTTAATTTTTTATTTCATACTTTTAATTTTTCTATTATTTTATTCCCAGCCGAAAATTAAAAAAAAATTAATTTGTCGGTTTTTTTTAATTTATTTTATTTTAAAATAAAGATAAAAAATAAAAATAATACTAATAGTAATAATTTGACCTTTTAATTTATTTTTAATTCTTACCCTATATTAAAAAAATATAACAAAGCTAAAAATATATATATTAAATTTCTAAAAATATTCTCATCCCTGGTAAAAATTCAAATATAGTCAAAAATTAGGTGCTCAAAGTTGCCCCTCTTTGCTTGGAAACATGAAGAGTTTTCACGCAAATACTAGGTGAGCCATGTGACTAATTTTTGACCAAACCATTATTCAAAAGGAAAAGAAATAAAAGATAGGGTGCAACCGAGTCCTGCTTTTGGACAGCCTACATATCCCGGGTTATAGGGGAATCAGGTCACGCGTAGTTCAAGGAGAATGGTGGAATGATGAGTTGAGGAGTCGAGTGAGGTTCCGTCGAGGCTCCGATCTGCGGTCCTGCTATTATAAAAAAGAAACTAAACGAGCCTATCAGCTATGAGTTACAAGATTCCTATCTATGAGTCTTCTGAAACTTGATCTTGAGTCTTGACTGGTTCTTCATGCAGACTCTGATTTAAACCTTGATGCTTGCTAGTTGTAGCTTGTAGGTGCTAGTTTCATTTCTATAACTTCTTCTAATCAAAACAGGACCCCAATGCTCGCGGCTTCAGTCATGTCTTGAGCATTCCACATCTTTTCAACTGCTTTTGCATTTTGGATTCACCTATTTTTTCTTTTCTTTTATTCTATATTGAGACTTCTTCTTTTGGTCATCTCGAACCCTGTGCCTCAAGGTAAAACCTACTCAGATACCAAAACAAACAAACAAACGAAATTTTTCTGCCATAATTTATACTAGGAAAATTTCGTGAGTTATTGTAACAAAATTCTAAACTACTTCTTTATTGAAAGTAATAAAAGGCCGAAAATAGTGTACCCCAAAAAACAAAATAGAGACTAGGGAATTGAGACCCTATATCTAAAATGAAAGAAACTAAGGAGTGGAGACCCTATATTAAAAAAGCAACTAGGGATTGGTGTACCCTGATACTGGTAAGGAAATGTAACCAGGGGTTGGTGCCCTATATTACGAAAAAAGAATGTAATCAGGGATTGGTACCCTGTATTACTAAAAAGAATGTAGTCATGGGATGGCGTCATGTATTACTGAAAGGAAATGTAATCATGGGATGGCACCCTGTATTACGGAAAAAAAATATAACCAGGGGTTGGTGCCATGTATTATTGAAATGAAAATGAATCTCCTAGGCAAAAAGTTATACCTAGGTTAAACTGTGAAAAGCGAGTCTGGGCGAAGAGTACTTCTACCCGGAATATGAGCTGGATCCCCCTAGGCAAAAAGGTTCTACCTGGAAAAAGCTATGTAAAACATCCTGAGTGAAGAGTACTTCTACCCGAAACTATGAGCTGGATCCCCCTAGGCGAAACGGTTCTACCTGGGTTAGGCTACGAAAAATAGCTTGGGCGAAGAGTACTTCTACTCGGAACTATGAGCTGGATCCCCCTAGGCGAAAGGTTCTACTTGGGTTAAGTTACGAAAAATAGCCTGAGCGAAAAGTACTTCTACCCGAAACTATGAGCTGGATCCCCCTAGGCGAAAAGGTTCTACCTGGGTTAAGCTACGAAAAACAGCTTGGGCGAAGGGTACTTTTACCCGAAATTATGGGCTGGATCCCCCTAGGCGAAAAGGTTCTACCTGGGTTAAGTTACAAAAAATAGCATAGGCAAAGAGTACTTCTACCCAGAACAATTAGCTGGATCCCCCTGGGCAAAAAGGTTCTACCTGGATTGAGCTATGAAAAACAGCCTGGGCGAAGAGTACTTTTACCAGGAACTATAGGCTGGATCCCCCTAGGCGAAAAGGTTCTACCTGGGTTAAGCTACGAAAAACAGCCTGGGCGAAGAGTACTTCTACCCGGAACTATGAGATGGATCCCCATAGGCGAAAAGGTTCTACCTGGGTTAAGCTACGAAAAACAGTCTGGGCGAAGAGTACTATTACCCGGAACTATGAGTTGGATCCCCTAAGCAAAAATACATGGATATGTATGCTTCAAATAAGTATTTAAGTTACATATGCCAATATTGTAAGGCTTTTTTACACCATCAATTAAATTTAATCGGTAATAGCAGGTCATTACGTCATTTTAATGTTACAATATTAAGCTTATTATAATTTTTTTTAGGTATTCTGTAGATTAATTTAATCTAACGGTGTGAAAAAATTGCGCTAAACTCATTAAATAATTAATCTGTACATCTCAAGTAATTACGTATCAAAAGTGAATAATTAGCTTTTCTTTGGTCGTTAGAAAGGATATTAGGATAAGGAGATCACGATTTTTTCCTGCTCGAATTAGGAATTCCCAGATTTCCAACGATCTGTCAATACCTTTTCTAAATAATCAGATCAATATTTTGCCAAAAATTTACATACAAGGCCTGCTTTATTTTGTTGACTCTATGTCTTGTGGGAGTTTGATAATTTCTGCAGTGTTTGACAAGGCGGGATATATATATATATATATATATATATATATATATATATATATATATATATATATATATATATATATATATATATATAAAATTTTAAAAGCTTTGAACATTTATGTGAAGTTGCGGCTGTTGCCACAAATATAATTATTTTTAGCTGACCGACCAAATGTGTAACTTGCCCCCCCAAAAAAAAGAAAAACTGCAATAAGGCCGTTGCAGAAAAATATATACTTTTAGTATATTAAGGCATAATATATGTATAATATACATATTTCTTGTATATTTGGCTAGCGATATAATTATTTTTGGTTGACTAGCCAAATGTGTAACTTGAAAATAATAATAATAATAATAATAATAATAATAATAATAATAATAATAATAATAATAATAAAAAAAAAAAAAAAAAACCCGGGAAAGCTGCTACAAATAGCCCACAAGAGTTTTGGACCTTGTATTCAGCCCATTCTAGGCCCTTCAGAGACATTAGCCAACCTCAAAGTTCCTATGCAGAAAACTGACCATTTATACAAATAGCTGTCAAAATTAAATATTTACTTTTGATAGCCAGTATACACTGATTATACATAATTATACATATATTATAAATAAATTATATATATATTATACAGATTCCGGCTATTTTAATTTAAATAATTAGATGAGCGGTTATTTGAGTTAATTCTTGAAAGAGTAAATCAGATAAACTGAAAATGAAACCGGCCCAACAAAAATAAGGGGGTAGCTCCGTTTGTCAATAGATGGAGGTCATTAGCGCTCCATAGAATCATGCTACCAAGGACCAAGTATGGATAAAATAACCAAAGTGTTTTTACGGAGGCTTAATTAAGTGGCGAAGTTAGGAATTTCTCCAAGGGTGTTCAAATTTAAAAGAAGTGAAAAATATTTCCGACAAAGAGTGTTCAATATGTGTTATATACATCTAAAACGTAATATTTTATCTATGTACACAGTGTAATTTTTCGATGAAGGGTGGTCAGTTGACCACCCTTATGACCATGTGGCTTCGCCACTGTTTATTACATACCCATGGTTTAGGAAATAAGGAATATGTATTTTTCACTTCAAATGTAGCATCTAATCATTGTAAAGTAATGTGATTTGATGTAAACATCGAAGGTTAAAAATTATATTTCCAAGCTCTACAGTAGAGTCTTTCTTCCTATATCTTAAGTGTGCTGCTGTTTTAGTCATCACTTCTCTCTCCTGAGTTTAAAATACAATTGTTAAGAATTCTTATATACTCAAATAACATTGCAATGAGTCAGAGAGAAATACCACATAGGCCCTTAACTAGTCAAATTCTGGCAACTCCATTAACAAAATTTTGTGGCAATAGCTTCTACGCATACTATTTAATACGAATAACTACTCCTACTAATTGCTCTTTGAGTCTAGCCGTCTAGGGGAGTAGACCATATGACCTGCACATAGTAAGGACCATAGATATTAAGTCAATAAACATGGTTGAGAAGCTACATAATCACAATTTTACTCTCTGTTAAAACATGAAATATATATTTTTGCCTTGGATTAAAATGTCTTCTAGGCATATGGTTGCATAACAGGACATATTAAATACGTGGTCTAAGAGATGTCCTGTCACAAGACTGAGATGGACTTTCTAATTAAAGATGTATCAATTGATTTGCAGACTATCATTTTCTGAAGAAACTAGTAATATTGACGTAAGACAAAGATAGATTTTTTAAAATTAAAATTTCTTTAATAATTAATCTGTGGCCCGATTTTTCTCTGACTTTGAACGTTATTTGGATTTTTTCCCTTTTGGGGTTAGACAAGGGAAGGGCCGAAGGGGCAACCACAACTATTACTCTTTCTTGACTGCAATAATTGAATTTTTGGCTATTTTCATACCGATTAAAAAATTCAATTTTTAACATTAATTAACAATGAAACTGATATATTTACTATCTATTCACATAAACACTCCTAGAACATACTCTAACACTATTTACTCCAAGAACAATGTAGAAAATTAATTCATTCTTGAAATCTGAAAAAATCACTTATTTTTTATCACAAAAAAAAGCCAAAAAATCACTTATTGTGGACCAAAGGGAGTATGCTTTAGAGAAGTCTATTTCTACTATTCGAAAGTACTTTAATTCATCTTTTGGTCTTTTTTATGATTTACAATATTTAATTTTTTCAGATATCAATAAGGAATTAATTTCTTTTTTTCCAAAATTACCCTTAGAGTGAAAAGAGTCTATGTCAGTATTTGTTATATTTTCAATGAACAAATTAAAGTTAATATTGTTAATTTAATTATTAATTAATGCTAAAAGGTGAATTTCTTAATATGCGTGAAAACAATCCAAAAATTAATTAAACTGGATCGGACGGAGTATTATGTAACAAGATCTTGACTTTGGGATTAGCGTCATAAGTTTGACTATTCATCGCTTAGAATAAAGACCATCCTTATTTCTTTTTACTATTTTTATTCAGTATTTACTCGAGGTAAAATGGACCTTCTAAAATTTCTAGACCTCATGGCTTGTGATGTGAAGTGCAACGAAAAAAGAGAAAGGTGTCTTCTATTAAAACTTACTTCTCGTGATGAAACGCTACTTGATTATACAAATTTAGCAGAGGTCATTCTCAATTAATTTTAAATAGATCGACATTGTGATTGCTTAGGGCCCGTTTGGCCACAAAAAAAATTCACTTTTTATTTTTTTTATTTTTTTCGAAATCAGTGTTTGGTCATATGTATACGGTCAAAATCGAGTTTGCCCTTCGTATGACTAATCGAGACTAGAACATGATAGACCAAGGTTCAACCTCGTGTAAAATCAAGTCATGATGCGAAGTTAGGTAGCCGAGCTCATGACCCAGAGACCGATCAAGATCAAGATCGGCCAAGATCGAGATCGAGCAAAATAGAGACCGATCAAGATCGAGATCAGCCAAAATAGAGACCGATAAAGATCGAGATCGGCCAAGATCGAGACCGACCAAAATAGAGATCGAGCGAGACCGAGGAAAGCTTATCCAGCCAAAAAATAGAAAAGCCAGAATATCCGCAATTGGGCGAGAATCTCGGCGAAAATTCCGACGCATATCAAGGAAAGGCCAATTAATTAATCTATCATGGGATTCCTTACTGTATTTAGGATTATATTGAGAGTAAGATTTCCCTACTATATAAAGGGGGTCTCATCATTTGTAGAAGAGAGATCCTTTTCATGCAATACAAAGCAATACATTGTCTTCTTTCAGCTACATTATTTTGTTACCCTGTTCATATACTAGCGGAATCTTCATTTGGTTCGAGGGCGATCGAACTTGAGGGTCAAGGCTAATTGATTCATTTGTTGATTTCAATATTAATATATATATTTTCTCAATTTGTGCCAAGTTATACCACGTATCCTTAGAGCCGCATATAAATTCAATTGTTATCTATTTTTCGGGTAAACAGTTTAGCGCTCACCGTGGGGATAAGGATGATAGTGGTTATTTGATACAAATCTCTATAAAACACACAATTTTACACTTGCTCTTTGAAGTGTCTTTGATTTTAGGCTAAAGATGACAAACTCTTAATTACTGCCCCTGCATATCGACAACGGATCTGGCCATCAAGGTGAGAATAAAAACGTGGTGCCCGGTGATGTAAGACCACCCGCTGACCCCGTTGGGACTCGGGCCTTGGATCCGATTGACGTTAATTCACATGTGGCCATCGACGCGAACCAGCATACTGGTCCCAAAAATAGCGTCCATGGTGGAACCCGATCTGCAGCTCGAAATACCCAAAATATCGGAGAAGACGGGATCAGCCTACGTATGATTTTCGAAATGATGCAAGCTTAACAGGTGGCGATAGCTCAGTTGCAGAACCAAACTCAGACACCAAGCAGGGCTGAGCCCGGTCCATCCCAAGAAGTCACCCACAGAACGGGGCAAGCCGTGGTAAGGTCAAACGAACAAAAATCGGGGACTAACCCCGAAATTATAAAAATGCTCGAGGAACTGGCGAAGCAGATAGAGTCAGGGGAAAAGAAGATCGAAGCAAACGACAAGAAGGTAGAAACTTATAACTCCAGGGTTGATCCAGGAGGCCTCACTAATATTGAAGGGTTTGGATTCCAAAAAGTTCGTACAAAAGCCTTCTCCCCCCCCCCGAGCGCGTCTCCCAAACCGATCCCCAAGAAGTTTTGCATGCCCGAGATTCCTAAGTATAATAGAATGACCGACCCCACAACGAGCATGTCACCTATTACATATGTGGGATTAAAGGAAATGATCGAGAGGACGACGAGATCGAATCCGTGTTGCTAAAGAAATTCCGGAAAACCCTGTCGAATGGAGCAATGATATAGTACCATAATTTACCACCTAACTCTATTAATTCTTTTGCCATGCTTGCATATTCTTTTGTAAAAGCACATGCCGGGGCCGTAAAGGTCGAGAATAGGAAGTCGGACCTTTTCAAGGTAAAGCAGAAAGATAACGAGATTCTCAGAGAGTTTATGTGTCGGTTCAAAATGGAACAGATGGATCTGCCACCGGTCGCCAATGATTGGGTCGTTCAAGCTTTCACTCAGGGACTAAATGAACGAAACTTAGTGGCTTCACAATAGTTGAAGCAGAACTTGATTGAGTACCCTGCTGTTACCTGGGCCGATGTACATAATCGATATCAATCGAAGATTAAAGTCGAAGACGACCAGGTGGGGGCTCCTTCCGGGTCCGTTTATCCTATCAGGCCCGTTAACAGAACCAAAAGGGACACTGATCAAGAACCAAGGATGAATAGGGATTGATACCAGCCGTATAATGAAGATCGTAGGAGCAACAAGTCGGGGTGCAACCCTTTACGAGATGAAAGGAGAAATAATCGAGGCCAAAATTCTCGAAGGATCATGAGCAAGAATGGTTTCAACAAGCATACCAGACCTAAAGAAGCACCACGATTGTCGGAATATAACTTCAATGTTGATGCATCTGCCATCGTATCGGCTATCGGACACATCAAAGATACTAAATGGCCTTGACCTCTACAGACCGATCCATCCCAGAGAAATCCCAATCAAATATGCAAATATCATGGCACCCATGGTCACAGAACGGAAGATTGCAGACAACTGAGATAAGAAGTAGCCCGGTTATTCGACGACGGGCACCTTCGGGAGTTTCTAAGTGATCGAGCCAAGAATCATTTCAAAAATAGAGAATCCAACAGACAAATTGATCAAGAAGAACCGCAACACATTATTCACATGGTTATCGGAGGGGTTGATGTTCCCCAAGGGCCAGTATTAAAACTCACTAAGGTGTCGATCACAATGGAGAAGCGAACTCGGGATTACATACCATAAGGAAACTTGTCCTTCAACGACAAGGATGCAGAAGGGATCATGCAGCCCCATAACGATGCTCTGGTAATATTTGTACTCATGAATAAGACTCAAGTTAAGCGTGTGCTAATTGATCCAGGTAGCTCGGCCAACATCATTCGATCGAGGGTCATAGAACAACTCGGCCTACAGGACAAAGTTGTGCCAGCGGCCATAGTGCTAAACGGATTCAACATGGCATGTGAAACTACTAAGGGTGAGATAACCTTGCTAGTAAACGTGGACGGGACCATCCAAAAGACGAAGTTCCATGTGATCGAGGGCGAAATGAGGTATAACGCCCTGTTCGGGAGACCATGGATCCACAACATGAGAGCAGTGCCCTCGACCCTTCACCAGGTTCTAAAATTCCCAACACTAGAGGGAATCAAAACAATCTATGGGGAGCAACCCACCGCAAAGGAAATGTTTTCCGTTGACGAAGAGATTCCGATATCAACATTCTCATCGACTAAGGGTTCAAATTCAAAGGGAAAATAGGAGGCCAAATAGCAATCACAAACGCCGGCCTCGACCCAACTAGAAAAGCAAGGGACTGACGAAGATGATGATTATAGAGTCCCTCGATCCTTCATAGTCCCCGATGACTCCGACGCTACCCAATCAACAGTCGAAGAGCTGGAGCAAATCATACTTATCGAACATCTGCCTGAACGAAAGGTATACTTGGGGACGGGGTTAAATTCTGAGCTTAGGAAAAAGCTTATTCAATTTCTTATAGCTAACATAGATTGTTTCACTTTGTCCCATCTCGACATGACATGGATCCCACCGGAAATCACCACCCATAAACTAAGCTTGAACCTGAAGTTTCATCCGGTAAAGCAAAAAAGAAGACCCCAGTCCGAGGTCAAGCATACCTTCGTCAAAGACGAGGTAACCAAGCTTCTTAAAATAGGGTCCATCTGTGAAGTAAAATACCCTGAATGGTTAGCAAACGTAGTAGTATTCCCTAAGAAAGGAAACAAACTCAGAATGTGTGTAGATTACAAAGATCTAAATAAAGCATGCCCCAAGGATTCTTTTTCTTTTGCCTATTATCGATCGCATGATCGATGCCACGGCCTGCCATGAGATCCTCAGTTTTCTCGATGTTTATTCCGGGTACAACCAAATACAGATGAACCCGGATGATCAGGAAAAGACTCCGTTCATCACTAAATATGGTACCTACTGCTATAATGTAATGCCATTTGGATTTAAAAATGCTGGTACCACTTATCAACGCCTAGTAAATCGGATGTTCGAAGAACAAATAGGGAAATCAGTGGAAGTTTACATTGATGACATGCTAGTTAAGTCCCTGCAAGCAGAGCACCATTTGAAGCACTTATAGATTACTCTCAGTATATTGAAAAAATACAACATGAAGCTGAACCCGAAAAAATGCGCATTCGGGGTCAGGTCAGGAAAATTTCTCGGATTCATGGTATCCAACCGAAGAATCGAGATTAAACCCGAAATGATCGAAGTTATCAATGGCATTACGGTAGTAGACAGCATAAAGGTCGTACAGAGGTTAACCGGACGCATGGCTGCCCTAGGGCGATTCATCTCAAGGTCCTCCGATAAGGGCCACCAATTTTTCTCATTGCTAAAGAAGAAAAATAACTTCACATGGACCACGAAATGCCAGCAGGCCTTGGAAGAGCTTAAACAATACTTATCGAGCCCGCCGCTGCTTCACACGCCAAGGGAAAATGAACAGCTTTACTTGTATTTGGCAGTATCGGAGGTAGCGGTAAGTGGAGTCCTAGTCCGAAAAGAACGAGGTACGCAATTTCCTATTTATTATGTTAGCCGGACCTTAGGTGAGGCCGAAACTAGATATCCCCAGCTAGAAAAATTGGCGCTCGCTTTGATAAGCTCTACTAGAAAACTAAAACCATACTTTCAATGTCACCACATATGTGTTGTAACAACTTATCCACTTCGAAATATTTTGCATAAACCCGATCTTTCGGGACGGTTGGCCAAATGGGACGTAGAATTCAGCGGGTATGATATTGAATACCGACCCCGAACATCAATTAAGTCTCAAATTTTGGCAGACTTCGTAGCTGACTTCACGTCGACCCTAGTACCCGAGGTCAAAAGAGAACTGTTGATAAACTCGGGTACGTCTTCGGGAATCTGGACCCTCTTCACGGACGGTGCCTCGAACGTAAAAGGGTCCGGACTCGGCATTGTACTAAAACCACCCACAGGCAACGTGGTTAGACTAGCTATTAGAACTGTGAAATTGACTAACAAGGAGGACGAATATGAGGCTATGATTGCAGGTCTCGAACTAGCCAAAGGCTTGGGAGCAGAGGTGATCGAAGCCAAATGCGTCTCCCTCCTCGTGATGAATCAGTGTCATGACCCAGAGGTCGTGATGGCACCTGGTCTCTAAGACTAGGTAAGCCTATCAATGCAGAATAATAATAGATATCTGAAATAAATAAACTACAATTCAAATAATTACAACTCCCAAAACCCGGTAGAAATAAGTCATAAGCTTCTAAGAATTTATCCTCAATGTCTCTATATATCAAGGTTTAAAGAAATTAAAGAAGCAACATGATAATGATAGAAGGGGACTCCGGAGTCTGCGGACGCTGGAAGATATACCTCGAAGTCTCCATACACAGGTAACTCACTGATGTCTGGGTTGGTAAGATGTACTTGGATCTGCACAAAAAGATGTGCAGAAGCGTAGTATGAGTACACCACAGCGGTACCCAGTAAGTGCCAAGCCTAACCTCGGTAGAGTAGTGACGAGGTCAGGTCAAGCCCTACTGGAATAATAAAAGACAAGGTGAAATGTTTAACAATATAATAAAAATTAAATGACAATGAAAATGAATTAAGTAAGTAGCATGTCACCAATTATCTACGCAAAATAGTGGCAAATAATACCTCATGGAAACAAAACAAAATTCTTTTCAACTTTAAGAAAATCACAATAATAATCAAAGGCAACTGTGGCCATAAATCAATATCAACATGGGCACTCCCGAGGTACCGCCTCGTAGTCCCAAATCATAAATAAATTCATAATATCTCATTTTTCTTATATCACCGCGGGAGCCTTCACAATTTATTTTAAAGAAAATATTTTTCCCGAAATAACACCCCGTGTTTTAGCCACCCTTATCACACTGCATGACTTCTAGTAGTTCCCCTACTATCCACGCGTATCAAGCCACTCTTATCTCACCGCATGCGTTTCAACACCCAGACCTTATACCACCGCATGCGTATCAATATCACAATATATCACAATATGCACCTCAAGTGCTCAAATATTTCAATTTGCCAAAATAAACAATATCAACAATATTTTTCCACGACAGGGAGCTCACGACTCAATCATAATGAGTACAAACAATCTCACAAAAATATTCGGGAATAAATAACTCAACAAAATAATATTTCAAAATTTTTAATACGTTGCTTCAATACCAAATTTAAAATATCTAATACTTCATATTAATAATATTTTAATTAAAGAAAGTCAACTTTCAAATAATGCACAGAATAAAAGAAATTAAGTTTCAACTAAACATGTAAAACAATTAGCAGGAAAGGTCAAGTAAATTTAAAATATAAAAATTAAATCAATGATGAAGAATATAACAAGGTAAAATTATTTAAATTAATATGCAACAGTGATCTACACAATTTAAAGACATAATCTTTCACATTTAGCCCGTGTACACACTCGTCAACTCGTGTACACGACTTTCATCACATTACAATTATCACATCAATACCAATCCTAGGGGAAATTTCTCTCACACAAGGTTAGACAACTCACTAACCTTGACTTGCTCCAATTTAATCAAGTAGTATGCCTTTTCCTCGATTTTACGACTCCGATCGACTCGAATCTAGTCATAATTAATTCGATACAATCAACAAAAATTATAGAATCAATTCCATAAAAAATACTATATTTTTCAATAAAAATCCGAAATTAACTCAAAAATTGCCTGTGGGGTCCACGTCTCGAAATCCGGCGAAAGTTACGAAATATGAATGCTCGTTCAACCACAAATCTAACCATACAAAAATTACTAAATTACGATAAAAATTCGACCCTCAAATCCTCAAATCTATCCAAGAGGATTTTCAAATTTTTCCAACTTAAATCACCAATTAAATGTTAAAAACAGTGATGGATTCGGGTAATCAAACCAAAATTGAGTTAAGAACACTTACCCCGATGTTTTCTCTGAAAATCTCCCAAAATTCGCCTCAATCCGAGCTCCAAATCGTTAAAATGGATTTCAGAACTTAAACTTTATGTCCAGACCTCTCTTCTTCGCGAGCGCGACCGTCATCTCGCGTTCGCGTAGACCAACTCAGACTGCCTCTCAACTTAACTCATCACGAACATGACCAATGCTTCGCGAACGCGAAGCTTTGCAAACTCAGACCTTCGCGAACGCGTCCCCTACCTCACGAACGCGTAGAACAAAATACTGGGGTCCCCAGCTGCCTCACTCCCATTCGCGAACGCGAGGCCACTCACGTGTTCGCGATGCGCACACTGCCCTACCCTTCGCGTTCACGTCCTCTCCTCTGCGAACGCATATAAAACAAATCTCACCAGCTCAGAACACTCTTTGCGAACGCGAGGCTCCTCTCGCGAGAGTGTAAGAGGAAACCCGAAAAATTGCAGCAACAGATATTAGTTATCTTACCAAGGCAAACAATGATCTGTTAACCATTCGGAACACGCCCGAGCCCCTCGGGACCTCAACCAAATATACCAACAAGTCCTAATAAATCATACGAAGTTAGTCGAGTCTTCAAATCACATCCAACAACACTAAAAACACGAATCACACCCCAATTCAAGCTTAATAAAGTTTAAGAATTTCCAACTTCTACATTCGATGCTGAAACCTATCAAATCTAGTCTGATTGACCTCAAATTTTGCGCACAAGTCATAAATGACATAATGGAGCTATGAAAATTTTCGGAACTGGATTCCGACCCCGATATCAAAAAGTTAACTCCCCGGTCAAACTTCCAAACTTAAATTCCTTTTTTAGCCATTTCAAGAATAATTTAACTACGGACTTCCAAATAAAATTCCGAACACGCTCCTAAGTCCAAAAGCACCATACTGAGCTGGTGGAATCATCAAAATTCTATTCCGGGGTCGTTTACACATAGGTTGACATCCAGCCAACCTTTTCAACTTAAGTTTTAAACTTTGGAACTAAGTGTTTCAATTCATTCTAAAATATCTCCGGACCCGAACCGATTACCCCGGCAAGTTACATAACGGTTATAAAGCACAGAATGAGCATTAAATAGGGGAATGGGGCTACAACTTTTAAAATAACTGGTCGGATCGTTATATCCTCCCCCTCTTAAACAAACGTTCGTCCTCGAACGGGTTTAGAATCATACCTGGAGTGGTGAAAAGATAAGGATAATAGCTGCGCATATCATGCTCAGTCTCCCAAGTCGCCTCCTCGATCGGATGACCCCTCCACTAAACCTTCACGGAAGCAATGTTCTTTGACCCCATCTTTCAAACCTGCCTGTCCAAAATAGCCATTGGTTCCTCAACATAAGATAGATCCTTGTCCAACTGAACCGAACTAAAGTCTAATACATGAGATGGATCGTCGTGATACTTCCGGAGCATAGAAACATGAAACACTAGATGAACTGCAGAGAGACTAGGTGGTAGTGCAAGTCTGTAAGCCACCTCTCCAACTCTTTCAAGAATCTCAAAAGGCCCAATATACCTAGGGCTCAACTTGCCCTTCTTCCCGAACCTCATAACACCCTTCATAGGCGAAACCCGGAGCAAGAACCGCTCACCAACCATGAATGCAACATCATGAACCTTCTAATCCACATAACTCTTTTGTCTAGATTGGGATGTACGAAGTCGATCCTGAATCAATTTAACCTTTTCCAAGGCATCCTAAACCAAGTCTGTTCCCAATAGTCTAGCTTCGCCCGTCTCGAACCAACCCACTGGAGACCATCACCGCCTACCATACAAGGCCTCATACGGAGCCATCTGAATGCTCGACTGGTAGCTGTTGTTGTAAGCAAACTCCGCAAGTGGTAAGAACTGATCCCAAGCACCCCCAAAATCTATCACACACGCACAAAGCATATCCTCCAATATCTGAATAGTGCGTTCGGACTGCCCGTCTGTCTGAGGGTGAAATGTTGTACTCAACTCCACACGAGTACCCAACTCTCGATGTACAGCCCTCCAAAACCGTGAGGTAAACTGTGTACCCGGTTAGAGATGATAAATACCGGTACGCCTGAAGTCTGACAATCTCGCGAATATAGACTTGAGCCAACTGCTCGAAAGAATAGATAGTCATCACAGGAATGAAATGAGCTGGCTTGGTCATCCTATCCACAATCACCCAAACTGCATCAAATTTCCACTAAGTCCGTGGAAGTCCAATAACGAAATCCATAGTGATTCGCTCCCATTTCCACTCCGGAATTTCTAACTTCTGAAGCAACCCATGTGGCCGCTGATGCTCATACTTCACCTGCTAACAATTTAGGCACCGAGCTACATATTCCACTATGTATTTCTTCATCCGACTCCACTAATAGTGTTGTCTCAAGTCCCGATACATCTTCGCGGCACCTGGATGAATGGAGTACCGCGAACTGTGAGCCTCATGGAGAATCAACTCACATAAGCCATCTATATTGGGTACACATAGCCTGCCCTGCATCCGTAATACACCGTCATCTCCAATAGTGACTTCCTTGGCATCACCATGCTGAATTGTATCCTTAAGGACAAGAAGATGAGGGTCATCATTCTGACGCTCCCTGATACGATCATAAAGAGATGACTGAGAAACCACACAAGCCAAAACTCGTCTCGGCTCGGAAATATCCAATCTAACAAACTGATTGGCCAAGGCCTGAACATCCAAGGCTAAAGGCCTTTCTGCTACCGATAAATATGCTAAGCTGCCCAAACTCTTTGTCTTATGACTCAAGGCATCGGGATGATAGAGAATGGTGATATCATAATCCTTAAGCAACTCCAACCATCTCCGCTACCGCAAATTAAGATCCTTCTGTTTAAACAGATGGTGTAATCTCCGATGATCGGTGTAAACCTCACAATGGACATCGTACAAATAATGCCGCCAAATCTTTAAGGCATGAACAATAGCTGCTAACTCAAGGTCATGGACCAGATAATTCTTCTCATGTACCTTTAACTGCCTAGACGCATAGGCAATCACCCTACCGTCTTGGATCAATATTGCGCTGAGATCAATACGCGACGCATCACAATACACGGTATAAGACCCTGAACCTGTAGGTAGTACCAATACTGGGGATGTACTCAAAGCTGTCTTGAGATTTTAGAAGCTCTCCTCACATTCCTCGGTCCACTTCAACGGAGCACCCTTCTAGGTCAATTTGGTCATAGATGCAGCAATAGAAGAGAAACCCTCTACAAATCGGCGATAATACCCTGCCAAACTAAGGAAACTCTGGATTTCTGTAGTTGAGGACGGTCTGGACCAACTATGCACTGCTTCAATCTTCTTCGGATCTACCTTGATCCCCTCGCACAAAACTATCTGACCCAAAAATCCCACTGAATCAATCCAGAATTCACACTTTGAAAATTTTGCATATAACTTCTTTTCTCTCAAAGTCTGAAGCACAGTCCTCGGGTGTTGTTCATGATCTTCCCGACTCCGGGAATACACCAAAATGTCATAAATAAACACAATGATGAAAGAATCAAGATAGGGCTGAAATGCACTACTCATTAAGTGCATAAATACTGCTGGGGCATTGGTCATCCCAAAAGACATCACAAGGAACTCGTAATGACCGTACCAAGTCCTGAAAGCAGTCTTTGGGATATCTGGCTCCCGAATCTTCAACTGATGATAGCCTGAACGTAAGTTGATCTTAGAGAACACTCTGGCACCCTGAAGCTGATCAAATAGGTCATCAATACATGGTAATGGATACCTGCTCTTCATTGTAACCTTGTTCAGCTGGCGCTAATCAATACACATCCGCATAGAACCATCCTTCTTCTTTACAAAGAAGATAGGAGCACTCCAAGGCGATACACTAGGCTGAATGAAGCCCTTATCAAGAAACTCTTGTAACAGTTATTTTAATTCTTTCAACTCTACTGGGGCTATGCGATATGGTGGAATAGAAATGGGCTGAGTGCCTGGTAACAAATCAATGCCAAAGTCAATATCCCTGTCGGGTGGCATACCCAGAAGATGCTCTAGAAATATATCAGGAAAATCCCTTACTACAGGAACTGACTCCACGATAGGAGTATCAATACTAACATCTCTCACATAGGCTAGATACGCATCACACCCCTTCTCAACCATTCTTTGAGCTTTAAGAAATGAAACAACCCTACTAGGAACATGATCCAAGGTACCCCTCCACTTTAGCCGCGGTAGACCTGGCTTAGCCAACGTCACCGTCTTGGCATAACAATCAAGAATAGCGTGATAGGGCGACAACCAGTCCATGCCCAAAACCACTGATAACAATTAAACACGACCAATACACGCGGTCCACAATAATAGATTCACCAACGGGTGTAGATACATAAATAGAAGAACTCAAGGAATTACGGGATACGCCCAAATACGGGGCAAAATAAGATGACACATAAGAATAAGTGGAGCCTGTATCAAATAAGACAGATGTATCTCTATGACAGACAGGAATAATACTTGTGATAATAGAATCGGATGCAACATCCTCCGTCCTAGCAGGAATGGCATAATATCTTGCCTGGCCTCCCCCTCTAGGGAGATTTCTACCTGTCCGACCTCCACCTCTGGCTGGCTATGCAGGTGGAGTGGCAACTGGTGCAGTAATCATGGCCTGAGAAGCCTGGGGGCCCTATGGAATGGGTGGGGCCTGAGAAATCTGTGGAGGTGCACCCCTCATAAATCTGGGGCAATTCCTCACTATATGACGAGTGTCACCACACTCAAAATAAGCCCTCGGAGGATGTGGCTGCTCGGACTGGCTCGGGCCTGATCGATTAGACTGCCCGCTGAAAGCACCCCGTACAGGAGATACAGTAGACACTGGCAGTGCATAATATAAAACTTGAGGTCTGGGAGTAGCCGGAATACCACTAGAAGCTGGAAGTGCTGAATAAATAGGACGTCTCACATAGCCTCTACCATGATGGGCAGTAGCTGGGGCACGAGAATTATTATATGTGCCAGAATCTCAGGGTCTCTTAGCTTCCCTCTATTCCCTCTCTTGAGTCCGCATACCTTCCAATCTCCTAGCAATTGACACCACCTGTTGGTATGTGATGTCCATCTCTAGCTCTCGGACCACACTGAATCTGATACTAGGGTGGAGACCCTCAATATATCTGCGAACCCGCTCTCGAACAATAGTAACTAAGGCTGGTGCATGCCTAGCCAAATCGCTGAATCGAATCGCATATTCTAACATGGCATAGAACCCTGGCGCAGCTGCTCAAACTCTGCACGCCATACATCTCTAAGACTATGAGGAACATACTCCCTTAAGAACATATCTAAAAATTGAGTCCAAGTGAGTGAAGCTGCCTCAGCCGGACTGTCCAACTCATATGCCCGTCACTACTGGTAGGATGCTCTTCTAAACTGGAATGTTGTGAAAGAAAATCCACTGGAATCCACAATACCCATAGTACGAAGGATACAATGACATTCCTCAAGAAAACCCTGAGCATCCTCTGAAGTAAACCGCTGAACGTGGGAGAGTGGTACTTCTTGTACCTCTCAAGCCTAAGTTGCTCCCCCTCTGAAACTGCTGTCCTAACCTCAGGCCAAACTGGGACAACTGGATGCACTGGTATAACCTCTGGGGCATGGTTAACTTGGGCCCGTGGCTCTGGAGTACGGGCGGTGGGAGTCTGTGCTCCTCCTTCGTCCTGAGATGTGGCAGGAGCAAGTGGAATTAACCCTATCTGATCTAGAGTGCCAAACATGCTCAAAACCTGTGCAAGAGTCTCCTGAAGTGCAGGAATAGTAACAGGCATCTCAGGTGCCTGTTCTTCAACTGGAGCTACTTGTGGTTCCTCTGCAGCAACTCGTGCGAGTGCTCTGGCTGCACCACGTGGTCTTCCTCAGCTTCTGGCTCGGCCTATGCCCCGGCCCCGACCTCTTGCGTCTCCAACAATGGGCACTGGTGTCTGATCATCGGATCTAGTTGTGCGTGTCCTCACCATCTGTGAGAGAATAGAAATACAATGGTTTAAATTTTTGAAGTCATTAAATGCGCACGATAAGGAATCAAAGAAGCGAATATTTTCCTAAGAGTTCCATAGCCTCTCGAAGATAAGTATAGACGTCTCCGTACCGATCCGCGAGACTCTACTAAATCTGCTTGTGACTCATAACACCTATAAACCTAGAGCTCTGATACCAACTTGTCACGACCCCAAATTCCCTCCGTAGGAGGTCGTGATGGCACCTAGTCTCTAAGACTAGGTAAGCCTATCAATGCGGAATAATAATAGATATCTGAAATAAATAAACTACAATTAAAATAATTACAACTCCCAAAACCCGGTAGAAATAAGTCACAAGCTTCTAAGAATTTATCCTTAATGTCTCTATATATCAAGGTTTAAAGAAAATAAAGAAGCAACATGATAATGATAAAAGAGGACTTCGGAGTTTGCGGATGCTGGCAGATATACCTCGAAGTCTCCGTACACAGGTAACTCACCGATGTCTGGGCTGGTAAGATGTACATCGATCTGCACAAAAAGATGTGCAGAAGCATAGTATGAGTACACCACAACGGTACCCAGTAAGTGCTAAGCCTAACCTCGGTAGAGTAGTGACGAGGTCAGGTCAGGCCCTACTGGAATAATAAAAGACAAGGTGAAATGTTTAACAATATAATAAAAATGAAATGACAATGGAAATGAATCAAGTAAGTAGTATGTCACCAATTAACTATGCAAAATAGTGGCAAATAATACCTCGTGGAAACAAAATAGAATTCGTTTCAACTTCAAAAAAATCACAACAATAATCAAAGGCAACTACGGCCCAAATCATAAATAAATTCATAGTATCTCATTTTTCTTATATCACCGTGGGAGCCTTCACAATTTATTTTAAAGAAAATATTTTTCCCGAAATAGCATCCCGTGTTTTAACCACCCTTATCACACCGCATGACTTCTAGTAGTTTTCCTACTAGCCACGCATATCAAGTCACCATTATCTCACCACATGCGTTTCAACACCCAGACCTTATATCACCGCATGCGTATCAATATCACAATATATCACAATATGCACCTCAAGTGCTCAAATATTTCAATTTGCCAAATTAAACAATATCAACAATATTTTTCCACAATAGGGAGCTCACGGCTCAATGACAATGAGTACAAACAATCTCACAAAAATATTCGTGAATAAATAACTCAAGAAAAATAATATTTTAAAATTTTTAATTCGTTGCTTCAATACCTAATTTAAAATGTCAAATACTTCATATTAATAATATTTAAATTAATTAAAATCAACCTTAAAATAATGCACAGAATAAAAGAAACCAAGTTACAACTAAGTATGTAAAACAATTAACAGGAAAGGTCAAATAAATTTAAAATATAAAAATTAAATTAATGATGAAGAATATAACAAGATAAAATTATTTAATTAGTATGCAACAGTGATCTATACAATTTAAAGACATAATCTTTCACATTTAGCCTGTGTACACACTCGTCACCTCGTGTACACGACTTTCATCACATTACAATTATCACATCAATAACAATCCTAGGGGAAATTTCTCTCACACAAGGTTAGACAAGTCACTAACCTCGACTTGCTCCAATTTAATCAAGTAGTATGCCTTTTCCTTGATTTTACGACTCCGATCGACTCGAATCTAGTCATAATTAATTCGATACAATCAACAAAAATTATAGAATCAATTCCATAAAAAATACTATATTTTTCAATAAAAATCCGAAATTAACTCAAAAATTGCCTGTGTGGCCCACGTCTCGAAATCCGGCAAAAGTTACAAAATATGAACGCTCGTTCAACCACAAATCTAACCATACAAAATTACTAAATTACGATAACAATTCGACCCTCAAATCCTCAAATCTATCCAAGAGGGTTTTCAAATTTTTCCAACTTAAATCACCAATTAAATGTTAAAAACAGTGATGGATTCGGGTAATCTAACCAAAATTGAGTTAAGAACACTTACCCCGATGTTTTATCTGAAAATATCCCAAAGATTACCTCAATACGAGCTCCAAATCGTTAAAAATGGAAAATGGGACGAAATCCCATTTTCAGAACTTAAACTTTCTGTCCAGACCTCTCTTCTTCGCGAACGCGACCGTCCTCTCGTGTTCGCGTAGACTAACTCAGACTGCCTCTCAACTTAACTCATCACGAGCGCGACCAATTCTTCGCGAATGCGAAGCTTAGCAAACTCAGACCTTCGCGAACACATCCCTTACCTCGCGAATGCGTAGAACAAAAGACTAGGGTCCCCAACTGCCTCACTCCCCTTCGCAAACGCAAGGCCACTCACGCGTTCGCGATGCGCACACTGCCCTACCCTTCGCGTTCGCATCCTCTCCTCTGTGAACGAGTAGAAAAAAAATCTCACCATCTCAGAACACTCTTCGGGAATGCTAGTCTCCTCTCGCAAACGCGTAAGAGGAAACCCGAAAAATTGCAACAGCAGATATCAGCTATCTCACCAAGGTCAAAAATGATCCGTTAACCATCCGGAACACGCCCGAGCCCCTCGGGACCTCAACCAAATATACCAACAAGTGCTAATACATCATATAAACTTAGTCGAGTCTTCAAAATCACATCCAACAACACTAAAAACACGAATCACACCCCAATTCAAGCTTAATGAAATTTAAGAATTTCTAATTTCTACACCCGATGCCGAAACCTATCAAATCAAGTCCGATTGACCTCGAATTTTGCGCACAAGCCATAAATGACATAATGGAGCTGAAAATTTTCGGAACTGGATTCCGACCCCGATATAAAAAGTCAACTCCCCGGTCAAACTTTCAAACTTAAATTCCTATTTTAACCATTTCAAGCCTAATTTAACTATGGACTTCCAAATACAATTCCCAACACGCTCCTAAGTCCAAAATCACCATACGGAAATGTTGGAATCATCAAAATTCTATTCCGGGGTCGTTTACATATAGGTCGACATCCAGCCAACCTTTTCAACTTAAGTTTTAAACTTTGGAACTAAGTGTTCCAATTCATTCTAAAATCTCCCCGAACCCGAACCGACTATCCCGACAAGTTACATAACAGTTATAAAGCACAAAATGAGCATTAAATAAGGGAACGAGGGTAAAACTTTTAAAATGACTGGCTGGGTCGTTACAGTCAGGTTAACAAAACCTTTGAAGTTAGGGAAGAACAAATGCAAAGATACCTAGATAAGTTACAAGTAACTTTGCACCGATTTAAGGAGTGGACTTTACAACATGTTCCTTGAGATTAGAATAGTGAGCTCGATTCCCTTGCAAATTTATGGTCATCGGTCGAGGACAACGTGCTTAATTCGGGGGCTGTCGTGCAACTCATGAGGTCATTAGTCGAAGAAGGCCACGCCGAGATAATTTCCACAAGCTTGACTTGGGATTGGAGAAATAAATACATAGAGTATTTGAAAGCCGGAAAGCTTCCTTCAGATCCGAAAGAATCGAGGACCCTGCGCATGAATGCAACACGATTCACCTTGTCGGAAGATGGAACCTTGTTCAGAAGAATGTTCGACGGTCCATTAGAAATATGTCTGGGACCAGGAGACACCGAGTATGTTCTGAGGGAAGTTCACGAGGGCACTTGTGGAAATCACTCCGGTGCCGAATCATTGTTTCAAAAGGTAATCAGAGCCAGTTACGTGGAAAAATATGCAAAAGCGTTTGTCCGAAAATATGACAAATGTCAATGGCATGCAGCAATGATTCACCAACCCAGGGAACTGCTCCATTCGGTCTTGTCACCATGACCATTTATGAAGTGGGGAATGGACATCGTTGGCCCACTTCCATGGGCACCAGGTAAAGCTCAATTTATTTTATTTATGACTGATTATTTTTCTAAGTGAGTTGAAGCACAGGCCTTCGAGAAAGTTAGGAAAAAGGAAGTCATCGACTTCATTTGGGATCACATCATATGTCGATTCGGTATGCCATCTGAAATTGTGTGTGATAACGGAAAACAGTTCATCGGCAGCAAAGTAACCAAATTTCTCGAGGATCACACGATCAAAAGAATCCTATCAACACCTTATCATCCCAGCGGGAAAGGGCAAGCCGAATCGATCAACAAAACCATCATCCAAAATCTTAAGAAGAGGCTAACTGACGCCAAAGGAAACTGGAAGGAAATTCTGCCCGAAGTTCCCTGGGCATATCGCACAACCTCGAAATCTAAGTACCGGGGCTACCCCATTCTCATTAGTTTATGGCACCGAAGCTCTAATACCGGTTGAAGACGGAGAGCCAAGTATCCGGTCCCGATATACAACAAAGGAATCAAATAACGAGGCCATGAATATGAGCCTAGAACTATTGGATGAAAGGCGCGAAATAGCCCTCATCCAACTTGTCACCCTAAAGAAACGGATCGAGAGATACTACAATCGAAGAACCAATCTTCGATATTTTAACGTCGGGAACTTAGTGCTAAGAAAAGTCACCCTCAACACCTGAAATCCCAATGAAGGGAAATTGAGTACGAACTGGGAAGGACCATACCAAATTCTCGATGTCACCGGAAAAGGGTCCTACAAGCTCGGAATGATGAATGGGGAACAACTACCGAGCAATTGGAACATATCTCACCTAAAATGGTACTACTGCTAAGGTACGCCACATTTTTATTCCTTTCTATTTCAGATTAACACTTGTAGGTGGTCGACAAGAAATGACGATGGATTTTTCAGCATATGGCACGAAGTCTTTAGGTCTGAAAGTACGTGCTGCACTCTTTTTCCCTCAGACCGATTTTGTCCCAAATGGGTTTTTTCTGTGAGGTTTTTTACAAGGCAACAATGAATCATGCTAACTTAGAATCAAGCCCGATTACGAATCGACATCGAATATCCATTCAACAATATCTGAGGTTCCTTTGCAATCAACCTCGAATACTGGGGGCTACCCACATATAAGTGTTATCTTCGAATATCAACTCTAGCGAGGAAAATACTTCATAAAGGGAGGGTCTTAATAGATAGGATTTATTGTAAGGGTCAAACGGTTAAAACGAATCGTGCCCACGTAGATTGCTCGAGCCCTGTTTCGATCGAGAATAAAGAAAAGTACCTTCCTTACAAACATCTTATGCTTTAAATTTTTTTATCTTCTCTCTTTACATCTCTTAAAGAGCTTTGTACTTCCGAAAATAACGAGCCCAACGGAAATACTTAACCAGAATACGAACGATCTCTCCCTCACTCGGGGACTGCCGTTTGACTTAAACAGCTCATCGGGCCTCGGGAGCAAAAGACCTAATAGGCAACGCCCCGACTTCTAAAACTCACGGCTACCCCACTCGGGGACAATTATCTCGGGCAAGACCAGATAAAACGGAAAAACAAGCCCAATGGATAGTTCCTAAACTAAAAGGCTACGATCAATTTAACACGGCTCGGAGACGCCCGAAATCCGTTACAAAAATACGCCTTCAAAAAAGAAAAATCTTTCACAACCGGTTCTAAATACTACCCTCGGCAAAGTCTCAAATTTAATATATTTTCGGAGAAAAACTTTGGTAACATCGAACCCCAATAACGCCTTAACCCAAAAAGGCAGTAAAGGCAAGGTTTGTTTGAAACCTCGAACATAACCTTATTGTTGCATGATAAGGTATTTCAATCTTTGTAAATACAAATAACAAAGCAAAGGAAAAATATGAGAGCCGAAAGTGAAATAAAAGCCTTATATTTATATACAGTGGTTTTTTACAAAGACCAAATCGGCCTAACACAAAAATTTACAGCGGCCAAAAACGGCCTCAGAAAAAATGTAAAAGATAAACAAAAAGTCCTAAGTGGCTTGGTCTTCATCGGAGGTTGCATCTCCATCCTCGGGATTTTCTCCATTTTCGGATTCACTTGAGCTTTTGGAGTCTTCCTCAGGGAAGGCCAGCCTCCGGGCCTTGGCTTCCTCTACTTTGGCATTTTCGATCTCAGCCATAATATCGAAACCCTGGGCATGAACTCCTTCGAAGGCTTCCCTTAGAGCTTGCTATTTTGCATGATCCTCCATGCCCTTGGCCTTGACCTGGATGGCCTCGACGTCGACATAAACTGGGCCACTTTAGCATCAGCTTTTGTATTGGCAACGGTCACCTCAGATCTGGCCACGACCACCTCAGATCTGGCCACTTCGAGTTCATTGGCCAAGCTTGCTTTATCAGAAACGGCCAACTCCAATTGAGACTGAAGCTCCTTGATCTTCTTGACCTACATCGAGGCTTTCTATTTTGCAGCTTGGAGTTGGGTCTCGGCCGACTCCAATTGCGCTTGAACAGTTTCCTTTCTCGAGGCTAAGATGTCCATGTTCCTTTTGAATTCTCCCGCCTCGGTGTGTATCACATCTACATGCGTCTGGAGCCATCTGATTTGTTCGAGCCTCTGTCGGACCTGCAGAATCGAATAATTAGTAGTTATCTTCAATTCATCTTCACTAACTTGAAGAACTCAGAATACATGCTCAGCCATCTCGGCATGCTCATCCCGAGCCATCGCTAAATCGGCCTGAAACTTGTCACTAAGAAGCTTGTAAGTTGATTTTTTCTCAGTAAGATCCCAAACCTCAGCCTTGTGCTCCTCCCAGATTCGAAGGAAAGCCTCGTGATGTAACACCGAAGCCTGCAAATAAGAAAGAAGATGTTAGAATTATCTACAACTCCAAAGTTTAAAAGAAATAATGAGAGACCCTCGAAGTTACCCGATTTAGAGCATGTTGGGCCTCATTAAACAAGCAAGCAGCTCCCACCGCGTATATCACGGCTTGATCTTCCTCGGTCAGCAATGATCTAAGGTAGCTAGGAATCCCCGCGGGAAGAGAGAAAACCCGAGCATCCTCCGGGATAGAAAGCACTATATTCCGCCTGCGGTTGGGGTTAGCACCTGGGGCCGGGAATTGATCCACCAGTTTTGGGCTCGATGAAATAATGGCAGATGATGGTATTTTCTTCTGTACCGATAAACCACCAAACCCGGTGACATCCTCCGAGGCAGCGGACTCAAACCCATCCAAGAAGCCATGGATACCAGTCGCCCCCTGAAGACCATCATAAGAGCGACCTTCCAACATATTGGCCTCACAAATCTTAGCGTCCGAAACCTGAGGGGATCCAGAGATTTTGATCAGTCTGAGCTCGTCCCTCGGGATAGCTTCCACTGCCCGGGAAGCCTCATCCCCGGCCTCTCTCTCGACCATCTCAACTTGGGATGGAGTGGCCTTAACTCTTTCTGGTTCAAGAATTTTGGCCTCAGCTCCCTCATCAACCTCCACCGATTCAGAGGACTTTTGTATCAAAATATTAGCCCGCATACGGGCCACTAGTTTGGAATTATCTTCCTCTTCTCCTTTTTCAGGCTCATCCCTTAATCGGTGGATCAAGTCCAAAGGAATAGCACCGGTGTCCCCCTTGGGCTTGCGAGACTTCCTCACCGATTTTTTCTTTTCCGAGACCGGGAAACTCAAAGCCCTTTTTATTTTCTTCTCTTTGGCCTGCTTCGGAGCAGCTGGAAGGACTTCTTCGTCACCATATGGGGACCTCATTGCAACATCCTTCCCAAGGCCTACAAAGGAAAAACGTGGAGTAAGCAAGAGAAGAAGATTGAACGATAACCGTTCTAAGAGAGAAACTTACCAGGATTGCGGGCCTCCCATCGACCCTTTGATAACTCTGTCCAAGCACGCTCGGAGTATGGTCTATGCGACACCAGACCCTCGACCCATTGCTTGAGTTTCGGAATCGGTTCCGGCATCTGGGCCACAGCTAATCACAAAAAAAAGAGTAGATAAGGAAAGAAAATGAAAAGTAAAATAGCAAAATTGGACGTTTAAAGGGAAATACTACTCACGATTCATGTTCCATTTCTCAGGAAATGATATGTCTTCAGCAAGGATCAGGTCCGAAGTCCTTATTCGGAAAAATCGGCCCATCCAACATCGGTCATGAGTCTTGTCTATGCTCGAGAATGGGGCTTTGTTGGCTCGGCGAGCAAGCTTGATCAACCCTCCTCGATAGAGTCGGGGACTGTAAAGGCGCATAAGGTGATCGAGGGTGAAAAGACTCCCCTCGACTTTGCTTGTAAAGAATCGGAGGAGAATCATTATTCTCTAAAAAGAAGGATGGATCTGGCCGAGGGTAACGTCGTATCTCTTGCAGAATGCGGCGATGACAAGGTCTAAGGGACCCAACATGAAGGGGTAAGTGTAAACACTTAGGTACCCCTCCACGTAGGTAGTAATCAATTCCTCGGGCGATGGGACTACCACATGCTTTTTGCCACCGTTGCATTCCTTTTTCACTTTGTCGAGGATTTTCTCGGTGATTGAGCACATGTACCTCGAGATCGGCTCACATCGGCCCGGTACCGAGGAGGATTTTTTGACCTTAAAGTCGATGACAGTTGGGCACCCTACCAGAACGAATTCCTCAGGGTGGGGCTCTGCCACATCCTCACCACCGGCGGGTCGTGATGAAGAAGCGACCTCTTTTTACGGCATCATTTTGGAGGTTTTCGCCATTGATGAACAAGGGAAAAGAGAATTATGATAGTATGCAGTTTAATTAGAGCTCTAGAAATTTGGGTGTGAAAATTATGAAGCAAAGGGATATTCTGAAGAAGAAGCAAGAGTAGAAAGAGCTTTGAGTGTAAAGTTTGAAAGAGAAAAGATAAGGTTCTTATAGGTTGCTAGCGACGGTTCGGAACCAGTAATGGCCGACCAGCAACTAACAAGCATTTAATGCCTTGGTAACTGGACCGACGGGACGTTCCATCACATATGTCATAATCGGGCTCGTCGCTGACATCATTACCCATCGAGTCAGAGTTCAAAAATTTATATCGTTTTTCGCCATCTTCTTTATGAGAAACGAGGTGTAACGACGATGTAACGACCCGACCGGTTGTTTTGAAAGTTGTTGCCCCGATCCCCTATTAACTTCTTCACCCATATCTATTTCTGCTATCGGTATTTGCCGGGAGGTTTCGTTTTGGTTTTTGGAGTGATTTGGGATATTTAGTCCCTAAACGAAAGCTTAAGTCTTAGGGTTTTGACTGTAATCGGAACTGTATAAAGACGACTTCAGAATAAAGTTTTATCGATTTCGTTAGCTCCGATGAGTGATTTTAGACTTAGGAGCGTGTCCAGATTGTGTTTTGGAGGTCCGTATCTTATTTAGGCTTGAAATGGCGAAAGCCAATTTTTGGAGATTTGGACCGGTAGTGGAAATTTTGATATCGGGGTCAGATTCCAATTCTGGAAGTTGTAGTAGGTCCGTAGTGTTGAATATGACTTGTGTGCAAAATTTGAAGTCATTCGGATGATATTTGTTCTATTTCGACGTCATTTGTAGAATTTAAAAATTTCAAAGTTTATTAGACTAGAATCCATGCATAATCCGTATTTTTGATGTTGTTCGACGTGATTTGAAGGCTCGACTAAGTTCGTATGGTGTTTGAGGATTGGTTGGTATGTTTGGTTGAGGTCCCGTGGGCCTCGGGCGTATTTCGGATGCTCAACGGGTCATTTTTGAACTTAGGGAGTTGGCAGATTTTCTGGTGTTATTGCAGACTTTTTTCTTCATCGCGTTCGCGAGGGAGATCTCGCGATCGCGTAGGTCATTTGAGAGGTCAGCTAAAATTGATCTTCGCATTCACGAAGATGAAGATGCGATCGCGTAAGGTTATCAGGCAGTGCACCGCGAATGCGTGGGCTAGGTCGCGTTCGCGAAGAAGAAGTGAGGCAGCAGTGGAGTTTGAGTGTTACTCTTCGCAGTCGCGTGAAGACAATTGCGATCATGTAGGTGTGAGCAGCTAGTGCATCGCGTTCGCGTAAGTTTTACGCGTTTGCGTAGAGTAAATTTCTAAGGGAGCGAAGTTGTTCTTCGCGATCGCGATTAAGGGACTACTGGGCAGAATTTAAAGTTCAAAAACGAGGGTTTAAGTTCATATCACAAAATTTGACTGAGAGCTCGGTAGAAGGCGAAATTTGGAGAGATTTTGTGAGAAAGTTATTGGGTAATGATTCCTAACTCCTTTATGATTAAATCCCACTAATCTATGCTTGATTTCATCATTTAATTTCGGGTTTGGGGTGGAAATAGGGGGAAAATTACGAAAAGTTCTTAAGCCGAATTTTGGAATTTTGATCGAGATTTTGGTATCGGATTTGAGTGAATTTGGTATGGTTAGACTTATGAGTGAATCGCTGTTCATAATTTGTGACTTTTACCCAATTCCGAGACGTGGGTCCGGGGAGGCTTTTTGGGCGTTTTTCTAATTTCTTGCCTTAACTTTATTTTGTTAGCTAGATTAGTTTCTTGTAGCTATATTTATGTTATGTAATTGATTTTGGCTATATTTGGGCCACTCGGAGTCGGATATTCGTGGAAAGAGCATTGTGACAGATTGATTTGATCTTGGTTCGAGGTAAGTGGCTTGCCTAACCTTGCGTGGGGGAACCCCCTCCCTCCCTCCCCCCCACCCACCCAGGATTTGGTACTGTTTGATATGTGAGCGTCATATACGTGAGGTGACGAGTACGTACACGGGCTATTTATTGTATAACTCCATTTTTCACTAAGTCAAACTTGTTTTCTCCTTATTTGAAACACACTAGCATATACAACTATCCTGTTTAGACTAGAATAGCATGCCTACATGTTTAACTGCCTATTTGAACTCTGTGCAGCATGTTTAGTGAAATTTCCTGCATTCCTTGACTTGAACTTAGTCTAAACTGTAGGATTTCTTGCTGTAAGTATTATTTCGGTTGGTTGCGCTGCATATTTACTTTAGGACTATAGAACGGTATTCCGGGAGATCCCCCTATACTGCATATTTACTTTGGGACTACAGAACGGTATTCCAGGAGATCCCCGTGTACTACATCTTTACTTTAGGACTACAGAACGGTATTCCGGGAGATCCCCCTGTTCTGCATATTTATTTTGGGACTACGGAACGATGTTCCGAGAGATCCCCCTGCATATTTACATTTGGAACTACGAGACGGTATCTCGGAAGATCCCCTATTGCTATCACTGTATTCTGAGCTGTTGTCTTTCATTGATTCTATTCCTGTTAGATTTTCGTATTTATTTTTCCTGCGATATTTGTTTTAGTCCTATTTCATTATATTTATACCAATAGGGCCCTGGCCTGATCTCGTCACTACTCGACCGAGGTTAGACTTGGCACTTATTGGGTACCGTTGTGGTGTACTCACGCCCTTTCCTGCACATATTTTTCGTGTGCAGATCCAGGTTCATCTTACCAGCCTCATCACTAGTTGCAGTCGCTGCTGCTTATTGGAGACTTCAAGGTACATCTGCTAGCGCCCGCAGATCCTCGGAGTCCCCCTCTATCCCTCTATGTTCATTTTGCCTTCTTTCAGTATAAATGATGTATAGAACGGTTAAGACTTCTTAGTAGCTTGTGACTTACGGTATTTCGAGTTTTAGAAAATTATTTTGTACATTTTCAAAGGTGATAATTGTATATGCCGAGTGGCATTCAGTTGGTTATTAGATTTTTGTTACTGTTAGTAGTTAATGTTCATACTTTAGTTTCATTTTCGCAAAAGTGTTAGGCTTACCTAGTCGTAGAGACTAGGTGCCGTCACGACGGTTCACGGAGGAAGAAATTGGGTCGTGATACGAGGGGACTATCTGTATACAGTCAAAACCGAGCTTGCCCTTCGTATGACTAATCGAGACTCAAACATGATAGACCAAGGTTCAACCTCGTGTAAAATCGAGCCATGATGCGAAGTTAGGTTGCCGAGCTCATGACCAAGAGACCGATCAAGATCAAGATCAAGATCGGCCAAGATCGAGATTGAGCAAAATATAGACCGATCAAGATCGAGATCGGCCAAAATAAAGACCGATCAAGATCGAGATCGGCCAAGATCGAGACCGACCAAAAATAGAGATCAGCGAGACCGAGTAAATCTTATCGAGCCAAAAAATAAAAAAGCTAGAATATCCGTAATTGGGCGAGAATCTCTGCGAAAATCCCAGCGCATATCAAAGAAAGACCAATTAATTAATCTATTATGGAATTCCTTACTGTATTTAGGATTATATTGAGAGTAGGACTTCCCTACTATATAAAGGGGGTCTGATCATTTGTAGAAGGGAGAGATTATTTTCATGCAATACACTGCCTTTTTTCAGCTTCATTATTTTGTTATTCTGTTAATATACTAGCGGAATTTTCATTTGGTTCGAGGGCGATCGAACTTGAGGGCCAAGGCTAATTGATTCATTTGGTAATTTCAATATATATATATATATATATATATATATATATATATATATATATATATATATATATATATATATATATTCTCAATTTGTACCAAGTTATATCACGTATCCTTAGAGTCGCGTATAAATTCAATTGTTATCCATTTTTCGGGTAAACACCATGAAATTTTCAAATTTCACTTGAAGTTTAATTTTTCGAAATTTTGAAAAACTTCAAAAAATTATTTTTAAAATTTTTTATATCAAATCATTCGTTAAAATTCAAAAATAGCTCCAAATTTTATTTATGTCCGAATACAACTCTAATTTTTAAATAGTATTTTTACTTGAATTTCTTTTTTACCTTTTTTCCCGAAATTTCATAATTCTTATGTCCAAGTTCCCACTTAGTCTTAATTTATTTTTGTTAGAAAACTCATTGATCAGTACACCTCCGAGTAGGGCGGGTTATTTGAATTCAGTATTTTGGCGTGAAGTGTATATATAAAGTTTACTAAAATTATAATAAATATTAATGTGAACTTATAATTTTAAAGATACAATGTCCCGAAAAGTCCAAAGTGCAGTCAATTTAACTTCTTGTCGCTAAATGTAGACCAACATGCAAGGTGTCATATATATATATATATATATATATATATATATATATATATATATATATATATATATATAGTACTCACAAATAAATCATCCAGTGGGCAATATGGTTATGGTCCTACTGACAAATATGCTACTGAAAGCATTCCTCCACAGCTGTTAGTTCAATCAATTAAAATAGGGATTTAAGTTATACATGGCTTGAATGTTTACATTACAAGTACAATTTAACTAATTATAATAAATAATAAATATCACATTTATCCTAAATAATTACATATTATCAGTCAAGATAATCGAATAAGTTTATACACTATAAATGCACAAAACTTAAATTCGTAAAAGTACTGAGCACAAGAAAATAGTTTTACTTCATCTGGAAAGATTTATAATGATAAAACCAAAAGGCATCCAGTGAGACTCTACCCCGGTAAAAAGAATTACTCGATGTATACACAAAATTAAGTAAAAATATACATTAATTAATCATAGCAGGTGATTAAAAAGTATGCAAAAGATACATTATGCTTTCGTTAGTTTGGTGTAATTTTACCGCTCACCCTCTTTCCACAATCAATTCAGAATGTCTTTCACAGTTCTTCCTTAACTAGCACGCTAACTTATTTCAATTTTATCGACAGAAATTCTGCGCTGGTCATAAACCCATCTAAAACGCATAATAAATAAATCGCAGAATCGTTTAAACGTTGTGACAGCTAAAGCTTTGCTTAGAAAACTTTGGTTACCCTTTTTGCAATTTCCAACAAGACTACAAAATTCTTCGATCGACTTGGGCCATACCACAATGGAAACACACACACACAAAAAAAAAAAAAAAAAAAAAAAGAACTTCTATGATACGCCATTTTATGATCCACATTAGAATACTGCGCAATCGTCTCTTATTTTTAACTTTTTCTCTTGCTTTGTGGAAATTTCAGTAAAAGTATCATTATATCACTTTTGGAGTAAGAAAATTTGGAGAAGACCAGGATATAGCCTGACTATCAAAAATTGAATTTGGACTGTATGTGTATATTAATCAGTTAATCTCCACAAGATCGTGCGTTGCTCTGCATCTTGAACTCTTTATGGTCTTAACCTTACAATATGTTAAAGTGCTATTTGTACATTAAGCCCATTTATAATTTTAAAATTATGAAAATGATCTTTTTAGATATTTTTTATATAAATATAAATTTTTTATGTGTAAAAGTAAATTTCACATTTGTAAAAAAAAATTTGAATCATAAAACTAAAAACAGATCTGTAAAGAGTCACAAATCCATCTCAAGGACCAGATCCAGTGCAGATCCCTTATATTCAAATCTCATGTTTACATGCATGCTAGCTCTCACATTTTATATGAATGAAAATACTTCTTGAAATATATCTTGGCTTTTCCTTTGCTTTAGTGGGCGTTTGGACATAAGAATTATAAAATTCTAAAACAGGGGGGAAAAGTTTTTTCAAATGAAAATGGTATTTCAAATTTAGAGTTGTGTTTGGACATGAATATAATTTTGGGTTGTTTTTGAAGTTTTGTGAGTGATTTGAGTGAAAATTTTAAAAAAATAGTTTTTTGGAGTTTTTCAAATTTTCGAAAATTTCCAAAATGCATTTTCAAGTAAAAATTAAAAATTTTATGAACAAACGCTGATTTCGAAAAAAAGTGAAATTTTTTGAAAAAGAGAGAAAAATTTCTTATGTCCAAACATGCTCTTAGTATGGGTCTTCGCAATAACTGCCATTTGCCATTATTAAGTACCGTTTGTCCACAAAATAAAAAAAGAAATCCCTTTTTTCGAATTCTGTTTTCAAAAATGTATTTGTCCATGAAATTTTGTAAGTTTTTGAAAAAAATTTGAAAATAATTTTTCCAAAAGACAACTTTTTCAAAATTTTCACTTTTTTTTTCTCCACTCACAAGAATGCAACATAATTTCAAATTCCAAATACCATTTTTCAATTTACCCCAAATACTATTTTTTTTAAAAAAAACATTATAGTAATTTTTATGTCCAAACACCTACTAAGTTATTTGGTATTGACTTTCACACTTAAACTGAGGCTTGAGCGTCAGAATGTTGATTTCACACTTATGTGGGACATTTACCACAAAATTGATTTTTAATCTCCACGAAACTGATTAAATCAGAATGTTGTATGTTTGACTTAAATTATTACTGTAATTTAGAAATGCAAACAACATTTTAAATTATTTTGCAGGATTACCAAAGTTGGAGAATTGAACTATTATTCTAACTTCAAAGAAAGTTCTAATTTGTTTTGGAGGAATAATGTCAATCACTTTCTTATCAAAGTTGGAGATTACTTCCACAAAATTTGTCTCCTTAATTATGATTAAAATCTTGTTAGATCTATTTAATCGATGAGGCCAATCAAGTTTATCCCTGTGCCAAATATAGCCGCCTGCTGACTACAGGTCAAGGCACCGACTGCTATATAGATGAGACCACGTTCTTTGCTAAGATATCAATCAAATCCATAGCACAGACAAATTTCATTTTCCAGAAGAAGAAAACTAAAATGGGCACAGTTCCTTCACCACACTTTGTAATCTTTCCTTTCATGTCTCATGGCCACACTATTCCTCTTCTCCACCTCGCCACCCTTTTGCGCCACCGTTTTGTCGCCGTCACCATTTTCACCACCCCTGCAAACGCCCCCTCCATTCGTGATTTTCTACAAGATGAAACCATCTCAATAATTGAGCTCCCTTTTCCTAAAGACGTAGATGGTATTCCTCCTGGTGTTGAAAATACCGAGAAGCTTCCCTCCATGTCCTCTTTCTATCAATTTGCGAGAGCTGCTAAGCTGATGCAGCCGCTGTTCGAGCAAGCTTTACTAGGTTTGCAACCCGCGACATGTATAATATCTGATGCATTTCTTGGATGGACTCAACAATCTGCTGAAAAATTTGGTATCCCGAGGTACTTTTTCTTTGGTATGAGTATTTTCGCCACGACCCTATACCAAATTCTTGGCATAGAACGTCCTCAGGCTAGAGCTATTTCACCAGACGAGCCTTTCGTATTTTCAACCTTTCCCTGGTTGAAGCTCACTAGAAATGATTTTGAACCTCCTTTTGGAGATCTTGAGCCCAAAGGTCCAGCCGTGGACTTCATGTTAGAGCAAGGTATTTTTGTTGATCATCTCATCTGAAGTTTAAGATCACGTTTACATATGCATATTTATGTCTCAATATGCCTCAATCTTTCACATGTGGATCGGAGTCTTTTTCTTAGGCCAAACATATGAAAATATTTTTTTTCTGTAACGGTGAAATTTGGATGCAGGACTGTGATGATTCCAATGGCGGAACTGTGTATGGTGAAGGGTATTCAATTGAATTCTCTTTGCCGGACAATTGTACTGTGCGTATATAGGGTAAAACAAAATTATGTATAGAACTAACTTGTTGAATCCTTTTCATATAATGAGAACTTTTAGTGTAGTGTTTCTTGAATTCCTTGTTAGAATTTTTGGCTCCATCACTAAATGATTCCACATTAAAATTATTTGCATCTCATTTGCAGAGAGTAAGCTTTTAGTACTTAAATATATTTATGTTTATTTATGTCTAAACAGGTTCTTCCCTAGCAAACAGCCGTGGCATGATCACCAACAGCTTTTACGAACTGGAACCAAGATTTGCAGACTATTGGAACCAACACCTCGGACCAAAGTCCTGGTGTGTTGGGCCTCTTTGCCTAGCCAAGCTGCCCATGACAGCACAGCTATCGCAACCCGACAAAAAATATGAAACATGGATGCAATGGCTCAACAGTAAGTTGGCCGACAGACAACCTGTTCTGTACGTCGCATTTGGTACTCAGGCAGAACTTTCCCCCGAGCAAATACAAGAAATTGCCAGAGGACTAGAATTATCAAACACGAGTTTCTTATGGGTGACAAGACCAAAAGTATTGGAGCATTTGGAGGGGTTTGAAGAGAGGGTAAAAGATAGAGCATTGATAGTGAAAGAATGGGTAGATCAGTGTGAGGTGTTAAGGCACAAAAGCATCAGAGGGTTTTTAAGTCACTGCGGATGGAATTCTGTTTTGGAAAGCATATGTGCCAAAGTGCCGATTTTGGCACTACCCCTTATGGCTGAGCAGCATCTAAATGCACAATTTGTGGTTGAGGAAAGTGGTGTGGGACTAAGGATTATGCCAAGGAATGGATCAACGAGGGGTTTTGTGGAAGCGGAAGAGGTTGAAAAAATGGTGAGAGAGTTAATGGAAGGTGAAAAGGGAAAAAGGGTGAGGAAGAAAGTGAAAGAAATGGGAGAAAATGCATGGGAAGCTATGAAAGAAGGTGGATCATCTTGGTCAACATTATGCCTCCTTATTGATGATGCTTGCGGCGGAAAACAAGTTTTAATTGATGTTTAAAAGCCAGCTTTGGGCATATTTGTGTTCAATAATAGACTGTTTGCTTTAATCATGCTATCAAATAAGGAGTTTGTAGTTTATTTAGTTGTATCCTATGGTTAATAGATTGTTAAGTCTACAACATATAGGTGGGCTTGCAGCTAAGAGTCATTTTGGGCATCTCTCCTGCTATATAAAAATCTCCATAGAAGGGTTCCATCCTTCTATTTCTTTTTCGGCTCCTTTCAATGTTCGGTACTTGCGGTGGGGTCGATTAAATTCTAATTAGCGCGAACAAGTTCCACTACAAGAAATAGCGTATTAAATGGAAATTTTTCTGAGAATTATAAAAGAAAATTTGCAGGTAATTCATTTTGTTGCGGATTTTCCTTCCACAAATAATCCGATGGAAAACCTTCGTAGGTAATTAATACTTGCAGATTTTAAAAATCTCTAGATAAGTTACCTGAAAATTTTAAATTCGCATGAAAATTAGCTGGGGATTTTAGATCCGCACGTAAATTAGTTACGGATTTTTTTGGTGAGAAATACCAAAAAAGCGCATGAAACTTTTGGTAAAAGTTCACGAAAGAAAGGAGTTTATTTGCGGATTTTCCTAGGAAAATATCTGCAAGTACATCCCCATAAATTCCCAAATGAATTCTTTAGAAATATTTAGGCAAAAATTTATATTGTCATAACATTTTTATTTTCAGAATTATTTTCTTATTAAGGCAACCTTCTAAATACATATTTTTGTGTCTTCTGTTAATTATTATTATTACTAAGTAATTTTGGAGACAAGAGTGAGTTGCTCTAGTGGTAAGCACCCTCCACTTCCAACCAAGAGGTTGTGAGTTCGAGTCACCCCAAGAACAAGGTGGGGAGTTCTTGGAGGGATGGAGCCGAGGGTCTATCGGAAACAGCCTCTCTACCCCATGGTAGGGGTAAGGTCTTACATCACATGAAAAGCCCATACTAGGTGTAGTCAACAACTGTTGGACTCTGTGGCATCAGGAGCGAGCAAGACTATCTTTGGTGAATACAATAAGAACTGGGTGCTTTGCCCATGCTGTTATCCGCCGCCGAAGCGCTCAAGGGATTCATGCTTGAATGTCGAGATCAGGGGACTCTATCCAATCCATGCGGCAAATTTGTTTGTGGTGGAAAAAACTCAACAATAAAAAGAAATAAATAGAATATAAAAAATCATTGAATTTATTTGCTCTGATACAAGAGATCGGCCCCGAAGCAAGATATGGTGGGTGCCAGCAACTTGTACACACTACCCTCTCCAGACCCCACTTATGAGATTATACTGGATTATTGTTGTTATACTAAGTAATTTTGGACTCCCGACTTGGAAAGTTACATCACATGAAAAGCCCATACTAGGTGTAATCCATAACTGTTGGACTCTGTGGCATCAGGCTCACACCTGTTAGCCGATGTGGGGATAAGAGGATATTCCAACTATTACTTCTCTTCCCATGGAGTATTTATTAACTAATTTATCCATTTTTTTTAAATAGTGCATTAAATAAAGATTCCATAAATAAATAAAAATATTTTCAAGTAAAAACAAGTGAATAAAATTATGATTACATTTTTAAATTAAATATATTCATAGTTATTTTTTTTCTAAAATTCTATTTATAATCCTGAAATAACACATTAAATGTTTTATAAGAAAATACATTAACTAATAAGAATTAAACATATCGTACATTGATTAAGCAATTGATAAGAATTGTTTTGCTAATTCCAACAACGTAAGCAAGATTACATTATTTCAATAATAATGTTAGAAATTAATCAAGAGATGATGTTAGAAAATAGAATCATAAGATCACTTGATAAATAAATTTCAATACTATATTTTACAAACTAATATCACTTAAGCAACATACCACAATTAAGTTTCATCATACTAACTATACATGTATGTAAGATAAAAAGTTAATAAAATTAGTTATATTTTATAAATATAACTTAATATTTTCTGCTTAGAAATTAAACTTAAATTGTTCAATTATACGCAATTTAGTATATTTTTTATGATATTAGCTTTATCATATCCTTTTATATCAATCATACCATCGTAATTCTTAATATAACTAGATTTATGATAATTATTTTTTTATGAATTTGTTCAAAAAATAATAACCAGTTATATTATGCTCAATAACTTGTAATATTCAATCCAGCATATATCACATAATTAAGTAGAAGTTAATAAAAATTAGTTATATTTTATAAATGTAACTTAATATTTCTCTATTTAGGATTTAACTTAAATTATTCACTTATTCACAATTTAGTGTATGAAGATATTAGATTTATTACATCCCTTTATATTAACCATATCAAAATTTTAATTCTTAAAATAACTACAGATATGATAATTAAACTGCTATTAAATTTGTTCTGAAAACAAAAATATTAAACGACTATATTATGCTCAATGACTTGTAATATTCAACCCAGTTAACCTATCTCACAAAATTAAGTTTTATATAGGATCAATGTTTTAACTATATTTACCTACAAATAAATCGATAATATATAAAATAGATATGATCAATCCTGAAGGATGAATTTTACATATCATGATTTTGTAATGCTTAAAAGAATAAATTTTAAATTAAAAATGACTTTTTCTTATATTTCAAATAATATTTTTAAAGTGTATTGAAAGAATTTCAATGTTAAATATGTGGCTATAAAATCTCACAGAAAAATTTTCAAGTTAATATATATCCAACTAAATCAACAACTATAAAATTTCCATATAAATTTCAAGAACAAATTCCCAATCAAAACCATATCAATGAAATACTGAGGTAAATTCGCAAAAATAAGTTTTCAGCTAAAATCATACAAATAATCTTCAGTTAATTTCTTAGATAATAAATTTTCTAGGTAAATTCCAAAACACTATTTCCAGCTAAACCCACAATAATAAATTTAAGATAATAAAACTCTCGAGTAAATATTTAAGAAATAATTCAAGCTAAAATTGAAGCAACAAAGTTTTTAGGTAATTTTCTAGCTAATAAAATACTCATGTCAATCCTCAAGAATAATTCCCACCTAAAATCGCAGCAATAAAATCTCCAAGTTAATACCTAGTTAATAAATTCTCCAGGTAAATCCCCAAGAAATAATCCCCAACTAAAATCACAATAAAATATTCCTAGGTAATTCCCTAGGTAATATAATCCACATGTAAATCTCCAAGAAATAATCCCTAACTAAAACCGCAAGTAACAGTACTTGCGGAAGTTCCTACGAAATCACAATGAAAATAATACTTTTATAATTTTTTATTATTTATCTGCGAAATTACCCACAAAAATGATATTTGGGGATTATTTTCCCAGGTAATATTTTGGCGCTAAATGGCGCCAAATTTATTTACGGATTTACTTGGGAAAATCGAATTGGCAGGTAAATATTCGAGAATCTAGGAATTATTAGATTTTCGCATGGTAATTTGCAGGAATTATCTGCGGAAAAAATTCTCAGGTAAAATCTCCAAGTAATTTAAGGTTTTCTTGTAGTGTTCCACATTGGTGGTAAAATATTTCCCAACAAATACGACTCTAGATATATACCCGGAGTTCAAAACCAAGACTCTAAATTGAGAATGAAATAGTACTTATCGATGTTTGAACCAAAAACATAAATCTTGGTTCAAACGACTAATTTCGGTTAAATATAGGTTAATCCTAGTTAAAAATAATATTTCTAGATATGAGTTCCGAAAACGTGACTAATGTCAAACAGATTATGTGGTAGATTGATAGCAACATGCAATAACTATTCCAAAAAGTATGAATAATAATGTAGCACTTAATAGCAATAAATAACAAAAATAGTATTTAAATAAATAGGAGAAATGATTCACCCAATAAAGGATGAACTAGGTGGTTGTTCCTTCTGACAATGATGAGTGACAGACAAATCTTAGAATGTATTATTCTCGGATCTGATGGGAAAGTATGAAATAATATGAACGAGAATCTTGATTAAAAGATAGAGTTTGTATTTTAGTAAGAGCGAGATAGAGAGAGAATCTTTATCAAAATTCTGTTCTTGTCAAATGAATGTCACATGCCCCATACCATTGTACCTTTTTCTATTTATATGAGACATATTCCTAATAAACCATAATAGTACAAGTGTAGAGAATATCCACTCGAATATTCTCTTTAATATCCTATTTAAAAAATTAGCCGTTACAACTTCATCAATGGTGCTCGACCTCGATCAATGTTGACATCTTGACCACGAATCTCGCTGCTTCCTAGTTGACCTCGACTGATGACGACTCGAGGACTCTTTTCTTCAGTGTTGTCTTATCTTAAATATTCTAGGGCAGATTTTAACCCTTACAGTTAGTCCATCTGCTTATTGAGGTCGGGCCCAGGCAGGCTTGATGAGCGGATTCTATTAACTGCGGTCGAAACGATTGGACGACCTGACCGGGTCATGATGATTGGGACGAGCTGGCAGCGTGGCCCTTTGTGAACCGCAAACTCTAGAGTTGTGCGGTCCATGAATCAAGGTGACGTCATGACGTCATGCGTCATTATAATGCATTTTTCCGATGTGTTGCTTCATTTCGCGTGCATCTTTTGATTGAATCTGCTGCTCCGGTTATGGTGCAAGGTAATTATGAATCAATTTCTCGGTTTTGATGCTAGAAATTTTTATAAATAGGGGTGTGTGGGTATAATTTCAACCTTTACAAAATCCTTGCACCAAAATTCTGTACCTTCTTCTTCCTCCTCCATTGTTGTGCATATTTTCTTTCTGTTCCAACGATCCCTATCATGTTTAATTCTCTATTATTTGATACCATCCTTTCTTTTGTTGAAAATACGTCTAACGTACCTTCTGGGCCCAGCGAGTAAAGGGACCCGGCCCCTCTGGCGATTCTTCTTCTTCCACATGTGGAGAATGTTCCCACTGCCGCAGAGGATGGAAGTTTCCCGACTGTGGAGGATATAGTTCCTCATAATCCCTATGCCATATCTTATTTATCAAAACTGCCTAAAGGCGAACCCAGAACCATTAATTCAGCGATGAAAGAGGCTGATTTGTTAGAGCTTAAGGCGAAGTACGGTCTTCCTGACCACGTCGAATTGATCTTTGTCGGGTGGGATGTGGTGCATCACCATCGTACTGGGTATTGCGCATTCTACGCTTATCCCTTTCACGTTGCCTACACTTTCCTCTCCTCCCGCTGGTGGAGGAATTATGTCGCTTCTACGGTGTTTGCCTGTCCTAACTCGCACCGTATGTTTACAAGCTCATATAGATGCTCACAAGTTCGCTGAGTTGGCCGGGGTCAAGATCACACTTTGACATCTGATGCACCTGTTCACCCCCAGCTTTTATAGGGGGGCGATGATGAATCTCCGCAACTGAGAAGGCAAATTCCTGGTGGTGAAGATGGACGATAAGGCTAACTGCCAGTTTTGGGTCACCTTTTTCTTTGTTAGAACTTAGGACATGGTAGCCAACGTCGACGGTTTCCCTGAAGCTTGGAATTGTACTCGTAAGCGCCTCACTCCCTTGCATGTAGGTACTTGGTTTATTTTTCTTAGTTGTGGATTTTGACCCCTTGTCTTATTCTTATGCAGCCAATACCTCGCCTCCTCCTTTGGTCGAGGACATTTCTGGTTGGGTCGGTCAACTCCTCCCTCACATCGTGGGAATTCGTGAGTGGCCAGGCTTCTTCAAGAGGTTTAGGCCAGCACCCCGCTCGTCTGGTAAGTTACTCTTGTCTTTGTCTTGTTGGTTATTTCTCTTTTGTGGTTATTTTGGCTAACTCTCGTATCCTTTTGTGCTTCCCTTACTTTCAGCTAGGGGGTCCTCGAGGAGGTCAAGAGCTCCCGCACCTGTATTCCGTAAGAGGAAAGTTTTCACCTCTTCTACAACCGCGGCTGATTCTGGTCATTCCTCGGTCCCGCCTTCTGCTACTTTCGAGTCAACTCCTTCTTTATCTGTGGAGACGTCGTCAACGGAAGCTTCGGCTTCTCCCTTATAACATTTCATAGATAAGGAAGATGAGTTGTTGCCAAGTGATGGGGACCTAATGCCCCGTAAGAGGAGATCGGTGGACGTGGGCGACGGGGTTGCCTGAGCCATTGACTCGGTGATGGATGACTTCACACTTCGTGAGACGGAGACTATTGTCATTGAAGACGATATCGGGTCGCCGTCTGAGTTTTCGAGGTCGGTAGAGGTCGACGAGGGTGTATCTTTCCCTTCTGCGATGATAGAAGCCGAAGGGCTGGCCACTAGGGCTTCTGACACTTTGCGACAAGAGGGACAGTCGACTTTACAGCCGGCTGATGATACTTCATTGCCAGCCGATGAGAGAGGCAAAGGTGATGCCGAAGACGTCTACGAGATGGGTTTAGACATTGATGCTGTAGAATTGAGGATAATGGAGGAAGGGTTTACCCAGCTCGATGTGAGGCTGGAGGGATCTACGCGGACCATTGAGATCCTCATGGATCGTGATCTATAGAAGAACACAGAGAACGTAATCCCTTCCCTCGGCCCTCTTTGCTCCGACGTAGAGTGCGAAACCCTAAAGGAGCTATACCATGTTACCTTGTCGAGGAGCATAGTCGGCCTTACTCTCAGGGTGAGTATTTTAGGGCTTCGTTTTTCTGTTTGTTATGTTTTTTTTTGTTTAGTGCTTTTCCTTTGTTAGCGGGGGCGTTCTCATTTTTAATTTCCTTCTTTTTCATTATTTTTATGACAGTAGACCATGATCTTGGAGATTAAAAGCGTCCGAAGGGAGGAGAAGTGTAAGGCGATATTTTCGAGGTTGCAACGCAAATATTTTGAGTATCGCGGTAAGTACCGGGAGTTTCGTAGGCGGTTTGGGGAGGGCGGCAATTTGTAGGCCCTTCGTGATGAGTTGAAGGAGAAAGATGATGAGCTAGTGAGAGTCATCGAGAAGTGCAGTGTCCTTGAGGGGACGTTGAGAATTAAGGAGGAAGAGCTCGAAGTCAGTAGAGCCGTAGAGGCCCAATGTGGCAACCTCCAGACGCAAGTGATTGAGCTGCGCAGGTAATTGGAAGAGTGCCACCTACAGAAGGAGGTCCTTCATAGCGAAGTCGCCGAGAAACAGAGCGTGCTTGAGAAGGTAGAGTCGTCACGTTTGGAGGCTCGGAGAAAATTGGAGATGTTAGAGTTGGCAAATAGGACTCTCCGGACCGAGCGAGAAATTGACCAATCTGCGGCAAAGGCAAAAGAAGATAGATTGTAGGAGAGGATCAGAGAGTTGGAAAAATACATCTCTCTCCTCCAGGACCGGGTGGTCGCCTTAGAGGTTGAAAAGGCTCAATTTCTTGCGCAAACATCTTCCTCTCGCACCTCAAATTTCCCAAATGTTCCCGGGACCTGTACAAGGAATGGATTCATGTTGAAGCTCAGTTGGACGTGTTTCGAGATTTATATAAGGTGGGGTCTACTTCTGCAGCCGCCCTTGACGATGTTCGTGTTAAGGCCCACGAGGCTCGGGTCGCTTGTGGATATAATCCTACCACGCTTGAGGCTGGTGACGATGAGGGGGACGGGGGCATGGACCAGCTTGAAGAGAACACCTAGTATGATGTTGCATACCCTGAGGGAGATGGTGATGATGAAGAGGAAGGTCGAGATGACCCAGGTGGTCAGAGCGATGGTGTCGAAGGTCCTGATGGTGGCGACTAGTAGTTTTTCTCCTCTTTTATTTATTTTGTTGTAAGCTTGTGTATTTTTGTATGCGTCTTCACGAGCCTTTGTAAAATATGTTTAAGTATGAAATGAAATGCCCATATTTGTAATGACCCAACCGGTCATTTTAACTTTTAGAACCCCGTTCCCTAAAATAAAACTTTCCGTAGGTGCTTGTAATGATTTATGACTTACGGGGATGGTTGGTTCGGGATTTGGAAGTGTTTGGGGTGAAACCGGAACACTTGGTTCCTTAAGTTGGCCTTAAAGTGCTAAATTTGACTTCGGTCAATATTTTGAGAAAACGACCCCGGAATAGAATTTTGATGATTCCAACAGCTCCGTATGGTAATTTTGGACTTAGGAGCATGTTCGGAATTTTATTTGGAAGTGCGTAGTTAAATTAGGCTTGAAATGGCTAAAAACAAGAATTTAAGTTTGGAAGTTTGACCGATGAGTTGACTTTTTGATATCGGAGTCGGAATCCTGTTCCGAAAATTGTCATAGCTCCGTTATGTAATTTATGACTTGTGTGTAAAATTTAAGGTCAATCGGGGTTGATTTGATAGGTTCCGACATCGAACGTAGAAGTGGAAAACTCTTAGTTTCATTAAGCTTGAATTGGGGTATGATTCATGGTTTTAGCGTTGTTTGATGTGATTTATAGGTTCGACTAAGTTCGAATGATGTTTTAGGACTTGTTGGTATATTTGGTTGAGGTCCAGAGGGCCTCGGGTGAGTTTCGGATGGTTAACGGATAAAACGTTGGACTTAAAAAGTGCTGCAATTTTTCCTTCCGTTGTATATTCTGGGCTATGATCGAACCCCAGATCGAGCCCAGATATCGAGCCCACGATCGAACCCAGATATCAAATCCAGGTACGAGGCTCAGTATCGAAGCCACGATCAAAGGCAAGGCTCGAGGGCCATGATCGAAGGCAAGGCTCGAGGGCCAGGATCAAGACCCAAGATCGAACTTGATCGAGGCCATGACCATGTCCCAGGCTTGAGGCGTGATCGAGGCCATGACCAGCTCCAAAGATCGAGCTCCTTTATCGAGCTCCCAAGATCGAGCTCCCTGAGATCGAGCTCCCTGAGATCGAGCTCCCGAGATCGAGCTCCC